>NC_091260.1:21720000-22345000 GCF_042477335.2 Ovis canadensis | reverse complement strand
GCAAGTGCGGGGACAGGGAACATATGGAAAATTTCTGTACCTTCTGTTCAATTTTGCTGTGAAACTAAAATTGCTCTAAAAAATAAAATCTAAAAAAAAAAAAAAAAAAAATTAAAAAAACCAATTAAAATAAAATACCAATGCCCAGGCTCCAGAAAGACCAATTAAATTAGAATCCTGGGGGTGGAGAAAGCATCTATAATTTTTAAAAGCTTCTTACATGACTCTAATCGGCAGCCAAGGGTGGAAATCACTGATTTGGTACACCTCACTTGACTTAGAGCTGAAAAAACTAAGACCCAAAAGAATAAAATTACTATTTGCCTAAAGTGAAAGTGTTAGTTCATCAGTCGTGTACGACTCTCTGCGACCCCATGGACTGTAGCTCACCAGGCTCCTTGTCCATGGAATTCTCTAGGCAAGAATACTGCAGTGGGTAGCCATTCCCTTCTCCATGGGATCCTTCCCAATTCATGGATTGAACTCAGGTCTCCTATACTGCAAGCAGATTCTTTACCATTTGAGACACCAGGGAAGCCCATTTGCCTAAGGTTAAGAACAATCAGTAGAATTTATGGTGTTATAGCTTGGGTCTTCTGACTCTCTGTCTGGTGTGTTTTTCACTAAAAGACTAGTAACAATAAAAAGTAAGCTAGAAATATTAGATTTATCAGTGAACCTGCTTATCTACTTTATCCAATTATAAGCTTCCCAAGAGAAAGGATAGGGTGTTGCCCATTTTTGCGACAATGCCATGCCCAGCACAACACCTCACATACAATCTGTCTGCAATGTATATCAAGTTAAACTGGTAATCAAGTAAGTCATAGGAACAAAGACTCCCCAAAACAAATTCAGTATTTCTTTTTGAGTTAAAAAACAGAAGGTTCAATGACACTACAGATATAATACAGTTCTAGAGAAATATTATTAAAGTCTTGTTATAGGCCAAACCAGGATTGTAGCTTGAGATTCACAATAACAACGTTCTAACTTTTGTTTATTTTGTCCTTATTTCATACTACGAAGGGAATGAAGAGTCAGTTGCTGGGTGAACTGTAACATTCAGAAAGGCCGAACTGCAGGGGCTTCTGGGGCTTGAGGACTTAGGAAGACATGTTCTGAATAATCTAGGAAGTCTGTCTTTTCAAAAATATGTAAGAGATATGAATGCTCTGGAGACTGTACTCTAGAAAATGGTCATGTCTTTTACCCTAAATGTCACCAAAGGAAACTAGGCAAAAACCCCAAGACTTAGCGATCAAGAATGAAATGCCCACCAACAGTGTTTCTGTGATTGGAGTACTAACTTTTCCCTTTCACCTCTCCATTTTTAAATCACTATGCTTGGAAAAGCCACAGCTTCAGGAATCTTTATTTTTAATGTGCTGATTAATTTATACCAGCTCCATTCTAAAAGATTCAGTTCAGTTGAGTTGCTCAGTCGTGTCTGACTTTTTGTGACCCCATGAATCGCAGCATGCCAGGCCTCCCTATCCATCACCAACTCCCAGAGTTCACTCAAACTCATGTCCAACGAGTCGGTGATGCCATCCAACCATCTCATCCTCTGTCGTCCCCTTCTCCTTCTGCCCCGAATCCCTCCCAGCATCAGAGTCTTTTCCAATGAGTCAACTCTTCGCATGAGGTGGCCAAAGTACTGGAGTTTCAGCTTCAGTATCAGTCCTTCCAATGAACACCCAGGACTGATCTCCTTTAGGATGGACTGGTTGGATCTCCTTGCAGTCCAAGGGACTCTCAAGAGTCTTCTCCAACACCACAGTTCAAAAGCATCAATTCTTCAGCACTCAGCTTTCTTCACAGTCCAATTCTCACATCTATACATGACCACTGGAAAAACCACAGCCTTGACTAGGCAGACCTTTGTTGGCAAAGTAATGTCTCTGCTTTTGAATATGCTGTCTAGGTTGGTCATAACTTTCCTTCCAAGGAGTAAGCGTGTTTTAATTTCATGGCTGCAGTCACCATCTGCAGTGATTTTGGAGCCCCAAAATATAGTCTGACACTGTTTCCCCATCTATTTCCCATGAAGTGATGGGACCGGATGCCATGATCTTTGTTTTCTGAATGTTGAGTTTTAAGCCAACTTTTTCATTCTCCTCTTTCACTTTCATCAAGAGGCTTTTTAGTTCCTCTTCACCTTCTGCCATAAGGGTGGTGTCATCTGCATATCTGAGGTTATTGAGATCTCTCCCGGCAATCTTGATTCTAGCCTGTGCTTCTTCCAGCCCAGTGTTTCTCATGATGTACTCTGCATATAAGTTAAATAAGCAGGGTGACAATATACAGCCTTGATGTACGCCTTTTCCTATTTGCAACCAGTCTGTTGTTCCATGTCCAGTTCTAACTGTTGCTTCCTGACCTGCATATAGGTTTCTCAAGAGGCAGGTCAGGTGGTCTGGTATTCCCATCTCTCTCAGAATTTTCCAGTTTATTGTGATCCACACAGTCAAAGGCTTTGGTATAGTCAATAAAGCAGAAATAGATGTTTTTCTGGAACTCTCTTGCTTTTTCCATGATCCAGCAGATGTTGGCAATTTGATCTCTGATTCTTCTACCTTCTCTAAAACCAGCTTGAACATCTGGAAGTTCACAGTTCACATATTGCTGAAGCCTGGCTTGGAGAATTTTGAGCATTACTTTACTAGCATGTGAGATGAGTGCAATTGTGCAGTAGTTTGAGCATTCTTTGGCATTGCCTTTCTTTGGGACTGGAATGAAAACTGACCTTTTCCAGTCCTGTGGCCACTGCTGAGTTTTCCAAATTTGCTGGCATATTGAGTGCAGCACTTTCACATCATCATCTTTCAGGATTTGAAACAGCTCAACTGGAATTCCATCACCTCCACTAGCTTTGTTCAGTTATGCTTTCTAAGGCCCACTTGACTTCACATTCCAGGATGTCTGGCTCTAAGTGAGTGATGACACCATCGTGATTATCTGGGTCGTGAAGATCTTTTTTGTACAGTTCTTCTGTGTATTCTTGCCACCTCTTCTCAATATCTTCTGCTTCTGTTAGGTCCATACCATTTCTGTCGTTTATCGAGCCCATCTTTGCATGAAATGTTCCCTTGGTATCTCTAATTTTCTTGAAGAGATCTCTAGTCTTTCCCATTCTGTTATCTGAGGGCAAATAAATTTAAAAGCTATTTCTTGTACTATTCTCTGCTGTACTGTAATGGAACATGTAATGGTACAGACACCATCTTGCCTATACTGAGAATAAGCTGCAAATACCAGCAAACCACTCACCTTATTTACAAGGGTATATAAGGCTTTGTCTTCTGCACCATATTTCAGACACTGCCTAATCCAGGTGTGGATAGTCCAGTCTCTCAGGTACCAGCAGTTGGGGCTGTGTCGAAATCTAAATAAAACACAAGAAGAGAAAAAACTGGTTTTAACTCTTAGATGTCAATGCCAAAATCCATCTTCCATCAGCAGGTCCCCCTCTGAGGAGTTTACATATGATCATAAAAGTCAGGAAGGCCAACAGCTAATAAAATTGAGGATAAAACTCATTAACATCTGAAATGGGAAAGAGAAGGCAAAATAACAGTAATAAAAATATTATAAAAATTTTACTCCTTATTTATATTCCCTAATTCAACATCTTGTTTTAATATGAGATTTACGAAAAATGATTTCAGGAATATGCTATACTAGAAGACAGATATGGAAGTTCATTGGAAAAGGAAATGGCAACCCACTCGAGTATTCTTGCCTGGAGAATCCCATGGACTGAGGAGCCTGGCTGGCTGTGGTCAGTCCGTGGGGTCACAGACAGTCCGACACAACTGTGTGACTGAATAACAACAATGGAAGCTCATACTTCAGAGGTTTAAAACAGATGAAGCAAAAAATGAAAACTAGAACAGCACAGCAATTTTAGAGGAAAATCAGTTACACTGCTATTTCTTGAGGCAGTTAGGAGAGATTGGGACACTCTTCAGTGAATTGAAAGAAAAAAAAAGAATTAAAGAAATGAGCAAAATTTAGCATTCAGGCCCTCCAGGATCCACGATCATTCTGACTTTCCCACAGCTCCATTCCAGCACTTCAGTCTACCTCCTCTTGCTTCCTGCTGCTCCCCACATGGTTTTTAAAGGCCTAAGCTGTGCAAGCTGAGGTGTATATAGTACCAGTATTCCCACAAAGGAATGGAACTTGGAAGGGAATTCAAATGCTAGTCTTGCCATGAGCTGGCACACACTGGCTGGAGCAGCTTTTGCTTGCTCCTGGGGTCTGTGCCACGAGGCTGAGTGACAGGCGAGGAGAGGGGCGACGGGCATGAGGAGGCCACAAAAAGGGCTGTGCTGTCCTCCAGCTGCTTATCTGTTTTGACCTGGACGGTTCCTCGAACATCATCTCATGTCAGCTCAAGCCTGCGCCTTTTCTTTGAACCTTCAGGCAGTGGAAGCAGGTCAATCTCTGGACCCCACAAAACTAAAAAAGTCAGTTTGTCTTCTTATTATAGAAACAAAAGGCAAGACAGAAACTTAAAGTGAAAGAATGTTGTGCCATATTTGAGAGTTGGGGCTACAGGCTAATACTGGGGGTTTGCAGAGGCCAGTTATTCAATCTGCCACCTGCTATTTCCTGCCATCTGGTATTGGGATAGTTTCCTGCTGACTAGGTTTTCTGCCAAAGTAAAAGCTGAGAGAAAGAGAGCAAGTGAGAAGTAGTACTTAATTTAGGCTGTTTATTAGTGATCTATTGAGAGAATTGACAAAAATAAGATTTGAAGATATGTTTTAGATTTAGTCATGCAGCCCTGTCTAGTCTTTTGAATGCTTTACATTTGGCTGGAAAAAGTTTTTCTCACTTGATCTTTCCTTACAGAATTAACCCCTTTAAAAGCAGAAAGATAGAAATATGTCAAATTATGTTTAAGATGAGAGTGACCTGGCCAGAGAAAGGCCATTGTATAAGTGCCCTAGATATGGTCTAATGAGATCCTCTGCATAGAAATGAAAACATATCTTTTAGTATTTCATGCTTTCCCCTCACATTTTAAAATCCATAGCTGAGCTAATTGAGCTTCCTTCCTTGTTACTCTGAAAAATCTGAGATTTTAAGTGTAACAACCAATTAAAAGCTAATTTTATTATTATTATAATTGTTAAAGTCAAGTGAAATACCAGCTGTATTGCCTAAAAGATGCTGATGATTCCTTGGTAGCCCGAAGACTTCCTGGACAGCGACCAGCGGGGTGGGGGTGACTGCCTTGCTCAACACTGATTCCTTGGTGCCTGACACATTTTGTGGCCCATGATAGGTTTTCAACAAATCATAAGAGCTTTAATCAACACTGATCATTATGCTAACTTCTATGGTTATTTTAGAATTATAAATTCCCTGTTTGGGCATTTATAATCTCATTACAAAAATAATGCCTTAGGAAGCATCACTATGAACAAAGCTAGTGGAGGTGATGGAATCCCAGTTGAGCTATTTCAAATCCTAAAAGATGATGCTGTGAAAGTGCTGCACTCAATAAGCCAGCAAATTTGGAAAACTCAGCAGTGGCCACAGGACTAGATAAGGTCAGTTTTTACTCCAATCCCAAAGAAAGGCAATGCCAAAGAATGTTCAAACTACTGCACAATTGCACTCATCTCACACAGTAGCAAAATAATCCTCAAAATTCTCCAAGCTAGGCTTCAACAGTACCTGAACTGAAAACTTCCAGATGTTGAAGCTGGATTTAGAAAAATCAGAGGAACCAGAGATCAAACTGCCAACATCCATTGGATCACAGAAAAAGCAAGAGAATTCCAGAAAAACATCTACTTCTGCTTTATTGACGACATTAAAGCCTTTGACTGTGTGGATCACAACAAATTATGGAAAATTCTTTAAGAGATGGGAATACTAGACCACCTTAATCACCTCCTGGAAAAACAATATGCAGGTCAGGAAGCAACGGTTAGAACTGGACATGGAACCACAGACTGGTTCCAAATCGGGAAAGGAGTACGTCAAGGCTGTATATTGTCACCTTGCTTATTTAACTTATATACAGAGTACATCATGCGAAATGCAGGCTGGATGAAGCACAAGCTGCAATCAAGATTGTCGGGAGAAATATCAATAAGCTCAGATATGCAGATGACACCACCCTTAAGGCAGAAAGTGAAGAAGAACTAAAAAGCCTCTTGATGGTGAAAGAAGAGAGTGAAAAAGCTGGCTTAAAACTCAACATTCAGAAAAAACTAAGATCATGGCATCCGGTCCCATCACTCCATGGCAGATAGATGGGGAAACAATGGAAACAGTGACAGGCTTTATTTTCTTGGGCTCCACAATCACCACAGACACTTGCTCCTTGGAAGAAAAGCTATGACAAAACTGCAGAGCGTATTAAAAAGCAGAGACATTACTTTGCCAACAAAGGGCTGTCTAGTCAAAGCTATGGTTTTTCCAGGAGTTATGTATGGATGTGAGTTGGACCATAAAGAAGGCTATGACCTGATGAATGGATGCTTTTGAACTGTGGTGTTGGAGAAGAGTCTTCAGAGTCCCTTGGACTGCAAGGAGATCAAGTCAGTCAATCCTAAAGGACTCAACCCTGAATAGTCAATGGAAGGACTGATGCTGAAGCTCTGATACTTTGAAGTATGCGAAGAGCTGACTCATTAGAAAAGGCCCTGATGCTGAGAAAGATTGAGGGCAGAAGGAGAAGGGGACGAGAGAGGATGAGATGGTTGGAGGCCATCACTGTCTCAATGGACATGGGCTTGAGTGGACTTGGGAGTTGGTGATGGACAGGGAGGCCTGGTGTGCTGTGGTTCATGGGGTCACAAAGAGTCGGACTGAGCGACTGAACAACAGCAACAAAAATAACATACTGGGCTGGCAAAAGAAAGTTTGTTCAGGTTTTTCTGTACCATCTTTCACATTAATCCAAATGAACTTTTTGGCCAACCCCATATAAACCAGTTTAACAATAATACAAGGGGTGGGGACATGATGAATGCTAAAGATAGAAAGGGTGCTGATAGATGTTACAGATGTTTTTGATAACAGTGGTTGCTACGTTTAGTCTATTTTTCCTTCAAAAACAAAAAATTGTCAATTACCTCCTTTACCCACGACTGTTTAAATCTCATTTAAATCTAATCTTCTGCTCTAGGTTGTCTCCAGTTCAGTTCAGTTGCTCAGTCGTGTCTGACTCTTTGCGACCCCATGAATCACAGCACACCAGGCCTCCCTGTCCATCACCAGCTCCTGGAGTTCACTCAGATTCACGTCCATCGAGTCAGTGATGCCATCCAGCCATCTCATCCTCTCTCGTCCCCTTCTCCTCCTGCCCCCAATCCCTCCCAGCATCAAAGTCTTTTCTAATGAGTCAACTTTTTGCATGAGGTGGCCAAAGTACTGGAGTTTCAGCTTTAGCATCATTCCTTCCAAAGAAATCCCAGGGTTGATCTCCTTCAGAATGGACTAGTTGGATCTCCTTGCAGTCCAAGGGACTCTCAAGAGTCTTCTCCAACACCTCAGTTCAAAAGCATCAATTCTTCGGCGCTCAGCCTTCTTCACAGTCCAACTCTCACATCCATACATGACTACTGGAAAAACCATAGCCTTGACTAGACGGACCTTAGTCGGCAAAGTAATGTCTCTGCTTTTGAATATGCTATCTAGGTTGATCATAGCTTTCCTTCCAAGGAGTAAGCGTGTTTTAATTTCATGGCTGCAGTCACCATCTGCAGTGATTTTGGAGCCCCCCAAAATAAAGTCTGATACTGTTTCCACATATATTTCCCATGAAGTGATGGCACTGGATGCCATGATTAAGTGACCACTAAAGTTATTTCTTTTCTTTCTGATGGACTTTAAAATAAGAGCACCGTGACCATACCTAAACAAACACCCTTTTCTTTTATTCACGATCAGCAGACTATTTTCAGGCTTTGAAAGAGTACCAAAGATTGACACAATCTACCTACAGACCTTCAAAGCTGAGATGAAAATTTGTGTACAGCCTTTCGCTAACCTTCTGAGGCTAACTTTTAACACATGGAGAAACAGAGAAGTCTTCTCAAATCTTTTGTCACACTTTACTTCTTAGAAGTCTAAAGGGAAAGTTACTCAAGACCTCACATAACTAATATTGGAAGATATGTCAACAGGCTCACATGGGTCTTCACTAAGCTAACTCCCTTTCCCATCCTAGAGCAGGGCTACTTGGTGTGATCTCTGTTCTGTGAGACCTAATAATCCAGACACAGCTGTGACCAGGGCATTTTCAACTAAGTGACAACATGAAATCAATTTAGGAGTTAGAAGCAAACACGTATTAGGCACACACATATTATGACATACGCTGCTCAAAGTGCAATTCCTACATTTCCTAGCCAGGCAACAAGTAAACTCCTTTTTAAGTCCTCATCAGCATTGAAAAAAAAAAAAAAAAGCACACAACTTATCCAACCATCTAGAATACAAACCACTCAAGAGCACTGAGATGGGTCCAACTTTGGATGGTGAGTTTAAGAATTCTGTCAGTGACTCTTTAAGCAGTTCAGACAGAAACACTCAGGCTCTTTTCAGACCTGCCAGCGGTAATACGATAGCCAGGTAAGTCTCTGGAATGGGTACTCGCCTGGAACGACTGCAAACTGCCAGGCCAGCATGCTCCCTTTCAGCCAAGGGAAAGGCAAAGAGACAAGAACACAACTAACACATTGATTTTCCAAATTGCCTGCAAACAGACTGGCTTTTGTTCTTGCCTGGTGGGACCACCAGCCTGGCAGATTACAGGCAGCCACTGTAGGAGTCCCCTCTGTGCCCCATGCCATCAGCTGTTTGCTCACCTCGACAGAAGCTTTATTATTGTCCACGCCAGCAGGCTGCCAAGCTAGGCAAACCGTGTGAGTGTGGAAAAGATAAACAGATGCAACCCAAATAACCCCAACAAGGCTTGTGCTCACAAACACAAGAGACCTTCTGAGCTTTCCAGTTATAAAACAGAAGCAAACTCGACAATTCTATGGATGTAAGTATTTTCTTGGAAGCAAGAAGGGACACAAAGAAGGAGAAGGAGAGTATGAAGCATGCTCTCAAGCTCTGGCTCTATTAGTTCCCAAAGCTGGTATCCCATGGCTGAAGAGACATCTGTCCACAGTGCTAAGTGGAGTCTCCAGGTGAAGCCAGAACTTGCCCAGGCCAGTCAAACAGCAGGTACTGAGAAGCTTTCTGTCCTCAAAAATCAAGCAACATTCTGGACTTTTCCGGGCATCTGCCATCACTACATTGCATTCAAGACTGATGTCACCAGGAAGGAAGGAGAGCAGAGTCACATTGCATGCATGACATGGGGCAAAAGTCTTTGCTACCCTTTGAGATACCTTAGAAGGGGAGAGCAGTTCTGTAAGTGAAGTTGAGAGTGAAGAGAAACACACCAGACACTTATTATGATTTACATAGGAGGGACTTCACTTTGTGTACAAGTCACACCGGATTTCCTATGTGTAACCAATTTCATTAAAAAAAAAAAAAAATGCCATCGACTTCCTTCTATGGGTTCAACTGAAGGTTACTGTTGTAGGCCTAAGTGGTGATACGCCTCAGCTCCTTCAGTATCACAGATAAAAGCGCTCCTGGCTGAGCAGGACTAATGCACAGATGCCAGAGCCTGGAGCTCAGGGGCCCCACCATTCAGCTGCAGTGCTGGCTCTTCCATATGAATGAGCAAGCTTTCCACAACATTTATCTGATTATGAGAGCCACCATCCTTAAACATACATATGCAGCTTTCCCTCCTCCCGAGTGAATTCTGTATCCTGTGGCAACAGGCTTTACAGATGGAGACCTCAGCCCCTGAGCTGGGTAGACATGGAGATTTGAGGGGGGTGGGGGGCAGTGGGGGGGCTGGCATAAAAGGAGAACAGGAAGAACCCCAGGAAGAAAACACAGCTGGTTCCAGGGCTTGCAGTGTGGACTGGAAATCTTATCAATGACACAAAGTGTGTAACTATTAAAAGGTTTTGAGTGCTTCCCTGAACTAGAACCAACGAGCAAGAGAGTGTTCTGTGACTATTCAAACCAGAATCTGATTCAATCATGGCCATCCACTTTCTAATTCTACTAGGATAATTACTTTTTTTTGCATCCTGATGGAAATCCTGCTTTCATCAATTATCAGTTGGCCTCAACTACCACAAATAAAACAAGTTTTGATGCAATAGTTTTCTAATGACTATTATATCTTTGTCAAATGTTTGCAAGGTTAATAGAGGAGTCCAATATAGGAACTGATAATAGAGACGTCCATATTCTAGATTAAAACTACTTTCTTGCTTGAGATCCCAGATTCCTACTTTCATAGGGGAACTTCAGGCAATTTTAACTTTCAAAAAATGTCCTGACTGTGCATGAAGTGATGCATCAAGAGCAAGAATCTCCTCCAAAACGTTCCCCTGGCAAATGTTGAATCAGTTGGGACTTGTACATTTTCAATGAATTTATTATCTACCTCTGAGGCAGATAAAAATGCCTTTTAAAAAAAGTTTTAACACTTTTTTTCTTTTTTAAGAAACAGGTTTATAGAGCTATAACATACAAACAGTAAAATTCACACTTTTCAGTGTATTTGTGACTTTTGACAAATGCATCCAGTTGCATAAACACCACCACGGTCACATTGTTAAGAACAGTTTTATTACCCTGAAAAATTCTTAATGCCTCGCTTAGAGTCAGCTTCTTTGGGGTTTGCTGGCTAATTTAGGCAAATTTTATATAGATACTTCCTAAAGAGTTATTAATTTCTGACCCTAGAGTTATTAATTTTATGAGGAAAAGCAATCCCCCGTTAGTCTGTAATTTACATTCTGCCAATTTCCAAAACAGAATTTGAAAAAATTAAAACTCAGTGTACAAGTAGTTTCCTCTGAGTCCTATACACAGCCATTAGACATCTGACATTCCTGTTTGCCATTCTAAAAAGTAAGTGGATTTTTGGTAGAGACTAACACAAGCATAGAATTTTACAAATGTGGAGTGCTAAATAAATCCAGCACAATAACACTTTTTTAAAGTGAAGATGGATAACAGAAGGACTTGTTAGGTATCAAAGTCGAAGTCTAAATTTGTCAGACCCAGAGCTTAAAAACAAGGTCACCTGTATTTCACCCAATAATAATGAAATAACACTTCACACTGAGAAACTACTCTAGGAGAAATACTCTATTTTCCACATCCATGCAAGGACAAATAGGACCTCCATCCCCAAATGACTCTGTCTTCTCTCTGATCTGGCTGTTGTTTAGCCAGATTGACATCACCCTATATAAAAGACCTATTTTTCATTCACCACGTCAATATTTAGCAAGTAGCTACACTGTACCGCATGATTTGTACTTTATCCCTGCTGGTCCACCCGGTTTCCTCTAATTTCAAACAGTCTTAAGGATGACAGCTCTTCCTTTCTGATGTGCTTAGTTGCTCAGTCTGACGCTTTGCAACTCCACGGACTGCAGCCTGCCAGGCTCCTCTGTCCATGGGGATTCTCCAGGCAAGAATACTGGAGAGGGTTGCCATACTTTCCTCCAGGAGATCTTCCCAACCCAGGTCTCCCACACTGCAGGCAGATTCTTTACTGACTGGGCCACCAGAGAAGCCCTTTCAGATACAGAAAGAGAAAACCTATAGCCTGACTATGCTTTGCTGTTCTTTCTCTCATGGTTTACAAAGCACAGGAGCCAATCAGATGAAGCCAACTGCTCTTTGTCTGACGCCTACTGTTTTTATCAGCCTCTAAAAGGTGATGAATATGGATAACAGGTGAGGATTATTTGCAGGGAGAACTGGAAAAGAAAAAAGTATTCACAGTGATTGCTGATGTGCTCTCCCGGCGAAGGTCCTAAAACCATTCAATGTCCGTCTTTGTGGCCAACAACTGACCTGTCAGTGAAACTGCATCCAGAAGTGTCTGGTGGGGCTTCTCCAGCCACTTGCAAGCTGGACACACAGATTAGCTTCATGCCTGAGCCGGTGGAGTGCAAGGTGAAGCTAAAGGCAGAGGGCCTTTCTCTCAGAACAGCAGGAAGCTGAAAAAATTGGATTTTGGATCCAGTCCTATTTATGAAAACACACAGAGTTGTGGGAACTGGCTTGAGTTGGACAGAGATATGGCAAGTATTTTTGGTTTTCAGTAGGAAATCTATGAGCCAGTTTTAAAAAGATGTCAACATTTCCTGATGTCTTCTAAAGTTCTGGCTAGGAACTTCAGACAGAACTTCTGCAAAATAGTGAATAATAAGATCACTAAAGACAGGAAAATCACATATATTAATTAACCAGGGGTAAGCTGTATATCTGAAGAGTTCTGAGGGAGGGGGAGGTGCAGAAGCAAAAGGAGGAAAACAAACAAAATATGGAATTTAGATTTTCTGGAATATTTTAGGCTTAGTGAAGGTGTCAGGATTAAGTCTGCCACCAAAGAAATGAGCAGGCAGAGAGGCCTGGCCCAGGGGATGGTGCACACCAGCGTAAAAGCAGAGAAGAGTTAAGCTGATGTTGAGCAGATTTACACATCTTTTTGTGTGTGGGATTATGGATCTCTTTTGGGATATTTCTGATGGAAAAGAAGCTCAGCACTAACCAGGGTATCTCAAGAATCATATATATATATATATATATATATATATTTTTTTTTTTTTTTTTAAATAAAGAAAAGCATCTCAGTGTTTTAAACATTTTGATTCTCTAACACATGGAAAAGTTAAATCTCAAAAGATTCCGTTTATAGGAAAAGGTAAGGCTGGATTTCCTTCCAGCTATACAACTCAAGTTCATAGCTAGTTTCTATTTCTGTAGCTCTACTGATTTCAATATTAAACCTTTAAGCAAAGGCAGAGGACAAGTTTTCTCTTTTCGTGTGTTCGACAACAGTAGGCGTTTGATGATTTAGCAATAGTGACTAGGCCTCTAGGACTATATAACTACCAATAATGTATGTTGAAACTTATGAGTAATATTTACATTTGAAACAATAATCCACCTCTGGTTTTGAAGTATTATCCTGCCTACAAACAGATAAAGCCAGGAGGAAATACTGCCTTTTTATTCAAGGCAGGAGGAGTTCAGAGATGGCAGAGAAGTGGAGTAAAATGTGGTCATTCTGGAAAGCCACCTACCCCTCACTTCTGCCCCCTGCCGTCTCCTTGCAATAAGTTCAGGGAACAGACAAGCTGATGGGAGACTGAAACCAAAAACAGGACAGAGAGAGAGAAAAAAAGAGAAAGAGAGACAGTGTGTGTGAGTGTGAGTTTAATTGCTAAGTTGTGTCCGACTCTACGACCCTGTGGACTGTAGCCCGCCAGGCTCCTCTGACCATGGGATTTCCCGGGCAAGAATTCGAGAATGGATTGCCATTTCTTTCCTTATGGGATCTTCCTGACCCAGAGATCGAACCCATGTCTCCTGTATGGCAGATGGATTCTTTACCACTGAGCCAACGGGGAAGCCCAAAACAGGAGTTCAGTTCAGTTCAGTTCAGTCGCTCAGTCGTGTCCGACTCTTTGCGACCCCATGAATCGCAGCACGCCAGGCCTGCCTGTCCATCACCAGCTCCTGGAGTTCACTCAGACTCACGTCCATCGAGTCAGTGATGCCATCCAGCCATCTCATCCTCTCTCGTCCCCTTCTCCTCCTGCCCCCAATCCCTCCCAGCATCAGTCTTTTCCAATGAGTCAACTCTTCCCATGAGGCGGCCAAAGTACTGGAGCTTCAGCTTCAGCATCATTCCTTCCAAAGAAATCCCAGGGCTGATCTCCTTCAGAATGGACTGGTTGGATCTCCTTGCAGTCCAAGGGACTCTCAAGAGTCTTCTCCAACACCTCAGTTCAAAAGCACCAATTCATCGGCGCTCAGCTTTCTTCACACTCCGACTCTCACATCCATACATGACTACTGGAAAAACCATAGCCTTGACTAGACGGACCTTTGTTGGCAAAGTAATGTCTCTGCTTTTGAATATGCTATCTAGGTTGGTTATAACTTTCCTTCCAAGGAGTAAGCGTGTTTTAATTTCATGGCTGCAGTCACCATCTGCAGTGATTTTGGAGCCCCCAAAAATAAAACAGGAGTACACAGACTCAAAGACCTTCCCAACACACACACACACGTTCTAAATAAAAATCTTAGACTCCTCTCAAGATTGGAAGAGACTCTGAAAGCCATCTAGGCCAAGTAAATTGGGGATGGAGAAGGAAGGAAAGTTCATATAGAATTAGAGAATCTAGGGACCTTAATAACCCCTGTTCACTGAATTATTTATTGAGAAGTCACTACTTATCAAGTCCTGTACTGAGTAATGTGAATCTAGTCTAATTTCTCTACTTTACAGATGAGGAATCTCAGTGTCCAATGGGATGAAATGATTTTCCCAAGATAAGCCAGATAACAGTTTTATAAACTAGGCTGTTTACTTACTATTCCACCACTGCCTTTCAATTCTTTTATTTGTAAGACATCTTTCAGAAACATCTCTACAGTGTGACAAAGGTCTCTAACCTACTGAAAAAATAAAATATTTAGGCTCTGAAACAGTTCTGGAACTGCCCTGAACCAGCTGTCTAACTTTGTAATGTCACTCAATCCTTGGGGTTTCAGTTCTTACGACTGTAAGATGAAGAGACAGGATTATCTGGATCATGCATGAAGTCACATGTCTGCAGGGGCTAGTCAGTTATTATCAATATGAGTCCATGAAGAGTCATGTAAGACAACAGGTATAAAACTGATTGTATTATTATCAAGCAAAGTAGCCTCCTAGTTGTACTGTTTTTGAAAACTGTATGAGCCAAGCAAAATACATTGGAACTCAACTAGGCCAGACCCCTGAAACTCCTTCCAGCTCTCACGTTGAGTGACTGCAGAATATGCCTAATCCACTTCCTAAAACGTCATACTGTATTTACACATCTCTATTAACTGGAGAAATAGCCCTGATACAAAGAAGTGAACAGAGACTCAAAGATACAAGCTCCCACTCAGCCCACACCTGACTCTACTCCACTAGCCTCGCTCCCCTGCCAGGCGAGTGTCACTTCGCTCAGCGCTGGCAGTGTACAGACTATTACGGGGACTGCAGACCTTGCAAACTGGCATCTAAGCTTTCAAGATGAAAGGATACAATCACTAAATTAAAGTCAAGGTCCTTAAAAGTAGATTTTAACTGGAGATCACTTTTTGAAGGATAATAAAAATTTCGCATTGAAATTTTTTTACTCAAGGATTTTTTTTACTCAAACTAATACTTCATTGTTTTCAATTTATATTTAAGAGTCAGCCATTCAAAGTAACTTTTCTATAAATCACAAATCGTTTTTGTATGTTGCTACTTCCTTTTACTCCTTAAATTATTGCTAAGCATCATAAACATACAAATAGTTCACCGCCATAACTTATTTTTGGTTTCAAACCCCTGTTAAGTGGCAATTCTTAGAGCAGATATAGTTTTTGTCTTCAAAAAAGGGGGAGTGATTTGGGAGTGGTTTACAGGGATATTAAGAAATTATTTGCCAGTTTCTGGAAACATAAAAGAACACAATCACTTTTTGCAGCATAAAAAAAAAAAAAAAAGAAAGAAATTTGAAAACAGAGGTTTAGATTTGTTAGTCCAACTGTTTTCTGGAAGCCTTAATCTGCCAATTACTAAAACACCTTTATTTATATATGAATGGAAGAGAATAAAAGTGTCCCTTCTTTCTTGTGCTGCCAAACAATAAAAATCAGAATAACTGCATTTAATAAGCATCTCCTTTACTTAGCTCAGGCTAGCACTCCCATACGTAGAACCAAACTTTTAAATAATGGAACATTTGAAATTGTACAAACACAAGAAACTTCTTAGTATATAAGAATGACCAAATGCAGTAAGATAACAATCATAAGAATGATTTCCAATTTTGAACAGGGAGAAGCTAATTTCTTGATAAAACTCCAAAAACAAACCATCCATACAACCACCATACTGCAGTTAAACAAAAGCTCTGATGCTGGCCCACAAGGAGGGAATTAACAATTTGAACAACATCTTTTATTGCCTGAGAAAATTTTTTAAAATGACTCAAAGTGCCAGGAGAGCTGTCTCAATCCAACTGCAGACAGCTTTTCAAAGTCCCTCTGCTTCTCTAAGGATGAGTCATGAGAGGAGAGCGCATCTTGGCAAAGATACAGTCTTTCCTCTGGTTCCACTCACTCCCCCTCTTATTAAAAAAAAAAAAGCTTTGATGGATAACAGTTAAATAGATTCCAGACAGGCTTAACTGGAGAAGTCTGAACACCAGGGAGGCAAAATATCATCGCAGAAGTCTCCATTGTTTGCCACTGTGAGCCACAGACTCGGGGAAGCATCTCCCGCATCCTAAAAAGGGCTGGGTCCATTGATCTTGTGCCAGACCGTGGCTGCTGTGCTTTGTGGGACAGGAGAGGGAAACACCCTCTGAAAATACCTTTGCTTCCTAGCTTCCTAAATGCCATCAGCTCATCTGCTGAGCAGTTACAGTGAGCTGGCGGGGGCGGGAGCCTGTTGTTTGCGAGTGCACATCGAGTGCAAATGCACCTGCAGCAGCTGTAGGTGGTCCACGGGGACATGGCTGCGACAGTGCGTGCAGCCTTCAGTGGCCAGGCGCAGTTTTCCTTTCACTGACTTTAGGCAAAAAAGCAAGGGAGCTAGTTAAAAAGAAAAAAAAAATTTTAAAGGAGAATAAGTAAGGAAAAACTGAGTGTTAAACTAGGGAGAATAGTTTCGCTACTACACCTATATAGAATCACTTATTCCAACAGAATAGGGCATGTGGTGAGGGCAAAAATGCTCTCTTCTGCATCTGATCATTCACCAGCCTACAAAGAATCAGGATGCTCAGCTGGGCACTGAGTGACAAAGATAAGCAAAGAGACTTCTTGCCTTCAGAGAGGCTAGACTGGGATCACCAAAACCAAGCATCTTGTGAGCATCTAAAACAAGCATCGGAAGGCAATTTATAAGCATCATACTGGAATCCCTCATTTACATAACAACGATTATTTCATAACACATGGTACTCAATTTTCTGAAAATCGCCTCTCAATAGAAAAGTAAATTCAATGTTTCTCTCCTCTTCCCAATAGTCTTTTTTGTTTTTTTTGGATATATTTTAAAAATAAACATTACAGATATAAAGTTATACCTTCCTCCTTCCACTTTCCAGAGGAGGAAAGTTGGTGGACATCATTTTAAGGCATGCTTTTATACCTTTATTAACTAGAGGTGTGCCCTGTGCTGAGTACTATAGGGTGCATATGCCTTTTAACTCTGTATTCAAGGGTCTGTCTGATAGAGAACTCAGCCAAACCATAGTAGTATGTGTGGTATTCTGGGAGCAAAAGGGTAGGGACAGAAACAATAAAAATTTCTGTTATCGGGGATGTGAGAGAGGCTCAGATACCACTTTACTGTGGAAACTAATCACCAACGTCACCAGGAAAATGCCTGACAAGGTAGGTGACTGCTCTCTGTATTTGACTGGAGCCCAGTCCTGACTCACTAAGAGTCAGTTTTGTCATCTGTAAAATAGAGGTGATAATGCCTTTATCACTGGTTTACTATGAAAATCAAAGGATAATTGGATTAAGTACGTTGACAACTTTTAATCCTTTTTGGAACCAAGCAGAGTAAAAATATGCTCACAAGCAAGAATTATTTTTGTCATAGTCTACTTGATATAACAGGTTGTGCTCAAAATCCTTCAGGCTAGGCTTCAGCAGTATGTAAACCAAAAACTTCCAGTTGTACAAGCTGGATTTAGAGCAGCAGAACCAGAGATCAAAATCCCAACATTTGTTAGATCATAGAAATATTAAGGGAATTCCAGAAAAACATCTATTTCTGCTTCACTGACTACGCTAAAGCCTTTGACTGTGTGGATCACAACAAACTGTGGAAAATTCTTCAAGAGTTGAGAATACCAGACCACCTGACCTGTCTCCTGAGAAACTGGCAAAGAAACTGGTAAAGAAGTAACAGTTAGAATCTTGCATGCAACAACCAGTCAGCTGTTCCCAGTCGCAACTGGGAAAGAAGCACAACAAGGTTATATATTGTCACCCTGCTTATTTAACTTATATGCAGAATACATCTTACAAAATGCTAGGCTGGATCAATCACAAGCTGGAATCAAGACTGCTGGGAGAAATAACAACCTCGGATAGGCAGATGATACCACTCTAATGGTACAGAGTGAAGAAGAACTAAAGAGCTTCTTGATGAGGCTCAAAGAGAAGAGTGAAAAAGCTGGCTTAAAATTCAACATTCAAAAAACTAAGTTCACAGCCTCCAGTCCCATCACGTCATGGCAAATAGATGAAAAAATGTTGGAGTAGTGACAGATTTTATTTTCTTGGGCTCCAAAATCATTGTGGATAGTTGACTGCAGTCATGTAATTAAAAGATGCTTGCTCCTTGGAAGAAAAGCTATGACAAACCTAGACAGCATATTAAAAAGCAGAGGCATTACTTTGTCCACAAAGGTCTATACAGTTAAAGTTACAGTTTTTCCAGCAGTCATGTATGGATGTGAGAGTTGGACCATAAAAAAGGCTGAGCGCCAAAGAATTGGTGCTTTCTAATTGTAGTGCTGGAGAAAACTTGAGAATTCTGTGGACTGCAAGGAGATCAAACCAGTCAATCCTAAAGGAAATCAGTCCTGAATATTCACTGGAAGGACTGTTGCTGAAGCTGAAGCTCCAATACTCTGGCCAGCTGGTGTGAAAAACTGACTCATTGGAAAAGATCTTGATGCTGGGAAAGACTGAAGGCAGGAGAAGAAGGGAACAGAGGACGAGATGGTTGGAGGGCATCACCGACTCAATGGACATGAAATTGAGCAAGCTCTGAGAGAGAGCGAAGGACAGGGAAGCCTGGCGTGCTGCAGCCTATAGGGTTGCAGAGTCCGACATGACTTAGCAACTGACAATAAGCGCTTGATACTGGACTTGATGGCATTCTGTCCAGTGCTTCTTACTCATGCCTTAAATGTGGCCTTCCTGATACAGAATGGCCCTTGGTAGCAGTGAAGTAGTGAAGAGACAAGATTAGGCAGCATTCAGTCCCCATTCCTGTGTTATAACCCCAGGAAACAAACTCTAAAACTTCAGGATTCTAATTTGCAAAACATGAATAAAAGTTGTACCCACTTCAGGTGAAACAACGCCTGCCTGAAATGAGGACTGAAGAGACAAGGCCTATGAACTGCTTAGTGCAATGGCTGCAACAGCGTTTCCAGACAGCCTGGACAGGGTGACCGACAGCAGGTCCACGCTGAGCGCCACTGATTTAAACAGGAGCTCTCAGGAGCAGTTCCCTCCACACAGGACGCAACCTGCACAGCGCTGGGCACGTGTGAGGCAAATACTCGACTGCTGCTAGCCAACAGGGATGGAACAGAGGAGGAAGGGCTGTCTCGGTGAGAGAGGGAAGGGTCCCTGACCCCTTGCTTCTCTAGACACGGTCTCAGAGGAGGAGCTGAAAGGTGAACTGGGGGGAGAACAGAGAGGCTTTTCCAACCCCAAAGGCTCAAAGCCAACCAGAACAGGGTGTGCCGCTCAGTCCAATGACTAGTAGCAGCGTATCTGATGTTAATTATGACAGAAAAATGTCGAGGAAGAAAGAAGGGAGTCCAGGGTGACCTAATGAGGAGTTAGTTTAGCTAATTAGAGCTCTCCGGACCTTGGACGGGTTTTCATGAGCTTGGCAACGCAGGGTTACAGCACAATAGAGTTCCTGCTTAGAGTCCTCTGTCCATTCAGCGCCCAGCAGCCTGTGGCTGGCGTCAACAACTGAGCAGCACAGACACCTACTGAAGATACACGGAAACACGCAGAGGTGCAGACCTGTGCATGGGGTAGAATCTCAGGGGGAGCAAGCAGTATTTACACAGGACATGACACCCATCTACATCTAGGAAGTAGAAAGGGGCCACACGGCGATGCATCTGCCACTGAGCAACTGCCTAACCCGAAACCTCGGCCCACAACCCCGCCCCCAAGCAGCCACGGGCCCCCTTTTGGTCCTCCTACAGGGTAAGACTGAAAGCTCCCATCCTGGCCCCAACCCAGCGGCAACACCAGTCCTTTCCAACAAGCTGACAGCAGACACACGACAATCAAGGGTCACTGAGTTAGTGGAATATCTGGAAAAAGCAAATACACAATAGTTTCTCTCACACTGGAAAAGAAAGAAATTGTGCATACAACTAGCTACTGCAACTGTGTTTCAGAATCCTGTGTTAAGCTCAAAAATTAGAAAGGTGGGGCAAGCTGCCGTTATAGCAACCACAGAATTCTACCATTTCTAGGACTTTCCCATAATCCCATACAGCCTTAGGAAAAGTCGGATTTGTTAGCAGTATCTATGCTATATACTTACTATACTAACTTTATTTCTAGGAATGAATGCTTATAAAAGGCTACAACATACTAAAGCACTTGGTTTTTTGAGTATTCAGTTTTTGTTTTTAATTGAGCCACACTGAAGAGACACTTCCTTTTCCTGGATCAGTTTGTGCAAAATCTTTAACTGAGATGGACAATGAGAAGATGATAATGAACAACAGTGTTATTCATTAAAAAGTACTGAACACTTAGCATGTTCTAGGCATTATCCTAAGTACTTTATACACTTTTTCCTTTCTGCAGAGTAGGAACTTGGAACTACGAGGATAAATATCTTGCCTAAGAGCGTGTAAGGAACCCAACACAGGTGGTTTTTCCTATAGTGTCTGAAACAGACTGCTGGTTGTTGCTAAGCATCAGATGTAGCCAGCTTTGCATTTAGAGCCTACTTAAAAAAAGGAAGTGTCACTCTGAGCACTAAATTTTAACTTGGCACAGCAGAAATGCAGGAATGAGGAAAACAGGTTCTTACCTTCCAATCTCATGTTTTTGGGAGGGTACCCTGGCAGCATTATTTTCTTGAGCCCCCGCCCCCACCCCCGCCAAGGAACGCATAGGTCTTTTCCCTTACATTGGTCAGTTCTCTCAGAGGACTCTCCCAGTCTCCTCTCTGAGAGGCAAAATAAGCCTTGTATCCTCAAGTCCAGAGTCTTTCTGCCTCAACTCTCCAGAAAGAAAATCAATCTTTCGCTAGGCACTGAGAGAAACAATCTGGGCATTTCACTGCTTCTTAGGAAAACGTCTAGCCAACCCAGCTGTCTTGGTTCTGGCCACATCTCTTCTTTAGAAGTACCTGCTGCTCTTTATTTGTGAGCCTTTCTAGCGTCCTCTGGTACACACTGCCTTGCTTTGGATTTCTTCTCCAGCCAGTTTAAGTTGCAGCTTTCTCTTTCTGCTAAGAAGTTCCTTATCTTCTGTTCACCTGTTTCTAGCTTTCAAATTTTGGTCGCTGTTGCCTCCTCTCTTGTTCTGTTTATTTTGTAGGTTTTTGTCTTTTTTACCCTTTATTGTCATATTTGTGGAGGTTTTGGTAGCGAATAGGGTTAAGCACACATGTTCAATCTGTCACATTTTATCAGAAGACTTCTATAGGCTGTTTGAGCTCTCTGTGGCTGGCAAGAGATCATATAACCTAAAAGTAATGATGATAAAGAAAATGTACTTAAAGCATTCAAATATATTTCATCTGTTTAAAAAAGGGAACAAACATCTTGAGGAAGATACTTAACCTTTCTGATTTTCAATAAATTATGAAACAAAAGGTTAAAAAAGTTTCTTAATAACTCTTTAAACTCTAATATCCTTCAACAAAGGCCAAAAAGAAATCATAGTACTGTATCTGCTCAACCTAAACCATTTTATTGAAAACATTTGTGCACACATATTAAGGCTCCGACATGGATGGTGTGCTAAGGGTTAACAGTATTGTTAAGGCACAATCCCTAAATATTACCTCTTTTTTTCCTGGGGGGAGAAAGGATAATCACATGTTAATGTTATTCAGGATTACTCTCAGCAATGAAAGATGGGTAAATCAAGCTTGGCAAATTCCTACTTATAGAGGAGTACATTATATAATACTGCAGTAAGTTCTTAAAGCATAAAACTTCAGCCATATTCACTGTACCCTGTCTGCTCTGATTTTTAAAAAAATAAAACATTTTACCTACATCTTGTGGTACTGGAGAAGACTCCAGAGAGTCCCTTGGACAGCAAAGAGATCAAACCAGTCAATCCTAAAGGAAATCAACCCTGAATATTCATTGGAAGGACTGATGCTGAAGCTGAAGCTCCAATACTTCGGCCATCTGATGTGAAAAGCTGACTCACTGGAAAAGACCCTGATGCTGGGAAAGACTGAAGACTAAAGGAGAAGAGGGTGGCAGAGGATGAAATGGTTGGACAGCATCATTGATTCAGTGGACATAAATCTAAACAAATTCTGGGAGACAGTGGAGGACAGAGGAGCTGGCGTGCTCCATGGTGTACAAAGAGTTGGATAGGACTCAGTGACTAAACAATAACAAAAGGGTCAAGACAGGTCTTGAGGACTGGAGCCCACAAGATTAAGAAACCAACCTAAGCAGTTTCTAACCTAGGCTGAAGGTCAGCAGAGCATCAAGGAACCTCTGTGGCAATGTCCTGGAGCACATCTGCAGAAAGCCTGGCAAACTGAGAGCATACATCCCATCCCAGCCTCGCTTCCTAGGAAATACAATAACCATCTTCAAACTTATCATCTTTAGAGACACAAAGCTAAACACCAGTCCCCTCTTCCTGAAACTCTGTGTGTGGACACGACAGCTTTACACGGAGGGGCAGCCCAGTCTAACTAACAGAAACGTGTCAGTGTTTACTGAATTCAGTACCATATCAGAATAGGGAACAAGCATCTCCTCCCGGGCACACTGTGGAGAACCATTTGCATTGCAGCATGGTATCACACATAATGCCACCTCTTCCTCTAGTAAATATGACTGAACTTTTCATTCTGTGCAAGGGCCACATGGGATGTGACATTACATACAAGCCGTGTCTTTAGGAATATTTTATTTTGTATTAACTCAAGGAATAAAAAAGACTCAAAGGGTTGAGTTAAAATTTCAACTTTAGTGAATTTAGGTCATTCAAAAGTCAGGACTGCTGTTTGATATGCTTTAATGATTTTTTGTTTTCTGGTTACCCTACTCTCTTCTTCAGCAAAGAACCTGCTGCCAAGAAATGTGAACATCACTTTTATTCACTGAATCAAAGAAATCTGCAGGATTTGGTGTAGAGAAGAGCTTGTCTTTCATATCTAAATGGAATACATTTGTTGATATACATTCAATATACACATATATATCTGAAATAAGAGTAGGAGATGTGGGGAATTCCCTGGCTGTCCTGTGGTTAGGACTCTGCACTCTAATAGCTGAGGTCCTGGGTTCAATCCCTGGTCAGGGAACTAAAACCCTAAAAGCTGTGCAGTGTGCACTCCCCCGCAAAAAATACTATTAATTAAAAAAAAATCAGTACCCAACATTTTTCGAACTCTTGTATTATTCCAGTCATTGTATTGCTTTCTAAAGATTATTTCATTTATATATTAGAACAACTTGATATAAGGTAAGTATATTTTCCCCATCTTACAGATAAGTAACCTGATCATCAATGGGTTAAATAACTTACCCAAGGAAACACAGTTAATATAAAACAAGGCCAGAATTTAAACCCAGACAGTCTGACTTCAGAGCTCTTGACAACTGAGCATACTGCCTGGTACCATAACTAGGTGATTCTAGGGACAAAGTCTCTTTTAATTTTCTATCAATAATTGGAGCTTCTAAATGGTCCAGTCTGAGTACCAACAACAGAAAACTGAAAATGTTAGTTGCTCCATCATGTCAGACTCCTTGTGACACCAATGACTGTAGCCCATCAGGCTCCTCTGTCCATGGAGTTCTCCAGGCAAGAATACTGGAGTGGGTTGCTGTAACCTTCTCCAAGGGATCTTCCCAACCCAGGGGTAGAACCTGGGTCTCCTGCATTGCAGGTGGATTCTTTACCGGCTGAGCCACCATCTCTGGTGGCTATCAACAACAGAACAGGAGGTCCATTCTAATTAAGATTACCCTCCAGAAGGAGGAGGATTTGGCTAGAAAATTTGACTCCTGATTTCAGAAGTTAGAGATACAATCATTTGGTATGAATTGTACTGAATGAAAGCCACTGTTGTTTCCTGCTTCTGGAATGGGACATTATAAATAGATGCCTGGCAAGCTCCTCAATCCCAGCATTTCTACTCTTATTCACTAATGACAATCAAGTGTCACCATTTGCTATTATATCCCATCAATGACCATATGCACCTAATGGTAGCACAGACATGTATATCTGATACATTCCATACATTATGGAACTATGTGTCTTATTTCCTTATAGGTTTATACATATATTCACACATAAGAAAATGCTATCAAATGGAATAATATGCATTTTATAGCTAAGAAGCAGAACTATAGCCACTCCAAAAATGTAAATACCTAAAAGTATAAATAGAAGAATGAGTAAAATAAAACTTAAGAGGGGTGGTAGGTAGAAGAAAGGGCCCATGCTGACTCAGTGGCAAGGCATCCTGTAAGGAAAACAGAGAGCTGAAAAGGGGCTCTTCAAAGTATCCATCCAGTCCTTTCACTTTCTTCATTACAAGCAAAGTGAGCTTGGACCAATTAGGTAAACTTGGCCGAGATCTCTTTGACAATTTTATTATGTAAATTATATTAACTGAGCCTCAATGTACTGCCCTCTTTCTCTTCTCCCCGCAGTCCCAATGCTAAGTCACTGCAGTGGGTGGAACTGCAGAAATATATGGGTGAGGTGGAGTGGAAACAATTTAGAGAGAAGCCTCACAAAGGAGAGGGAATTCTGCCATGGTCTATGACTCTAGGCATCTGTCTAAGAGAGCTTGAAAACAATGAGTCTATTACAAAGTTCGTTTTCCCGTAATAATGCCCACCAGTTCTGTACTCAGCATCTATGCTGAGTATAGTATCAGATCTCAAGAACAAGATGAAGACACAAGACTTCTTAAAGTCTAATGCATTCATCTATCAATCATTAGAGGACATTACTGTTCTTGTAAGATACTGTAGTGTGTTCCCGTACAGAACAACCAGCCATGTCATTTTTGATAAGATTAGGATTAAAGGCAGTACCAAAGATAATTTCCAAAAGAAATATAAATGTAAGAATAAATACAGTATATATGCAATTATCTGTTGTTTATATACCCATTGACAGGAAGTAGAATCACCCACGAGGTATCCCACAAGGTATCTAAACTTTTGATTCTCTACCTCCTATCCAATTCTACTTATAATGGTAATGATTTTTGATGTAATCTTCATACAACTACACACCATTAGAAATAACTATATGCCTTTGGGAAAGTCTTTTATTCCTTTTGACATAGTTTCTAGCTCTGTAAATTAGATTATCTTGGACAGTTGAAATAAGACTATGAATCTGTAACATAACCTTGTCGTTGAAGGTCCACAAATAGACTATTTCATTCTCCCTACATGCAAATGAATACAGACACCCCCTCCACACCCCCACACTGGTAAGTGTTTCTCTTCTCTCGCTATGGGCTGCTAGGGAGGAACTGACCACCATGCCTGCTACTTTCACCCATAATCCCAAATCAATTGAGTCAAATGAATAGTAGTTTCACTGCTTCCATGTAGATTCACGTGCATTCGTTTTATCCCAAGCTGTGGTGAGAAGAATAAAAACCAGATTTTTGTGACACTCCAAACACAGCAGTGTTCCACTACCGCTGTTATTTATTCAGTGTGGATTGGAGTGCTGGTGGTACGGAGAAGACATTTTAGAATTGTCTGTCTCAGCTGAGATGGGATTTTGTGATTATTTAGAGTCACAGAATGCACTGCTTATCCACCCAAGGAGTTGGTCTACAAGGTCAAAGACTTGGAGAGTCCCTGCTATCATGGCACTTCAAAGATCAAAAGTCTACAACAAAGAGATGATATCAAAGAACTCTGACCTACTATACACACAATGAGTAACTAATACGGCTCTATGGTATAGAACAGGGAACTCTACTCAATACTCAGTAGTGACCGACACAGGAAAAGAACCTAAAAAAGAGTGGATGTATGTATATGTGTAACTGATAAGCTGTGCTCTACAGCAGAAATTAACACAACACTGTAAATCAACTGTCCTGAAATAAAAATTAAAAGCAAAAGCAAAAACCAAACAAAAAACCCAAAGAACTCTGACCAGAGAAAATGCAAGGAAAGCCCATATATCTAAGAGAATGGACCTGCTGTTCTAAAATGCACCAGTATTTACTGCGTGATATATAGAAGCCTACCATGTTTTCTTGTTTTTTTAAAAGAGGTTTAAAAAGCAAAGGGCGACAACAAACTTCTTGCTTTCTTTAGTCTTAGTGAATATGAATCATCTCATCATCATGACTTCAATGACTCTCAAAGACCTCAGGTGAAAATGGACTATACAGCTCATGGAATTCTCCAGGCCAGAATCCCTTCTCCAGGGGATCTTCCCAACCCAGGGATCGAACCCAGGTCTCCTGCACTGCAGGCAGATTCTTTACTAGCTGAGCCACAAGGGAAGCCCTGACATAAATCATAGAAACTTTTGGATCTGTCTCTGAGAGTAATGGAAATAAAAGCAAAAACAAACAAATGGGGCCTAATTAAACTTCAAAGCTTTTGCATAGCAAATGAAACCATACACAAAACCAAAAGTCAACCCACAGAATGGGAGAAAACAAGACTGACAAGGGATTAATTTCCAAAATATACGAACAGCTCAAAAACAAGGGGTGGGGGCAGAAGACCTAAGGAGACACTTCTCCAAGACATGTATTTCTTAGTAATATACCCAGTCTTCCATGCATTGATTTTTGTTTCCCCTACCGTTTTATTTCTTCTAATTACAGATGTGTAATCGGAAGATAATCACACAAACTTTTCAGCTGCTGTATTCTGAGTCAAACAAGGTTTCACTTAAAAAGTGTCTATCATGGACAGGAAAGTTTAACACAATATAATCATTAAGGGAAGAAGGCTTCTTCTGCTCCTTATACCTACAAACATTTTTTTAAAATCTGTTTTTCTTTTGTGCTGAAAATAGTACAGAGATAAAATGAATATCCATTGACGGAGTGTAAAATCACTGCATAATAAAATATGTATCAGAATCTAGTTTAATAGTCAAGTAGTCAAAATGTTGTTACAAGTAATTGAGCGGTTCAAAATATACATGGAATGCTGGGACTGTGTTTCCAGGGCAACAAAATGCCAAGTTTCATATTACCTTTTGCAATAATTAACTAAAGTATTTACATTTAAAGTGGCACCTTTCACATGCTTCTGTAGATTGCTACACTAGTGTAATTATAATGCTGATCAAGAAACTGTGCTTTAAAAAACTACCCACCTGCTACAGACTCGTTAAAAAAAAAAAAAAAGACCAAAAAAACTGTTAGTGTACTCCAGATACTGGGATTGCATTTTTGTACTAGATCTTGAGAGTAGAGTAACAGTGGAAAACCTGAAACACTTTCAGCAGCAGTAGCTGTGATAAGCATATTGTATTTACCAGTATCAAGAGAACCACTATAAAGCAATGTCTCTACCACAAAGCAAAACAAGGAATAGTAATCACAGCTCTTGTCTGACTTCCTTCCTGACCACTGCCCATTACCCTACACTCCACCATGGCCTTTAGACAAGTATAACAGAGATTTCATTTGTAGGCTATTCCAGTCTGCCAGCAATGATCATTATATCGCTATACTGAAGACTCTAAGGTGAAGTCATGACAGCTGAAATAAGCCCACGGTAAAAGAGGAAAGTCTGCCAAGAGCAGATATCAACAGTGGCAGGACCAGGGTAAGTTACCTGCCATATGTATAAATTCTTTGGCCAGCAAGTTCAGACATATACACTCATGCATGTTATACTCACTAACCTCTATTTGAGAAAAATTGCATAATGGTTAAATGGCCAGGCTTCAACTCTCTGACCTGGGTTTGATCTCATTGCCAGCTATTTCCTCGAGAGCTGTTGTGTGTTTTTAGGCAAGCTACTTAATTTCTTCTGATTTTCCTTTTTCTTACCTATAAAATGAGAAAAATAAAGACTATCCATTGAAAAGCTTGTAAAGAAGCTCAATTTTGACCATGTGCTCAGCACATGAAGGAAGGCTGCTTTTATGATCTTCTACTCTCTCCACTTTTATTCAACATAGTTTTGAAAGTTCTAGCCAAGGCAATCAGAGAAGAAATAAAAGAAACCCAAGTTGGAAAAAAAGAAGTAAAACAGTCTCTGTTTGCAGATGACCTGATACTATACACAGAAAATCCTACAGATGTTACCAGAAAACTACTAGTGCTCACCAGTGAATTTGGTAAAGTTGCAGGATACAAAATTAATACACAGAAAGTACTTGCATTGCTATACACTAACAATGAAAGATCAGAAAGAGAAATTAAGGAAACAATCCCAATTACCACTGCATCAAAAAGGAATAAAATACCTAGGGATAAACCTACTTATGAGACAAAAGACCCTTACTCTGAAACCTATAAGAAACTGAAGATGACACAGACCCGATGGGAGGAGGTATCATTTTCTTGGACTGAAAGAATCAACACTGTCAAAATGACGATACCACCTAAGCCAACGTACAGATTCAATGCAATCTCTACCAAATTACCAATGGCATTTCTCACAGAAAAAGAGCAAAACCTTTTGAAATTTATATGGAAACACAAAAGACCCTTACTACCCAAAGCAATCTTGAGAAAGAAAAATGGAACTCGACTCAGACTCCCTGACACCTCAGCTATATGACAAAAATATAGTAATGAAAACAGCATGGTACTGGCGCAAGAAAACAGAAATAGAGATCAATGGGACGGGACAGGAAGCCCAGAAATAAATCCACACACCTGTGGCCAATTAATCTATGACAAGAAAGCAAAAATATACAATGGAGAAAAGACAGTCTCTTCAATAAGTGGTGCTGGGAAAACTGGACAGATACAAACAACACACTGAAACTAGAACAATCTCTAACATGATACACAAAAATAAACTCAAAAGGATCAAAGACCTAAATGTGAGGCTGGACACTACAAAACTCATAGAGGAAAATATCTTTTGACTTAAATCACAGTAATATCCTGTTTGATCCACAACCTAGAATAATAGACATAAAAACAAAAATACACAAATGAGATCTAGTTAAACTTAAAACCTTCTGCACAGCAAAGGAAACCGTCAACAAAAACAAAAAGACAACCCACAGAATAGGAGACATTTACAAAGGCACCAACAAGGGATTAATCTCCAAAATATACAAATAGCTCATGCAGCTCAATACAAAAAAACAAAAACAAAAAAACCACAACCCAATAAAAAAAAAAAGGACAGAAGATCTAAATAGACATTTCTTCAAAGAAGACATACAGATGGCCAAAAAGCACATGAAAAGATGCTCAACAGCACCAATTATCAGAGAAACACAAATCAAAACTACAATGAAGTATCACCTCACACATGATCGGAATGGCCATCACCAAAAAGTTTACAAATAATAAACACCGGAGAAGAGGTGGAGAAAAGAGAACCCTCCTACACTGTTGGTAGGAATGTAAATTTGTATAGTCACTATGGAGAACAGTATGGAAGTTCCTTAAAAAGCTAAAAACAGAACTACCATATGACCTAGCAATCCCACTCCTGGGCATACATCCAGAGAAAGCCATAATACGAAAAGATACACGTACCCCAATGTTCACTGCAGCAATATTTACGGCAGCCAAGACAAAGAAGAAACCCATCGGGGAATGGATAAAGAAGACGCGGTACATAAAAGCAACTGAATATTACTTAACCATAAAAAAAGAAATAACATTCCAAGCAGCAACATGGATGGACCTAGAAGTTAGTCAGACGACGGCAAAAACAAGGTAGGTGGCTGGCTTTGAGAAGAAAAAAATTATAAGACGGAATAGCAGCTAGACTGTGAGGAGAGCTCAGAAATGAAATTCAGGGTACTTCTTTGGCTTTCCAGGTTGGCTCAGAGGTTAAAGTACCTGCCCGCAATGCGAGAGACCTGGGTTCGATCCCTGGGTTGGGAAGATCCCCTGGAGAAGGAAATGGCAACCCACTCCAGTATTCTTGCCTGGAGAATCCCACGGGTGGAGGAGCCTGGTGGGCTACAGTCCGCGGGGTCGCAAAGAGTCAGACACGACTGAGCGACTTCACTTCACTTTGGGAGAACTGCAAAAAAATGACTCTCATCTTGCAGCTTAAGATCCTGGTAAGATTTCATGAAAGAAGAGGTGCAGATACTCATTTATTTAATAGGCAATTACTGAACACTTATTACATGTAGAATACTTTTTAAGGTCCTTTGTTAATTATCAAGTTTTATTGGACAAGGTTTACTCAAAATGCAGACAATCTCAACAAATTGACAGTATCACAAAGCTAGGTCCCGTGTGACCAGTGTGACCTGAGTGGCGCAAGCTAACTTCTACCAGTGGGCAAGTCAAGGGTTACTGCTGGCTGGAGTGATCTGAAATGGCATCATGGAGTTTGGATGCTTGGGGTCTGGCAGACATTTAAAAGTGAATCCCTAGGGCAAGAGTAGGGTCCAATTTACAGATCAAATACAATCAATACTCATTAAGCAAAACTGAACGAGCCAGGAAAGTTAATTCCATAAATGTAGGCTTTATGTTAGGGATTAGTGATACCTGGCTGGAAAATTAGGTTGGAACCAAATTATACAAACAGTCTGGGCTATTTTTGAAATATGTGGCATGAAGAAGAAGAATGACCCTTAGTGGGTAGAAAGGCTAACTTCACATCTAGTATATGAGAGTAGATCTACTGATGACTATGAGAACATATGAGTCACAGAGTTTTATCACCTTAATAAAGTTTACTTGGACAGACACTTCATCGAGTCATAAAATAAGTGAATGATGATGTTCACATCTCTATTTTATAACTCGGAATTGCAAATCAAAGGAGCCATGAATACAACTTGTAAAACACAGCACTATTTAGTGTCTTAACTGGAAAAGAGGCCTGATTCTGTTATAAAAACTAAGAATATGACTTCAAGTAGACTGTAATATTTATGAATTTAACTAAGGTCAAACATCTCATTTTAAACTAATGATTAGACTACTAAAGTGAAAGCAGGATTCTAATTTGAAATTTGTTAATAATATTTTCTCTTCTTTGAAAGTTGGCTATGAACAAAATTTGAATATAAACAGTAGAAACAGGAAACAGGTTAGAGCTTGGTTTAGACGGTATTCCACAGCACAAAGAGAAGAGGGCACAGAATGTGAAGGGAGAAGAGGCGCTGGTGAAGAAGCCAAAGAGTGAACCACAGATGCGAGGATAGTGAAAGTACACCATGAAGAACAGTAGAAGAGAGTGAAAATTTGAGAGAGGACACAGACCTACTTATTACTCTCACAGAGTTGAAAAGACACTGCAGCTAGAAAATTAGATATCCACAGTGCTGCCGCCTCCTTGGGAGACCCACAGCTTCCTTTTCTGGCCTGCTCCTGATATGACAGAGGGGAGCAGTATAAGCGTCCCTCGAGGACCCCGAGATGGAGTATACACATGGCTGCCCCAACAAAGAGGCTGAACAGCAACTTCCTGTGGCCTGGATTTGAACACACGTCCCTGAAGTGGCACCATGTGTCCTCTCGTGTTCCATGAATCTGCTGCCCACTTAGCTCCTAGCTACAGGCAGAGAAATGGCGAGGAAAATGTTACTGAGCTACGGGAGAAGGAACTCCTTCAGCAGAGCAGGAGCCAGAAATGTGCTGTGTGTCACCATCAGGTTCACGAGCCTTTCCTCACAGTAGGAAACATGCTGCAATTTAAGGCCAAAGGGCCCCCAGACCTTCTCAAAGCAGGGCTCAGAGCTCTAGGGAAAGGCATCTGGACACTGGTGTCCCTTGGTACCTACAAAATGCGTTAATGTCTCCAAAGTGTTTCTATAATATGAGCTGAGTGATTCCTGCTGCTGCTAAGTCACTTCAGTCGTGTCCAACTCTGTGTGACCCCATAGACGGCAGCCCACCAGGCTCCCCCGTCCCTGGGATTCTCCAGGCAAGAACACTGGAGTGGGCTGCCATTTCCTTCTCCAATGCATGAACGTGAAAAGTGAAAGTGAGGTCACTCAGTCGTGTCCGACTCTTAGCGACCCCAAGGACTGCAGCCTACAAGGCTCCTCCGCCCATGAGATTTTCCAGGCAAGAGTACTGGAGTGGGGTGCCATTGCCTTCTCCCTACATGACTTAAAAAAATTTTTTTGTACTCCTTAATTTTTACTGGAGTATAGTTGCTTTACATGACTTTGTCTTTAAAGATGAGAAAACTGAAGTCAGCAAGGCTAGCTGACCTGACAAGGATCAGAACACAAAAATCACTTTGATGGACCCACACGGAACTCGCAGTCCAGGGCTGTTAACCCACACCACTTCCCTAGACTGATATTCTGTTTCATAATGAAATTCATTTGTAATTGCCTGAATATACGTCTTTACTTGCTCAAACAATGGGTTCAGAGGAAGACAAAGTATCTGTAGTTCAGAGTTTTAAATGACATTAATTTGATTTTGGACTTTATTCAGCAAAACACTTATTGAGGCTCAACTATGTTCCAGGCACAGGTAAGTGCTGGGGATACAAAATCAAATAAGACAGAGTCATTATCCTTAAAAAGTTCACCTCAGATTGGTTTTTCTCCAGAAGCACAGTTTGTCCAAAGTCAAATATGCCTGCAGTCAAAATCACATGTACTACTGCCAAAGATGCAGATATCAAAACAAATTAAAAAGAATCTGTACTATATTGCAGTAATAAGATATCAAGATCTTATATAAAAAAAAAAAAGGCACTCAGATGCCACTCTCCAAATAAATATCCAGGTCAACCATGTGAATCACTACCAAGCACTTGGCCAAAAAGATCTACAGTAGAGCCCAAATGATTACACTCTGCAAAGAAAAGTAATACTTAGAAAAGAGAGAGGAAAAAAGAATTACATAGAGGCATTAATAATTACTTTCACGGTGACTCCAACCTCAACTAACAGGGGCATGTGAACTAGCCTCAGGAGTTTCCCGACTTGTTTTTCAAGCCTATATTCAACTCAGAGTTAAATGTTCTTTTTACGCTGGAAAACAATCTAAAAGGAAGCTTCTTAAAATGTAATAAAATTTTGGAATCATAAACATGACAGTTTATCACTGGACTATAACAGAATATAAAAATCATTCTTTCTTTCAATTTTCTCAAAGCCCAGAGGCTTAACAGACACATCTACTAGCAAGTCAAAACAAATACCGGGCAACTTTTGCCTCTGTTCCTAAGAAGATTCTATTATTCTCTTTACCCCATGAGTGTTTCTGAACAGGAAGGCAAGTGTTTTGGCACCACTTTGGAAGGTGATATGAATACTGAGTCTGATATATGAGAGTGTACTTTCAGGAGGATGAGATACATCACCACAATTCCATGTTAATTTAAATTTAAACGTGCCTGGATATTTGTGGAGCTAACAAGTAATGCTTTTACGAGATTAGGTGATATGGGAAATAAGTGTTCTTCCAGGCTGAGAGGAGGAATCAGAACTTCAAAAGATTTAGGATCAAGGTCATCTGCTGTCACTCACTAGCTGTCTGACCTTGGAGAAGTTTCTCCCCCGGCTTACATCCTTTATCTACAAAAGAAGGGCAAAATCAGTATCTGTCCTTTCAATTTTACAGGCTCTCATATTAAGATGATAAACAAAAAATGAAGTAACAATGTACTTTTGCACAGATAAAAAGTAATTACTATTTGACCTTTATTTTGATGACCCACAATTTCACTCCAATTGATGGGTAGTCAAATGGACTTTTGAGAGGTTTGTTCAGCTTCGTCCCAATCTGACTGAGCATTCCTGAAGGCAGGGAGTCAGCGTGATCAGTCTCCAGCACTCCCACTTAAGGAACATGTTACTGAGGGATATAACCAGCCAGCTCAGGAGCCAACAGCTCAGATGGGAAGGAGACAGGGGAAGGAATACCCACGTGCTTTCTTGCTAATTCTTTCACTGACTACATTATTTATATGGTGCAGTGCATTTCAACATTGTTACGTACAGTTTTGTTTTATAAAGTGGCCCAAAGGTGGGAACAGGGACTAAATCAGCCCTAGCAACTGCGTAATCAAGTAAAAGGTTGCACCTTTCAGAAAAAGGTGCCTTTTCTCTAATTTATCCACCTAGAGGAGGCAGTCTTTTCCTTATTTGCACAAAGATGCCCTAAATGCTCTTTGAGGTCCTGGTCACTTGTTTGAGACTTTCAACCATCACTTGAGCCTCTCTACTAGGGAGAGGAAAGATGGAATTTATATTCAAATAAGGTCTTTCAAAGACACTTCAGTTGATAAGGTTGTTAAACACAGGAGAAAAGGGAATAATGGAGGTTCAACAGAGGTGGACAGAATTGTGGACTTTTAATTAAAACATATGTGATGCTAATGGATAAAAAGGTGGATCAGTGGAACAACACAGAAAGTTTAGACACAGGGCCAAACCGAAATAAGAAATTAGTGCATGATAAGGCAGCATTTTATATCAGTAGGCAAAAAAAAAAAAAAGGATTATTCAATAAATGGTATTAGGTTAACTAGGAAGCCATTTGCTTTAAGCATGTGTGGGGGCCCATGTTTGTATGAATTCGTACCTCACACAATTAAACCAAAATAAACTCCAGATGAATTATACATTTATACATGAAAAACAAAAGCATACATTCACTGATGGAAAATATGGAAAAATTTCTTGGGACAGACTGCCACTCTTAGTCTGATGCAAAAGTCATAAAAACAAATGAATTACATAAAAAATTAAAATGTCTACATAGCAGAAACTATCATAAAATAAAGCAATTAAAAAACAAACCCAAAAAGTAATAAGAAAAATATTAATCAATTCAATGCCATTCCCTAACACCAAGAGGTCCTACAGATCAATTAGAGACCAACAACTCAGCAGAAAGACAGGATAAAAGGTAAGTTCATAGAAATATGAACACTTATGCGTGTAAGAATAGGTCAACTTCACCAATATTTTTTTTAAAATGCCTAATAAAACTACTTTGAGAAGCTATGTATCTGTTCAAAATGTTAACTTATAATTTAAAATCTTCTTAAGAAGAAAACTCCAGGCCGAGATGACTTCACTGGTGAATACTTTCAAATGTGGAAGAAATAATATAAATCTTACATAAAAATTTCAGACAATAAAAGGAGAAAATACTTTCTAATACATTTTATGACATCATCTAATCCTGATGCTAAAACCACACAAAGATGTTATAAGCAAAGAAATTTAGACCAGTATTACTGACAACAAAGACACAAATGTGTCTACCAAATATTAATAAACTAAGTACATATCGAGACAACACATTCTTGGTTATTTATCTTAAGAATGCTAGGTGGATTAACATTTATAAAAGAATCAGAGTAATTCAGTACTATAACAGAATGGAGAAGATAATCCATATGACAGCCTCTATATTTATAGAAACAGTACTGGAAAAGACCCCGATGCTGGGAAAAACTGAAGCCAAGAAGAGAAGAGGGCGACGGAGGATGAGATGGGTGGATGGTATCACTGACTCAAGGGACATGAGTTTGAGCAAACTTAGGCAGATAGTGATGGACAGAGAAGCCTGGCGTGCTGCAGCTCATGGGGCCGCAGAGTCAGACACAACTCTGTGACTGAACAACAACAAGCATATTGCTGATCCATAGATTTAACAAAATCCTGATCAGAATTTCAGCAGGAATTTTGTGTAACAGAAACTGACAATTCAATTCTAGTATATGGAAAGTAATAAACCTAAGTAACCATAATAATACTGAAAAAAGAAAAAAGTTGAAGGACTCACAGTACCTGGCTTCAGGACATGTAATTAAGAACGTGATATTAGCATTCTTAATTAGAATCAGTTAGACAAATCAATGGAAAAGAAGAGAGAAAACAGAAAAATTCATATGGAAAAAATGAATGCTTACACTTATCTCATACCATACAAAGAATCAGTCAGAGATATAAAATTAAATTGAGACTACAATTTAAAATTACAGTGTTTTTAAGAAGAAAACAGAAGAGTATCTATGACAAGGGACAGGCAACACTACTTAGAGCTCAGAAAACAATAACCACGGGAGACTGCCAAATTAGATTTCATCAAAATTAAGAACGTCTGTTCATCAAAACTCACCTTAAGATACTAAAGAGAAAAGCTTATACTAGGAGAAAATATCTGCAAAACATCTCCAATAACTAATAATGAGAATCGGATTATTTACTGTTGGAAGGGAGCTACAAAATAAGGTAAAGGATAAGACCAAAATGAAAGCTGAATTGTTAGACTTGGATAGATTGATTTTCTAGCTGTGACCACCGAGAATCCCTGGGTACAATGACACTCCAATAGCAATGAGCACAGCTGACATCCAGATATTGACTTCTGAATACCACTCTACTCTAAAAAGAACCAGGACTCTGGCAAACTGGCTAATTCCAGGAGTGGGGCAGGGAAAGTATAAGATGAGACTACAATATCTTCCTGTGCTAGTAAATAAGAAAATGCTCAAAGAACGAGAGACGTAACAGAACACCACAAGAAAGATGGTCTCCTACTGACCAAATCTGGGACAATCTGGCAATCGAAATATTACTAAGTAATGGATCAGAACTGAGTAAAATACAATCAAGAGGCCTTATGATAGAAATAAACGAATACATCCATAAGCGAAGGGAAAGGACAAGTTCTTTCTTACAACAGAATGCTAACTAAAATACAGACAGAAAGATGCAATTAGAAAATCGTCAAGGCTTCCCTAGCGGCGCACTGGCAGACAATCCGCCTGCCAATGCAGGAGACAAGTTCAGTTCCTGATCCGGGAAGATCCCACGTGCTGCAGAGCAAGTAAGCCTGTGTGCCACAACAAGTAAGCCCGTGTGCCACAACTATCGAGCCTGTGCTCCAGAGCCCGGGAATCTCAACTATTGAGCCCACCTGCTGCAACTACGGAAGTCTCTGGGCCCTAGAGCCTGTGCTCTGAAACAAGAGAAGCCACCACAATGAGAAGCCCACACACCACAACTAGGGAGCACCGTGCTCACCGCAACGAGAAAAGAGGCCCGCACAGTAGCGAAGACCCAGCACAGTCATAAATACATAAATAAAATTACGTTTAAAGTTTACTGAAAGAGAAGCGCTAAATAAAGGAAGCAATATTCCGTGTTACCCTATCTGTAAAATTAATGCAAGTCCAATCAAACTACTGAGATCCCGCACAGAAGACCATGCCATCCTCACTTTCACCTCGTGCTGCCAATCTGCTGCTTACGGTGCTGCACAGCTTTCAGCTCTCACCAGTCATCCGTCAGTTCCCACTGCTCCCGTTCTCTGACACAAGTGATAGTGTTAAAACTCTTCATTTTCACGTTGGGTAAGTGTGAGAATATGCAGCATTTCAGTCTGCAACAGAATTAATAATGAGTGAGCACCTTTTCATATCTTTATGCCCACTCTGACTTTTTAGTCTGTGAACTGCTGATTAATATCCTCTACCCGTTTCTCTATTGTCTTCTTACCTCATCGATCTATAGATGTATTCTCATCTTTTCCAGTTACACACACTGTGAGTTTTTTCCTTATCTTTGGCTTGTCTTTTAATTTGCTAATGGTATCTCTTGTGATATAGAACTTTACAACTTTAATTCATTAAAATTCATCAATCTCATCGGTATTTTTGTCTTATTCAAAAAAGTCATACAAATATTAATATGTTCCTATACTTTTTTATAGAAGCTTTATATTTTGCTTTTTCCATTTAAGTTTTAAACTAGCTTTAAAAAAATGTGTGTGCACTTATGTTTTGAGATTAACTTTTTTTCATATAATCAATTGTTCAAATGCCATTTATTAACTAGTCTTTCTCCTGTGATACATATAAAACACCTCAAGTTTCCATGTGTATAAATACATTTCTGGGCTCTCTATTCTGTTGTACCAGTCTGTCTATCTAAGTCTAATCCAACATCTCATTCTTATTTATTGTAGCTTCCTACTAATTCTTGTTATCTACCTTGAAGAGCAATCACTTATCTTAAATCTCCTTAAAGGTGTCTTAGTATTTTTGGCCCTTTACTCTTTCACTGAATTTTAGGATCTTCTCAGGTTCCAAAAAAATTTTTGCTGAGATTTTAGTTGGAATTACACTGAATTTATAGCTGAAAGCTGAGTTAGTTGTTAAGTATTTTAAAACAAATAAAATGGAAAGGTGTAACAAAGTGTGGTAGGAAGCACATTAATAAGTGAGTGATTTTTTTCCCCATAAAAACTGAAAAAAGTATGTAGTTTTTTCATAAGCAAAATATACTTTCAAAAATATGGCAAATTTTTCATGTTCTAATCTATCCTGTAAGGCCACAGGGGTTAGCCTGGTTTTCCATATAATAACAGACTCCATAAAGAGAAACTCTTAAGTTTCTATTGCTGGGCAGGGGGTGGGGGTGGGGGGGGGGGACAAATAAAACAAAATAAAGAACGGAGAATGCTGACAACATTAAGCACTTTAATCCATTCTGAGCTGTTCTTGTGTACTGCAGGTATCAGAGCTAAAATCACTGGCGGCAGTCCCTCAGTTTCTATTTCACTGTTTAATGTTTCTCTGTCATGCTCCCAGCCTTCAGAACAGAGTTCTCTTTTTATGTCTAATCTGCATCTTGATTGGCGATTCAATAACATCTTATCGGAGATCCGTTTTAGTGCAGGTTGTCCCTAATGGGAAATCACCGTCTTTGGGCGGCTCCTCGTCGCCACAGATGGGAAGCAGGTGACTTTCTGCTGCCCCCTTCTGGTTTCAGTTGCTGTAAAGCTTAAGCAACATGGGGGTGTGTGTGTGTGTGTGTGTGTGTGTGTGTATATATATATATATATATATATATATATATATATATATATGAGCCTTTCCTATTTTAGGGTCAGACAGCTTTCCAAAAAATGTGAAGTCCTTTCCATCTGGGTGTTTAACTACTCCTGTTTGTTCATAGATGCTCCTGTAAGCATCTATTCCTCCCTATCCCTGAGCCATGATAATCTTTTTACCTTGATGTCCTCGGGGGTGGCAGTGGTGAAGATGGAGGGAGAATATTAACCTTAGAAATCTAAACTAGAGTCAAAGTACATTTCCCCTAAGGAGAGAAGTATGGGAAAGAGATAGTCCCTGCTCTTCAAGATGTTGCAATTGAGTAAAACCAACACTAAAGCCTAGTTAACTGAACATCAACCTCTGTCCCAAGATTGTTCTAAGGACCTCATAATGTATTCACTTCTTCAAGTCTCATATACTTACCTTAAATCACAGGCACTATTTTAATCCCCATTTTGTGGATGAAGTAACTGAGGGACAGAGAATGTAAGTCACCAAATCATACAGTTCACAGACAGCTGTGTTTAAATTCAGACAGACTGGCTCCAGAGAGGTCATGTTCTTACCTAATACATTATACTGTTTCTGAAGTAAAGAAAAATAAGAACATATCTTTGATTAGTCAGAAGAAAAAACTAAATAAGCACTCCTGAAGAGATAAAAGAACATTCTATAGAAGGGGTCAGAGAAATCACAATCAAACGATGAAGATCAGAGCAAGTTTACGGATGCAGCAGAATTTAGGACAGATCTTCACAGACAGGCTGTATTCTGTTGCAGGATGAGAAGGAGAAGGGAGGGAAAAACAGGGGCAAAGACAACCGAGTAGAGGGCACACTCAGAAAGCAGCAGTCCATCATGGCTGAGCCTAAAAACACCGTGAAGAGTGCCACTGGTCACTACCTGCTAGTAAGTCAGCAAATGGAGGATTATAACAACCTATCTGTACAAGTTCCACAAAGTTCTCATTTTAACAAATAATTGCGGTCTCCTTCCCTTCAAAACTCTGCCTGTGCTTTATCAACAGAGACTAATGCCTGATTTAAGTCTCCCCTCCGAGCAGCATCCGTCCTGGAGCTGGCTGTACAACAGGCGGCATGCAATACATACAGTGTGGCTGGGGGTGGGAAGACCTGCTTTAAGTCCCAGCTTTGCCCACCATGAGCTACAAAACTAGTGATACATTTGTCTTAATATCAGCACTTATATTTAAAAAGAACATTTCAAAATAGACTCTTGCCTGGTTGAAAAAAATAACAAACATAACAGGAAATCTGGCATGGAAACGACAGGAGCCAAGAGCACTCAAGAGAATGCACATCAAATACGCCTCGTTTCTCAGGTGTTCTCTTGTCTACACCCACAGGATCTGGAAATACTTGGGAATTCATCTGCTAATGACCTCAAAATTCATGATGCAATCAACTGAAACCTCTGTTGTCAAAAATCTCTCCCTTAAATACTGCACCAGCTCCTGAAAAGATCTTAATTATCTTTAAATCAAACCTCAATACAAAACCATACCAAAGTCTCTTTGTTTAATAAATGAAATCTGTTCAGTTTTCTCTCTGTCCTATAGCTTTAATTCCTGGCACCGTAATTATGACTTCACAGCTAATGAAAATAACCAGTAAACAGATTTTCAGCTAAAAGTACTCTACACTGTAGAAAAAACTTCGGATGTATCTTGTTATAGGAACATAGGAGACTTCAGGTTTAATTTGCAGAAGTTTCTGCAGCTATTGGAACAGATCAACCTTGGCCCTCTCTTTCTAAATCCCATGTATACACAAGGCATTTCTGTGGGCCTTTCAGACAAACATGATAGGAAAATGTCAAATATATACAGTACAGAAATTAGTTCCCTGGAAAACAGAGTGAATACCTTACTTTCATACCAAGAAATGTGCCAATGGTACTTACAGGTAAGATGGTAAATGAAGAAGCCTGCCTCCCAAATCGGGAAGAGAATGAGTGATTCCCTATCCTTTCTGTTTAATTTTACATCTGTTAGCTATTCTTTTGATATTCCTGGTTAAAGTATCTGAACTTCAGTTCAACTATTTAAATAAATAAGGCTCTGAATGAGAAACTAAACAAAAGCTATAACTTTACACTTTCAAAGGCAGGTCTGGCTCAGTCTCTGTGGCTCAGTCATCACCCTAAAGGATAATGCTGTGAAAGTGCTGCACTCAATATGCAAGCAAATTTGGAAAACTCAGTGGTGGCCACAGGACTGGAAAAGGTCAGTTTTCATTCGAATCCCAACGAAACGCAAGGCCAAAGAATGCTCAAACTACCACATAATTACACTCATTTTACATGCTAGCAGAGTAATGCTCAAAATTCTTCAAGCCAGGCTTCAAGAGTAAGTGAACTGAGAACTTCCAGATGTTCAAACTGGATTTAGAAAAGGTAGAGGGACCAGCGATCAAATTGCCAACATCTGCTGGATCATAGAAAAACCAAGAGAGTTCCAGAAAAACTTCTGGAACTACTTCTGAATCTACTTCTGCTTTATTGATTACACCAAAGCCTTTGACTGTGTGGATCACAACAAACTGGAAAATTCTTCAAGAGATGGGAATACCAGACCACTTGACCTGCCTCCTGAGAAACCTGTATGCAGGTAAAGAAGCAACAGTTAGAATTGGACATGGAACAACAGACTGGTTCCAAACAGGGAGAGGAGTACATCAAGGCTGTATATTGTCACCCTGTTTATTTAACTTCTATGCAGAGTACATCATGTGAAATGCCAGGTTGGATAAAGCACAAGCTGGAATCAAGAGTGCCGGGAGAAATATCAATAACCTCAGATACGCAGATGACACCACCCTTATGGCAGAAAGTGAAGAGAATCTAAATAAAGAGCCTCTTGACAAAAGTGAAAGAGGACAGTGAAAAGGCTAGCTTAAAACTCAACGTTCAAAAAACAAAGATCATAGCATTCAGTCCCATGACGTCTTGGGAGATAGACGTAGAAATAATGGAAACAGTGACAGACTTATTTCTTGGGCTCCAAACCACTGCAAATGGTGATTGCAGCCATGAAATTAAAAGATGCTTGCTCCCTGGAGGAAAATCTATGACAAAACCAGAGAGAGTATTCAAAAGTAGAGACATTACTTTGCCAACAAAGGTGCATCTAGTCAAAGCGATGGTTTTTCCAGTGGTCATGTATGGATGTGAGAGTTGGACCATAAAGAAGGCTGAGCACTGAAGAATTGATGCTTTTGAACTGCAGTGTTGGAGAAGGCTCTTGATCAAACCAGTCAATCCTAAAGGAAATCAGTCCTGAATATTCATTGGAAGGACTGATGCTGAAGCTGAAACCCCAATACTTTGGCCACGTGATGTGAAGAAATGACTCACTATAAAAGACCCTGATGCTAGGAAAGACTGAAGGCAGGAGAAGGGGACGACAGAAGATAAGATGGTTGGATGGCATCACTGATTCAATGGACATGAGTTGGAGCAAACTCTGGGAGTTGGTGAAGGACAGGGAAGCCTGGTGTGCTGCTGTCTATGGGGTCGCAAAGAGTTAGACACGACTGAGCAACTGAACTGAAATGATACTTTCAAAGTCTGAAGCTCCTGGTAATAAAATACTAATGTCTACATCTCTATGGGCTTCCCTGGTGGCTCAGAGGGTAAAGTGTCTGCCTGCGGGAGACCTGGGTTGGAGCCCTGGGTTGGGAAGATCCCCTGGAGAAGGAAATGGCAACCCACTCCAGTACTCTTGTCTGGGAAATTCCACAGACAGAGGAGCCTGGTAGGCTACAGACCATGGGACTGCAAAGAGTCACATACAACTGAGCAACTTCTACATCTCTGCATCAGTGAGACTGAGAAACACAGGTTTCAGATATGTTAAGGTCCCTTGAGAGGGATCCAGGATCATTTGCTCATCTAGGAAGCTGATGTCCAGGTAATTCATTAATTCCAAGTTACCAATCAACCCAGGAAACAGGTCCTGAAAATACAGGTCCTGATCCTTTCCTCCCACTGTGATTCCTTCAGGGTCTTTTCGGCACTTTTTTCCCCGTGACTATGTATTTTTAACTGGTAAACCTCTGCATATGCTTGGTTTTTCTGGGTTTAGTTAAATTCAGGTCACTTTGTTAAGAGGTATTTAGTATTCACTGTATATTCTGGTTTATTACCTAAACTGCCTCAGGAAAAAGAACTAGCACAAAGAGGCATGGTGGTCTAGCTGATGAGCCCCTGAATTTGAAGTCCGGCCTTCATCCACAACTAGAACTCAGATCTGTCACACAGCAACAACTGGTTAGTCTTCCTAAGTCTTAACTTCACAGACTCTGGGAGTTAGCAGGACTTTAGAGAGCACCTAGTCTCTCCTGGTGCCAGGCTATCAGGCAGGCCCTAATGCAGGTATGTTTTGCAGTTGGTCTGTCTCCAAAGGTCTATGGTCAGTAGGTATAAGATGTGATGCAGCAAACCTGGAAACAGATATGTGAACAATGAAGAGGCAAAAGAAAACCCCATCCCCTTGCTGTCTTCTAAATGTACTTCCAATACTTTGTACAATACTGGTACAATCAACGTACCAGACATTTCCTCATTAACTGAGGCTCAATTTCAGCTCATTTTGACCTTGTTTTCTAACTTTATATTCATCCTATCACTAATTCTATTGACTTTTCCTTCTTATGCGCAAAATCTCTCTCTTCATTTCCACTGTCAACTACTACAAGACAGGCCTTTTATCACCTTAAGTGAAGTCGCTCAGTTGCGTCCGACTCTTTGCGACCCCGTGATCTGTAGCCCACCAGGCTCCTCCATCCATGGAATTTTCTAGGCAAGAGTACTGGAGTGGGTTGCTATTTCCTTCTCCAGGGGATCTTCCCAACCCAGGGATCGAACCTGGGTCTCCCACATTGTGGGCAGACGCTTTACTGTCTGAGCCACCAGGGAATCCCCTTTATCACCTTAAGTATAGACAATAAATTTCCCTCCAACATTTAATCTCCTTCAGTCCAAATTTTACTGTTACTAATGTTCTTGAAATACTTTTATGATACACACTGCTCAGGAATCTACTGACAACTAACATTCTTGCAGAAGTGTTAGCTGCTCAATTGTGTCTGACTGTTTGTGACCCTATGGACTGCAGCCTACCAGGCTCCTCTGTCCGTGGAATTCTTCAGGCAAGGATATCGGAGTGGGTTACCATTCCCTTTTCCAGGGGATCTTCCTAACCCAGGGATTGAACCTGGGTTTCTTGCATTGCAGGCAGATTCTTTACCATCTGAGCCATCAGGGAAGGCCCCAAAAATATGCTCCTCTGTCCATGGAACTCTCCAGGCAGGAATACTGGAATGGGTTACCATTCCCTTCTTCAGGGGATCCTCCAGTCACAGGGATCTAACCAGGTCTCCTGCATTGCAGGCAGATTCTTTATTGTCTGAGCCTCCAGGGAATAATCTTGAGGCTCTTTTTAAAAGTACTTTTTGAAAAACTAATATACACAGGCCTTGATGGACATAATCTGTTTGTAACAGGTATTATTCCACATGTATGCAGTGTGTCAGGAGTTCTGAGAAGTGAAATTATTGGTCAAAGGATATGTGTGTTCATAATTTTGATAGTGAAAGTTGCTCAGTCGTGTCCAACTCTTTGTGACACCATGGGCTCTGCAACCCCATGGACACTGCATGGAATTCTCCAGGCCAGAATACTCGAGTAGGTAGCCTTTCCCTTCTCCAGGGCATCCTCCCGATCCAGGAATCAAAACAGGGTCTCCTGCATTGCAGTGGATTCTTTACCAACTGAGCTGTCAGGGAATGTTGCCCAAGTTCTCTCTACAGAAGTTGTACCAGTTTACATATCTACAAGCAATGTATGATGCTGCCAGCATGCTGCTCTCTATAACCTGCCTTACTCCGGGTAGGCCCCTGTAAATCCCCATACAGTTAGTTCTCGCCCCACTCTATTTTATCTAGTTATCCCCAGCCAATTTATAAACTTTCTGATTGTAGTGATTCATATCCTTCCTTTGAACATACCACAGTTCTGGCAAATTAAAAAGTACTTCTCTTAAACCTTCTTTTGGCTTTGGAACTTCCTTTATAAACAGAGATGAGAATCATTTGTCTTACAGACTTGAAATCCGAAATTCTGTCAGGACAGTTTACATTTGTCTTCAATGGAAAAAGAGTGATTACTGACTTTCACAAAAGCAATCTCACTTCATACCATTATAATCTTCCTGCTATCTTATTTCTAAATATATACTGGGCTTCCCTGGTGGTTCAATAGGTAAAGAATCTGTCTGCAATGCAGTAGACTACCTGCAGTGCAGGAGTCCCAGATTTGATCCCCAGAAGATCCCCTGGAGAAGGAAATGGCAACCCACTCCAGTATTCTTGCCTAAAAAATCCCATGGACAGAGGAGCCTGGTGGGCTACAGTCCATGGGGTCGCAAGAGTTGGACATGACTTAGCAACTAAACCATCACCATATACTAGGCATTCAATATATATTTCTGGAATTGATTTTGCTCCTAATTTCCGTATTATTAATGAAATATTTATGTATGTATGTGTGCACATACACAGACACACACTGTGATTCTAAAATTGATATGGAGTGCCAAAGACTAGGTAAAACGACCTTGAAGAAAGAAAAGAACCAAGTTGGAAGCCTTACATCTCCTAATTTTAAGACTGGCCAGAAAAGACAGCCATAAAGACAGTGCAGCACTGGCATCAGGGAGACAGCGGAGACACGTCCCCGGCACTCTACGGCTAGGACTCCGTGCTTCCACTGCAAGGGGCAAGCATTCTATCCTCAGTCAGGGAAATCCCACAAGCTGTCCAGAGCAGCCAAATGGGGAGAAAAGACAGGAAGCAGAATAGAGATCCAAGGAACAAAACAGCGCAGAAAGAGACTCACTCGTCTACACTCAACTGATTTTTGACAAAGATTCAAAGATAGTTCAATGCAGAAAGAATAGTCTTCAACAAATGGTTCTGACAGGACTAGGTATTCTTATGCCAAAAATTTAACTTGGACCCTTACCTCATAGCATATAAAAAAACATAATAACTTAAAATGGATCACAGACCTAATCATGGAACCTAAAACTATAAAACTTCTCAAACAAAACACAACAGAAAAATCTCTGTGATGTTGGGTGAAGCAAAGATTTCTCATTTGACACCAAAGGCACAATTTAGAAAAGAAAAAACTATTAATAACAAACTGGACTTCCATCAAAAATAAAAACTGCTCTTTGAAAAATACTGTTAGTGAATAAAAAGATAAATAAAATTACAAGAGAAAAAGTTCTCAAAATTCAATATTAAGAAATGATTCAATAAAAGATGAGACCAACAGATACTTCACCAAGGAGTTGTAAGGACTGAAGATAAGCACATGAAAAGATGCTCAATATCAGGCAAATATTTACACAAATTAAAATCACAGTGACAGTGAGATACCATTAAACAATACATGCTAGCACGGTCAACTCTGCTGGCAAAAATATGGAGGCCCTGAAATTGCTGTTGGGATTGGACAATGGTATGAACACTCTGGAATGTATACCTACCACATGCTCCAGCCTTCCACACATAGATAGATATTTACCCCAAAGAAATGAAAGCATATGTCTCTACAAAGACCTGTCCACAGATGTCAGCAGCAGCAGCAGCAGGGACTGCTTTGGACTCCGAGGTTAAGGGTCTCCAGGGACCCATTCATTACCACAGAGAAATCAGAGAGCAATGTGTGAGATCACTCTGGGCAAGCTGGGTGGAACGTCAGAACCAAAGCCGGGAAAACACCCTTGAAGGTTACCTCTACACTCCTATTACCAGGCTCCAGGCTGAAATAACAAGATCAGTATAGGGAGAGAAGTGCAAAGTCAGGAGTGGAGTCTCCACGGGACTTTGGCAAGGTGTGGACGATGCTCCTGACAATCTGGTATCCTCTCATGTAGAGCCATTAATAGTTAACTCTCTCCCAGGCCTGCGGCAAGGATGAGCAAATAAGAACTGCAAAAACCACTTAGCTATTTAAAGTATGAAACTGTTTATAAAAAATGCTCTAAGACTCATTTGCTGCCCCTTGAGCTCTTTGCTCTTTCCTTAATAACGTTCAAACATGATGAGATCTGGCAGTATGCTAACAGAAAGATTTTAAATTTCCTTTTAGTGCTATAAAACACAATCTCTATGCCCGCAAAGAAAAATGACTACTGCTTAACTCATGAACAGTGTTCCCTCCTAATAAACTCCCCCATTCCCTTCTTCCTACAGGCAGAAATGGATTCTTACAACATAAGCCTGGGGTAGTGTACTCATCTTCTAAGGAACCGTGTGGATATTTTTGCTTATTGAAAAATGAAGCTATTTTGGTCCTTCCTTTTCAAGGCTGGCTGCCAACCTGGGACCTGGAGACGTGCAGGCTGCCATCTGCCTCACCCCAGCTGTTCCTGACCTGCCATCCGTCTCCAACTGGGGATGCCTGGTATATGCCAGGTCAGTTAAGCCATGGATGAAAGATGCCTGAGGCCCAGGTACAGCGTGGATGAAAATGTTGGCAGCACACTGCCTGCCACGCAACCTTGATTTCCTCTCATTAATGGGTGGCACACCACTCTCCATGACAACACAGAGAGCTGCATTCTGAGAAAAACAGACCTTCTCATGGAGCTCTGCAGAGATCTTTTCTTACTGTGTGACAATTAATGTGGCATTCCTGACATTTTTGCTAAAACCTGAAAGGCTACCTTTTTTAAAAATGTATTCTTAAAATAGAAAATGCTAAGTAAATGTTAGAAATTTCTATCACTTATCCTTCAGGACTGACCATTTATGTTGCAGATTAAATTATCAGTTTAGATTATTGATGCATGAACAGTAAAAGAAGCAAGTTTAATTTCATGCATCTCTAAACTGCCACCGTGCTAAAATGATTTGAAAGTCTAAATATGCCTTTAAAAACGCAGTTTGCAAACATCCTCAGTGAAGAGGAGGATGTCTCACAGAAGAAGGAACTTTTATGGCTTGGCTCTGCATTCTGTTAATGCAGTAATCAAATACTAATACAGCCACTGTTAAAGCTTGTTATAAACCGTGAAAGCAACACCTTTTACTGGTGCCACAATTTCACCGATGACATGCAGTTTTACCTCCTGAAAGGGAGACCCAGAGCTTGCCTGAGGGCTCGCTCATCTGCACATGGGCACCATGCACTAACCTGGAGAGTCTTGAGCATAGAACTGCTCATCAGGTGGCTCAGGAAAGACACACCCCCTCACCACTCTGGTTTCCATGGAATTCTTTCTGCCTCAGTTTTCTTAAAAATAAGTTGCAGCCCCATCTGAAACCCTTATCGATTCTTGCGCTGGGAAAGCACTGCCTTGGTTTTTCTAGCCCTGTCCCGCTGTTGACATTTCGCCCTAGTGGTTTCCCTTCTCACTGCAGGACAGACATGGCTTACTTGCACACCTTCTATGCTGAGTGTGCTCAGTGAATCTCCATGCCTTAGTCTCTTGAGTCAGTAACATCAAGATGCAGATCAGATTCTTAGCAGCACTATAAATTAATAGTAAAGCAAAAGGTAGGAAGCCCTTTTTCTTCAAAAGCCAATGAGAGGGCATGTGGGCAGAAAGCAAAAATTAATGTTTTGCCCAAGGAGGGGGGAAAATTCGCTGAATTCCTTTTACTGACATGGGACATGTAAAATTGTGCTTAACAAATGTAGAGCATGGATCAGCAGTCACCTTCTCATGCTGACCAGCACTAAGCAGCCTCCTCCTCTCAGCTGTCCTGGGCTGGGCTGTGCTTACCTTTCTCTCCCGGGCTGCCAAGCTCTGCTGCTACTGTGGGCGGAACACTGCGGCTCCTCTGCAACCTGGGGCTGGAGTGAGGCAAGAGGTGATGACACTACAGTCAAGCAGAGGTGTTCCTGCCCAAGCCCATCCTAGCACTGCTCGGACAGCATCTCAGGGCCTCCCCAAACCTCATGTTTCAGCAAACCTCTTCTGCTCCAGTGGGGAGACAAGAGACTGCCTGTATCTAAACTTGACACATATCCCACCCATATGCCTAACTCTAGGAGGTTTAACCTAAAATAAGAGATGAAAGGCTTCTTCTCAACAGGGGCTTCCCTGGTGGCTCAGTAGTAAAGAATATGCCTGCCAATGCAGGAGACAGGGGTTCGATCCAGATCCCACATGGTGTGAAGCAACTGCTAAGCCCGTGCTCTGAAGCCTGTGAGCTGCACTACTGAGCGCGTGTGCTGCAACGACCAAAGTCCTTGTGCCTAGAGCCTGCGCTCTGCAACGAGAGGAGCCACCGCAACGAGAAGCCTGCACACTGTAACTAGAGTAGCCCCTGCTCGCTGCACCTAGAGAAAACCTGAGTGTGGCAAAAGAGGCCCAGCACAGCCAAAAATAAATAAATAGAATTATTAAAAAAAAAAAAAAGAACTAGAAAACTTCAAAAGGCCTAGGGGAAGAAGCAGGAAGAAATCCAAGTAAAAGGTCTTCACAGTGAGGTTTGTAACATTTTTCTGCAGCATGAACTCTCAGGCAGTCTGATGGCACCTTCTCATAATGTTTTAAACACAGGATTACCAAGGAAACCAGTTATAGTGAAACAAAATTATCAAAACATCAAAAAGTCCCTGAGATATGGTCACATGCGCTTCTCCATTAATAAAGGAAATAACACTAGCCAGCAACAGTTTAATTATAAATGCAAGTTCTAGGCAGTGATGAGCATAATTTGTCAAGATTCTGGCAACAAATCCAATGAGATATAAGAAAATCAATATTAAAAGATATTAAAGAAATCTTTATTTATGAGAAAGACACTAACAGTACTGTAGTCTGCTGTCAATATTCACAACGGAAGGCAATGCTAAATATTACTGGAAGGTGAGTGAAAATAAAAATGTAATTTTATTCTCATCTAGGTTCACAGACCTCCCCCTTGAATTCTCTCCCGCCAACATGATCCATAAAGCAGCTGGAAGCACAGCTTTTCTGGCTGAAGCAGCAGCCGAGGGCTGCGGGCAAAGCTGCCTGGCTTGTCCCTCACAGCCTATTGCTCTCCCAGCCTCGCACCGAGGCCCCTGTGAGGGACCAGCTCGAGGGCTCCTCGGAGGACAGTTTGCAAGCCATTCATGAAGGGATTTATCACTCAGCCTGCTGAGAGTATCCTGCAACAGCAGGCCTGTGCCTGCTGTCCTAACCTCCCAGCCACAGTATACACAGTTTATGAAATCCCCAGCTCAAGTCCTTCTTATCTTGATTTATTTTGGTTTTTACTTTTTTATTCTCTTACTTTAATCATGTTTATTTTGCACAGCCCAACAGTTCTTAGAAGGTTCTGTTCTCTTGTTTCTTAGCTTTCATATTTTATTTACTTCAATTTAGCTTTTTTTTTTTTTTTAATTATTTTACTCATTTTTACTCTTGGGTTTGTTGTAGAGTATTAATCAAGTTTTTTTTGAAAAAAAATTTCTTTATTCTCCACCTATACGGCTCCTAGAATTAACTGACTTAATCATCTTTAGTTTACATTATTCTTTTGTTTAAAGCATGATGTCTCTTTCCTTAGTATTTGCATTTACTTACAAGTAGCAGTGCAGAAGTTGGTCAAAAGGTTGTGGGTCCTCAGAGAGGAGGCTTAGGGCCCAAACAGGGGTGGCTGAATATTTGCTCTCCCTCCTGCTATCTGGGGCTTCCCTCATAGCTCAGTTGGTAAAGGATCTGCCTGCAATACAGGAGTCCCCGGTTTGATTCCTGGATCAGGAAGATCCGTTGGAGAAGGGACAGGCTACCTGCTCCAGTATTCTTGGGCTTCCCTTGTGGCCCAGCTGGTAAAGAACCTGCCTGCAATGTGGGAGACCCAGGTTTGATCCCTAGGTTGGGAAGATCCCCTGGAGAAGGGAAAGGCTACGCACTCCAGTATTCTGGTCTGGAGAATTCCATGGACTGTATAGCCCATGGGGTCGCAAAGAGTCAGAAAGGACTGAGCAACTTTCACTTTCACGCAATCTAAAGAGCAGCCTCTGTATTTCTCCTTAAAAGATGCCTGGGACTCTAATGTTGATGCCCCCAAACTTTTAAACCTGTGTACTTCAGGAGAGTCAAAGGCTGAGTCTCTGCTGGGACGAGAGGATGGTTAACACACCGGCATGTGTCAGGAACACCCTGAACTGTGGGGCTTGGAACTGCTTACTTCTGCATCTGACTTAATGGAAGATGCTCAACCAGTTCTCCATGGACCACTCCAGGTTTTCAAACTTCTCCTCTTCTCTCAGACTTTATGTAATCACCGGGAAGATCTGATCACCAAAGATGTGGGGATGCAGCCATTACACTCTGCTCACAGAGCCTGGTCTCTACAGGCTGAGGCAGGAAACGATTTGCACCAGCGGCAGAGGTGGCAGCCAGCCTTCCCCTCAAGGAGGATACCTCCTGAGAAATGAGAAATTCCCCAGGCCAGTGAGCAAGAGAGTGTTAGTTGCAGGATTAATAACTTGCTCCTATGTTTCCATATCCTCCACTGTTTACTCCGAGATGACACCAGTGTGAAAATGCTAGGCACTGCAACCACGCATGCTGAAGACTGCTGGAAATCCCACAGGCTCTTGAGGTCCTCAGGATTAACACTCCTGATTTCAATTAAAGGAGAGAAACCCCAAGAGTTCATAACTTGACCTGTAACTCTGCGGAGGCATTATTATATTTTGTATATCCTCTAAGGCTGGAAAGCAGATGATACTTAGCTGATGAACGAACACTGGCCAGCCTCCATCATCTAAAGCTGATGCAGCTTTATGGTGCTGTACCAAGTCTCACACACAGACAACAATATCATCAAGTCACAAGGATGTTTCTTTAAAAAAAAAAAAAAGCTGAGTAAAATAGAGCTATATTTTCATGGCAATGGGAAGAGAAAGAACAGAAATAAGAGAGTGATTAAGTCATGGTGAGAACACTAGTTTTGATTAAGCAAAGGATGGAATGTCAAATTAAACAATGGCTTCGATTTAAGATGGACAAGAACAAGAGTATCCTACATGACCTAACTAAAAATAGGAAATAGAGATTTTGTGACTTTCAATAAGACTCCAGGTTTCACAAAACTGAACATGATATGAAGAATTAATCACAGAAGGCCTTTCGGGAGGACTGAAATTTCTCAGTTACACTTTAATTATGAAGACAAGAACAGTGTCTAACTTATTCATCACTACATGCCTAGAACTTTGGATAAATTCTGGGCACACGATGGGTGCTCAGTAAATACACGCTGAAATGAGTTCTATGCTTCAGAGGTAGAGGTAAACTTGGGACATATTTCTTCTAAGACCATGGCACTATGTCCTGAATGGAATTCTAAAATGGTTCCTATTTATAAATTGGAACTATTTTCTGCATTTTCCCATGAACAAAGCAAACAAAGGTGCTAGCCCAAATCATCTTTCACCATAGGAAAAATCAACTACCAAAGGAGCCCTACAGTGTCAAAGATCCACTAAAGGAAGGAGATTCCTTGCTCTCACCAAGGAAGTCACTTGTGTTTATCTTAATGAAGGGTAGGAAAAAAGTGTTAGTCACTCGGTCATGTCTCTTTGTAATCCCATGGACTTTAGGCCACCAGGTTCCTCTGTCCATGGAATTCTCCAGGCAGGAACATTGGAGTGGGTTGCCATTTACTTCTCCAGGGGATCTTTCTGACCCTGGGATCAAACCCAGGTCTACTGCAAGGTGGGCAGATTTACTATCAGAGCCACCAGGGAAGCCCAGGAAGGGTCAGAGGGCACTTGCAATCACGGTTTCAGGGCCTAGAATTTAAACTTAGGACACTGAAAGGCAATCTGAGATTTAAAATATTTTTTTTAAGGTTAGGAATCTCATCTTGGAGAAGGAAATGGCAACCCACTCCAGTGTTCTTGCCTGGAGAATCCCAGGGACAGGGGAGCCTGGTGGGCTGCCGTCTCTGGGGTTGCACAGAGTTGGACACGACTGAAGCGACTTAGCAGCAGTAGCAGCAGGAATCTCATCTACTTGAGATTTATATTTAAATAGAAAACACCAAAATGATGGTAGAATCTACCCAATTCAGAAAGAAAAGAAGTCTCATTGCTACTTAGCAATATCACATATGAAAAAACTGGAAACATTTTCACTAAAGAAGGCTTTAAAAAATATACTTAGATGGAAATAACTGAAAACTCTCTTGATCAAAACAGTGTTAAGATCAAATGGAACTTCTAATGCAACGCTTACTGGAAACATTTTAAATTTCAGTCCGAATCTTTTCTTGCTGCCTAGGAATTGGAGCAAATCATAAATCAGGCCTTTAAAATCACAATAAGGAATCACATGAAAAGTCAGTTGTAAGGTATCACTTCGACAGTTATTTGATAGATGAAAAATCAACTACAAGAATGAATCATAATTTATTTGCATCACGGACTCGATGGACGTTGAGCCTGAGTGAACTCTGGGAGATGGTGATGGACAGGGAGGCCTGGAGTGCTGCGATTCATGGGGTCACAAAGAGTCGGATACGGCTGAGCGACTGAACTGAACTGAACTGATTTGATCAATCTTTTACATAATGAGCTTTAGGTTATTCCAGTTTTCAGTGGTATAGATTGTACACAGGGGTGAGTATATCTGAGGTTCAGTGGAATTGTTCCCAGTTGTGAGAAAGAATGAAGCAAACGCAGCAATGTAGAAAAAGTTTTGGAATAGTGTTAGTTGAAAATAGTGCTTAAATAGGTCCCATTTATTTTTGTTTTTATTTCCATTATTCTAAGAGATGGATTTAAAAAACAAATGTGATGTCAGAGACTGTTCTGCCTATGTTTTCCTCTAGGAGTTTTATAGTGTCCAGTCTCATATTTAGGCCTTTCATGTATTTTGAGCTTATTTTTGTGTATGGTATTAAAGAATAATCTTTAAAAAAATCTTTAAAAAGTTTCATTTTTAACATGCAGCTGTCCAGTTTTCCAAGCACCATTTATTGAAGAGATCATCTTTCCAACCTTGGGTAGTCTTGACTCCTTTGTCATAGATTAATTGACCATAGGTGCAGGGGTTTATTTCTGGGTTTTCTACCCTGTTCCATTGATCTATATTTTTATTTTTGTGCCAGTTCCATACTGTTTTGATGACTGTAGCTTTGTAGTATAGTCTGAAGCCAAGAGCCTGATTCCTCTAGCTGCATTTTTCCTTCCCAAGATTGCTTGGCTATTCAGCATCTTTTGTGTCACCATACAAATCTTAAACTCAAAAGCTTTTGTATAGCAAAGGAAACAATAAATAAAACAGAAAGACAACCCACAGATTGGGAGAAAATATTTGCAAATGATATGACTGACAAGGGATTAGTCTCCGAAATTTACAAAGAGCTCATGATGCATGACAGCATCAAAACAACCTAATCAAAAAATGGGCAGAAGACCTAAACAGACATTTCTCCAAAGAAGACACACATAAGGCCAAGAGATACACGGAATGATGCTCAACACTGCTAATTATTAGAGAAATGCAAAATCAAAACTACCTTACACCAGCCAGAATGGCCATCATCAAAAAATCCACAAATAAGAAATGCTGGAGAGGGTGTGAAGAGAAGAGAGCCCTCCTACAATGCGGGTGGAAATGCACATTGGTACAGCCACCATGGGGAGCAGAATGGAGGCTCCTTAAAAAACTAAAACTGAGCTACCACATGAATCTGCCATCCCACTCCTGGCATATATCTGGAGGAAAACATGATCCAAAAAGAAACATACACCCCAACGTTCACTGCAGTGCTGTTTACAACAGAAGACATGGAAGCCAACTAAATGTCCACCAACAGAGGAATGGATAACGACGACGTGGTACATATACACAATGGAACATTACCCAGCCATTAAAAAGAATGAAAGAATGCCATGTGCAGCAACGTGGACGGACAAGAGGTTGTCATACTGAGTGAAGCCAGTCAGACAGAGAAGGAGAAATACCATCTGAATTTCTTACATGTGGAATCTAAAAAGAAACGATACAAACGACCTTAGCTACAAAACAAAAGGAGACTTACGGACTTAGAAAACGAACTTATGGCTGCCAGAGGTAAGGGACAGTTAGGGAGTTTGGGATGGACACGTACACACTGCTATAGTTAGAATGGATACCCAACAAGGATAAACTGTATAGCTCATGGAACGCTGCTCAGTGCTATGTGGCAGCCCGGATGGGAAGGGGGTTTGGGGTAGAATGGATAAATGTATATGTACGGCTGAGTCCCTCTGCTGTTCACCTGAAACTATCACAACACTGTTAATCAGCTATAGCCCAATACAAAATAAAGTTTAAAATTAAAAAAAAAAAAAAAAACACAAAGAAAATTGGTGCTGAATGGGGCTTGAAAAGTGTATTTCCAGCTAAATAAAAAAGGGAGAGAAGAGATAGACATATTTTTTTCTCCTATCAGTAACAAAAATTCAGTAGTATGAAAATACCTCTACTGGGCAAGCTTTGGCAAAAGTTATTGAAACTAAATATGTATGTATGTCAATGTATATGCATCATTACATCTACATATATATATTAAATATACACACTATGAGAACTGTGTGCAAAATTACTTACGTAAGAATTATTAATGGCTGTGTCGTACATCATACAAAAAGTAAAAACAACACAAAGGCCCTACAGTAGGGAACTGGTTTAAATAGCATACTCAGGACTTCCCTGGTGGTACGGTGGATAAGAAGCCAGCTCCAGTGTAGAGGTTACGAGTTCAATTCTGTCCAGGAAAATTCCACATGCCTCAGAGCAACAAAGCCCGTGCACCACAACCAGCAGAGCCTGCACACTCTAGGGCCCACAAGCCGCAGCTTCAGAGCCCACGTGCTGCAATTACTGAAGCCCGCATGCCTAGAGCCCATGCTCCACAACAAGAGAAGTCATCACAGCGAGAAGCCTGCATACCAGAATAAAGAGTAGCCCTCACTCACCACAACTAAAGAAAGCCTACACACAGCAGTGAAGACCAAGCACAGCCAAAAATAAATAATGTGACATATTCACAGTATGGAATATGATGCAGTTATAAAAAAAATGACGAGGCTCTCTGCATACTGATATGGAAAGATCGCCAAAGCACAAACTTTAAAAGCAAGATACTGAAAATTATATACAGTACTTATGAACTTTCGTTATTAAAAAGGGATGTGAAATGAGAATATACAGTCAAATGAAATGAAAAACTTACTTGTAAAGGTAATACTCTGCATGGTCTATCTCTTCTCGAGATGAAATGTTGTCCACAAACTGAAAGATGGAAAGAGAAACCTTTGGTTGAATACAAATTATGTCATATATTAAGCCTAAGTCACATACTGACCTTAAAGATAAACCAGTCGTTTTATTAGGACAGGGTTCACGTAGTGTGGCTCCACCCTTCATACCACTTTATCCTACTACCAGCAAAGAATCTACAGTGGCCTCTCTTTTTCTATATGTAGAACACCCTTGGTTAGAAAAACTTTGCAAATTAAACACAAACCCCGCTCCGAACAAGAAACGGCTCCTCTTACTCTATAATTAGTCACTGTATTTCATCTTTAAATCCTGATACTTTCTGTTTTCCAAGCTCCAAATACATGGAAACACAATAGTTCAGAAGATGAAGACTCTAATGGCTGAAAAAACATGACCCAAAAGAGGAAAATCTAGAGAACTTGGGCTTATACCCATTTTTCCTATCTGATTTGGTTCTGCTACAGACCAGTCAACTTGTTACTGTCTACCAACCAAGTCTCCTTTTGACCCACAAAATACCCCAGTGTGCTCCTTAACTCTAAATCTGAGAAACAGAAAAGACTCTTCTGGGGATGAAGTGAAGTGAAGTGAAGTTGCTCAGTTGAGTCCGACTCTTTGCGACCCCATAGACTATAACCTACCAGGCTCCTCCATCCTTGGGGTTTTCCAGGCAAGAGTACTGGAGTGGGGTGCCATTTCCTTCTCCAGGGGATCTTCCCAACCCAGGGATCGAACCCAGGTCTCCTGCATTGCAAGCAGACGCTTTACCGCCTGAGCCACCAGGGAAGCCTGGGGATGAATTCTACTCTAAAGACTCAGAGGCAAAAGGATGAAGTAGGAAATAATGGATCTAGTGAATAAAGTTAAGACTTCAGGAGGATGGAGGGCAGAGTAAAGAGGGGAGACTTCTGAGTCCTCTTTGGAGGACTTAATAGATTTGATTTACAAATCTTATTAAGGGGCAGATAAAATATGGTTCAAACACAGGACCCGAGATTGAAAACTAGCTCTCCTGATTGCATGCTGTGTGGCATAAACAGATGACAGAGTCTCTCTGGAACTTAGCTGCTCGTCTGCATACACAGAATAAAGGCTCCTGCGCTGAAGAGTGTGAAGCTCCAACGAGAAAATGTATGTGAAAGCTCTTACATGAACGCTCTTCACACTCTGAAGTGCAGCCTAAACAAACAGCAGGCATTACGGCTACAGAGATTTTATCCATCATACAAGGGATGAACCAGTGGTCTTTCAGCTCCTCACCAATATGAAAATTACTAGGTTATGATCAAGCTAAACAGTTTGCCCACTAAAAGGAAAGTATCAAGGAGCAGAAAAAAGCACTGAGACTAAAAGGGATGATGGTTTCTTTCTTTTTCCTCTCATGGATTTAACAACCTTTTCAATTTTATGGTGTCATTAACTTCTAGAAATAGTTTTCAGAACTTAGATCTCAGTTTAGCATCACATAAGCCTTGTGAGGAAGATACTACTGTCTCCATACTGAATGAGCAAATTGAGAGAGGGCCCAGTTGCCCAATGTCACAAAGGAAATTCATGAAGACAAGATCAGGTCTATTTCTGGGAGGCGACAAAAAAGAACTCTGATGCCACAGAGATCTGGGTTTAAAGCCCAATTTTTCCACCTATGAACTATGTAAAATTGGGAAAGTCATCATTCTGAGCCTTACATGCAAAATGGAGATAACAATGCTTATCTTATATGGCTGCTATGAGAGCAGTGGGATAATGTTAAGAAACCAGTACGACAGCTGGCATAGAAGCTCGTCAGTAATGGTCAATGGATCAATTTCTATTCTTGATTCCTAGTCTAAGATCATTCTCCCATCTAATGCTCTGTAGCAGCCTAAAATTAAAGTCTTTTACAGACTTTCTCAATTACCAAATTTACTTCCAATATTAACAAGTGAATACTACCACTTTGAAAAGTATATCAACTTTGAAAACAATGATGGTATCATATCATATCCTGGAAAAATTAAGTTAGATAAACAACACTGATCACTGACATCAGAGTCTGGTAAACTTATTACCTTTTGTTCTTGTCAAAGAAATTTACTACTTCATCATAAAATATCTATTAGTAATTATAAAAACATACGACACTCTGGAAAAATATTTCCTATAAAAGATGGTCTTTATTTACACAGTCTTATCTATATAAATAGTCTTTCTTGCTTTCTTTCTCCTTCCTTGAAAATATAAGTAAGTTTTCTTACCCGTGATATTGTTAAAGAACTAACAGGCAGCTTTCTCTCATACGTTTTATCCATCAAAGATGCTAGATCAGCTGTGAAGACAAAAAAGCAAAAAGAACTTTGTTAACTATACATATTTCTAAAGAAAAATCTAACAGACGCAGCTCCTGCCAGATGGCTGTCAACATTATGAAGTCAGTATTAAAAGGGATGCTCTTTTTAAAAATTATTCTTAGTAAATTAAAGAGAATAGAGAAACATTAGTATAATTTTTTTTAAAGTATTTACTTGATTGGAGAAAGGATTGCTTTAAAAACCCCAGCATAGATTTAGCTTTTTCAAAATGGACCTGGAAAATATCTCTGGAAGAAGACACAAGAAAGTGTTATTATTGACAGACTCCAGGGAAAGGAATTAGACAGTAGTGGCCAAGAAAAGGAGATTCTTCAATGCTTACACATTTGTTCCTTCTGCATTTTGAACCAGATAAATAAACTGATATTAGCTGTTCAAAAATGTTTTCAGCCGGAATTTATGAAATGACTTTTACATATCCCCTGGACAAATCAGACGGCAAGACACTCTGGCTACAATGAGTGATTTTCAGCCTCAGCTATTCCTATTCTGGTTCCTTTCACCAGCACATCCATACACATACTCGGTATTCCTGAGATTACACTGTTATCTCAGAGTCCAAAAAGGTCTAGAATAACAGGCAACATACTCTCCAAAATAATTATTTCATGCCTTCTCGCAGCTTCTAGAACTTAACAGTGTGTGTGCTCCTTCCCCTTCTCTCACCCTCAGCTCACGGTTTGTGTCTTATTTCCCTAAGTATAAAACAGAAGCAATCATGGGAACCCTATGCTATCAGGCCTACCAGGCTACAAGCATCTGTGTCTATAGACTCTGCCTCCACTTTGGTGACTGCAGCCATGAAATTAAAAGACACTTATTCCTTGGAAAAGTTATGACCAAACTAGACAGCATATTCAAAAGCAGAGACATTACTTTGCCAACAAAGGTCCGTCTAGTCAAGGCTATGGTTTTTCCAGTAGTCATGTATGGATGTGAGAGTTGGACTGTGAAGAAAGCTGAGCAGCGAAGAATTGATGCTTTTGAACCGTGGTGTTGGAGAAGACTCTTGAGAGTCCCTTGGACTGCAAGGAGATCCAACCAGTCCATTCTGAAGGAGATCAGACCTGGGATTTCTTTGGAAGGAATGATGCTAAAGCTGAAACTCCAGTACTTTGGCCACCTCATGCGAGGAGCTGACTCACTGGAAAAGACTCTGATGCTGGGAGGGACTGGGGGCAGGAGAAGAAGGGGACGACAGAGGATGAGATGGCTGGATGGCATCACTGACTCGATGGACGTGAATCTGAGTGAACTCCGGGAGTTGGTGATGGACAGGGAGGCCTGGCGTGCTGCGATTCATGGGGTCGCAAAGAGTCGGACACGACTGAGCGACTGAACTGACTGACTGACCGACTGAAACAAAGGATGTAGTTCATTAAACAAACAAAAACCAAAAACGGCAAAAATTCCCTGTGACCTCCTCCCGTCTCTCTCCAGCTACTTCTCTGCTCTGCTGCCAATGAGTCTTCCCCAATACAACTGTCACCACTTCCCTAGTTCCATCCTCTCTTGAACCCACTCAAATCAGACTTTGGTTTCCTCACTCTACTGACACCAAAGTCCACCTCCACTTTGTTAAATCCAGTGGTTAATTCTCATCCTCATCTTCCCTGACCTTTCTCTAACAACAGTTGACCATTCTATCCTTCATGACACGTTCTCTTTCTCTTCCTTAGGTTCCTTTACAGGATCTCCTCCTCCTGACTTCTTGATGCTGACGTGCCCTGAGGAGCAGACTCTACACCATCTGCCCGCTCCCTGGGTATCTCATTCTCTCCCTCCCCATAGCCTCAATCATCATTCACCGACCACTGACTGCACACGTATATGCCTACCCTAACTTCTGCCTGTAACTCCAGACTTTCACTTCCAACTGCATAGGTGACATTTCCGTGTGGTGTCTTAACATTGCTTGTCTTCTTAATTCTCCAACCTTCCACTCCAAACCTGCTTTCCTCCAAGCCTTTCCCATCTCAGTAAATGGCTGCATGTTAACTGGCTTACTCAGGCCAAAAACTAAGGCATCACTGCTGATTCCATTTTTTTTCGTACTCTGTAACCACGTACCAGCAAACCATATAAGTGTCAGATCTGAAAGTTATGAGTTTCTCCATTTCCGCAGCTAACTTCTCACCTCCTGACCAGCCACCTTAACCACTGTCCCCACACGTACCTCATCTCCACACAGGAGTCTGACTGAGCCTCTTAAAAAAAATAAGTCAGATCCTGTTATTTCCTTGTCTCAGCCAGCCAACAGTTTCCTATCACACTTGGAATGAAATCCAGAGGGGCTTCCCTGGTGGTCCAGGGGCTAGGGTCCAGGTGGTCCAGAGGCTAACAGTCCACGCTGCCAGTGGAGGCAGCCTGGGTTCAATCCCTGGTCAGGGAAATAAATCCCACGTGCTGCAACTAAGAGTTTACAAGCTACAACTAAAGATCCCACATGCTGCAACCAAAAAGATTCCAACTGCCTGTCACAGCCAAACAAATGAATACTAAGACAGAATAAGAAAATAAAATCCAGAATATTTTCTATGATCTACAAACGCCCCCACACACTGGTCTATGTTTGCTGTTGTTGTTGCTGTTTTTTTGTTTGTTTTTTTCTTTTATACTTAGAAGTAAAAACCATGAAGGCTAGGACTTACAATTCACTGACATATTCTCAGTTCCTGCAAGAGTTCTATAAAAGGCACTCAATGTATCTAAGTAAATAAATAAAAGGAATAAAGCAAGGCAGTAAGAAAGGGAGGAAAGAAAGAGAGGAAGAAAAAAGAAGTAGTTATCCCTTGGTGCCCTCATGGACTGGTTTCAGTTCCCACTGTAGGTACCAAAACGTGCAGATGCTCAAGGCCCACCGCTGGCTCTCTGCATCTGAGGATTCACCCAGCTGCATCGTGTGAAGCTGTATTGAAAACAATCCACGTGTAAGTGAACCCGCACAGTTCAAACCCATGCTGTTCACGAGTGAACTCTAAAACTTGGAGTTCCAAGTATTTTTTTTCCTAAGAAATTAACATTAAGCAAAAAGGCAACAGGGAATCACTTGGTAAGAATCTGTTGAAGACCTATTGCTGTGCACTTAACCAATATTTTTCTCTTTTCTTTCCCTGGGGTAATGCTCTCAATGACTCTAGCTACTAGGGGAAAGGAACTCTGCAAAACCACTAAAACCTGATATGATGTAAAGTTACAAATTTTTCTTATGACTGGGTTGATACCATGTGATTTAAAAATTTTAAAACACAAATACAAACATACAAAGAAGTCCCTAAAACCTCTTCACACTAAGGCAAATTAATATTGTTAAATCTAACTGTTCACAGAATGACATTAAGCAGCATTCCCAAGACACCAAATCTCTATGATCTCTTCATAATCAAGGCTCTTATGTTGAGATGATAGGCAATATAAAGAATAAACTCTCTTTACTCAAAATTTAAATTTTAACCAAAAAAATGCAGGATTTGGATCTACTGGCCGAATTAAAATGACCTCCATTTCTTTGTGGATTTCATATAATACACAGTATGCAGCTGAACACTTGGACTGAGTTGGCTTCTGTAGTGTAGAGTCAGGATTTCACTTTAATCTTTTACACCAAGATATCTTCAGTCAAGTGAAGTCAACTGGGTCCTCAAAAAAGGCAACAGCTGTAGAGCCAGCATCTGATGAATAATATCTGCATGCTGTAAGTCAGAGAAAGGTTTACTGCTAAATATAATATGCACCAATCACCTCTCATGATAGCAGTGCGTGATGGATGGAGCAGAAAACTGCACGGAGCAGGGATGGTCACAGAAGCCGGGCAGCTGCGGCCTGCAGCGGGGCAGCGCCACAGGCTTCTGGACCGCGGGCGCGACAGTCACAGCCACACGCCACAGTTCAGTGAGGGGCCAGCAGATGCCCAGGTTTTATTCAAAGGGATGTGCCAAAGAAGATGCCTTCTTGCCTGTCACTCAGCTCCTCAGGAATACACACTGCAGTGGACAGTTGAGGTCAACAAAGACTCTAAAGGAAAATGGGTCTGAAATTTGAATCCTTCATTTAACAAAACTTAAAGCTAGCTGTATAGACACTGTGGAAATATGTCTAGAAAATGAAATTTATGTTAGTATAAAACTGTTCTTTTTGTTTGAAGAAAAAAAAATCACTGATAGTCTAAGGACATAAAGGATTTTATTGAGGACCCCCACACTATTCGAAGTATAATCCTGGTTAAGGATTTGAAACCCTGAGAGGCTTTAAGACTTTAAAATGTCAGATTCTTAGGCTTCACACCCAGAAGGTGACTCTAATTCCATAGATTTGAGGTGAGACCATGAAAACCCAAATTTTTAAACAAAGCCCTAGGAGATTGTGAGGTAGTCTGGCAAGCACTTGAGTAAGTTAGTTTGAGAACTACCATGGAGGGAACACAAGACAGGTCTCAGATGTTGCTGCTAAGTTTGAAGATGGTGTTAAACTGAATTCCATCTTAGCAATAAGGTGGACTGAATAGCTTTAAAAAATTCTCCCTACTATAAAAATAAAACATCTAAATAAAATGTTAAAAAAAACTGTCAAATATATAACTGAGCTTTCAAGAAGATAGATCTAATCATCAGAGGCTAAAGGCAAGACGGAAGCACAAACCTTGTGTGTTTAAGGGACTACTGAGGGTAGCAGTCATCTGAGAGCACCTGCAGGCCCCAGTGACACAGAGCTGTGGTTTCAGTGACTTTCAGGGCACGGGACAGAACCAAGGCCTTTGTAAGGTGGGAAGCTGTTTCACAGATCATTGGGTAAAGCCTGGGCTGCCTAGGGTTACACCTGCAGAGAAGGTGAACTGGAAAGTAACGGACCCTGCAAAGGGAAAGAGCGAGGATGCTGTCCCCTGAGGATTCCAGGCCACGCAGTCAGCCCTCACACCTCTCAGGCCCTAATCCACACTTCCCATGCCACACGAGAGACACCAACTTGAGAACTGCGGTTTAGGTGGTTTAAAGAGTTGATTTTACTACATAAAATTATAGAAAATACATACTAATCTATGATAACAAACAATCCCAGCGGTTTCCTGGGAAGGTGGGCAGGAAGAGCAGGAAAGGGCTACAAAGGAGGAGGAGAGAATGTGGGGCTGGGCGACAGGCATGCTGCTCATCTTGACCAGTGATGAGCTCATGGACAGACACACACACACATATGTCAAAGCTGGTCAAAATGCACACTTTGAGTATGTGTGGTATAGTCTATGCAAGTAACATGTTGACAAAGTTGTAAAAAAGAAATTCAGTAAGTTAAAGAGGAGATTAGATACAAGTGAGGTGAGAATTACCAACCTGCAAGATCTAAAAGGAATTACAAGACAGAAGACTGCAGCAGAGATTAATAAAAACAATAAGTATAAAAAGGGCATTAAGAGATATAGAAAATAGAATGTTCTGTGCTTATAGTCACTCAGTTGTGTCTGATTTGTGACCCCACGGACTGCAGCCTGCCAGGCTCCTCTGTCCATGGGGATTCTCCAGGCAAGAATACTGGAGTGGGTTGCCATGCCCTCCTCCAGGGGATCTTCCCAACTCAGGGATCAAACCCGGGTCTCCTACATTACAGGCAGCTTCTTTACCATATGAGCCACCAGGGAAGTCCATGAATACTGAAGTGGGTAGCCTATCCTTTCTCCAGGGGATCTTCCTGACCCAGAAATCGAACTGGGGTCTCCTGCATTGCAAGCAGATTCTTTAAGCTGAGCTACCAGGGAAGCCCAGAAAATAGAACAGTAAGGTCTAAAATATATTAACTTCAATTTCCAGAAGACACTGTTAATAAAGAGAATGGGGAGAGTTGATACATGATGAGCTAATAGCTAAGTGTTTTTTAGACCTGATAGAAATCATCTATTCTCAGATTCAGGAAACAAAAAAAAAATCTCAAGTCAATTAAGTAAAATTAAATCCACACCATGATACATTACACTTAAACTGAAGAATAAGAAGACTTTAAAAGTAGCCTGCTGCTGCTGCTAAGTCACTTCAGTCGTGTCCGACTCTGTGCGACTCCATAGACGGCAGCCCACCAGGCTCCCCCGCCCCTGGGATTCTCCACGCAAGAACACTGGAGTGGGGTGCCATTTCCTTCTCCAATGCATGAAAGTGAAAAGCGAAAGTGCAGTCACTCAGTCGTGTCCAACTCTTCGCGACCCCGTGGACTGCAGCCCACCAGGCCCCTCTGTCCATGGGATTCTCCAGGCAAGAGCACTGGAGTGGGGTGCCATTGCCTTCTCCGTAAAAGCAGCCAGAAGATAAAGAAAAGCAACTACACCAACAGGCGTTTCCTCACTAGAAACAAGAGAAAACAGTAGAATAACATGCTGGGAGTAAATACAATCAAAAGAGAATTACACATCTAACAAAACTATCTTTTAAGTTTAATGGAAAAATCAAGACATTTTAAAACAAAAACTGAATTTATTAGCAACAAGTATCACTAAAGAAGATTTTTAAAAGCTGTGCTTTTTAGAAGACATGTTTTTGGAAGATGGAAAATGATCCTTTAAAAAAAGACTTGAGATGCTAGAAAGAATGGTAGGTAAATAAAATTGATTTGGTCTAGGGGAAATTGTTTAAAATAATAATGTCTTATGTGTTTACATGTTTTAAAGGACAAAACTTTAATATTAGTAACATATTGTTGGGGACCATGTGACGGGACTAAAGGACAGCAGAGTGTGATTAACCCTAGAATTTACGGTAAACATGTCTGCTGGAAGTTACGAAGCAATCATCTGAAAGATGCAGAGTTAGAATGGTAAAGTCTACCATTCTGAAAGAGTAGAAACAGAGGATATAATTTTTGGAGGGGGGAAAATGCAAAAAACAAAAATTCCACAACCAGCTGAAAAGAAGATAGGAAAAAAAAGAACAAAGATGGGACAAATCACAAAATATGGCAGAAATAAATCCAAATAAACCTCTGATCATAAAATGACAATGTAAATGGACTAAACTTTCCAGTTACAAACATGACAATTGTCAGATCAGCTTTAAAAATACATAATCCAGCTATATAAATCATATGAACACATGAAGAGTTAAAAATATCTGTATGAAAAATGTACTAGGCAAAAAAGTAGCCAAAAAGAAACCTGGTGCAGCTATATTAATATCAGACATAACAGATGTAAAGTAAAAAGCTTTCCTTTTTCAGGTTAGATGGTCATTACATAATGATCAAAAGTCCATTTTTCCAGGAAGATAATTTTAACCTGGTATACATCAAAGTAACACAGCTTCAAATTATATAAAATTCTGAGAAAGAAAATGATAATCTTTTTAATGATCACAAAGTCTATAGTAGCAATGTGCTAGGAAAGAAGCCTCTTATCAAGCAGGGTAGTCTCTGGGTCAAAGTTGTGATGAGGAAGGTCTCTGAAGGAAAGATGGATCCTCTACTGAACTCTGAGAGATTTAGGTGAGAAATTATTAGATGGTTTCAGGTTTTCATGATTTCTGTGTAACTGAACATCAATGTTAACCATTCAGTCAATGTTAAGCTCTTTCTGGATGTGGGACCATCTGCATACCTTATCTAATTTATATAATTCTTAAAGAACTAGGTACAAGTTATTATTTTATTTCCTAAAAGAAGTGATCTGGAAAACACAGGCTGAAACTCTGTTTTTGTTTCCCACATTTAAAAAGAAAAACAGGGAGAGATGACCAATACCATGTATGGAAATAATAGAAGGAATTATGAAAAATTAACCTAGGAACCATTCTGAATATAAATATTTTGATTTTCTTCTATTTGTCTGTCACCAGAGGCTGTAAAACAATAAAGGAAAAAATGTGAAGACAAGCTTTGTACACATATATATTAAGACTAAGGGAAGATGATGTACACAGGCCAGACCCACCTCTAGAACTGTCAATGACAGTCATTAGGAAATCTAGTGAATGGATATATATCACAGATATGTGAACAGGAAAGCAGGCCTCAGAAAGTCTCCATCAAGCTCCAAAAGCAGGATTTGAAAAACTACTGCAACAAGCCAAAAAGCTCCACAGCTGAAATGACACAGAAAAACTAAACCTCAGCAAATGAGAGAAGTGTCCAGATAACGTGAGAGAAGGTCACAGTGCTTGGTTTCAGCCTGAATTTCGCTCCCCCACCTTCCTGCCAAAAAAGACACAACAACCCAGAAACAAAAAGGCAGTAACTAAAACTAAAAGGTATCCCTTAAAAAAATCAGAAACAAAATATTTAATTCAGTAGGGCTCAAGAACCAATTCACTTCAAGTCACCTAGGCCCTTGCCCCTGGCAGGGTGAACAAACAAACTTCTCACGGAACCCAGGGACTTCCCCCAGGAGACCTGCCCTTCTACCACCCAGTTCCCCAGCATGATTTTCTCCTGAAGCCTATGCACTGCAAGCCCCAGTCTAATTCAACAGCTGCTAACTGGCTGATGCTGCTAACTTTCACTCTGTACCTCCCCAGTAGATCTGCACAGCTAATGAAGAAATTTCAGAGACAAAGTACAGAAGCAGTCTAAAATGGAAATTTTCTGATCTGAGTTGCAAAGTTCAAGAACTCCCAGGGCCTAAGGCTCTTTCAATAAAAAATATCAACCGCAATGGATTAAAATGTCTGGAATACATAAGTCCATGAATTCATGCTATTAAAAAATAAATTAAAACCCTCACTGATGACCTTTGGAGGATGATAAGTGGTCAATTCATTATTTTCAAAGCTGCCTCTTCCATACAAGCTATAACTCAGGATAACTAAACTGCTGATGAAAAGAAATTCTTTAACAAAAATTTTCTGGGTAATAAATGAGGATGAAATTACAGAAATAAAATAGCAACGTTCTGCAGCTTCTAATGAAATAATGGCTCTAAGCAACGTTCACAAATGGCCTTTAACATTAACATGACAACCAAATGCTGTGTGTCTCCTGATAACAGTAAATGACACTTCTTATGAAGTACTCATGTCAAAAGAAAAAACAAAAATACAAAAAATCTGATCAAGCTTTTCTCTCAACTGCCAGTTTTAAAAAGGATGCTAAAGGAACATATTAAATACTACCATAATGATGAAAACAGCAAACCTAGAATGTGGGAAACTACAAAAGACCCATTTTCTTCAAGAAATAAACGAAGAGAAACCTATAGATTAAAATCATGTCAACATATTGCAATGTATCGACCTTATCTGAAATCCATTTCAACAAACTATAAACATAAGTGTATAAGACATTTGAGGAAGTGTGAACATTGAGCAAATATTTAATAATGTTAAGGAATTACTAATTTTTAGTAATAGTATGATAGTATAGTTATATATATATATTTTTTTTTTTAAATCCTACCTATTTTTATATCAAAATAAGTATAAAATGATCAGATAACAAGAATTTATGAAAAAGTAATCTGGTGAGGTGGTAGGGGCTTCATAAAACAAGACTGGTAGGGAATTGATGACCATTGATTCTAGGTGACAGACCATGCGGGTTCATTATATACTATTCTCTCTACCTTTGCATGTTTCCGTTAAAAGATTTAAAAAGAGGTAAGACAAGGGGAGAAACATAACCAGCGGCATTGCCTGGACCTTATGTGCATAATCATTAAAAAATGTATCGGTAGTAAGGAAACTTGAACACTGAGTTGATATTTCATATTTAAATGATTATTAATACTATAGGTGCTATAACAGTATTAAAAATATCCTTATCTTTTAGAGGTATGTACTGAAATATTTATGGGTAAAATGATATATTGTCTGAGATCTGTCTCAAAATCATTCAAGATCAGAATGGGGGAATAAGCAGATGCAGAGATGAAGTAAAGACTGGCCATGCGCTGGTAACTGTTGAATAAAAGTGATGGGTAAAGATGATTCCTTATACCATTCACTCTACCTTTGTATGTTTTACACTTTCTATCAAAACATTTTTAAAAGTAATAATAACCTATGGCATTCATTAGAAGTCAGAATAATGGTTTGAAGAGGGGAATGGGAGCCACAATAAGGGCTTCTGGAGCAGTAGGAATGTTTTTTTACACAAGTTTGTTCACTTTGTGATAATTCATCATTACAATTTGTGCGCTTTTCAATATATATTATACTACAATCAAAAAATATTTTTTAAAAGAGGGCCACTGCTTCAGTGCAAGAGAAGACAGTAAGGCAGAGTTGAAAATACTACAGCAATCACTAAGAAATCTATTTCTGAGCAGAAAAATAAAAGAATAGTATACGTGTGCGTACTAAGTCACTTAAGTCACGTCTGACTCTGTTAGAGCCTATGGACTGTAACGTGCCAGGCTCCTCTGTCCATGGGTTTCTCCAGGCAAGACTACTGGAGTTGGTTGCCTACTCTTCTCCAGAATGTATAGCCCTAAGCAAATGTTAGGATCTGGTCTCGTTTCCCTCAACTCTAAGGGAATAGCAGCTGCCTCAGCCGGCTGTTGAGAACGTAACATGGAATAGTGCCTGTGAAGTGCTTAGCACAAAGCCGGGCACACACACTGCAGTGAAGAAAAGGTGCCTTCCGACTCTGGTGTCAGAGGACCCGTGCACTCATGGCCTGCCCGCCTCCAGACTACAGTATAGGTATACTGCACTCCTGGTTTTAATCTAGACCTCCGCAATAATAAATTACTCTCAGATGGGAAGCTGGACAGATCCCCACCATCCCTCACCCAAAGCTCTAACACAAAACCATTAATGAGACTGAACAGAGGCACCGCAGCTGCACAGCGATTCGAGAGAATCCAGGTCTTCTCCACCAGTATTTGTGGAAGCAAAATCACTTAAGATGAGGGAAGCCAAAGCCCCACACCCACACCCGTGCATCTTCGCTCCCGGCAGCGCGATCCACTGCACCACACTCCATGCCCTCCAATGGGGACGCACGGAGTAAAAGCCTCATATCGCCCCCTGAGCCTTCCCCCAATCAGCGAGCCCGCACCAGAATACAGCGCCCAATCAGAGCGCTCCACATGCCGAAGGCAGCTCTACGCGCAGGTCCTAAAAGAAACGCTTCCCAAAGGGCAGTGCCCGAACACCCGGCTCCACTGGCTTCTGGCGTCTCCGGAGGAGCCACACTGCCACCTACTGTCCGATCATGGGAATGCAGTCCCAGGTGTACCGCCTGATTCTCAGGGCCATATCCCAGCCAGAAGGGTCAAATACAGAATTTGGAAGCTTCCCTGGTGGCTCAGTGGTGAAAAATCCCGCCTGCCCAGTGCAGGACACACGGGTTCAATCCCAGATCCAGGAAGACCCCACATGCTGCGGAGCAACTATGCCCCTGCGCCACAACTACTGAGCCTGTGCTCTGGAGCCTTGGAGTCCCACCTACCCGCGACTACTGAAGCCTGTGCGCCCTCGTGCCCAGGCTCTGTAGCAAGAGCCATCACGATGAGAAGCCTGCGCACCTCTGCTCCGCCAACCAGAGTGCCGCCTGCTCCCCCCCACCCCGCCCCCGCCGCAACTAGAGAAAAGCCTAAGTAGCAAGGAAGACCCAGCACAGCCAAAAATAAATTAAAAAAAATAAAATTAAGGAAAACGTGCAGTAATACCACATATGAATGCAAGTTTTAAGAATATTCTGTTACACAGTAGGAAGAAAATATTGTCTTAGCCTCTTTTCTTCCAAGCAGTTTGAGTTTCAAAACCTCATCTCACTTCACATCCCAAATTATTCCTTTCACATATTTCTGCAGCAGCTACTATATGTCAGAGTATGATCTGGGGCAGGCATTATCATCATCTCTAATTGACAGGTACAGGAACCCAGTTAAGAGACATAGGTTCTGAAAGATGGCAGAGATGGGAAAAACACCCAGACATTTTCGCTTCAAGTGCACAGTCTTGACCACGTCACACAAGGTACAAAGTGCTGTAACATACAGGATGAGGAAAAAATCACTTCTGACTTGATAGGGCCTTGGGATGTACAGAAAGGATTACTGGCAGGACAGTATTCAGTAAATGGTGGCTGGTATGTACTGCTTTTCTAAGTACATTAATCTTAACAGAGAGGAGACAGTTACCTCCGTGGGATATATATTCACTGGAGACTGTTATGCTTATTCTTTGGCAAAGAGCATCTGCTCACTCAAGAATCCATGACAATATTTCCTAGGTTTGTCTCCGAATAACAGAGCTGATCCATACCAAAGTACCAAATATAATGGCTGTTTCTTAATTTTCCCTTCATACCTAGGAAAGTGTTAATAATAGCTTTTATGAAATTCTTCATCTTCATTTCTGTACTTCCACAGCACTTTTCATATAATTCATATATGGCACATCAGAATAAGCTTGCAATATAATTAACTGAGCCCATGTTGCTTTCATCATTAGAACAGTGGTTCCCAAAAGGAGTACCAAAAGGCCCTCAGGACATTTCAGAATACATACTGGTATTTTTTCTTTTTTGACTGTCAAAATGACTGTAGGGCATTATTGGTACTTACTGGGTGGAAGGGGCTTCCCTGGTGGATCAGCGGTAAAGAATCCGCCTGCAACGGGGAAGACCCCTGGGTTCGATCCCTGGGTTGGGAAGATCCCCTGGAGAAGGGAACAGCTAACCACTCCAGTATTCTGGACTGGAGAATTCCATAGACTGTATAGTACATGGGGTCGCAAAGAGTCAGACATGACTGAGCAACTTTCACTTTCCACTGGGTAGAAGTCAGAAATGATAACAGGCAGTACCAAGAGTGACAGCCACACTGAAACACTGGCCCTGCAGGGAGCCAGTGTGTTCAGTATAGAAGGAAGATACAAACACGGACAGGAAGCCAAGGAAGAACTCTGCAGAGAGATGAGCTGAGGTTTCTGAATGAACTCATCATCTGTAAAATATGTACATGTAAGCTCATATAGATATATATACGAGAACATATGTATGTTTACGTGTGTATGTATCCGTATTTCTCCTAGCTCTGTCCACTAAATAGGCAAAGCAGCAAAAATTCCACAGTAGCAAGGGGATGCCTAGTGCATAGACCTTGGTTTCTGTATCAGTCCCTAGTAAAAGGAACCAGTGCTCTTTGGAGAAATTTAGTTGGCCCTTGAACAAAACAGGTTTGAACTGTGCAGGTTCACTTACACATAAATTTCTTTCACTGAACGTGTACTAACTATAGGATTACACGCATGATCCACAGTTGGTTGAATCCGTAGATAGAAACTTGGCTTGGAAGAAACCACTTATAGGGAGGACCAACTAGAAGGTATATGAGGATTTCTGTGCTGAGGGTGGGTGCCCTTCACCCCCATTCAAACCCATTGTTTATGGGTTAGTTGAAACTGGTTTCAGGGTTACAGCAGGAAAGGTACAAGATGGAACACTAGGAGTCAGCTTGAAAGGGATTCTATTAGCCAAATGTGAGAGAATTCGGGAGAATCTGACTAACAAAATAATGGTAAGGATGGTAATGAATCATTAAAAGAAAAAAGCAATCTACAAGATCATATTGATATTAAACAGAGAAAGAGCAAGAAGTGGGAGAAAAGGGAGGCTTCTTGTTTACAGTAAATACTGAGTACTAATTAGTAAATGTGGAGGTATTAACGAATTTGGAAAATCATCATTTTTCAACCATCATGATAAAGACTGATTCTGCAGATGAAATAAAGTCAGGATGCATGGTAACTAACTATGTGATAAAAATGAACAGAAAACAAGACAAACTAATGTTTACATAATCCAGAGAGACTATCACGGCAAAAATGAAAGAGAAATTTGCAAGAAAGAAAAAATAATTCTGCCACATGTGAAACAATAGTCTAACTCTTAAGACTTAAAATAGGCTTATTTGATTGGATTATTATAAACGCATTTCTCATCTATCTCATGAATATATAGTACCAAACATGGAGTGATTGGAAATGACATATATAACAGCACGGTGAGTACCTACCCAGGTGACAATCTTCTTTTTCTCTCGCTTCCCATTTGCGGCTGTCCACATATGCGGCAGAAAGTAGGTGTCTTTTACCTGAGGAAAAAAACAATTACCTCAACAGGCATGGTTTCAATACATGTTCAGTTTATACATCTGTTTTTATTAACTGTATCTTTGCCACATTTTCCATTTACTAGACTATTAAAGATCTGTTATGAAACTGTAACCAATATTGCACAGGTTTACCATTCAGTTCATGACAACATGCATTCAACCTCTCACAAGAAGAAAATGCAGAAAACCTGTTCAAATTTCTAACATTATTAGTAAAACTGCTCCTAATTTTATTCCTAATAGTTTAGACCTAGAAGCCATTTGTTTCCACTGATGAAGAGCCCAGATAAGCTTTAAAATTCCTTCCTAGAACCCCAAATACTTGCTGAGTGGTTGCTTAACTCATCAAATGACTGTTTATCATCATTAGGTAGTCCTAAAAAAATTTCCATCTGAGTTGCATCAGCACATTTACCCTTATTTCACATATAGCAAACAGTACAGTGGGTAAATAAGAGGAGTCTAACAAGCCAAATCTGGGGTGACCCACGAGATGATGCCTGTCCAACGACCGGCACGCGACACTGCTCAGTACACAAGAGCTCAAGGAAGAAATGAGAAAGAAGGAATGACAACTGACAGTGAAACTTATTATCCTTCAAAGCCACCATCAACAAAGTGAGAGGATGACTCAGAACAGGAGGGAAATAGCTGCACATCATTTATCTGATTAGAGACTTTTACCCAGAATCTCAGGTTCCTCAGAAACCTGTATGCAGGTCAAGAAGCAACAGTTAGGAACGGACATGGAACAAAGGACTGGTTCCAAATAAGGAAAGGAGTACATCAAGGCTGAATACTATCACTCTGCTTATTTAACTTTTGTGCAAAGTACATCATGCAAAATGCCAGACTGGATGAAGCACAAGATGGAATCAAGACTGCTGGGAGATATCAATAACCTCAGATATGCAGATGACACCACCATTATGGCAGAAAGTGAAGAGGAACTAAGCAGCCTCTTGGTGAAAGTGAAACAGGAGAGCGAAAATACTTGGTTAAAACTCAACATTCAAAAAGAGAAGATCATGGCATCCGGTCCCATCACTTCATGGCAAATAGGTGGGGAAACAGTGACAGACTTAGTTTTCTTGGGCTCCAAAGTCACTGCAGATGGCAACTGCAGCGTGAAATTAAAAGACGCTTGCTCCTTGGAAGGAAAGCATATTCAAAAGCAGAGACATTACTTTGCTGACAAAGATCCACCTAGACAAGGCTATGGTTTGTCTAGTAGTCATGTATGGATGTGAGAGTTGGATCATAAAGAAGGCTGAACACTGAAGAATTGACACTTTTGAACTGCAGTGTTAGAGAATACCCTTGAGAGTCCTCTGGACTGTAAGGAGATCAAACCAGTCAATCCAAAGGAGATCAGTCCTGAATATTCATTGGAAGGACTGATGCTGAAGCTCCAATACTTTGGCCACCTAATGTGAAGAACTGGCTCACTGGAAAAGACCCCGATGCTGGGAAAGATTGAAGGCAGGAAGAGAAGGGGATGACAGAGGATGAGATAGTTGGATGGCATCACTGACTCGATGGACATGAGTTTGAGCAAGCTCAGGAGATAGTGAAGGACAGGTAGGCCTGGTGTGCTGCAGCCCATGGGGTCACAAACAGCTGGACACACTGAGTGACTAAACCACCACCAAGGGGGAAAAAAAAAAAACCCAACTCTTACAACTTAAAATTTGAAAAGACAACGCAACAGAAAAATGGGCAAAGGATCTGAACAAACATTTCTAAAACATACACACACATATAAATAGCACACACACAAATACATGGCCAGTAAGTGTATGGAAAGATGTTTAATATCACTTCCCATTAAGGATATGCAAAATATACTGAAATACAACTATACATCCACTTAGGATGGCTATGATCAAAAAGGCAGGTGATAACAGCTGTTGATAAGGACATAGAGAAATCTGGCTCATACATTGCTGGTATGAATGTGAAATGGTGCAGCCACACTGGAAGAGTCTGGCCGTTCTGCAAAATGTTACCATGGAGTTACTAGGTAACCCAACAACTCCACTCTTACATATATACCTAAGAGAAATGAAATCACGGATCCACACAAAAAATTGTACACAACATTATTCATAATAGCCAAAAAGGAAAGATGTAAATATCCATCAACTTATGACTGGATAAACAAATGTGGTATATTCTTATGAAAGGAATATTATTCAGCAGTAAAAGAAGTACTGATACATGCTACATGGATGAACCTTGAAAATATTATGCTAAGGAAAAAGAAGCCTGTCACAAAAGATTACATGTTACATAATTCCATCATATGCAATGTCTGCAATAGGGAAATCTATAGAGACAGAGGCGTCTTGGTTGCCTAGATCTAGAGGGTGGAGGGGCAGGAAAACCTGGGGGGAAATGGGGCATGACTGCTAATGAGTATGGGGTTTTTTTCAGGTGATGAAAATCTCCTAAATTGATTGCGGTGACAGCTGCTGCACAACCCTGTGTATGTAACAAAAAAACTAAGTAAGCATTAAATTGGCCACTTTAGATGCATGTGAACTAAATCTAAATAAAGCTGTTTTAAAGAATTAAAAAGGAATGAATGGCAGACAGTCACCTGAAGGTCACAGCAGATCATAGCCAAACACAACTAGAAGGCATGGGAGCTGATCACACACAAGGTCACAGCAGACCATAGCCAAACACAACTAAAAGGCATGGGAGCTGATCACACACATGGTTAGGACGCTCCTGGTATTCTCTACCCATTTCCCAACTAAAACAAGTACAAACACACCTGTGTGTGTTTATACCCAAACCAGCACCTCCCTTGTCTTCAGCAGGAGTCTAGTCAGACTTTACTAGAATAATACGTGGAAGTTTGAGGTCTAAAGCTTAAGCAATGATGCAATAATAACAGAAGCTCCCAAAGATTGCCTCACAAGGGAATAAAGATATTTTTAAAAATAGCAACTATAAATGATCAGATGCTTGGAAACGATGTTCTAAATTGTCAGTTACATTCCTGTATCTGTCAAGAAGGATGAATAAAATGCAACGGCACTGATGGCATTGCATTAGGTGTGCAGCTGTACACCAGGTCAGGAGTGAACAGACCAGACCCTGTAGTTTTAAGTGAAGGAGCTGGCTGGGTGACATTTAAGGTCTCTGCATGCTCTAACAATCTGACACAGAGCCAAAACACACAATTCAGATAACCCATTCATAATTTATGACAGCATTTCTATGCAAACTGAATTTCAATTTCTAAAACCAGGTAGATCACTCCCTTCTGTGGGAAACAAGTACAGCCCTTTTCTCTACATAAGCATAAGCTGAGGAGGGGACGAACGTGTTAAGATGCTTCAGTCATGTCCGACTCTTTTGTGACCCTATGGACTGTAGCCCTCCAGGCTCCTCTGTCCAAGGCATTCTCCTGGCAAGAATACTGTAGTGGGTTGCCATGTCCTCCTCCAAGGGATCTTCCAGACCCAGGGATCGAACCCACATCTCTTACGTCTCCTGCATTGGCAGGTGGATTCTTTACCACTACTGCCGCCTAGGAAGCTGAGTTCAGTCAGCTCAGTTGTGTCCTACTCAGTCATGTCTGACTCTTTGTGACTCCATGGACTGCAGCATGCCAGGCTTCCCAGTCCTACACCAACGCCCAGAGCTGACTCAAACTCATGTCCATTGAATCGGTGATGCCATCCAACCATCTCATTCTCTGTTGTCCCCTTCTCCTCCACCTTCAATTTTTCCCAAAATCAGAGTCTTTTCAAATGAGTCAGTTCTTCAAAATTAGATGGCCAAAGTATCGGAGTTTCAGCTTCGACCATCAGTCCTTCCAAAAAATATTCAGGACTGATTTCCTTTAGGATAGACTGGTTGGATGTCCTTACAGTCCAAGGGACTCTCAAGAATCTTCTCCAACACCACAGTTCTAAAGCATCAATTCTTCTGTGCTCAGCTTTCTTTATAGTCCAACTCTCACATCCATACATGACTACTGGAAAAACCATAGCTTTGACTAGACAGACCTTTGTCGGCAAAGTAATTTCTCTGCTTTTGAATATGCTGTCTAGGTTGGTCATAACTTTTCTTCCAAGGAGCAAGTGTCTTTTAATTTCATGGCTGCAGTCACCATCTGCAGTTATTTTGGAGCCCCCCAAAATAAAGTCTCTCACTGTTTCCCCATCTATTTGCCATGAAGTGATGGGACCGGATGCCATGATCTTAGTTTTTTGAATGTTTAGTTTTAAGCCAACTTCACTCCCCTCTTTCACTTTCACCAAGAGGCTCTTTAGTTCTTCTTTGCTTTCTGCCATAAGGGTGGTGATATCTGCATATCAGAGGTTATTGGTATTTCTCCCGGCAATCTTGATTCCAGCTTGTGCTTCATCCAGCCCAGTGTTTCTCATGATGTTCTCTGCATATAAGCTAAATAAGCAGGGTGGCAATATACAGCCTTGATGTACTCCTTTCCCTATTTGGAACCAGGCTGTTGTTCCATGTCGGGTTCTAACTGTTGTTCCTTGACCTGCATACAGATTTCTCAGGAGGCATGTCAGGTGCTCTGGTATTCCCATCTCTTTAAGAATTTTCCACAGTTTGTTGTGATGCACACAGTCAAAGGCTTTGGCATAGTCAATAAAGCAGATGTTTTTCTGGAACTCTCTTGTTTTTTTTGATGGTCCAACGGATGTTGGCAATTTGATCTCTGGTTCCTCTGCCTTTTCTAAATCCAGCTTGAATATCTGGAAGTTCACGGTTCACGTACTATTGAAGCCTGGCTTGGAGAATTTTGAGCATTACTTTACTAGCATGTGAGATGAGTGCAATTGTGCGGTAGTTTGAATATTCTTTGACATTGCCTTTCTTTGGGATTGGAATGAAAACTGACCTTTTCCAGTCCTGTGGTCATCGCCGAGTTTTCCAAGTTTGCTGGCATAATGAGTGCAGCACTTTCACAGCATCATCTTTTAGGATTTGAAATAGCTCAACTGGAATTCCATCACCTCCACTAGCTTTGTTCGTAGTGATGCTTCCTAAGGCCCACTTGACTTCACATTCCAGGATGTCTGGCTCTAGGTGAGTAATCACACCATCATGATTATCTGGGTTGTGAAGATCTTTTTTGTATAGTTCTGTATGTTTTTGCCACCTCTTCTTAATATCTTCTGCTTCTGTTAGGGCCATACCATTTCTGTCCTTTATTGTGCCCATCTTTGCATGAAATGTTCCCTTGGTATCTCTAATTTTCTTGAAGAAATCTCTAGTCTGTCCCATTCTGTTGTTTTCCTCTATTTCTTTGCATTGATCACTGAGGAAGGCTTTCTTATCTCTCCTTGCTATTCTTTGGAATTCTACATTCAAATGGGTATATCTTTCTTTCTCCTTTGCCTTTCACTTCTCTTCTTTTCACAGCTATTTGTAAGGCCTTAAATTGAAGTTCAACAGACTTAAACTGAAGAAAGTAGGAAAAACCATTAGACCATTCGGGTATGACCTGAATCAAATCCCTTACGATTTTACAGTGAAAGTGACAAATAGATTCAAGGGATTAGATCTGTTAGACAGAGTGCCTGAAGAACTATGGATGGAGGTTCATGACACTGTACAGGAGGCACTGATCAAGAACATCCCCGAGAAAAAGAAATGCAAAAAGGCAAAATGGTTGTCTGAGGAGGCCTTACAAATAGCTGTGAAAAGAAGAGAGGCCAAAGAAAGCCCAAGGAGGGGACTGTTAAGCAATATATTCCAGGACACCAATGACTTACATATTCTCTACCTGTTATTACATTTTCTTACTTATTCTCCATTTCTTCTCCTAACATATGTTTTATTCTAGCATAAGACATCAGCCCTCCTTATTCTAAAGTCAGAAAAAACAGTTATCTAGAACTATGTTCATGATTTTGGTACTGGGAGACATAAAGCAGGGAGATGATGGTGGGGAAAGACAGGAGTCCCAGAATGTCCTGTGTGTGGCTGTTCAAGGGCATCACATAACTGAAACAAAATAAATCAGGACTAGTAAATTTACAAAAGGTAAGCCCAGTAACTTTCAAATATATGAACTTTAACTGTTTGCCTACCATCCCTGGTGGCTCAGATGGTAAATAATCCACCTGCAATGTGGGAGACCTGGGTTTGATCCCTGAGTTGGGAAGATCCCCTGGAGGAGGGTATGGCAACCCACTCCAGTATTCTTGTCTGAGCAACTAGGCACACATCATTTTCTATCTCCATTGAGGACAGAATGAAAGGAAATGGGTATAAGGATAAAGAATTTAAACTTGGCAAGTGGAAAATTTTCGTAATAGAAACCAGTGGCAAACACAGTAATGAGTTATCCAGTGTTGTAGGCAGAATGCCTCCCCCCAAAACATCCATGTCCTAATCCCCAGAACCTGTGAATGTTGGGGTACATGGCAAAGGGGGATTAAGGTGACAGAAGGAATTAAGATTGCTTCTCAGGTGGCTCAGCAGAAAGAATCCGCCTGCAAGGCAGCAGATGAGAGAATTCAATCCCCAGATCAGGAAGATGCCCTGGAGAAGGAAAAGGCAACCTACTCCAGTATTCTTGCTTGGGAATTTCCACGGACAGAGGACCCTGGTGGTTTGCAGTCCATGGGGTCGCAAAAGAGTTGGACATGACTTAGCAACTAAACAACAACAACATGGAATTAAGGTCAGCACATCAGCTGATCTTAAAGTGAGGAGACTGTCCAGGGTTATACAGGTAGACTCAAAGCTTTGTTTTTTAAGCCACATCTCGGGGCATGTGGGATCTTAGTTCCCCAACCAGGGATTGAACCTGTGCCCCCTGCACTGAAAGCACAGAGTCTTAACCACTAGATGGCCAAGGAAGTCCCCAGGTAGATTCAAAGTAATCACAGGTCCTTAAAAAGCAGAAGAGGGAGACACTTTGTTAGTGTGGTGCATGAAAGGCAGAATGATATGAGAAGGACCTGACTTGCCATTGCTCACTTTGAAGACGTTTGAGAAAGGGGCCATCAGCCAAGGAATGCAGTGGTCTCCAGAAGATGGAAAAGGCTAGAAAAAACAGATTCGCCCCTAAAGATTCCTGAAGGGAATACATCCCTTTCAAAACCTTGATTGATTTTAGCACAGTAAGACTCTGTACCAGACTTCTGACATACCAAACAGTAAGTCTATGTTGTTTTAAGCCATCAAATTTGTGGTGATTTGTTACAGCAGCAATAGTAAATTACTACACCTTAAGACAGACATTCGATTTTCTGTAAACCTTTTAAATCAGGATATCCATCTTTCTAAGATAGTTGGTAGTTGAGAGGTCTGTATATTAACATTAAAACCAGAAAGAATTTCTATGAAGTCAGGAAGAACGTTGAGTGGACAATGAAAATGGAAAACCTAGATCAGCTTCTCCAACTTTAATGTGCATATGAATCTCGACTAAATGAAGATTCTGATTCAGCATGCCTGGGGCGGGAACAGAGAATCTGCGTTTCTGAAAGTTCCCAGGTGATGATGATTTTGACCCTCAGACAATACTGAAATAGCAAGGGGATAGGATGTTATCAGCCTCACAAGTCTAGCTCTCTCAGACCATTTAACTCCACTCTAACTATGCCACCCTAGCAGATAAACCCATCTTGAACCTGCTTCCCCTATAGGCAGTCAAATTTTAGAGCAACAATATTCAAAGATAACTATCCACTGAAAAATTAATATTTCCTCACTTAATTCTGCCTCCAAAGACCAGGATTTTGGAGCTTAGTAAATACTTATTGATAAAAAGCTTGTTTTTTGTATAGTTAATTTGGCTTTTGGTAAAATGTCTCCAAACAAGTTTCCCATCCAAAGGGAAGCAGTGTGATAGTGAACAGAGTCCCAAAATCTAAACGTGAATCCTAGCCTTCCATAAATATTATGAAAATCTGGACAAGTTACACCCGGCCTCTTAGCATTTCTCTTCATATGTAAAATGGGGAAATACTGTATCATAAGTTAAACGAGGGCATATACAATAGTAAGTGCTTCACCTAATGTGCACTATGTAGTAAGTGCCCAGTAAGTTTCCTTCTCTAGCCTCTTATACTGAAACCCCTTTTTTGGTTCACCTCAATAAATTTTCCTTCCATCCTACTGATTATTTTAGTTGCCTTTATCTGTTGTAAGGAGAACTGACGGAAGTTCCAACGTATTCCAAACACCGATTTGTCATGTGTGTATGAATTTTTTCCTCTTTTATCCTGTAATGGTTTAAGATGTTTTGACAACTTAAAGTAAAGCTCCTTACCAGCATTCTCAAACCCCCAGAGGTCAATAATGTACTATTTTATTTGGGGGCTTCCCTGGTGGCTCTGCGGTAAAGAATCAGCCTGCCAATGCAGGAGACACAGGTTTGATCCCTAGGTTGGGAAGATCCGCTGGAGAAGGAAATGGCAACTCGCTCCATTTTTCTTCCCTGGGAAATCCCATTGACAGAAGAACCTGGTAGGCTACAGTCCGCAGGTTTGCAAAAGAGTTGGACACAGCTTACTGACCAAACAGTAACATCTTGTATTACTTGCCTTACCGCCTCCAGTTCCTGATTTCAAGACGCCTTTCATCTGTGGCCTAACCCAGTGCCTGTGCAATATAACTTTCTGCAATAAAGGAGCTAGCCGCTACAGGGGCCACTAGCCACAGGTGCCTACTGAGCACTTAAAATGTAGCTAATGTTGGGCTTCCCTTGTACCCACTCCAGTATTCTTTCCTGGAGAATCCCATGGACAGAGGAGCCTATAGTCCATCAGGTTGCAAGTCGGACACAACTTAGCGACTAAACCACCACCATCAATGTGACTAAGGAAAAGAATTTTTAAATTTAAACTGAAATAGCCACTTACAGCTCATGGCCACGACAGAGGGATAGCACAGGTGTAACCGATCACAAGTTCACCGTTTCAATCTTAGGTCAAAACGGTAACTGGAAATTCTCTCAATTCACCTTTATTTAATGTCCATTCCCTGGTTACAATGACTGGTCCCAAACATTCCAACCAACTATGATACTTTCCCTGATTAACAATACAAGGTCTTGTTTAAATTGAAAAGCATTTAGTAACAACCCTAAGTGAACACACTAGTAAACAGCTACAACCCTAATGCTTACTGAGGTGCCAAGTCCTGGGCAGACTACTTCACCTAATGTGCGGCAAGAAACATTTTCATTAGCTAGGTCAACCAGCTAATCCTCAGAAAACCTCTGGTGGCCAATGATAAGGTTTCACGTTGATACTTAAAGATGTGTGGAGAAAAACTGTATTTGTTTCTTTTCAATAGGGGCTAGAGGAGGACGTTAGAAAGAGTCGATAGGAGGCATTGGAAAAACCAATGGTGATTACTGTAGCGGAATCACATAATCAGATACACTTGTCAGGATTTAGCTTCTGTAAATCAAAAAAAAAAAGTTTTTCCCAATGTCTTCATCAGCAGGTCCTTTAAACAGGTTTTGAGTGAGGCATCATTCACGCAGATATCAAAGTATTTCAAAACTATTAGCATTTACTGTTTGAATGGAAAACTTCGGGGAAGAAAGGTCAACCAAATTGCGCCCAAGGTCATCAAGTAAACTGAGATTAGTAATGAAAAATTCATCCACCCAGTGAAAACCAGGGTCTGGCCACGCGTCGGGTGTTGAGAACGTTTATGCTGCTGCTGCTGCTGCTAAGTCGCTTCAGTCGTGTCCGACTCTGTGCGACCCCATGGACGGCAGCCCACCAGGCTCCCCCGTCCCTGGGATTCTCCAGGCAAGAACACTGGAGTGGGTTGCCATTTCCTTCTCCAATGCGTGAAAGTGAAAAGTGTAACTGAAGTCGCTCAGTCGTGTCCGATTCTTCGCGACCGCATGGACTGCAGCCCACCAGGCTCCTCCGTCCACGGGATTTTCCCGGCAAGAGTACTGGAGTGGGGTGCCACCGCCTTCTCCGGAACGTTTATGACGCCCCTCTAAAAAAACAGCGAGAGAAATTTCACAGCCCCAGGGAGGGCGAGGGGGTCACATTTGGGCTTCTCAGGGGCAGCAAAAAGACCACCACCCGAACACATAAACGCGGAAATCAGCCGCAGAAGTTCTCATACCAGAACTTGCTCTGCTCCTCACACCTCCGGATAAGAAAACACTTACTATTTCGGGGAGGGAGATGGGTCAGAGACCTTGCCTCCCCTTTCTGTGGTACCAAACACCTCCAGTGGTTTCTTCTTTCCTTAGAAGTCCATTACTCCTTTTACTCAAGGAACAGAGTTCTCAGGGGACCTAAAGAAGCAGCCCCACGAAAGAAGCAGTCACTAACCTGCCAGAGAAAGCTGAGGCAGCAACACATTCCGCGCCAGGAGGATCCCGCGCCGCACCACGGAGGCCGCCATCTTGGAGCATACCAAAAGGAATGCTGATCCGGGGGCGGCGGGCAGAGGAAGGGGTGGGGTCACGGTCGGCGCTCCGCCCCCTCCCCGGCTCCCACACTTGGTGCGGCCCGGAACAGCATGGCGGCTGCCTTTAGGTCCCCGAAGCAAGTCCTTGTGCTGCAGGCGCTGCGGAGTTTGGTGTATCCCTGGGTGGGAGGCTCTGGTTCTACCTGCTGCCTCTGCCCTCTCGGAGGTATCCGCGGCCTCGGGCCTTGAAGTAGGGGATGGGTGGGACAGAAGGGAGCTTTACACCTCAGTGGGCATCTCTTTGGAGAAATAACAGCGCCCCAGTCACTCTCTGGCCGAGAGCAACCGAGCATGCCCTCGCCCTCTGCTCCTGGGTGCAGTGGTGGTCTCTGCCTGTCGTAGACACCCGTGTCCCAGGGAATCAAAGGACGGCTGGGCTGGGGTCTTGACCCTGGGGCTGTAATATTCTCTTGGATGGAGCTGTGCTGCTTCCCGGGAACACCCCCTCCGCCTTGGGCCTACTGTTCTGTAGAGTCTGGGATGGGAGGATGTCTAAGACTATAGAGTCCAGCTCTAACTAACAATCTGAAAGACTCTGAGCAGCTTTCTTTATTTACAGAAGTATCCCTTGATATCTTTGTGGAAATGGTTAAATTTGACAATGCTGGCGAATGATAATAAAAGATCTAACACTTTGTGTCAGGCTTTACTACATTTTACATACTTTCTTTCCTTTCCTCCTAATACCACCTAGTGAGAGAGGTACTGTTCTCTTCTTCATTAACGAAAGAAAGAAGGTGAAGTCGCTCGGTCGTGTCCGACTCTTTGTGACCCCATGGACGGTAGCCTACCAGGCTTCTCCGTCCATGGGATTTTCCAGGCAAGAGTACTGGAGTGGGTTGTCATTTCCTTCTCCAGGGGATCTTCCCTACCCAGGGATCGAACCCGGGTCTCCCGCATTGTGGGCAGCTGCTTTACCCTCTGAGCCACGAGGGAAGCCCTCATTAACAACGGAGGACGCTAAGTAATTTGCCCAAGGCTCGAGGAAACTCGCAAAGGAAGGGTTGAACAGAAGGCAGTCCTGCTGTAACCACTGCTCACCTTTATAGAAATCAGCAGCAATTTTTGTTGTTACAGTGTTATTGTTGGACACAGAGTTCGTATGGTGGACGATTCTTTAGCCATGCTCCAATTCATGCATAAGCCAGCATCTTAAATAATGTTTCCCAAACTCTTCATTTCTGCTAAGTTGTGATGAGTGAATCCTGATGTATCTAGTGGATACTGAGAGTTCAGATCTGAGAGGTCACAGCTCCTCATCTGGAAAATGACAATACTGGGAATTCCAGTGGTCACACTATAGCTACTTCTTTTATCCTATATGCTTCTACCTGTTTAAACCAAATCTGTTTTGTTATCTGTCTTTTGGAGTCCAGATTCTTGTCTCCTGTCCCCATACACAATCATTAGCTCCTTTCACACACACAGACAAGACTCGTGGAGGATTTGCATTCTCTGGTAATTTGGAAATGTTTTTTCCCTATGAGGGTGACTGATAATTGTACCAGTTTAGACCATTTATACTAAGTGAAGATCAGATCAGTTATTAGAAAGAGACAGTCAAACTCTACACGTTATTTGCTAAGTATAAAATAGTCAAAATGATTTTACTTTCTCTGATTTTTAGCTAAAAGATACCTACTTACAGACAGTATTGTGAAATTAAAGGAATTTCAACGTAAGAAGGTGGCTGTTGCATGTAATCTTCCTGGCACCAAAGGTAATCAAATCTATTTAATTCTTTCATTGATCTGTCATTCAACTTTCCTCTGTCTTTATCCCTATTCAGTCTCTCTGCCAATGATTTGTATTTCAAAAGAAATTGAGATGGTTTATTCTTAGTTCCTAGTCTGCCTCTGTGTGCATATTTTATTTCCCCATTCTTCTCTTACCCCTTCTCCCAGGATCCCAGAGAAATACTGAAGCCAGTGCTGCACCCAGTCCTCCAGATCAGTGCCTCTCAAAGTTAGGTTCAAGGGTGAGCAGCAAGTAAGAGAGGGATAGGAATGCCAAACCTTGGCCCCAATCGATTCGTCTGCACAGTAAAGTCAGAGAACTGCACCACATGACTGGCTTTCAGACTTCTGATGCCACCCTCAGTAAAAACTACAATTTGCCTTGTGTCTCTAGTACACACATACATATCTATAGATAAATCAAATGAAACAAAAAATGTATGATGTATTTTCATATTTTCCAGTCTGTGCTGAAAGAATCAGTAGTCTAAAACAGGTTTCTTTAAAAAATTAGCAAAACACTAATAATTGCTGTGGCTGGGTGATGGACATGTGGGAGGTGATTTCTCTCTGCTTTTAGGTATGTTTGAAACTTTCTATTGTAAAGAGCTAAAAACACCACTACCACCCCTGGCCCTGTTCCCTTTCAGCATCTGAGAAATCTTGTTGCATTCATTTCCTCTTCTCCTGCACATTTGAGTTTTCCCCAGTAATTCAAATTCTTTTATAAACAGAGTAAGACCCCTCTCTTTTTTTAATAACTCTTTTGTATGTTCTGTTGACTTTTTCAGCTTTCCTCCTTCTCACTGTGGGATGTTGTGAGCACCTAATGAACACTTGCTCCCACCTCTACAGTCCAGCCCTCCAGAAACCAGTCTTCCTTCACTACTTTGCTAGCCATACTGTTACACAAAATCACCTACAGAGCAGGAAGATAAAGAGTGACAGAATTGAGTCTCCATTTTAGTAGACTCAATCTAGATTTGACTTCAGTCTTTGCTGCCTACCCCAAGTCATCTGGAGCTCTGTGAAGTGTGCAGTTAGCGCTTCATGTCACAGTCTAGTTGTTACTCAGCTGTCATAATCTTCCTAAGGCTCTAATGGTCACGCATCTGTTCTGAAAGGCAGTTAACATCATGAGTGCCACTCCACTCCACTGTCAGGTATTTACCTATAAAGTCCTATCCACATTTCATCTTTATGAGAACCCACAGTGGTACTTACTGTCTTATAGACCACATCACGTACAAACGTCCCCCTTCCCCCCAGGTTCCTAGCTCCTCCAGAGTTGATCTCGCCCTTTCTAGAATTCAGTGTAATTTCCCGTTAGTCTAGTCACGTTCTCCTCTCACCACCTTTCCCCCGCAGTTCCGTGCCGTGTCTCAGGCTGACTCCCGCATGAGCGATGCCAGACTCCGTCCGCTCTGCCGACCCTACCCAGCCCCGTCCCTTCTCTGCTTCCCCCACACCTGGTCTCTTTCTGCTGCTTGATCTCTCTCTTCTTTCCTGTTATGTTTATACTGTCATGTGTCACCCACTCTGTCACTGTTTTCAGATACCTTTATGCAAATATATCTTGTCTTTTCAAATAGATTCTAAGCTCTTTCAGGTCAGGAGCCATACCTTACCCTTCTCTGTGTCTCTCACACAAAGAAGGATACCTCCGAATACGAATATACAATAAGCACCTAAATCTTATTGGTTGTTCTAAAATACAAATTACATTTGCTGAAATTTTGGACATATTGAGAAGTACAAGATGTAAAGTCATCCATTAAAATATTTTTAGGTTGGAAATTGTTTAGAAATATTTAATAGAATAAATCGTGACTGAAGAATGAAAGAAGAATAATCACCTCTGTGATTTCCCGGCAGTTACTACATGCTGGGCCCTGTGATAAGGGCTTTACTTTACTTGCATTATCTCAGGATGATCCCATGAGGTCAGCATCATGATCTTCACTTTACACATGAATCAAGTCTCACACACAAGCCTCTCCAAACCTCCCCATAGCATGCAAATGGCAAAGCCTAGATTCCAGCCCACACATGCGTTCATGCTAAGTTGCCTCAGTTGTGTCCGACAGTTTGCGACCCCATGCACCCTACCAGGCTCCTCTGTCCATGGGATCCTCCAGGCAAGAATACTGGAGTGGCTTGCCATGTTCTCTTCCAGGGGATCTTACCGACCCAGAGATCAAACCCATGTCTCTTAAGTCTCCTGCATTGGCAGGTGGGTTATTTACCACTGGTGCTACCTGGGAGATTTCATCCCAAGTCTTCCCAATGCTAAAACCTTTAGCCATTACAAGATCCTGCAAATAAAGATTGGAGAGTCTAGTCTACTGCACTAACCCAAACCTAGGGGGCCTTTTTTTCTAGTAAATCGAAAGCAATATCTACTTCAGCTTCCCAATTTTGTGTTTTAAGGTATATCCCGCCATTCCTTCAGGCAGCATTCCTTCAGAGCTCTGCGCCTTGGAACAAATCCTGTAGACTTTTCTTGGCAGCTTCTGATAGTGAGAACAGCCCTGCCTTCTGGAAAGCAGATGCTTTCTTGGTGCCTGCCTCTCACCCCACATTCTGCCAAGAATACAGTGCCTCCTCATGCCAAGAAGCAGCGCTTCCTGTTGGTGTTTGTCTCCACAGTAGTTTCAGATACATAGACAGTGATCACCTTGAAACGTTTCGGTCACTAGAAGACGGTTTGCTGCTGTTAGCGGACAGGTTTGCCCTCTGTATTATACAGTACCGTGGCACACTTTCTAACAACTGATTAGAGAGGGACCAGGAGGAATGAAACAGTGGTGAAGTTGAATCAAGTGGAAGAGATGTGAGGTACTCCTGAATCGTGTGAGTCCTCCACTGTGGGGTGACTGATCTTCACATTTTCCTTTCAGTTTTCCTGCTAGGTACCCGACCAACTGATGGTTTGGATATCTTGGTTACTTTTTTTTCCCTCATGGGTCACCTGTAGATAGAGCTCTCTGGGCTAAGCCTCTTCGGACATTAGTTCTCAGACTTTACATAAGCATCACCCAGGTAGTGAAAACTGCACATTCCTGTGCTCCCGCTCCCAGAGACTGTGCAGGGAGTCTGGAGTGAGGCCTGGGCCTGCGCCCTGTGACACAGATGTGCTGCTTCACACACCATCTCTGATGCTCGAGACCAGCCAGTGATGGAGCTGCATGGCTGTGAGCCCTGCTTGGTGGCCTCTGCAAGGGGCTGGCTTCTGGCCTCCCCTCCTCCCTGAGGTCAGACTCCTGAACAGTCCGAGTCAGCCGAGTGATAGCCACCTCCACACTGTGCTTTCTTCCAGAAACCTATTTGAGAAACCTGGAAGAGAAACTGACCCAGAATAAGCTCATCCTGAAAGAGGAGTTGAGAACCCTGCTTCATCTGTGTGCATCCCGGGACGACGTGGAGCTGGCTAAACATGTCATTTACAGGTGAGGCACTTCCTTAGAATACTGCCCGCCTTTTCTCTTCCCACTGTCTCCCTTTCCTGAGCAATCGCATACACCTGGAAGATTGCAGCTATCACCTCTACACTGGCAACTTCCAAGTCTCTTGTCCAGGTGCCTGCCCTGAGCACCACATGTTTAAATTCATTCATTTAACAAAACTTATTAGGTTCCTACTACGTGCCAGGTGCTGAAGATGGGAAAGCAGATAATTTATGCCCCAGGAGATCACCAGCCTCACTACTCACTGAGTCCACTCACATGTTCTCTAGTCTTCACATTCCGTGTACACAGGCCTTTTCTTGCTATGTTTGTTCTCAAACTGACCAGTCTTTCTTTCCCCTGGTCTCATCTGCTCTCCTGTGTCCACTGCCTGGTGTCTCACATCCCAGCCTTCCTCTCTCTGTCCCCATTACCCATGTCTTAGTTCAGGCCTCACTCCTCTCACTTGGACACTTAAGTGGACTGCTGACTAGCCTCGCTACTCCGGGCTTATGTCTCTTTACTGTCTCTGATCCCTCATCAGGCTTTCCCATGTCAGAAGGAACTCATGTGTGATCACAGTCTACCCTTAGGAAACCCAGCAAAGGTGTCTCCTGGGAGCAGGATGTCACCACACCAACAGGCTTTATTTCTAAAACTGATTGATTGCTTCTTTTCACCATTCTTTAAAGATACATTTCTATACATGGACTTGCACTTGTACTGTACAGAGAAAAATACGAGTTACTTGTATATAGAATACTGGAAGAATATACACCCTAGGTTAACAATGGTTCTTTGGAAATTATGCATTATATATATTGTTTGTTTAAATGTATACTTTTCTGATTTCTCAAACTTGTCTATAAGAGACATGAATTACACAAATTTCATTGGAAATTTGAAAAACACAAGAAATATATATACATTCTGCGGTTTTGATTGTCTCCTCCTGCATAACCAACCACAACAGAACTTAATGACTTAAAATGACCGCTTATTTCTCACAATTCAGTGAATCAGGAACTATGGCTGGGCTCAGCTGGGCAGTTCTTACAGTATCAGCTGTAGTCACCTGTGCACTGCAGTCAGATGCAGTGGGCTGAGCCGGGAGGTCCAAGAAGGCTTCAGTGGCACTTCCGATGCATCAGGGTCCCTACGCCCGCCCCGGCCCCCGCCCCACAGTACTCAAGTCCAGCCGGAGAGGCACTAGCATACCGCTGCAGGCCTGCAGAGCTGCCCAGCGCTGGCACATATTTCCGCTCCACCCCATTCTCCTGGTCAGGGCGAGTTAGCCACCCCTGATTCATGGGGAAAGGGAAATGATTCTACCTGTGGATGGATGGAGCCGTATGCGTGAGGAGTTGATGGCAGCCATCCTTGGGGCCTGTCTAACGCATCCAAGAAACCACTGTTAATATTTTGATATGTTTTCCCACCAATTTTTTTTTTTATGCAAAGATTTTGCAGTTTTGGTAGGGTTTATTTCACATAGTTGTGGCTATTACTGTGTATGTAACATGATATTTTGTTCGCTAGTTGGCATTGCAGCATAAATGTTTTTGCTTGTTAACACTCTAGGAATCATATTTTCATGACTATACACTAGTCCATTATAGGTTAGGTATTTTAATTAACTGTGCCCCTACTGTTGAATGTCTAAATCATTTCTGATTTTTCACCAGGATAAATAGTACTATGATGAGCAAACTCTATGTGTAAAACTTTTCTTTCGGGGACCAGAGGACATGAACCTTTTAAAGCTTGTCAATATAGACTGCCAGATTATTTTCCAAAAGGGATTATGCTAATTCATAGTCACACTGTATCTGCAAACCTAAATCTGCTATTTCAGTTTCATAAAGTTGAATCATTTGAGACCCTCTGGCTCCTTTTACTATCAGTTTTCTTTTTACTAGCCAAAGCTATCAGATGTTTACAAGAGCAACAAAATAGGGTAACATTCTAAACACTCTTTCCACTCTTGTTTTTGTTTATTGATGCTAGTAACTCTCTGCCCAGTTGCTGTCCTTTCCCTCTGTCTGTGGACAGTTGGATGAGTTGCAGGGGGTGGGTTGGGGGGCGGTGGTTGGTCCACCACCTCACCAACCTATTTTCTTTCTTTCTGAGACAGGCTGCCCCTCGTTGGGGAAGAAGAGCAATGAGCTGCAACTTAAGCTCTTTATTGAGCCAAAATCAAGGAGCAACTGAATCTCCTCCTGGTTTTGACCACATGCTGTTTGGTCTATAGGGGATTTTAGATCCTCGAAATTGAATGTCTCTTGTCAAGAGGAGGTGACATATTACCTCTGTGACTTTCTAGCACTTTCATTAGTGTGAATGTCATTTAAGTTGGGAAAATTTTCATTTTAGTTCTGTTGTTAATCTGATACACATCTCTCTTGAGACTATTTACTGAAATACATTGATTATTTAAAGATATTTTCTTCAGCATGCCTTACATTTTGTAAGAGGTAATGTATGTGGAAGACTTCCTATGTGCCAGGCATATCATCTCATTTGATCTTCACAAAAACTCTTTGAGTCCTTTTCTTATCTCCATTTTACAGATGAGGAAACTGAGGTAAAATGTGGTTAATTAATTTGCTCATAGTGACACAGTAGATAGAACAGCTGGGATGTGAACTGTTATTTTGGAAGCAAGAGCCTAAAAGTCCTCAATCACTAACTATACTGCCTTTTAATATTCATTTCTTCTTTCCTCTAGCTTTATTGAGGTTTAGATGACATAGATGAATTTACATTTTAAGGTATACAGCTTGATGTTTTAATGTGCATTGTGTCCCTAGTCGCTCAGCTGTGTCAGGCTCTTTGCGACCCTGTAGATTGGAGCTTATCGGGCTCCTCTGTCCATGGGATTCTCCAGGTGAGAACACTGGAGTGGGTTGCCGTTTCCTCCTCCAGGGGGTCTTCCTGACCCAGGGACTGAACCCACATTTCCTGTGTCTCCCACATAGCAGGTGGATTCTATACCTGCTAAGCCATTGGGGAAACCCCTGATGTTTTGCTATGATAAGTTGATTCATAACAACTATAAATGAAACAATGAGTATTTTTATAACTTTTATAATTGGATTATGAAATGTATCTTTAAAGGTACATTCATCATTCTCTTTGGTACTATATATGTTTAGAAGGGACTATCCATAATGCTATTATGACTTTCCTCCGTGATTTCAGCAGAAGGTTAAAAAATTCTCTGTCTGTTAAAATCAGAGCTTCTCCCCATGGCGTCTGGGATTCAGTCACATAATGAATGAATCTTCCTAAAATCTGATTTACGTGTAATCATGAGTTACTTGTTTTGTCACCAAATTGTCTTCCTGGTGTCTAAAGCAGAAAGAGTTGGTTATTGAAAGGAGAGATAAGTGGACAATTTTCAGTTCTGCCGTTCTAACCGGCAGACTGGCTACCTGTAGAAATCCCAGGCCACATACATATAAAACATCACTGTCTTTGAAATAAGCCGTCTTCTAAAACTAAAATTTCAAATTTAATTTGTTTGGCTAGGTGATTATGGTTCACATATACCTTTCCCTGAGCCAAGAAAAAAGGAGAGATAGGTCTGGATTAAAAAATGCATCCATTTGTTGTTGCTCTCCTATATGGGGGCAAACCAGACACGAGGGAGATGGAGCATCACCCCACTCCTTTCCTTGTTCCTCTCCAGGAGCAGAGAAAGAGACGGGGCCGTCCTGATGAGCTTACAGATGCAAGACCCCTGCTAGTCCCTGACATATGCTCACACTCAGTCCTAGCAGGTTGCTGGTAAATTTGAGAGGATGATTACAATCTGTATTTTACTTCTTTTAACTTCAGAGTATGTGGTGGGACTCTCATGAACCTTGTTTGTTTATTTAAATGCCTAATATACTTCTGCTTTCCAGGATTTTCTGATCATCTTTAATTCTGCGCTTTCCCCTCCAGACTGTGAGAGGACTGCACTCTTTGCTGCGTCCCAAGCACCTAGCAGAATGCGTGCCACAGTTTGCCTGTCCTTTTCCCAGGTCCCACTGTTTGGCTCACTGAATTATTTTGATTACCAGGTACCATGCAGAGAACAGGAACATCACTTTGGGAGAGTACAAGTTTGGGCCACTTTTCATGAGGTTGTGCTATGAGCTGGATCTTGAGGACTCTGCGGTGGAGCTCATCAAAGACCAGGTTACTGTCTCCCAGTGGCTGTCCCTGCCACCGTGATTTCCTTGTGCTGAGGAGGGGGTGTTTTCAGTGATGTTAGGAAGGGCAGTTCTTCTGTACACATTACTGAGTCAGATTTTCAGAGAAAGGCTACTAGGTTGAGGAAACGATCTCTTCCCTGTGTTTTTAAGGTGTTCTTGGAGTCACTGCCTATGGAGAGGCGTAGGTTTCTTCGTCCAGAGGTGAGAACAGGTGTGGAAGAGGTGCAGGTACAGATTACAAGGTATCTCCCTCCTTGGATGTATGTCCGCCGGGGACCGACATCCCCTCCTTTGAGGAGCATTCAGTTGGGACAGTTTGAGGCGGCTGCCTTTCCCATTCTTCCCCTGTGCTTCTCTCCTGTTTTTGTATTTTTACTTCTGGCTGAAAGCTATGTTGACAAGTGGTTTTCTGTTTTCAAAATTTCTGCTTTCACATAATCTGATTTTCTTTTCCTGAAAGCAAAAGTAACAATACTTATTTTTGTAATTATGCACTGAATATCTACCCTGTCCTCATTATTGTGCTTAAGCAATCTACATATTTCATTTCATTTGTTTTCCACAATTACCCTGACCAGGTAGGCAATATTATTATTTCTATTTTATAGGAACTCCGAGACATTATAAATCTATCCATGGTCAGAAACATTTATTAAATTAGGGGACTAGGGCTGGCCTCCCGGGACATTTTAATAATTTTAGGAATCTCTGTGACTAGGTTGTCCTTTTGCCTCTTACTTTTTTTCATATAAAGTTGCTATCCATGGAGGAACTGTCAACTCTCAGCTTGTCCCTATTTAAAGGACCACAGGTATTAAAAAGATGACCATAATATTACTAAGCTGAGAAAAGGTGGCTTCAGAACAGTATGGATTAGTTTGAACCTATTTTTTCCTAAAAGGATAAATATAGATACCACATTTACATTATAGTATATATGTTTTAAAAATCTAGAAGGATATACATTAAACTGCTGCTTTCGGGGGAAGAATTAGATGAAATCCTCACTTTTTACTTTATATATTTTCATATTATTTGACTTTTATAATAAGCATATGTTACTAAAATTAAAGTTTCACTCTGATAAATCAGAGCCATGAGTATAACAATGAAACCAAAAGAAAATGGAAGTAAAGTGTTTTTTTGACCTACCTGCTGCTGCTGCTGCTAAGTCGCTTCAGTCATGTCCGACTCTGTGCGACCCCATAGATGGCAGCCCACCGAGCTCCTCTGTCCCTGGGATTCTCCAGGCAAGAACACTGGAGTGGGCTGCCATTTCCTTCTCCAATGCATGAAAGTGAAAAGTGAAAGTGAAGTCGCTTCAGTGGTGTCCGACTCTTAGTGATCTCATGGACTGCAGCCTACCAGGCTCCTCCATCCATGGGATTTTCCAGGCAAGAGTACTGGAGTGGGGTGCCATTGCCTTCTCCATAACCTACCTGAGTATGAAGCATTCATGTATGTGTTTAAGTTTCCTAGAGCAGTAGAATTAACTGAATCTGAGTCACGTGCCATAAAGCCTAATCTTGCTTCCGCCCGCCTTGTCATGTTCCCTGCCCAGAACCCTGCAGTGCTGCCAGGGAGGGAGCCACGACCCACAGGTACCCATGCACACGGAGCCCTTGGACTGTGGCTAGTTCAGACATACGTGTGCTGCAGTAGAAAGTACATGATGGATTTTAAATACCTGACGTAAAAGGAGAATGGAAAGTATCTCATTAATAATGTTTTATATTGATTGCATGTTGCAGTTTTGGATTTAGTGGGTTAAGTAACATATTATTAAAGCTGATTTCATATCTTTCTCTTTACTTTTTTAAATGACAGTACTTGAAAATTTAGAGCCACGTACATGGCTCACACTTGACACTTGCTTCCTCCGTATGGACAGGGCTGCTCTGGTGGCTTCCCACCCCACTTATCATAGAACTCGGAGCCCTGGCCGCGCCCTCAGGGGCCCTTCGTGGTATTTCAGGTCCTGCCCCTCTCCGCCTTTCTCACTCCACTCTGGGCTTCCTGTTCTTTCTCAGACATGTCAGGCCCGTGGCCTCAGACTGGAATGCTCTATATAGCATCACTTCATTGAGGTCTGCTTGTCTCAGAGAGCTTCCCTGACTACTTCTCATCTTTTCTGTCCCTTATCCTGTTCCACTATTCTTCTTGGCCTCTACTGATAACCTGAAATTTTATTTTTAATTTTTTGCTTGTTTTGTTCACTTGTTCATTGTCTCCTCTGCCAGGATGTAAGCCCCTGCAGATAAGAAGCCCTGCTAGAGTCCAGGGCAGGGTCTTTGTCTTGTCCATCGTTTCTTTAGTCTCAGTGCCCAGAACAGGGTCTGGCTAATTGGTTCTCAGAAAATAACAGACTGGCACAAGACATCTGACGGTGTATTTGAACAGCACGTGTCACATTGTCATGGCATTAACAATGTTGAGAACCATTGTGTCAGTGAGTCATTTCAAAAAGTACATAATCAACTCTGTACTGTTTGCCAAAAGAGGATCATAGTTGTGTAAGCCTGTCCTGCCTCTGTCCTCAAGCGCACTTCCAGCTGCCATTTCAGGTTCCAGGACCATCCCCACCAGGGTTAATCGGCCTGGTTCTTTTCCTCTAAGCTTGGCAGAGCCATGCTGCATAAAGACGTTGTTCACTGCATTTCTGAAACCTAGAGATCTCTTGCCTCTAGTTCGCTGTGCCCACTGCCAAAGGCATGATGCCCAAAGAGTGGGCAGTATTTAAATTTTTTTGCTAAATGAATGAAGTTTGTACAAAAGCAAGTCCTAGACAGAGAAGATGCAGTGTAAGTATTCTCTTAATAATTTTAACTTTTAACCAAACTGTATTGTTTTTCTTCATTAGCATTTACAAGGTTTCTTCTCAGACTCCACATCATTCAATATTTTGATGGATATGTTATTTATCAAAGGCAAATATAAAAGTAAGTATCACAATTTATGTTTGCTGAAAAATTCTGTCTTTGCAGGTAAAGCAGTTAGGAAAACCAATGGGCCATGTAAAAGTGACCCTTATATTCCTGATGAGTGGCTGAATTATGGAGACCCCATTCTTTAAATGTGGCTACCGTGCTGCATCACATCATGACTTAAACACCCTGGTTTTTACTTATGCTGCAGTGAAAATAGGTTTAAAATATTAGTTCTTCCTGTATAATTTGATCATTTATTTTACAATTTAGTTAACTATTCAATGACTTTAAAAGTTTTTATTGTGCCGAAGCATACTTTTCAATACATGATTGAAACTCTGGGAGTCAAAGTAGAGGGCTCTGAACTTACTTGAATGCATTCAACACTGGTGGTCCACTCCTGGTTCTTGGCAGGTGCATTGGAAGTACTGATTGAGATGAAAAACCAAGATCTGAAGTTCAACAAAGATACTTATGTCCTTGCTTTTGCAATTTGCTACAAACTGGTAAGACTGTCTTCCCTAAACTTTTAGAGCATTTTGGGTTGTGTTTGACAGAGGATTTAATTTTTTTTTTTTTCTCCTCTACAAATAAAATTCAGTTCCTCTGAAGTCTGTTTTCCATCTGGTGCAGATATTTCCATTTTAAATATGTTCATTTTTAGAAAACCCAAGTTAGCCATGCCAGACAGTCCTATCGTGGGAAAGGCAATTTCATCAGCTTTCAGTCTTCTCTGGCATTTGTGCAGATAATGAGAGCAAGAATCAGGATGCCAGGTTCAAACTCTGTTCGAGAGTTGGTCCTCTGGACATTGCCAGACCAGTCATGTCTGAGGCCCTCTCCCCTGGAAGTCTTGGCATCCTTCAAGGATGATCTCAAGGTCTGCTTTGTCCTCATCTGTGAATTCTTCTGTGATCACTGAGTTGGAAGTGACGTCTCGCTCTTGTGGTATCCCTTGATTGTGGTCTATTTGTAGTCAGAGACATGGCACTCATAACACTGCCTGATACACCAAGTAGACGCACATTTCATCCCCCATAGAGGGTACTCCTTGAAGCACCGTTATATGCCAGCACCGAACAGTGTCTGGTTCACAGCTGATCTTTAATAAATGTATGTGACATTAGAAGAAATTATTTGATAATAGCATGACATAGATCCCTATTCTCATCACTATATCAGGATTGTTTCTGGCACATAGACTGTTTCTTTATTACTTATTGAATGCACAAATGGTAACTGAAATACAGGGACCCAGGTGCCATGCATTATTGTACACATTCTTGCCATTTTAACTGAACAAAACCTCCTTATACTGAAAATGAAGGAACACTAAGCAAAGTAGAATATGGGTATTGAAAAATTCCATGAAAAATAAAGCAGTCTCAACTTTCCAAAGCAAGAGGGTCAGCTGGTTACAGGGAAAAGAAACCAACCTGGAAATTGAACATTGTGAACTCTAGTCTCAACTTTAGCAAGAACTGGTTTTGAAATTACTTACCTCATTTGTGAAAGGAAATGTTTGGATTCAGGAGTCAGCAAGCTTTTTCTTTAAAAGGCCAGATAGTTGGTATTTTAGACTTTGGGGCTCTGCCACTTATGGTCCCTGTCACATCATCATCTTTAGTTTTACAGACCTTTTAAAAAAACGTAAGAGCCAGTCTTAGGTAGCTGGCTTTGGCCCCAGGGTCATAGTTTGCTGACTGCCAGACTGTGAGATGATCCTTTCCAACTCTACCACTTTATGACCTGTGCATCAGAGGCCAGTGCAACACGCTCTTGAGCATCACTTCCTCAGCACTGTGACACCCAGCTTCCTGACCTTCTTTAAGATGCCTCCCTGAGTATATACTGAAGTGGAGAGAATTTAACTCTACTGCTGATGAAGGGCCAGAGGACTTTTCCAAGAATAACTCATTTCACTCAGTGGGGAGACGAGTTGAAACACTGGTCAGCCGTTACAGACTGCAAGTCAATTCGGGGAGCTGTCCTCTCTCATTAAATTCAGGTGTTCCTTTAGGATTTGAGTTGTGAATTACGTCATAACAGACACACACGTAGGTACAGAGCTGACGCTGCTGTCATAAGCCTCACCCACCATCAACACAAAGGAAGAGAATTCTGTTTCCCCCCTGCTGTCTGCTGGTTTGTGTATCGCTTATGTTGTTAGGTTGTTTGGGTTCTGTTTTCATGGGATTCTTTCATGATTTACATTCAAAAAAGTTTTCATGTTTTCACACATTTGACTTAAAATGGATATTTTTGGATTGGAAACCTCCTCAGGAAAAGCTGTGTGTGTTGCTGAGCTTTGCTCTGTCCTCTAACGTGGCTGAAGCAGGCTGACTCTTCACACTTGTCTGCTCTGGTACCTGTGTCTGAAACCAGCCTGCCTGGATGAAAAGTAATCCGAGTGTTTGCGGGCAGAGCCGCCCCCAATCAGAGAAACTGGCAAAGAGCTAAAGATGGAGTTCATTTAGATTTGAACTGCTAATGTGTAGCTAACTGAGCCTGTTTACAAAAAGTAAATGGAGCTCGATATGGAGCTGTCTTTTAAGTGGCTTCAGATAGGCTCCAGGAAGTTCTCCCAAACGGAAATCTGGAACACGGAGCACCGCTAATCAACTTACTAAACTCAAAGCTTTGTGACATTTATCCAGCAATCCTGTCTTCCCCAGGATAGCCCTGAATCTTTTCAAATCTGTACCACATTAAGAGACGAAGCCCTAATCAAAGGAGAAATCCTCTCCAGGAGAGCATCCTGTTTTGCAGTGGCATTAGCTCTGAACCAGGTGAGGCTGTGGGGTACACATAAATGAACTGGGGGCAGGCAAGTTGGCTCCTCAGGTGTTCCTGCTCTTCTTTCTTTACGCCTCTGACTCTCCGTAGGAAAAAGTCCCCATAAGGAGACCAGTGCCTTTGGTGCCATGGCAACCTGCCTCCAGAGAGTGTTTTCATTCATAGCTGAGGGCCTGACATGCACTGCTGTTTACACGGGACTAGGGGGAATCCTGTGGAAAATCAATGAGGGAGGCTGCACTCGGAGAAATTTCTCAAGTAATTAAAGTTTAAATTTCATATGATTCATTTGCTATGTAATGTGCTCAGAGAACAGTTTTAAATCTAAGGCTCTCCATGGTGTGTCGTCTAATAAATTCTTCAGGGGAACAGTATTCCTTGAGTTCCTGGTATTTAAAGTTATTTGTCTTTTTTTTTTTTTTTCTCAGTTTTTTTGTTTTACCTGAACTACAGTTTTGTCAGAAATAAAATTGTGAAGTGATATTTCCTTTCCTGGAGGTTTTCTTTGGCACTGTTCTCTCTTCTAGAGTGGTATGTTGCCATGGAGAAATCTGAGGCCTGCCTGATTTTTTTTCCCACTTCTGAGTCATCTGATCTTGTTCATTTTTCTCATTTCTGACCTTTATATCCATGGAAACATGTTTTCTTTGGGATTTCTTCATCTGTTGGTTCTCTTCTTTTTCTTGCTGTAATCCTTTCTTTTTCCCCCTCATATTGTCTCTAGATAGATCACATGCTGGTTCTTTTTTGGTTATTCATCACTGAAGAACATACGTCTCTCTTAGACCAGACATCTGTAGAAGACTCATGTCAGAAGAAACCCGAGCTGTGCTGCCGTGGTCTTGGGTAGCAGGCATTTTCTTTATGTATGGAGTTTTCTACAAATACGTATAGGCTTTGTTTCTGCCTGGCCAATGGGAATAGGCATGGAGGTGATTCTGAATGAAAAGTCTCTTCCCTACTGCTGCTATAAGTGACATATCATTCCTGCAAATATGGGTGATCTGTGTAAATTCTTTTTCTTTTTTTTTAACTTTATTTTTAAAAATTAATCTATTTTTTATTGAAGGATAATTGCTTTATAGAATTTTGCTGTTTTCTGTCAAACCTCAACATGAATCAGCCATATATATATATATATATATATCCCCTCCCTTTTGAAGCTTCCTCCCATCTCCCGTCCCATCCCACCCCTCTAGGTTAATACAGAGCCCCTGTTTGAGTTTCCTGAGCCATACAGCAAATTCCTGTTGCTTATCTATTTTATATATGGTAATATAAGTTTCCATGTTACTCTCACCATACATCTCACCCTCTCCTCCCCTCTCCCCATGTCCATAAGTCTGTTCTCTATGTCTGTTTCTCCATTGTTGCCCTACAAGACCATTTTTCTAGATTCCATATATATGTGTTAGACTATGATACTTATGTTTCTCTTTCTGACTCACTTCCCTCTGTATAATAGGTTCTAGGTTCATTCACCTCATTGGAACTGACTCACATGGGTTCCTTTTTATGGCTGAGTAATATTCCATTGTGTATCTATACAGCTTCTTTATCCAGTCATCTGTCGATGGACGTCTAGGTTGCTTCATGTTCTAGCTATTGTAAATAGTGCTGCAGTGAGCAATGGGATACATGTGTCTCTATCAACTTTGGTTTCCTCAGGGTACATGCCTAGGAGTGGGATTGCTGGGTCATATGGTGGTTTTATTCCTAGATTTTTAAGGAATCTGCATACCATCTTCCATAGTGGCTGTATCAATTTACATTCCCACCAACAGTGTGAGAGTGTTCCCTTTCTCCACACCCTTTAAAGCATTTATTGTTTGTAGACTTTTTGATGAGGGCCAGTCTGACCAGTGTGAGGTGATATCTCATTGTAATTTTGATTTGCATTTCTCTATAATGAGCACATGGACATCACCAGATGGTCAACACTGAAATCAGATTGATTATATTCTTTGCAGCCAAAGATGGAGAAGCTCTATACAGTCAACAAAAACAAGATCAGGTGCTGACTCTGGCTCAGATCATGAACTCCTTATTACCAAATTCAGACTTAAATTGAAGAAAGTAGGGAAAACCACTAGACCATTCAGGTATGACCTAAATCAAATCCCTTATGATTATACAGTGGAAGTGAAAAATAGATTTAAGGGCCTAGATAGAGTGCCTGATAAACTGTAGAATGAGGTTCGTGACATTGTACAGGAGACAGGAATCAAGACCATCCCCATGGAAAAGAAATGCATAAAGGCAAAATGGCTGTCTGGGGAGGCCTTACAAATAGCTGTGAAAAGAAGCGAAGTGAAAAGCAAAGGAGAAAAGGAAAGATATAAGCATCTGAATGCAGAGTTCCAAAGAATAGCAAGAAGAGATAAGAAAGCCTTCATCAGCGATCAATGCAAAGAAATAGAGGAAAACAACAGAATGGGAAAGACTAGAGATCTCTTCAGGAAAATTAGAGATACCAAGGGAACATTTCATGTAAAGATGGGCTCAATAAAGGACAGAAATGGGCTGGACCTAACAAAAGCAGAAGATATTAAGAAGAGGTGGCAAGAATACACAGAAGAACTGTACAAAAAATATCTTCATGACCTGGATAATCACAATGATGTGATCACTCATCTAGAGCCAGACATCCTGGAATGTGAAGTCAAGTGGGCCTTAGAAAGCATCACTACGAACAAAGCTAGTGGAGGTGATGGCATTCCAGTTGAGCTGTTTCAAATCCTGAAAGATGATGCTGTGAAAGTGCTGCACTCAATATTCCAGCAAACTTGGAAAACTCAGCAGTGGCCACAGGACTGGAAAAGGTCACTTTTCATTCCAATCCCAAAGAAAGGCAATGCCAAAGAACGCTCAAACTACCGCACAGTTGCACTCATCTCACATGCTAGTAAAGTAATGCTCAAAATTCTCCAAGCCAGGCTTCAGCGATACGTGAACCATGAACTTCCTGATGTTCAAGCTGGTTTTAGAAAAGGCAGAGGAACCAGAGATCAAATTGCCAACATCCACTGGATCATGGAAAAAGCAAGAGAGTTCCAGAAAAACATCTATTTCTGCTTTATTGACTATGCCAAAGCCTTTGACTGTGTGGATCACAATAAACCATGGAAAATTCTGAAAGAGATGGGAATACCAAACCACCTTACCTGCCTCTTGAGAAACCTGTATGCAGGTCAGGAAGCAACAGTTAGAACTGGACATGGAACCACAGACTGGTTCCAAATAGGAAAAGGAGTATGTCAAGGCTGTATATTGTCACCCTGCTTATTTAACTTATATGCAGAGTACATCATGAGAAACGCTGGACTGGAAGAAGCACAAGCTGGAATCAAGATTGCCGGGAGAAATATCAATAACCTCAGATATGCAGATGATACCACCCTTATGGCAGAAAGTGAAGAGGAACTAAAAAGCCTCTTGATGAAAGTGAAAGAGGAGAGTGAAAAACTTGGTTAAAACTCAACCTTCAAAAAGTGAAGATCATGGCATCCGGTCCCATCACTTCATGGGAAATAGATGGGGAAAGAGTGTCAGACTTTATTTTGGGGGGCTCCAAAATCACTGCAGATGGTAACTGCAGCCATGAAATTAAAAGACACTTATTCCTTGGAAGGATAGTTATGACCAACCTAGACAGCATATTCAAAAGCAGAGACATTACTTTGCCGACTAAGGTCCGTCTAGTCAAGGTTATGGTTTTTCCAGTGGTCATGTATGGATGTGAGAGTTGGACTGTTACGAAGGCTGAGCACCAAAGAATTGATGCTTTTGAACTGTGGTGTTGGAGAAGACTCTTGAGAGTCCCTTGGACTGCAAGGAGATCCAACCAGTCCATTCTGAAGGAGATCAGCCCTGGGATTTTTTTGGGAAGGAATGATGCTAAAGCTGAAACTCCAGTACTTTGGCCACCTCATGCAAAGAGTTGACTCATTGGAAAAGACTTTGATCTGGGAGGGATTAGGGGCAGGAGGAGAAGGGGACGACAGAGGATGAGATGGCTGGATGGCATCACTGACTCGATGGACGTGAATCTGAGTGAACTCCGGGAGTTGGTGATGGACAGGGAGGCCTGGCGTGCTGCGATTCATGGGGTCGCAAAGAGTCGGACACGACTGAGCGACTGTACTGAACTGAATAATAAGCAATGTTGAGCATCTTTTCATGTGTTTGTTAGCCATGTGTATGTCTTCTTTGGGGAAATGTCTGTCTAAGTCTTTTTCCCACTTTTTGATTGGGTTGTTTGTTTTTCTGGTATTGAGTTGTATGAGCTGCCTGTATATTTTGGAAATTAATCTTTTGTCAGTTGTTTCATTTGCTATTATTTTCTCCCATTCTGAGGGTTGTCTTTTCACCTTGCTTATAGTTTCCTTTGCTGTGCAAAAGCTTTTAAGTTTAATCAGGTCCCACTTGTTTACTTCTGTTTTTATTTCCATTACTCTAGGAGGTGGATCTTAAAGGATCTTGCTTTGATTTATGTCATCGAGTGTCCTGCCTATGTTTTCCTCTAAGAGTTTTATAGTTTCTGGTCTTACATTTAGGTCTTTCATCCATTTTGAGTTTATCTTTGTGTATGGTGTCAGGAAGTGTTCTGATTTCATTCTTTTACACATAGCTGTCTAGTGTCATCATTTATTGAAGAGGCTGTCTTTGCCCCATTGTATATTCTTGCCTCCTTTGTCAAAAATAAGATACCCATAGGTGCATGGGTTTATTTCTGGGTTTTCTATCTTATTCCATTGATCTGTGTAAATTCTTAGTTAGCCTCACATCTGCCATCAAAGGGATCCAGAGGTCTTGCTACTAGTCCTAAACCCTCCTACCACCATTGTAAAGAGAAAGTGAGTACTTCTAGCTGTGCCCTCGCTTTTGAGGACAACTCTGTGCTTCTTCTGGGATATGCAGCCATTTCCTCCTCTTACTGCTCCGTCCAGAGCTCACCCAAGCTCTATCTCCAATGTTTTTGGCAATGCAAACCTCTTCTTTGGTTTGAGGTTTCTGCTGTGTTCTAATTAGGCCAAAAATGGGTTTGCATTTCTATTTCTCAAACTTGCTTTTTTTTTTTGAGAGCTCATTCCAATGAGAGAGGGGACATGCCAACTTTATGCCTCCATCCTAAAAAGTGGAACTCAGGCAGGTTGTTAAAACATTAAGAAATATGCCACAGTGGAAACATTTTACAGAATGTTCATTTTTGATTACTAGAAAACATTCTTTTCTCTGTGGACTTCAAAACCCTGGGGCACCATGGATAGGACTATTTTGACATCTTTAAATCATCTTTATTACAGCAGAGTAATGTTTATATGACTTGAGGGTCTGACTTGTTTTTCTTCCTTCTAGAACCAGGTGGCAAAAGCTATATCCATTTTTTCTCAAATCATGAACCCAGAAAGCATAATCTGCACTAATTTAAATGTAAGTAACTTGTTTATGGTTTTAAAGTAAGGCTTGAAATGTAATAAAAGGGTTTTTTTTTTTTGTCTGTGTACAACAAATGACTTTTGATCTCCCAAGGTCTTTATTCATTCTGTTCATTTATCAATCACTGTGTGAAAGTTATAGTAGAGCCCTGTGAGAGGCGTCAACATGAGCTTCCAGTTGTTTAGAAATAGGTGGGGAACACAGACATGCTCATCAGAAGAGGTGGCTAAATGCTTCAGGTATAACACAGGACTACAGAAGGCTGTCGATTTAGAGACAGGGGATGGGCTCTGCAGTCTCTTCACTGAGACTCTAAGAAGAGCCTGCATGCTGACTACCTCCTATCCATGGTACCCGACTCACGGAGCCAGCATATCCACAGTGCATAAAGTGGTGTCTAACCTGGTAAACACTCAGTAAATGCTCGCTATTCTCATTCTTACTTTGCCAGCCTGCCGTGGCCTGTCTACCCAGTGAGTCATCCTCACCTTGGGGCAATGAAAAGACTAAGAGACTCTCCTGTCATTAAAGACACACACAGCACCCACTCAGCCAGGCCCTGTTGAGGCCCTGCTTATATGCTGACTACATTTGTGTTGTGGGGAGTTGAAGAAAAAGCCCCTAGAACTTACAGTCTCCTGAAACATCAAGAGACCAAGATAGGAAAACATTGTCAGAAGAACAGAAATGTGTGAACACCAAGATGCCCTGAGCTGGGATCGCAGGTCCTAGCCAGAGTGGTATTCCAGGCTGGGGAGGGAAGGGCCAGCCAGCAGGAGCTAAAGCCTGGGGAGGAGAGAAGTGCTGAGTAGGTTCTGAAGGAGGGCAGGGCTGTGGGCTGGAGGGAGGGAGGGAGGGGAAAGGGCATTCTCTGTTGGGAGATTAATTTTGCTGAGGGTTCTAGTTTGCAGGTTAGTTTGTTAGTTCTCCTAGCTCTGATTCCTTAGTCAAAGGTACTTAACCTCTATGGACCCCATTTTTCCTTTTGTCTGAAATAACACTAGTAATAATACCTTCTGTCATTATGAGAACTGAATAAATAATGCATATAGAGTAATTACCACAGCACACTTAGTGCATGGCATGTAGTCAGTGTTCAGTGATGTTTGCTAATACCAGTAGGATTTGTTTAAAATGAAATATGTTAAATAAAAAGGATTATTTATTTGTAACAAATCCTAGGACCTATGAATAGGAATTGGGCAGAACTCCAAGCGTCCATGCTTTTAGTTCTGCTCATAATTACCCTCAAATGTCATCCCCAGACCCGTGCCCAGATGACTTTCAAGAAAAGGACTAGATAAGCCTTTATGGTAAACTTTGGGTAACAAGTTCCAGCAAGAAGTCTGAGATAAGAAGACCATATATCTGACCATCAGGATGCTTACACAGGAGGGAAAGATGAATCTAGGGAACCAGAAAGATGGAGGCAGTGATAGCAGAGAACCTGCCTGGAAAAAAGAGAAAGAGGTGGGTTTAGAAGGGAAGAGACTAAATATTAGAAAAATACCCTAACAGAGATCTTGTGGTTAGCAAAGGGCATGAGCCCCGAGCAGGGATGAGTGTCAATGCTCAGTTAAGAGCTCATCTGTAAAACCTGGTAATGGATCTGATATAAACTGGTGAATGTCATAAGAAAGGGAGAAAGAGCTCCCAGAAATGAGTTTACAAGGCATCAGTGGTGAAGCAGAAGAGGCATCAGCAAAAGGCAAGGGAGGAATAGCACCAGGGAGGGAGGAATAGCACTCTGGTCGACACCCAAGAGTGCTGACAGCCCGACGTGCCGGCACCTTCTGCAGGCAGGCCCTGGCTGAGATAGGGCACTGGAGCGGAAACTGCGGGCCAGCCTGTGAAGCTCTCAGCTGCAGCAGATCTGGGAGTCCAAGATGGCAACGGTTCAGAGTCCAGAATCCCAGGTCATCTGAGCCAATAAGCCCAACAGACTAGGAAGCCAGATCTTTCAGCAGACATATATGTGATTTTTTTTTTCCTTCTCTGCTTACTACCGGATGTGAATGGCTCTGGGTCTCTAAGTAGATATCTGCTTCTGAGAGCGTGCCTGCACTGCAGATGCACTCACCTCACGACTGGAGAGCTGCAGAAGTGCTAAGGCTCCAGGCGGCTCACAGCATCAGGTGGGAAGGCATCCAGGAGAGTGTGAGAGAGAAGGTTTACGTGGAGCATGAGTAGCTCTTCCTAGAGTTGAAGTTAGTGTGGGGAGATCATTAAGGGCTGGTGAGAAATGGAAGGCAGTGAGCTTGGCAGAATTTTCGTTTATTTTAGCTAAGGTACCATGTTAAGTACTTATATCTATTGGTTTGCTTTATAGAACATTGTTAGAACAGTATTTCTCCATATTATACATGTGGAAAATGAAGATTCAAAGGGTAAGGACGTTACCTAGGTTCGTCTTGCAGCTAATTAAACAAATCTGTTTGACTACAAAGCCTAGGGTTTCCCCACCACTCCAGACCTACAGAGATTAGCCCTGTGTGCCTTTTATCTAGGATTGGAGCAAACTGCTCCTCCTGCATAAGGAAGGGAACACAGGACTGGATTTTAAAAAATGAATCTGCTGTTGGTACACATATTCCATGTCCTTGAATTTACATTCCTCATCTGTTCAATCCTTGGCTCACTCTCACAGTTGTTATGAGACTCTAGTAATGATTTTTTTTTTTTTCCCCAAATGAGAAAGGCGTGGTAGAAATAAAACACGAGTCTGCCAAGGACTAAGTGTCCATCTCAGTCGGAAGAGAAATCCAGAGCATGGTAGGGAGTGCAGTCGTGAGCCAGGGCAGCCCAGCAGCTCCTCCTGGGGGAGCTAGGGGGTTAGGGGAGACAGCCAATACATGTGCCAAGAAACCTTGAATTGATCTTGAATATGAATCATCCCCTCCATGAACTAGGTCATGATATCCACTGTCCAGACACTTAGAGAGTTTTCTTGTTTAAAAATTGTCACTCAGGCAATTCTTCCAATGTCTTTTGTAAATTTCTCCTATTTCAATATAAGCTTGCTTCCTCTTCTTGGGGATGGTGAAAAAGAGATGGTTGCCATTCTCATGTTTAGAAATCTTTCAGATTTTGGGTCTCTGCTATTAGAGCAGGTCTTTAAAAAATAATTTATTGGGCCCTAGCTTCTCCAAGGCTGAGTCATCTACTTAGAATCCATAAGGGCGATTTGTTAATTATTCAGAAATGGAAACCTGACAAGTAGGCTGAATAGAGAGTCCATTCAGCCAGTATCAGCAGAAATAAATGAAGTTGGTTTTTTTTTTCCTGATCTTTAAAAATTCATGCCTTAGACTAAAATCTTTTCTTGCTGCCAGTTGGAATTTGAACTTACCTAATTTTTCCTCCTCACCCTAATTTTCTGTTCACTGAAATTTCTCCTGCTGCTGATACAGCCTAGAAGACCTGGTCTCCCATTTCCCAGCTCATGCTCGTTTCACACAGGTCTGACGGAGCACGCGATCTCACCGAGGCACATGCGTGCTGACCCTGACCTTCTTTCTGAACTTAAACTCATCAATCCCAGAAGAACCAGAGCCCCCTCTGGAGCATCGCTGCTCAATGTCAGAGGACTGCTTTTCACTTCCAAATATGTCTGAAAGTAGCAGAGGCTAACAAAGGGGAGTTTTCCACCAATTTTCTTTGAATTCTAATCATCTCTGCAGAAATCTACACCCCTTTTGGAACTGAATTACTCTGCAGGGGAATTTCCAAGGGGTCAATTTCACTGCTTTTATCATTTATCTAACACAAGTGAATGTTTTAATGTTTGTTTCTCTACTCAAGAAGGCCGCCCTAAAGTCCTAGCTCAGATGGGAAGTCTACTAGGCTGCCCAAGTAGGAAAGGAGGCAGGACTTATTATAATTTCTTATAAAACCCTTTGTGGCATCATCTCACTTAATATGTTTAAGAATTGCATTTGATTGGAAGCAAGGCAGACTCTAAAAATAACAAAAGTCTATGCAGATAAGAGGCTTTCCTTTTCTTCCAAGTAGAAAACCAGAGGTGGTCGCTATAGGTCTGGTATGACATTCCATAATGTCATCAGGGACCTGGCCTCTTTCTGTGTCTCCACACCGCCATCCTAAGCACATGACTTCCATCCATTACATCTGTTCCAGCAAGAAATAGGAGAATGCAGGAGGACAGAGAAGTTGGTCCCTTATTGTAAAGCAGTTATCCTCCAAAAAGAAAAAAAGAATGCTTTCCCAAATGTCTCACCCAACAACTGGCAGTAGCAAGAGCTTAAACCCATGGCCACATCTAGTTGCACACAGACCTGAGAAATACAGTTTTTGAGTTCTATACATGACAGCATCAGTTATCAAAAAAAAAAAAAAAAAAGGAAAATGGATACTGGTTAGAAAATTAGCAATCTCTACCACACTATGCTGTTCTACTGCAAATATAGCAAACTTGAAAAAAGAAATGCAAATTTCTGCATGTTCAGGACTTCTGTTCCCTTTTTTGGTCAAAGGTGTCCAGTGACTTGTTAACATTTCTTGAGGTCTCAGAAAATCAGAGGGGCAGGAACTGTTCTTTGAGTAGTTTTTCGTAACCAAAATTCCCCCTGCTCCTTCCTAATTCAATTTTCCTAGCCTTTTGTTTGAAATCTGTAAGATGGAAGCAAAGCACTGTACCCTGATTTAGCTTTTCTAATTGTACCCTGAGACTTCAGTTTGAGACAAGCTCCTAGCTTTAAATTTTCTCTTTGCCTTTCATCAGTAACCACCTCATCTATGTTGCCCTTCATCAATACAGTTCAAGGTACTGAACCTCATTCTTGAAATCCCTATTGAATCAGAGATAGCTGCTGGAGGCAAGAGAGAAGCTGGGAAAGAAGAGCTGAAATCTTCCAGATGCATATCATTGGAAGTTTCTAGCATGAGCTCCAGGAGGTTTACCCTTGCAAATTGCTTGGGGACCTACACTCCCTTTCTCATTTCTTATTGAGAGTTTGCTCAGTGCCAGCCACTGCAGATGTAGCATCAATGAGATAAGACTTGTCCTTGGCTTTGACCCAACAGACCACTGCTAACCAAATTGGGATTGGTTTTTATTAACAAAACAGTTTGAGAACTATTAAGACTTAGAGATTTTACTCCACTTCCAGGCTAGTAAGTCAGCCTGCCACAGTTTCCTGGATGCTGTTAGAGAGCATGAGACACCAAGAGATGAAGGATGGTTTACAACTCAGGGCAAGAGCAGCGGCCAGAGGATGAGCATCTTTGCTTCAGCTTCTTGAGCCCAGTTCCCACAGAGCAACATGAAGAGGTCCATGCGTCTCTTGCACACACAGGGGTTTACGTTTTAAGAGAGGAACCATGAACTTGGAAAACTCAAATCTCTTAAAATGGGCAGTAAGTATACCTGCCCTCAGCTTTGCATTAAACACTCTCTGTCCTCCCACGCCGCTGGTTGTACAGAGATCCTTGAAAATACAGTCTGGACTAAAGGCAGTCAGTGCTTCCACCTGACTGTGAGAAACCCATGGGGTGTTCTGTCCTGACAAAGAATTCTGCCTGTGTTCTGAACACTAAACTTAGATCAGGTCCTTTGGAGTTGGGCTACGTGGGGTCATTTCATTCTGTTCTGTAGAACCAAAGATAACCCCTCATCCTGATTGTATGTTCAGCAAGCATACAATATTATAAAATGGACTAGTAAGAAAATTTAGCTACTTTTGTATAAAAATGGAACATCTCTTTCAGAAAATCTCTTTCCTAAAGATAGAGAGCCTTAAAAATGTTTATACCTTTTGATTTTATAATTTCACTTATGGGAGTCAAGTCTAAGAAAGTAACAATTTTTAAAATACCTGAACATTTATTGATAAAGATGGTATTGCTCTGATGCATTACTTATATGATGGATTGCTATGCATTCATCATTAAAGAAATGAGGTTTTATTTTTTTCTAAAACTTCCTGATGCTATGAGAAAGTATTCATTTCATAATAATTGATCAAGAAGCAGAATTGGAGAAATTAATAGATTTGGAGGATAATACATGAGATTATAAACAATGGTTAACATTAGTTGGTCAATTCTGAATTATTCTCATTTTCTTTAAACTTTACCGTATTCTTCAAATTACACCAATGAACATTGGTAATGGGGTGCAGTGGAAATGTGTTCTTTTTTTCCAGTATGTTAATTGTATATGATGGAAAGTAGTTAGTGGTATCATTTTGAAAGCCAAGTACAGTACCCAGTTTGATAACTATAATGTAAATAGGAGGGCCTCATTAAGACTTTAATCAGCTTCCACCTTATGCTTGAACAATCTCTATGCTTGCAATTTCCTAACCAAAAAAGTTAAAAAGGTAAAGGAATCTTTTGCCCCAGAGCCAGTCTTATGAGATTGTCTGATTGTCATATTCTCTGACTACAGAGGAAATAGGAAGAAACTCATAGTAATGTTTACTGAGGACCTCCTGTGTGTTGATGTTTAATGTTCACAGTAACACAAAATGTGAGCTGTAAAGGTACTTTCCTCATTTTACAAAAAAAGATATTGAAAGAGAGATCGAACACCTGGCAAGACTCACTGAGCTATAACTGCCAGTGCCAGGGTTCTGACCCAAGTGTGTCAGAGTGCAGGATCCCTGTCCTCTCCATTTCTGCCTTGGGACAAGTTCCGAAGCTGTGGTGTTTTTATTAGCTATTGGAAAACATGCTTTTTGGCTGGTGGGCATTCATCAAAGCACTTTTGAACCTGTGCACACAAATGATTTGGAAATAGCATGAAAAGCATAGGCTTTCATGCTGCTGCTGCTAAGTTGCTTTCAGTCGTGTCCGACTCTGCGACCCCATAGATGGCAGCCCACCAGGCTCCACCGTCCTGGGATTCTCCAGGCAGGAGCATGGAGTGGGCTGCCATTTCCTTCTCCAATGCATGGATGCATGCTAAGTCGCTTCAATCGTGTCCGACTCTGTGCAACCCCACAGACGGCAGCCCACCGGGCTCCGCCGTCCCTGGGATTCTTCAGGCAAGACCACTGGAGTAGGCGGCCGTTTCCTTCTCTCACAGGGCGCGTTTCTCAGTGCTGATTACAGGCTCAGTTTCATTTCTCTTGTTTCTTCTTTTTATTCAGATTATGATCCATATCCAGTCAAATATGTTGGAAACTCTAATAGACATATTAAAGGATGCCACAGAGGGAAATCGGTCAAGATTTGTGAAAAGACATGTATTCTCAGAAGAAGTGGTAAGTGCGGTTTCTGCAGGATTCAGGTGAAGGCACTCTCAGAGGCCCACTTGGTGCCTTAACCCTGCGGGCCGCCTCCTTACAGAGCCTGGTAAATCCGGCCGCCTCTCGGTCATTCCTGCTGTAAGACTTCCACATGTGAGTGCAAAGACTTCCCCTCTAACACGACGTGTCCTCTGAAATTCTAGGAAAGCTCGTTTCTTCTACATTGTTCGTTTCCCCACACTGTGTTATGAGTGTCAGCTCTTTTTTTGTTTTTCTTTTTCCTTTCTCCTCAAGCATCCAATTCCTTCTCCCTATTCCTTACTCTGAGTTGATGACCTTGCTTCCTGTCACGCAGAGGTGACAGAAGCAATCAGAGGAGACCCGCTGCCCCACTGACACCTCCTTGCCCCTCTCCCGCACCCGCCGTCTTCCTTCCTGAAGCCGTGGCGACTGCGGGCCCCACTCCAGAGCCTGGGAGCCCAGCCCCTGTGACCCTGCCCAGGGCCTGAGCCCACAAGTGGTATCACCTTCTTCTGAGCATCATCTCTATCGCTCGCCTTCGCTGTGAATCATCCCACAGGCAAACAGTAGGCTCTAATCTCTCATCCTCAAAAAGAAAAAAAAACAAAACCAAAAATACTCCCCTACTTAAACAAGTGAAACGATATGGCAGGTGTTTAGATAGGAAGAGGCAAGCTCATAAAGTCAGCCCTTCCCAAGCTGACGTGATAATGTAACATTCCAATAAAAATACTATTAGGTTTTTCCTGTAGTTAAGGTTTAGTAGAAAGAGCAAACTAGCGAGAATAGCTGGGAAAACTCTGTGAAAGAAGAGGTGCTAGACCTGCCAGATATGAAACCAGAGTAAAGCTTCTCTAAGCTCCTGAACAGACCAACTGAGGGAACCATATAACTGTTTTGCAAGATTATAAAATAAAATTAAATAAAGAAGCAATTTCGAAACACTGAGAGCAAAATGAAACAAATGTCATACTTTTGTTTTAAAGAGGAATTATCGCAAGTCATTTGAAACTAGTAGTTTGTACATTGCTAGTCATATATAACCTAAAAGGGGGAAAGAGACGGTAAAGAAATCATTAATTATTGGCAGGGATCACTTTGTTGGTAATGATACTGGCGATGTCGTTTTGACTAATCCAGGGACCTGTTGGTTGGTCCTCCACGTTTTTCTCCCTCTTCCCCAGCCTTGGGCAGCTGGGTCCTGGCTGGGTCTCAGCTGGCACCCGAGATGGCAGGTTGGCAGCAGAGCACAGTGGCAGCGGCCTCCCCTCTGCCACACGGCGGCCGTCCCAGCCCTGTGCCCGCCCTCACCCCCAGCTGAAGGCTGGCAGAGGGAGCCTGTGGAGAAGCTAACTCGTCATGATTAAATGTAAAGATCTATCTGAGATCTTCACTCTTTGTAGGTTGTGACTTACCTAAGCCTTTTTGGAATATGTTTAGAAAAGCAGGGAAACCAGAGATGTACGCTGGCCTTAACATACACAATCATGTGCAAGTGTGTGCAGCACTGACACGACTTCCACGTTCTCACTAGCACTCATGTTAATCAGCCCTTCCCTTAGACCTGGCCCATCAATATGCTGCCTAGATTACAATCCCATGGACCGTATAGTCCATGGGGTTGCAAAGAGTCGGACACGACTGAGCGACTTTCACTCCACTTTACTTCAAAGCATCTAGACAAACTTCACACTGGAAAATACAGATGGTTTTTCTCTGATTTTCCCCCTCTAAGCCTATAAGGCTGATTTACTTAGAAAGCTCACCCTCTGGTTCACTGTGTCCCCTGGTTGCTATGAGGCCACTTGGGGATCTGCTTGAGAACTGAATTGATCCCTAAAACTCCAGCAGCTTTTGAGCTAGTTCTAAATATCAAGAATGTTGTTATATCATTAAAGAGAACTAAAGTAAGTAAAATGGTGATTTTGTTCAGAAGGTAGTTTCACATTCTAATTCTGAGTTGACCCATTTCTACAGACTTAAATCCCATTCATATACTTACAATGCTAATATTCACACCCCTGGTCTAGACCTTGCCCCCATGCCTCAGAGCCTGGATGTCTGGCAGACACCTCAGTCTTGCCTGAAACACAGCTCTAGGTCTTCCCTCCCTAAATCTCACCCTCCCGTCTTCCCCATATCAGACAGTGACCACCCCCACCACCAGGTTACTAAAGCCCAAACTGGAAAGCTATCGCTGATGCCTCCCTCTACCCTTCAACAATAAATCCTTTCAGTTTAATCTCCAAAACAGATTTCTAATATTTACGTCTACTTCTCCATCTTTTCTATACATCTCTCAGTCTAAACCATCACCTGCCTGATGATGGGCACCCTTGGATTAGTCCCCACATCCTTGTACCTCTAGTTCTCCATACAGCCTTTTTAAATCTGCATCAGATAGGTCCTCGTTTGGACCCTCTGATGGCTTTTAGAATAATTCCAAAAAACTTATCACGAGCTAGAAAGCCCTACATCATCTGGCCCTGCCTCCTGCTCTTACCGTTAAATTGGACACACCCGATTCCACACTCTTGCCCTCCTTTCCTTGGTATGTTTCACTGTGTAGTGTGCGCCACTTGAACCTCTCCCCCTTTTATAAAATATCAGGGATGGTTTTCGAGTACTAATCCGAATGTTGTCTGATGCTTGTGGGATCCCTTATCGTCATCATGCCTCTGCCCCAGTATCCTCATTTTTACCACTTCAGTGCACACTCTACTTTATTTTGGCATGTATATCTCTGCTTCTTGGAGGATAAAAAGAACAGGAAGAAGTCTTGCAGGGATGTAACTATACACTCTTCTTGCTTTTTTTCAGCTGGTCAAAGTGAGGGAAGAAGTGAAGGACGTGCCCACTCTCCTGGCCAAATTTGATGAGCTTAACAAGAAACTGCACACAAATGGACAGGTCACCGCATACACTTTGGATGCCCTGCTCTGCCACACCCCCAGCGACAGGCAGTCCCACACAGTGCTGTTAAACAAGAGGACAGTCAGCCGTCGGACCTTCCAGCCACTCAGCCAGTCCCTGTGGGCTGAGTAACCCTGGGTTCAAACTTCCTGTGGGTCTGAGTTGGAGGGGGTCTGCCTTCAGTGACTCACTGGCTTCCTAGGAAATCAGGCATTGTATTCCAGTGGACACTATACGAATCAACACTTGGTCTCCTCCTTAAATTTCCAAGTTCACTGAGTGCTGGCATGCTGCCTTGAGACATTCATATTTTGTGCCGCCATGAAGATCTAGACATAGGAAGTGGAAAGCTTGGCTCCTGAAGGAAGGAGGCTTCTCTGTGAAAAGGGCTGAGGATCCTTGAAGGAACATGGCCACGGGCTCCAGTCCAGCTCCCAGAACCAGCGTGGAACCCAATAAGCACTAGCAGGAAGGAATGTCACTGTAAGTGGCCATCTGACTAGTTTTCAGGGGAGTAATTACTTGCAGAATATAGCCTTACTGAATTAAGGAGGTCTGAAACCCTACGCTACCATCCTGGAAAACAGTCCAGGATTTTCTCACTGCTTCTGTCATTGTTACCTGTGACCCTGGACAAGACACCAGAGCCCTCATTTTTCTAGCTGTAAAATAATAGTGCCTATGTCACTCTGCATACTGTTTTGAAATTTTCACTTCAAGGTTCAGTAAGGTCAAGTTTTTTTCAAAAATTAAGAAATTGAAAGTGTCCTGAGAAAACGTTTTGTTTTTTCAGCAGGACAAACAAAACCAGAATTTAACTCTCAGAACTGATAATAAGCCAAAATTCAGATGGTTATCACTTTGGTCATTGGCAATCTAGGTGCTTTTCAAAATAAAAGTCAATATAACCTCATATCGCTCTCTGTATTCTTCAGTTCTCTATATAAGCCATAATACTTGGTCCTATAGTTTGTCTCATTTGTTAATGGTTTTCTCTTTTCTCTCCTTGGATGCTTTATTTTTATTTTTTAAATGGACACATCATGACAGCAGGTCAGAGCTTCCCTGCAGAGACCTGTCTCTGGAAGGTTTGCAGCCCAGCCCCTGAGGGGTCATGCCTTTCCTGAGGGCTCCACGGTGCTGCGACCTCCCAGCCATCTTCCTGGAGCGCTGCAGACTCCCTATTCAGTGCTGCCTCTAAAACCAGGGCTAACTCTCACTTGATGTTATTCTGAGGCGAGAACTGTTCACAGAACCAGAAGTTCTCAGAGTAGGAGGAATTTTCTAAGTTTCCCCTTCAGGTGGAGGAAATGACTCGTCCAAACTGGCATAAGTAGTCTCAGGTAGAGCCGAGATTAAAATCCAGATTCCTAGTCTGCTGCCCGCCCCGCTGTGCTACACTGTGTCTCAGAGAAGAAAGAGGGGGCTCAACAGAGCCCGGGCGTTGGGGGCTCCTTGACTCACCGTGCGGCCAGGGTTTCCCCTCACTCTCCTTGTGTGTTAAACAGGGATAATAGTAGCACCACCCCGTAGACTTGCTGTGAGGATGGAATGAGGTAATAAAGGCAAAGCAAACAGTTTTGCCTGCACAAAGTAAGTGCTGTATAACCGTTAACTGTTATTACTACATTCAGAGTTTTGCACCTAGCTGAAGAACTATATATATAAACACATGAGTTCCTCCTCCTATTTAGAAATATCAAAAGAATTTCTTTAGCCTATGCTCTGTGAAGCATAAGCTTCATTTAAAGAAAATTCTCTGCCTTCATAGAATCTTAATTACATCTTACATGAGTCTGGTATTTTGTAAAAGAGAAAAGCATTTGAATTTCTCTGTCTTCAAAGTCTTGGGAAATAATAGGGCATGCTTCCTGTCCCTCAACTTATATTTTATCTTCTCCAGCATCCATGGAGAACATTAAAATGCCCTGGGTGAATGTGGCCTTGGTTGTTAGCTAACAACTATTCATTAGCCAAAAAAAAAAAAAAAGGAAGAATTTTGTGAACAATGAATAGGAGCCATGACCTTCCTTAGCCTTGTTGCTTTGAGTCGCCGGTGGCTGTGGTTTTCTGTGGACTCTGAAACCAGGCTCTTTGACCTCTTCCCAGAAGTCTTACTGATGGGCAACTCAATACTGAGGTAACTGGTGTGTATAATGTTCTACATCAAAATAATTGAGGACTCTGAAGACTTAAAAAAAGTATGCTCAGTATACCGTGACCATTTCTTTAAAACAGTAGTTTCTTTGAAAAACAGTGTTTCTCTGTGATCAATAGTTTACCTAAAGCATCCACATACTTTCCAGTATTTAGTGCCAACTGGGAAGCCCAATCTGCCTAAAGCATGTACTTATTCTATTAATGAGAATATTTGATGGACAGAAATCTTCTCCCCCAATGCTATTACGTGCCTTTGTAGATTATTTTCACTTACTGTAAGTGTCTGTTGCTACAGAAGCCAAAAATCATGGTGAGTACAGCTGCGAAGGAGATGAAAAGATATCTCCCTAATTGGGTGATACCAAGGCAGTGGTCTGGTTACTGCTGTGTCAAAAACACTCCAGAACTTAATGGCTTAAAACAAGACCAATCAGTTCATTAGAATTGATGGGGCCCAGCCAGGTAGTCACCTCAAAGACTTCTCCAGTTAATGTTCCTGGCAGTCGATGCCTCAGCTGGGCTGGAGCCTGGACGTCCACACGTAGCTCCCTGACGGCACAGTGCCTGGTACTAGGGAGTGAGTGTCCCCAGAGGGCCAGGCAGAAGCTGTAACTTTCATGACCTAGTCTCAAAAGTCACTGCGCATCACCTCCACTCAAGTCCCGGGCCCAGCCAAATTCAAGGATGGGAGCACACGTTCCGCCTTTCAGTGGTGGTGAGGTCAAAGAATTCACAGACACGTTTTAAACTACCACAGGTGGTTTTTCCAGCAAGCTTTTTAAATTTGTCCTTTGCCATTGCTGCTTCCCTAATTAAAGTCACCATCATCAGTCATCTGCCTCTCAGCTCTTCTCTCTACTGAAGCCACAGTGCGGTTTTCAAAACAGATCTGACCTCCAGCCTGTTTAAACCTCCTGAGGGCTCTTCATGTCCCTCCAGGTGAAGCGGAGACTCTAGCATGGCGTAGCTGGCCTTTTGGAATCTGGCCCCGGGTTTGCCCATCCAGCCCCACCCCACACCACACCCCTTCTTCCCTCCCACCCATCTTTAAGGTCATAACTTAGACATCTTTTCAGCTAGGAAGTTCTGGATCCAGCTACCCCCCTCAAGTCTAGGTAAGGGGACCTACCTATGTGTCCCTGTACTTCACTCATCAACACACTTATCACTCTCCTGTTTTGCCTGTTTCCATTTTTCACTAGATTCAGGGGCCACATTTATCTTATCCCCCTCTGTGTGCCTGGTGGCGCTTTAGTTGCTAAGTTGTGTCCAACGTTTGTGACCCCATGGACTGTATCCCACCAGACTCCTCTGTCCATAGGATTTTCCAGGCAAGAACACTGGAGTGGGTAGCCACTTCCTTCTCCAGGGGATCTTTCTGACCCAGGGATCGAACCTGGGTCTCCTGCACTGCAGGCAGATTCTTTACCAACTGAGCCACCAGGGAAGATTCAGGGGCCACATTTATCTTATCCTCCACTGTGTGCCCGTAGGGAACGTGTTGGTGGATGAGCACTCACTTAACTCACTACCTCATTCACATTGTGTCACCTCCTGGAAAGACTGCTTTTTCTCCAATGCTATCCACTTAGTCCCACTCATTTAGACCAAGCTCCAAGCTTTTGCTCAGCCCATTATGTATGCCTTTCTCCTCCCATCTAAAATGCCTTCATTCTCTCTCTATTTACTCTTTTCTATCCAACTCATGCGTCATCTCTTCCAGAAGGCATTCTCAAGCTATAGAACCCACATGGATTCTCCATCCATTAACTCACCAAATCCATATTGAGCATCTACAAAGGACAAGGCACTATTAAAGCCCCTTCAGTTGCCACAGGGTAAAGATTGACATGATCCCTTTCCCAAAGCAGGACATTTTATCCTGCCATGAACTTAAGGACATTTTGATCAAGGCATTTGCTCTTTGCTTCTATAGATAATACTCATGACAGACTGATCAAAATCCTACTGAAGGGTAGATAGACTTCACAGTGAAACTGACCAATCCTGGGCCGTTTCTGCTAACAGTTTTGTTAAGGACACCCAAGAAATTAATACAAATTTCAATTAATTCATATTGAATATTATTTGGAAATTATAATGGGGAGGTAAAGATTTATCTGCTATAATTCAGGTGGGTAAAACTGTAGATTTCTCTATTTCTCAGCAAATGAACAAAAATTTCTTATTCATTGTCTGGTTATACTGAGAACCCAAGAGAGGAATTCATGGGAGATTTGATCTTGGTTGAAGGATATTTTTAAGCTTCGTTTTAGATAAATATGTGATCTTTCTGGATGTCTTCCTCTTATCCCTTTTCAGAGCCTTGAGGACAGCTGAGGAAAGGCAATGTCTGTCAAACTGTAGCAAGCATGAACGTCACCTGAAGAGTTTGTTCAAATCCAGAAGGCTGAGCCCCACCTCCAGAACTTTATATATATATATATATATATATATATATATATATATATATATATATATATATATATATTGGCTGCACTGGGTCTTCAAGGCAGCATGCAGGCTAATTGTTTCACTCGGGCTTAGTTGCCACAGCGTGGGGGATCTTAGTTCCCTGACCAGGGATCGAACCTGCATCCCCCTGCATTGGAAGGCAGATTCTTAGCCACTGGACCACCAGGGAAGCCCCCACCTCCAGAATTTCTGAATCCACGGATATGGAGTAGGGCCCAAGAATGCATTTCTAAGACACTCTCAGGTGTTGCTGTTGCTAGTCTAGAGACTGCTCTTAACCACTGTGTTAGAGGAAGCTAGTGTTTCTTCATGTGCATGGGAAAAGTTCAGGCTTCAGATGCTATCTCCGGGTCCTCTCTGGTCTCTGCTGCAAGGAGGGAAGAGCAGGGAAGTGTGGCCTTGTCCCTGGACTCTGGAGACGGTAACTGCTGAAGTCATGCCAGTGCCCATGAGGCACCCTGAGTTCTGTGCTTCTGCCACTTGCCTCTACTCATAAGGACCCTCACTCGGATTGACCCTCCCAAGCCCTACAATGGATTCAGTGAATCAGGAGCCCCAGGGCATTATGATTTAAGACAGTGGAAAGTGTGTCTATTTAGTGATTTCAAATCACCAGTATTAGTGATAGTGTTAGTCACTCAGGCGTGTCTGACTCTTCCAGATCCCATGGACTGTAGCCTACCAGGTTCCTCTGTGGAATTCTCCAGGCAAGAATACTGAGGTCCGTTGCCACTTCCTTCTCCAGGGGATGTTCCCAACCCAGGGATCGAACCCCGGTCTTCTGCATTGCAGGCAGATTCTTTACCATCTGAGCCACCAGGGAAGTCCACCAAATTATATGCATATCCATATAAAACTAGAACAACACGTGGTACAATAGCCCTGCACTTAACAAAAACTAACCCAAGATTCAAATTTACATCATAACACTTCTATCTACAGACTTGGCAAAATGAAAATCAGTACATAAAATAGCTATTTAAAAATATCACAATCGCAGAAGCTCTGATTAGTAAAATCCGATATGCATTATGCATAAAAATGTGTGGTGAACCATTTCATTGTGAATGGATCTCAAAGGAAATAGTTCAGAAAAGTACAAATAGATTTTTTAAAAGGAAATGGTTTGACTGTATTGCACAGAAAACTGATCACAAACTAAGCTGGCTTAAATGGCATCACTTTAAAAATACCTTCGGAACAAAAATTGAATGGTATTGGTATACTTCTGTTTGAAATATTTTTTATTCATTAACATGGTGTTAAGAACAAGGGGATCACAAATGCCCTTTGTTCTCATGGAATTTGCATTCTCCAGGAGGAACAGACGCTAAATGGATGACAGCGCAAATGACCGCATGATCACATGATCGACTAGTGCAGAGGGAGACTCGTATCACCCTGTGGCTAGACAGTAAGCCGCGCATGTGCCTGCACGCGCATGCGCACATACACGCACACTCAGCGGAGGACCTTTTCTGGTCTTTCATAGCAACGATTGTCTATGTCACTCACTCTGATACACAGAGTACGTTGCCTTGCGTTGTTACTGAGCCTTACAGTATATCTAGTATCTCTGGAAGGATAGAGTATTCTGTATTGTCTTGTGTGACCCCAAAGTACCTGTGTAGCATGATACTGTACATACAATGAGCCGCTAACGTTTTTTGAAGGAATGAACTAATTAATGGCAGAGTTCAGTTAATATGAACCACCTGCCCGATATGCTTTAAGTATCTCACAACTTGCTCACAAACCCACGTCACTCTTTCCATCCCAGTTTTACAGCTGTCAGAGTCCAGACACAGAGAAGGGGACGGCTGGAGAAAGGGATGTGGGCTGATCGGTGTGTTGCCGTATAGGCCGAGCCCCTCTATCTTCCAGCTCTGATGCGTGGATTTCCCACCCCCACCCTCAGTTTACTGCCCAGCCCTCAGCCAATCTGAGACAGAAGTAGCCTGGAGCAGGGGCTGGGCGCGAGGGCTCCAGGTGGAACTTCCAAGCTGCTAAAAAAGGAGGATCAAAAGGCTGCTGACTGCCCACCCCACCCAGCTGCCTGCCTCGCTCTGGTGACCTTTCTCCTGAGGGCTGTGGACTCCAGGGGCCTCAAAGGCACCATTACCGCCATGATCAAAGGTGGGGTTGGGGCAAGAAGGCTCAGGGGGAAAACAGAACACCATGCTTGGCTGCTAATCACCGCCCTGCAGCTGCAACCCTCCAAGGCTGGGTGAATCAGGACAGGTGAAGAAGGCCTCATTTAATCAGGCTCTGAGAGGAGAATGCACGGGGACCCTGAATGAGGCCCAGAAGGCATCAGGGAATCCTGTGTGTCACCTGTAGGCCTGCCTGGGCAAAGGCACGGCCGGATAAATGATGCATATATCTCTCATTTTCCCCCATGCGCTTTTCCCTGCCCTAAGTCAGGCAAGCGACTCACTCAGTAGAGCCCAGCATTACCACATTACTCAATCCCCCAAATCTCCCTCACTCCCAGGCAGCAAGATAATCTCATCAAATTACAAGTGACATCACAAAGAAGGAAGGCAGAAGCCCCACCAGGCGACTGCTCTGTAGCTCCATTCCGTCTGAATCCATGAAGGTGGGTCGCACACCTGGCCCCATGCAGCAGAACGTCCTGCTGTGTCCCACTCCACCCCAGGGGGGCACATTATGCAGCCCTTTGTGTTCAAGAGGATTAAGATGACCTTCAGTTTCACGACTAGAAATTACTGGATTGATAGCAGGTAGTTTAAGGAGTCTGTTCTGGTTGCAGCAGGCGGCAGGATGGCCTAGTGCTTGGGGAGGCCAAAGACAATTCCACACAAACGCTGCTCACTGAGAAGGCAGGAGAGCACCAGGCAACTCCACAGGAGGCTTTGGGGCTGTAGGGTTTGTACCCGCCCCCCATAGAAAACTGTAGAGAGCAGAGAAAATGCCGTTTCCAATTTACATTCGTACAGTGTCTTCTTTGACCCTTTGCTGCTCCAGTGACAAGAAATTCACAGCTACAACAAAAAGGTTTTGTATGCTAAAGTTCATAAAAGAAAAACAACTAACGCATGACTTACCGTTTGTTAGATCCTGCGCAAAGCACTTTGTATACAGCATCTCACTTAACCGTCATGTAAACTCCACGTGGGACTGTTAGCCCATTTCACAGATGAGGAGCCGGAAGCTCAGAGATGGAACAGCAGGGAGCCGGCGAGCACAGACAGTCTGGCGCCAGGGCTCAAGTTTTAACTCCGTCTGGGTTCTCTTGCTCACAGGGTTCTCTTGCTCACAGGGTGGCTGTGCGTTCGCGTGTGCGTGAGTGTGTTTGCACATGCGCGTGTGGGCCATCTTCAGACATGGTTTATATTGTTGATACAGCAGAAGCCTGTAGGGGCCTCTGAGCGAAAAAGGTTGAAATATACATGCTTACATATATATAAGACTTCCCTGGTGGCTCAGATGGTAAAGCGTCTGTCTACAATGCGGGAGACCCGGGTTCGATCCCTGGGTCGGGAAGATCCGCTGGAGAAGGAAATGGCAATCCACTCCAGTACTATTGCCTGGAAAATCCCATGGACAGAGGAGCCTGGTAGGCTACAGTCCATGGGGCTGCAAAGAGTCGGACACGACTGAACGACTTCACTTACTTACTTACTCACACATATATACATAGATATGCATGTTATATATGTATATTTTACACACACATATATTAATGTGTCTGTTTATGTCCGGATTTTTTTATTTTCAGTGATCCCTGGCCCGCTTCAAGCTTTGCTCTATCGCTAGTACGCAGCTGAAGAACTTAGGGTAGCCAGCAGAGGGCGCCCAGAGTCACTATTTTAAAAGGTTTTTAGCAGCATCTTCCATTTCAGGAACTCAGAGAGAACAGAATCCACATTGCAGGTCAGACAGGAAAGGTAGCTGCAGATCGACTTTAGAGAAGATACAGAATATTGCCTTCCCTCAGATTAAGAACTATCCAGTGTTGGGACTTGCCCGGTGGTGCAGTGTAAGACTTCACGCTCCCAATGCAAGGGGGCACCAGTTGATCCTTGGTGGGAGAACAAAGATCCTGCCAAGCGACAGGGAGGCTGGGGATAATCCAGTGTTGAAAGGATGTTTTTAATAAGAGAAAACAGTGTCGATGATCCTCTGCAGATCATGCAAGTGTGTGTGTTGCAACAACTACATGTTTCATGAGGAAACGTGTATGTTTCTTGTTGAAGAGAAAAAGATGGTCCTTGTCTCACTTGGGAAAGAGTTTCTCCCGAATTAAGAAAAACAATGAACTGTTTGCCTTCATTTACTAAAGTCACACGGTTATGTGAGAGAAGTGAAAAAGAATTAGGCTCTTAATTATTTCTATTGTCTTTCCACCCTCCTCAAATCAATCAAATGAAAGTAACCTAAGTCTTCCTGCCACCATCAGGAAGGTCCTATGTGGGAACTGTGTCCATTAAGTGAGTGGGATTTTAACATTCTGCTATTTATCACTGCCCATTTCTAAAAGTAGGATCAAACTTGATCAAAAAAGATCACAAATCTTTAAAAGTACATGGAGACTTCACAGAGTACCAACTATCATCATGGGATCGCAGTTGGGATTCTGATAAAAGATATCCCTGGTAGAGACCAGAGCCCAGGAGGGAGAGAATGGAGAACCCAATGCTCAAGTATACTCAATAGGTAACTCCTGGGAGCCACCAAAATACCATAGCCACAGAAGAGATTCTGTGCGACTGGATATTTGGCAACTGATGAGAGTGAAAGAAGCTGGCTAAATGTGCCCTCCTGAGTCAGTACGGCTTAGGCACAGTAGCTTAGGGAAGGAGGTGCAGGGGAAAAAAAAAAAAGGCCTGGGGGGAAACCCTATAATAGCTGCTATTCCCCACATATTTTCTACGATTTATCTCACCTATAAAATGAAAAAAGTCCTCAAATGGTTAATAGCCATTTGGTCAAACTCCTCTAGAAGTGTGGAGTGGAACAGCTAGAGTGAAGTCTCTCTACACACAGCATCTGCAGACTTTTATCCCACTCGGAGGTTGGGGGTGGAGAGAGGGCCGTGTGAAGGCAATGCTGTCCTGCACGGCACCCGTGGAGGGGACACTCACGACAAGGCCCCGCACTGCAAGTAAACCATCAGCAGCATGAAGCTTGCTCACGCAGGACGTGTGCTAACAACACTGAGAGCTGAGCAGACAGCCAGTGAACGGTTGGTGTGGACAGCAGTTCTGGACTCCTATACACCTAGCAGTTCACAGCCTTTGTTACTTCCCCAGAGTCCAAATGCTGAACTCAGTGGACCATGGGTCAGGCCCAAATATATATTCATATGGACCACTTGGGTCTGTTTTTAACATCTTTTTTGTCCCCTGGACCATCTGAATCCTACATTTCACTTGGCATGAATAGACATATTATCAGTTCTTTCACTCTGCTAAGATCTTATGTGCAAAGCACCTGTATAGATACAGAGGGGGAGATACAGGTAGGTGACCAGCACACCATTGCTACCTCCAAATAGCACATCTCCTGAGTCCATTTTTAAGATTCTGAGACAAATAGGTAATGCGTACCCCCGTCTTTGAGTTAGGTTTGACAAACAAGCTGGGCTTGGAGGACCGTTGGGTGCAATTTTGCCTTCTGTTCAGTTTTCAATAAACCAATGTCATATTTTTTTTTCCTCCTGAATTCTGCTTCCTCTTTTTTCTCTCTCTGTTCTTCTATTTTGTGTGTTCCCCATCATTTTGTTAATGCTTCTCCTTTGAAAAAAAAGATATTTTAGGTCCCTTTTTGGGGCTATTTGGTGACGGAGTTTGGCTTCCTGTGTCCTCACTTTCTCACTCACTGACTCAGAGTGGAGGCTGCTTTACTGGAATTTAGGAGAAACTAGATGTTTGCTTTCAGTCCTGTTTTCTCCTTAGCAGAAACTAGTATTTCAAGGGAGAAGATCCACATAGGCCAAGTTGAGAAAAGCAAGTAACAAGCTAAAAACCAATTTTCCTCACCAGCCACCCTTGGGCTGTATTCTGTAGAAAGAGAACAATGCCATTTGGAGCTGCCCATTTGCTTTCCAAATATGTCTCCCGAGCCCAGTGTCTTATGTAGCCTTTGACCTGAGTTAAACTCCTCAAGGTAGGACATAGGTAAGATGAACAAACTAAAACTGTCTTTCACCGCAACCCAAAATAAATTTCAACCTTACTACTCTGTTCAATAGAGAATATTTAGCAAGTTTCATTTTGCCTGGAAGACAGAAAGCATAGGTTAAAAATAACAAAATGTGTTTGCCAAGTTCAACATTTTCAGACCCGCTATTCAGGTACCTCCTAATACTGATGAATTTCAGATCTAAGTTTAAAGTTCAACTCTAGGACTTCATCTCTCACTCACTGCTATAGTTTGGAAGATGCGTATCACCACACAATTCATACTATTATCCCATCACCTTTAGCTTTATTGTTTTAAGTGGAGGCAAACAAATTATCTTTGTCCATAGCAGCTAGTAGAGGAACTTCTACTTTTAAACTCCTCCGGGTTTTTCATTCTTAGAAATTGATAAATGAATAGAAGATGCTCAATCAAACCTCTGGGTAAGTAGTCAAAGACTGTGTGCATGGGTAATTAGGGAAAATCGTACCCCTAATGAAGACAACAGTGGGAAAAGAATGAACCACGAAGCTGATGATGACTCAGTTGACCACGCTTTTCGGTAAAGTCCGCACTGTTTGGAAAGCACATTTTCATCCTTGGTGTCAAAACCTCCAACAGCACATTGAAAAGTAAAAGATGCTGGTCCATGATGAGTTTGTTTAGGGTTATTTTGGAAGCCCCTGATGTATTTGACGATGAAAAAGCCTTTCATTTCTTCTCCTTGTCTATCAGACTCCCTATCCAAAATAATAAGTAAAAAGGAAGGCCAACTAACGAGTCGTCAGCCCATGCCTGACTGGTTCCAGTCAGATCCAGTAGAATCACATCAGGTTGCTAAGGAAATTCTCCTCCTGCCAACACCAGCACAGCAGTGAGGCCCAAGCCCTTGTTCCACACTCCCCACTGTTGCTAGGCTATTGTGGCCCAGATTTTGAGAAATTTCACCTGCATGCAAATGTGTGACAGAGCTTTCCTGGCACCCTGTAGCTCAACAAAGAATAGGAAATGAAAACCATCATTATCGCCACAAGGTTCCTTTCACACAAGTTTCCATAACTTAGAAAGGTACCTCTGCTAAGGACTTTCTGCCCTGTTTTCCTCATCTATACTGCTCTGCACTACCTCAAAATGAGGAAGAAGGGGAAGTGCTTGTCCCAGGAGTGAAAGGTCTCATGAACTGGCTGAGACTCTTTTCAAGGGCCAAGGGGCACCCCTCAGGGTGGGTACACTTCCTTTTGCCCAGTTGGGGCCCAGAAGCCAATGCCTCAATGACAGTAATTTGCACAGCATATATATCAAAGTGCTACAAAGTCTCAAGAACATAATCTGATTTGGAGTTTCTCAAGTAACCCCAGTAGCACGTAAGAAGGCGGACCATGATGTACAACCAAGTGAGCTGTTCCTCAACCAAGGATGTTTGGCAGAAGGGCTGAGTGTCAGTGAAAATCCAAGGAAGCACCTTTTCCTAATTCACCCAGATTCACTGTGTGGACAAGTTGGCACCGTGAAGAGCCACCCTGACCCCTTCTACTTGATGGTGAAAACTCAGGAAATGTTCCTTTCTCAAAGTTCTCAAAGAACTTTGAGTTTCTTTGAGAACTTTGAGAATCAACTTCAAGTCCACATGATAACACAACTTGGTGCTAAGACTTCTCCAATCTCAGCCCTCACACTCTTCCCTAACTTGCTTTCTTCTTGCCACGCATGCCTTCTTCCCATCCTCAGAAGACCCCAGGCATGGTCCTGCCTCAGGGCCTTGGCACTGGCTGTCCCCTCTGGTTTGCTCCTTCACTGCATTCAGCTGTCTGATCACATGTCATCTCCTTGGGGAGGCCTTCCTTGACCACTTTGTTGAAATTCCACCTCACCTCTTTTCTGTCCATTATCCTGCCTGTTTTAAAGAAAAGCACTCACTACTTGAATTCTGTTTGTTTATTATCTGTTTTCTCTCTAGACTAGAGGTTGACAAACTAGCCTGAGGGCTAAATCACACTTGCTGTCTCCTTTTGTAAATAAAGTTTTATTGGGATACAGTCACTCTCACTCATTTGCATATTATCTCTGGCTGTTCTCGCCCCACAACTGTAGAGCTGAGTGGTTGCAATAGAAACTGCATGGCCAGCAAAGTGAAAAATGTGTACTATCTTGCCCTTTACAGAAAGAGCTTGTCAATCCTGCTCTGGAGGGTAAGCCCCAAGAAGACAGGCCTTTGTTTCTTTTGCTTACATCTGTTTCCCCAGTGCTCAGAATAGGACCTGCCACTTAGTAGATATTTATTTATTAAACGATTGAACAGATGGATGAATGAATATCCAAATGTATCTAGAAAATGCTTTTCTTAATTCAACAATTATTGGGCATCAACTTGGATTCTATGCAGAGAGTCCCACAATGATGAAAACCCAACAAATTCAAGGCTCTATCAAGAATATCACATGACGGATAAGTGCCAGGCGTCACAGAGCCATAAGGGAGATGCCTGGCCAAAGCATCCAAGGATGATGATGGTTCCTTCCAGCAATTCCAGTTCTGGATATAAATCCAGAAAAAAAGAAAAAGAAAACACTAATTTGAAAAGATTCATTCACTCCAATATTCATAGCAGCACTATTTTAATAGCCAAGACATGGAAGCAACCCAAGTGTCCATTAACAGATGAATAGATAAATACGATGTGGTATACACACACAATGGAAAATTACCCATCCATAGAAAAGAATGCAATTCTGCCATTTGCAGCAATGTGGATGGACCTGGAAAATATTATGCTTAGTGAATGTCAGACAAAGAGAAATACTGTATGACATCACTTCTATGTAGAATCTGAAAAATAATACAAACAGTGTATGGGCAACATGGAAACAGGTGTACAGATACAGAAAACAAACTAGAGGTTATCAGAGGGGAGGGGAGAGGGAATGGGGCAGGGGCAAAATATGGGTATGGGATTAAGAGGTACAAGTTATGATGCATAAAATAGATAAGAAGCAAAGATATCTGTATAGCACAGGACTCATAGCCATTACCTTGTAATGACTTTTCATGGAGTATAATCTGTGTAAATATTGAATTCGTGTGCTGTACACCTGAAACTAATACAATATTATAAGTCAACTATACTTCAATTTTTAAAAATATGATGATCCCTAAGGATCAGTTCTCCAGATGAAGAGAAGGATGAAGGAAGCTGCAGGCACAGGAGAATATGCGTTGGTCCAGAGACAGGCAAATGACCATGGGTTGCAACAGGTTGTTTGATATGTGAGAGTTGTTTGAACGGGGTTTGAACAATTCTTCGTGAATCTGAATAATCACTCTCTTCATCTTTCTGACTCTGATTCCCTTCTTGTTATTTAAAATTTGGAGGAAAATAATGATTCTTATCAAAAAGGCTACCCCATTTCTGCTGATATTTTCAGTCAAACCCAAAACACACTAAATGAGTTTCCCAAAGGGACATCTGGGATACAGTACATTCAGCTTTCTCAGCCTTGGCACTAGTGACGTGTTAGACCAGGTAATTCTCTGCTATGGGGGCTGTCCTAACATTATAGGATTTTAGCAGCACACCTGCCCCAGTGTGACAACTAAAAATGTCTCCAGACATAACTAGGTGTCCCCTGAGGGCAATAATCAGGTCAGTTGCTCAGTCATGTCTGACTCTTTGCAACCCCATGGACTGCAGCACGCCAGGCTTCCCTGTCCATCACCAACTCCCAGAGCTTGCTCAAACTCTTGCCCATTGAGACGGTGATGCCATCCGACCATTTTGTCCTCTGTCGTCACCTTCTCCTCCTGCCTTCAATTTTTCCTAGCATCAGGGTCTTTTCCAGTGAGTCAATTCTTCACATCAAGTTGCCAAAGTACTGGAGTTTCAGCTTCAGAATCAGTCCTTCCAATCAATGTTCAGGACTGATTTCCTTTAGAATTGACTGGTTTGATCTTCTTGCAGTCGAAGGGACTCTCCAGGGTCTTCTCCGACACTGCAGTTCAAAAGCACCAGTTCTTCAGTCTTCAGCTTTCTTTATAGTCCACCTCCACACATGACTACTGGGAAAACCATAGCTTTGACTAGACAGACTTTTGTCAGCAAAGTAACGTCTCTGCGTTTTAATACGCTGTCTAGGTTTGCCACAGCTTTCCTTCCAAGGAGCAAGGGTCTTCTAATTTCACCGCTGCAGTCACCATCTGCAGGGATTCTGGAGCCCAAGAAAATAAAGTCTGACACTGTTCCCATTGTTTCCCCATCTATTTTCCATGAAGTGATGGGTCTGGATGCCATGATCTTCATTCTTTGAATACTAAGCTTTAAGCCAGCTTTTTCACTCTCCTCTTTCACTTTCATCAAGAAGCTCTTTAGTTCCTCTTCACTGTCTGCCATAAGGGTGGCATTATCTGCATATCTAACATTATTGCTATTTCTCCCAGCAATCTTGATTCCAGCTTGTGCTTCATCCAGTCTGGCATTTTGCATGATGTGCATGTAAGTTAAAAGAGCAGGGTGACAGTATTCAGCCTTGACATACTCCTTTCTCGATTTGGAACCAGTTCGTCGTTCCATGTCTGGTTCTAACTGTTGCTTCTTGACCTGCATACAGATTTCTCAGGAGGCAGGTTAGGTGGTCTGGTATTTCTATGTCTTTAGGAATTTTCTACAATTTGTTGTGATCCACACAGTCAAAGGCTTTACTGTAATCAGTGAAGCAGAAGTAGATGTTTTTCTGGAAATTTGTTGCTTTTTCTATGATCCAGTGGATGTTGGCAATTTGATCTCTGGTTCCTCTGCCTTTTCTAAACCCAGCTTGAACATCAGGGAGTTCACGGTTCCCATATTGCTGAAGCCTGGCTTGGAGAATTTTGAGCATTACTTTACTAGCATGTGAGATGAGTGCAATTGTGTGGTAGGTTGAGCATTCTTTGGCATTGCCTTTCTTTGGGATTGGAATGAAAACTGACCTTTTCCAGTCCTGTGGCCACTGCTGAGTTTTCCAAATTTGCTGGCATATTGAGTGCAGCCTTTCACAGCATCACGTTTTTAGGATTTGAAACAGCTCAGCTGGAATTCTATCACCTCCACTAGCTTTGTTTGTAGTGTTGCTTCCTAAGGCCTTCCACTGACTTCACACTCCAGGATATCTGGCTCTAGCTGAGTGATCACACCATCATGGTTATCTGGGTCATGAAGATCTTTTTTTTCTAGCTCTTCTGTGTATTCTTGCCGCCTCTTCTTAATATCTTCTGCTTCTGTTAGGTTCATACCATTTCTGTCCTTTATTGTGCCCATCTTTGCATGAAATGTTCCCTTGGTATCTCTGATTTTCTTGAAGAGATCTCTAGTCTTTCCCATTCTACTCTTTTCCTCTATTTCTTTGCATTGATCGCTGAGGAAGGCTTTCTTATCCCTCCTTGCTATTCTTTGGAACTCTGCATTCAGATGGATATATCTTTCCTTTTCTGCTTTGCCTTTCACTTCTTTTCTTTTCTCAGCTATTTGTAAGACCTCCTCAAATAGCCATTTTGCCATTTTTCATTTCTTCCTCTTGGGGATGGTTTTGATCACCACCTCCTATACAATGTTACAAACCTCCATCCATAGTTCTTCAGGCACTCTATCAGATCTAGTTCCTTGAATCTATTTGTCATTTCCACTGTATAATTGTAAGGGATTTGATTTAGGTCATATCTGAATGGTCTAGTGGTTCTCCCTACTTTCTTCAATTTAAGTCTGAGTTTTGCAATAAGGAGTTCATGATCTGAGCCACAGTCAGCTCCTGGTCTTGTTTTGTATAGAGCTTCTCCATCTTCAGCTGCAAAGAATATAATCAATATGATTTTGGTATTGACCATCTGGTGATGTTCTTGTGTAGAGTCGTCTCTTGTGTTGTTGGAAGAGGGTGTTTGCTATGACCAGTGTGTTCTCTTGGCAAAACTCTGTTAACCTTTGCTGTGCTTCATTTTGTACTCCAAGACCAAACTTGCCTGTTACTCCAGGTATCTCTTGACTTCCTATTTTTGCATTCTAGTCCCCTGTGATGAAAAGCACATCTTTTTTGGTGTTAGTTCTAGAAGGTCTTGTAGGTCTTCATAGAACCATCCCACTTCAGCTTCTTCAACATTGGTAGTTGGGGCATACACTTGGATTACTGTGATATTGAATGGTTTGCCTTGGAAACGAATAGAGATCATTCTGTCGTTTCTGAGACTGCATCCAAGTGCTGCGTTTCAGACTCTTTTGTTGACCATGAGGGCTACGCCATTTCTTCCAAGGGATTCTTGCACATAGTAGTAGATGTAACGGTCATCTGAATTAAATGTGCCCATTCTGGTCCATTTTAGTTCACTGATTCCTAAAATGTCAATGATCATTCTTCTCATCTGTTTGACCACTTCCAATTCACCCTGATTCATGGACCTAATATTCCAGGTTCCTATGCAATATTGTTCTTTATGGCATGGGACTTTATTTTCATCACCAGTCACATCCACAACTGGGTGTTTGCTTTGGCTTTGGCTCAGCCTCCTCATTCCTTCCGGAGCTATTTCTCCACTGATCTCCAGAAGCATATTGGGCACCTGCCGACCTGGGGAGTTCATTTGTCAGTGTCCTATCATTTTGCCTTTTCATATGGCTCATGGGGTTCTCAAGGCAAGAATACTGAGTGGTTTGCCATTCCCTTCTCCAGTGGACCACATTTAGTCAGCGCCAGTGAAACATACCGGGCAACGAGCAGATGAAATATGCTAATAACCTGCAAATGCTGAGCAGAGGAGGCCTTTGAAAGCCTGAGGGACTTGGTCTCTGGAGTGAAAATTTCCTGTCCCTTTTCGTCTCCAGAAGATGCCCCCCGCCCCCGTCATGGTCATGAGTTACAGAGTCAGAACAAGTAGCCACAGAACTCAAAGAGCAAACATTAGCTATTTCTTCACTTGGTTACCCAAGTGCCATTTTTTCCGAGGGACCCATGGGGCCGGTGCTAGCAGGACAATGGAGCCCTACTCAGCAATAAAAAGCAATAAGCTGTTGATAAAGGCAACATCATCAATGCACCTCCAAGGCACGATGCTGATGGAAAGGAGATAGTTTCAGAAGCTTCCATACCATCTGATTCTATGTGACTTTCTGGAAAAGGCACAACAGATTAGTGGCTACAAGGGGCTGGAGTTGGGTAGAGTTTGACTACAGAGGGACAGAGTGGGAGTTTGAGGGGTGATGGAATGTTCTGTCTCCTGATTGTAAGTGGTGGCAGTTACATGAGTTCATACATACATTAAAACTGCACACTCCAGAAGTCCCTTAATTTTACTACATGTTGTTTAAAAAACAAACAAAAAGCTAGTTCCTAAAGAATGTGAGAGGCTTTTAATATTGACATGTCTTCTTCTAACCACAGTGAAGCATTTAAAGCCACATTTCTAAAAGCGTATCAGCCAACAAGGACTTGACCGCTGGTGATGGCAGAGCTCAAGGGGGAGAGGAGAAAGTGGAGGTTCTGGGGCCAAAGGAAGAGCGTTAGCTTCTCTGCGTCAATTCCTCTTTCACTTTCCACAGAACAAGGTGATCTTCACTTCCCAATCCCAGGCTACCCAATCTCACCCCAGAGCTGCTTGAGCCTCCCTGAGCAGAAGAGAGAAAATGTTTTCAGTATTTGACACACGTGAGAGCAGATTTACCTGCACGCTCCAAGGTGTGTGCACAGTCAGAAAGCTGTATTGATATGGCATTCTTGGGAAGGTTTAAAAGACTCATCTATGGCGTAAAAGAGTCTAAAAGAATGTGGGGTTAGCTTTCCAAGGCTCCAGGCGAGAGGAGAAAAAGGGAGCATAAGGGAACAACTTAATTCTGAAAGGGAACGACATCCTGTGCTGTTATTCATATGAATAACATCACCAGATTCGTGTGTATATGGAATAATCAGTATTTCTGGGAGACCTTTAACTCATTTGAAGTATCTAGTCTGTTGCTCTGTAATGATGGTGACGGGCCCAGGTTATATAATACATGGGAAGGTGGTGATGACATTTCACTAGGATCCAACCCCATAAGCATCCAGTTCAGGGTAAGAACATTTAGCATTCCCCCTGTTTTTTTTGGGGGGGTGGGGGTGGGGGAGACTGCACATTGTGGTTTACACAGACATGAAAGGGATCCTCACAGGAAAATCTTGTTCATTTGCTTATGCAAAGATGCAAGAGAAGCACAGAATTTTCACACCAGAAAAGAATGTGCTTGTGTTCTCAGAACGAAATGCACGGCAACAGCAAGACTCAGAACGTGTCTTCTGCCTGACTCGTCCTGAAAGAGCTACGCAGAGCACAGCGTCACAGCTGCGGAGATTATACTGCCTTCTCTACATCCCCCATCATCCAACATCTTAAGCAACATGATTTCTGATGGACAATTGAAGCGTTCTTTCCATTTTTTCAGAGGTAGCTTAGTATAGCCAACATCCTCAGGGGCCATTGATTCTTTTCCCTCTTGACTAAATGTGCACTGTGAAAACAAGGTAAAAACTACAGCCCTCTTGTGTCTGTGGAGTGGGGAATAGGGCACTATAGCAGAGGCGCGATGTGTGCTGCAAAAGGTCTAGCTCATGACTTCAGATCATCTTGAAAGTAGAGCCTTGGACTTTCCAGTAGCGTCTTACATCTTTTATCTTAATTGATCCTCACATAAGCCTCCCCTCATGATGTAAGGAGTTATTACTCTATACCGATTCAACAGAAGCTAAAACCAAAGCATGTGTATGTTGAGAATTTATCAGTGGTAACACAGAGAGTTAGTGGAAAAACAAGGTATAAAACCTGAGTCTCCTGATTCCAGACCTCATTGTAAAGTGTCATCTGGATACACCAAACTTAGACCAAAAGCTAAGAGGTGAAGATGGTTACCTTCTGTAGGAACTGTTGAATTTGGACTTCTATTCCCAGGCCTAAAGGGAAGGATGCATTCCCAGTAAAGAATATGCCTGATTCCTTTTAAGATTTATCTCAAGCAGCAAGCTGACCCATTCCTACTCACAAAGAATTGACTTCTCCCTTGGTTGAGCCCCACCGTATCTTAAATACAGTGCTATCTTTGTACCTGCAGCATTTCCACATGCCTCAGGGCCTGAGTCTTGCTGTCCTTGGATTCCCAGACCTTGGCACATAGTAGGCACTCAAAACTTGTGTGCTAAAGGAACAGCATGGCATCAACTTGATTCTTTATCAGGGCAAGTCAAAGGCAATTTGGGCATGGAAAAATCTTGGGAATGTCATTTACCCCCTTAAAGCCTTAGTTTCCGCGTCTGTGAATGGGGATAAAGAAACCAAGAACCCTGTTCCTGTTCCGGTGTGCGAAATGCTTGGCAAGGCGTTTGTCTCACAGTAAGCTCTCAGTAGGTGGTAGCTCTTCGTGGTGGCCAGCCTCCAAGACGGTCCCCAGTGACTCATGTTGGTACCCACACCCTTGGGGGCCCCTGACACTGAACAGAGCGGGCTAGGTAACAGCAGGATAACAGAGAGATGGTAGAGTGTGACTTGCCAGAACCACTCACAAAAATTACTGGGGTTTCTGCTTGCTCTCTTTGGGATCACTTGCTCTGGAGGGCACTGGACATCCTATCATGAAGACGTCCACGTTGGTAGGATCTAGGCTTCTTGCCAACAGCCAACATCAAGTGACCTTCTGTGTGAGTGAGCCATCTTGGACATGGATCCTCCAGCCCCTGTAAAGCCTTCAGAGGACTGCAACTCTGGTGGACACCTTGACTGCAGGCTCGTGAGAGACCTGGGGCAGTTAAACCACTCTTATATTCCTGACCTACAGAAATTGTGTAGACAGACGCTTATTGTTTTAAACTGGTAAGTTTGGGGTGATTTATAAGGACACAATATACTTGTTGTAAATAGTTGTACAGGTTATCAATAAAGATGCACCTCCCACGTGGTCAGTGCCTGTTCTTACCTGATCTCAGTTCTCAAGAGCAGTGGGGGGAGGAAGGTTGGTTTTGACCAAATCAGGACTCTCCTCTCCCCAAACTGAGGAGGTGGGGAACTAAGGTAGACCTTCTCAGGAACTGACCTGAGGAAGGTGAGAAAGTCCTCGTGGTACTATTTGCTACACTGACAAACTGATGTCAAAATATCACTGGACCCTGAAACAGACATTCTAATGTTATTTCACGGTGGCAGGCATGTACGTCGCCTTCCAAACAGTGGGACAATCCTGACCCTAAGGGCTAATCTTGGCCCCTTCTCTGTCACCTGCCCCCAGCAGCTAGCATGCCACCCACACCAATGTCTTGCTTAGCTTCCCCTTCCCAAGTCCTTCAAACCACATAACTTTGATGAAAATGGTGGCATTTTTAAAGTGGCCAGTATTTGACTGAATAATGAGTATTCCTTAGTTTTTTCAGGCTACACAGGACTTCAGTTCAGTTCAGTTCAGTTGCTCAGTAGTGTCCGACTCCTTGCGACCCCACGAATCACAGCACGCCAGGCCTCCCTGTCCATCACCAACTCCCGGAGTTCACTCAGACTCACGTCCATCGAGTCAGTGATGCCATCCAGCCATCTCATCCTCTGTCGTCCCCTTCTCCTCCTGCCCCTAATCCCTCGAAAGTGAAAGTGGAGAGTGAAAAAGTTGGCTTAAAGCTCAACATTCAGAAAACGAAGATCATGGCATCCGGTCCCATCACTTCATGGCAAATAGATGGGGAAACAGTAGAAACAGTGTCAGACTTTATTTTTGGGGGGCTCCAAAATCACTGCAGATGGTGACTTGCAGCCATGAAATTAAAAGACGCTTACTCCTTGGAAGAAAATTATGACCAACCTAGATAGCATATTCAAAAGCAGAGACATTACTTTGCCGACTGAGGTCCGTCTAGTCAAGGCTATGGTTTTTCCTGTGGTCATGTATGGATGTGAGAGTTGGACTGTGAAGAAAGCTGAGAGCCGAAGAATTGATGCTTTTGAACTGTGGTGTTGGAGAAGACTCTTGAGAGTCCCTTGGACTGCAAGGAGATCCAACCAGTCCATTCTGAAGGAGATCAGCCCTGGGATTGCTTTGGAGGGAATGATGCTGAAGCTGAAGCTCCAGTACTTTGGCCACCTCATGCAAAGAGCTGACTCATTGGAAAAGACACAGGCCTTGGTGAGAGTCAAAGCTTGGGTGATGGGTGTGAGGTATTTGGCTCTGAGCTCCCATGAGGTTGTGTTGCTGCTGCTGCTAAGTCACTTCAGTCGTGTCCGACTCTATGCGACCCCATAGACAGCAGCCCACCAGGCTCCGCTGTCCCTGGGATTACAAAACTCTAAACCCTAAGTCCCTTCCCTTCCCCAGCGATCCCTGGTGTCTCCCTAGAGTATATGCCACTGCTTCTGGAGTGTTTCAACCCTCAACACATGCTGCCATTCTTTACCACCATCCCCAATTCTCCTGCAGTCTCTGCCCCGCTTAGCTCCTCTCAAACTAGAGGGTTTATACCCCAGGTCCCACCCCAGGCAAATATAGTTCTTTCAGAACTTTCTGACCTTTAAGGGACCACAGACTTTGAAAGCCACCTCTGTGTTGGAATTTACTAGCTCCCTGGGCAGGAAAACACAGCTCTTTGTTTGGTACTCAAAAGTGTCTTGACTATAAAAGACAAATGCCTCAGGATGGGAATAGGAGCCGTGTCCCTCCTTCACCTCAGAGAGCTCTCGGCCTGCGTGCACTCCCTCTTCCTGCTGAGAGGTTGGCGCAGACACAGCCTCCTCTTTGTTCAAGAATCTGGAAGTTCCCACTGTGTTCCAGAGAGCTTAAACACCGATCATCATTGGTTCCCCCGTGGCCAGTCTGCCTCGGGTCCCGGAATTCCCACAGATGCAAATACAGATGGGAGCACCATGCCACCGCTGATGAGAACAAGACACCAGCAGGACCGTGCACGAAGCTGGCCTTGACCAATTCCTTCCTGTTGGATATACAGTATTCCTCACAATTTCCACCCAAAACTCTGCTAACCCTTATTTCCCCCAAGTCCAGCTGTGGTGGGAACAAAAGGGGGATATGGGGGTCCCAGCCACTGGACCACTCTATGGCATTGGCTTAAGGATCTCGACAGCCAGGTCCTGCTCTCACATCCACACAGTCCCCTGAAGATGTGGTTCCTTTTTAGAAATCAGTGGGTGTTGTGTTGCCTGAAACATCCAATGGCCGATGCTTTCAGCACTGGAGAGTGTCTCTGCCTGACTTTGGCACTCAGCCCAGAAACCAAAAGGCAAAGAGTGTGCCCTTGAGGTTGTCACATGGGATTTGAAATTTTAACAGCTCACCTCTGCTTTGGTGCAGACTGTTACATTGACAGTACACAAATCTCTGTCCCTAAACTTAAGGAAAAATCAGTGTTTGTGCTTAGCATGGTGTGTTACACATCGAGGGCAGCCAATCAAAGTTTTTGATTTGGCTGTATTAGTATTACATTGGGTTGAGAGAATCACCAGTTTAGCGCTTCTACAGAGGACTTCTTCCTCTGTTTTGTCTAGGTTGTGATTTTGTTTTATGGCTTCGGCTATGTTAAGAAAGAGAGGCTCCAAGTTCAGCCTGGGGCAAAAGGAAAAGACAGTTCAACCTGTCACCATTTTTATCCACTGGGTTTCCACCTCTATTATTACTGACCCCTCAGGGTCGAGGGATTAAACCCCCCTCCTCACCCTCTTCTCACCAATAAAACTGACAAACTAACCTGCCTCCAAATTTAATACTTAATCTCTACTGACAGAAAGACATGCTTCAGCACCAACTTTATTTGTGTTATTGGCTTGAATTATATAAATAGACTCAAGAGCTGTAAAACATAGGGAAGAAAATAAAATTACTGATTTTTTCACTCTTCCCAAGGCAAATCCCACAAGTAGCTAAGCCCAGTTGCCCGAAACTTTTTACAAGTAATTTCATGGTAATTTTACTATGGAAAAGAAAAAGGAGAACTAGAAGGTAAAGCCTAGGAACTTCTCCTTTGTCTCAGCCGTCTATCTCTTCTCACACTTGGAGTGACAGGAACAGAGACCAAGCGTGGAAATGGTATGATTGATACACATACAAAATCTCACCCGTGGTTAAGACTTTCAGGGGAAATTTAGACCACAGCCTCAGCTTCCCGTGCTCACTACCCTTTGGATCAGTTCTGTTTTTAAAAATCAAAAAAGCGCAACATTTGGAAGCTTCAACTAAGGTATACCATGAGAGATGAACAGTATTTCTCTCCAACAAAAGCCACGCTTTGTAGCAGAGCTCAGTTCCTGCAGGACTGACAATTCCGAGCCTGTGACTGTCACAGAGAAGGCAAGGAGGCAGCACACTTGAAAAGGTGTCCTGCGTGAGTCGATGAAGCCAGCTGTGAGCTGTTTCCTAAGATTACAGGGCCCCTAGCTATGTGCGCCTAAATCACCTCGAAGCTTTTTCTAGTCCCATCCTTCGGACACCTGTCTCCAGGCTAATCCTTCTAGTCTAAACAGCTGCCTCGGTCACGTCATGCCTACCTTTAATGACTCCCCCATGCCTCCAAAAATGTCAGTTACACCCTAGACTGGCCTTTATATTGTGCAAGAATCTGGCTGCCTCTGACATTTAATCTCCCTCCATCTCCAACAGGAATCTGCTGCCCCTCAGCAGTCTCCGCACCACTTTGTATTTGCCCATCTACATTCACACCTTTCCTTGCGAACATCTCCATCCTCCCCACTCAGATGCTCCTCCCCCCGCCCTCCTCCTCACCCACCAACTCCAAGGCATGAAACAAAGAGTGGGATTTGGATTTAGGCAGATTTGGGTTAAATTCCAGTTCTACTGCTTGCGTGCTGTGTCTCACTGGGAAACTGTCTGACCTCTGAATCTCAGTTTACTCATCTATAAAATGAGAATGTTCACACCAGGTTCATGGTAGATACTCAGGAAAGGATAATTGCCTTTTTGCTGCATGTCTGTCCAACTCCATGCAGCACCCCAACCTCCTGAATCAACTAATTTCTATCAATGGTACCCAAAACATGGTTTACATATGAGAATAACGTTTAGGTGTAGCAAAGCTGTTATCAAGGAATTGGGCAGTCAGAAATATAGAGATCATGAGACCCTCTCAGGACAGAGCTCAGAGGTCAATGAATGAGTGTTCATTCTCTGTTGGTGACATGCTGAAATTTCAGTTTCGAGGGAGTGGAACCCAATACAAATACTCGAAAAAGAGCCAACCAGTCCATGGATTGGAAATTATAGTACTGGCATGACTCACTGTTAGATATTGGAAAGAATTCCTGAATAACGTATTTTTTTATCATTTACCCCCAAATTTTCAAAAGATGATGCCAATTAACAAATTCAGTTCCGTGATACTTGAATCTTAATTTTTTAAAACATAGATGCATTAGACATGTTTATGATGCTTCAGCCCTCTTGAAAGAAATGGACCCACTCACAGACCTTCATTCAGCAGGTGATTCACCCTTCTTTGGACACGTCTGATTGGTGTAGGGATAGCACCAGACCAAAGAACAGCCAATCCCGGAGTCTGGAGGACAACAATGACCTGAAGCTGAGTGCAGAAAGGTGATGGGAGCTGATCACATTCTCTGTCTTCCGAGAGCTAGACGAGGAAACACGGGAGGAACGAGCCCATAGCGACAAGAGTAAAAAGTTTAAGGGTGCCCTAAGGGAGGGTCAGGGACGTGGCAGGCAGAAGCCATGAGCAAGCCAGAGGTAAGAAAGCTGAGAAACGTCTAACAAGCCAAGACAGCCAGTTAGAAAAGAGGAGAACTTAGCAGAAGCGTGAAGAGAAGCAGGAAGCCGTGAGAAAGAGATGGCGAGAGTGGGGGGTCCCTGGAGCTGACCAGTTCCTCAGATCGCCTCAATCTTTGGAGCTATCTCAGTTCCTATAAAAATCCCCTGTTTCAAGCTAACTTACATCAATATTCCTTATAAACAGAACCAAACCTAAACAGTAGGAAAGCAGTGAGATATTTCATTACCAGGAATGCACATTTTATTCCACAAGTCACAAACCAACAGGCCCCTGAGGATTATTTCTTTTCAGTGAGACACAAGGTGCAGGGTTAGATTACCTTAAAGGATGGAGCAAGGTTTTCTCTGAGCACCAGCTGCAGGGAGCCTCTTATTACACACTTCTGAGGGCAGCCACCACAGTCTGACACTTTCAGAACACTTCCATCAGCTTTGAGGACTCAGACTATCCCTGGTAGGCGATGCCAGGGTGACTTGGGAAAGAGAACCCTCTTTTGCTATAAGATATGCAGAACTGTGTTCTGTGATTCGTGATACTGACTAGTCCTGTGACCCCAAGAAAATCACCTCATCTGAGACTCAGCTTTCTTCCTTGTGATAGATGATTGCTAAATTGACTTTTGAAATTAATAATGTATGAATCTTCTAAGTAAATTTCTTCTTTCAGTTAGATCAGGAGAGGAGGCAACCTAGAAGAAAAAGACCGTGGACATCAGGAAACCTGCGTTTCAGCTCTGCCACTCACTGCATGGGCAAGCTGGGACAGCACCTCTCTGGGTATCACTCATAAAAGGAGGGAGTCGGTTTGTGTCTCAGGAAAAGGGCATTTTCACTCCAAATTCAAAATTCTAAGAATTTTGAACATCCCAATCCATGATTCCAGTGACTCCTTCAGTTCAGTTCAGTCGCTGAGTCGTGTCCGACTCTTTGCGACCCCATGAATTGCAGCACGCCAGGCCTCCCTGTCCATCACCAACTCCCGGAGTTCTCTCAGACTCACGTCCATTGAGTCGGTGATGCCATCCAGCCATCTCATCCTCTGTTGTCCCCTTCTCCTCCTGCCCTCAATACCTCCCAGCATCAGTCTTTTCCAATGAGTCAACTCTTCGCATGAGGTGGCCAAAGTACTGGAGCTTCAGCTTCAGCATCATTCCTTCCAAAGAAATCCAAGGGCTGATCTCCTTCAGAATGGACTGGTTGGATCTCCTTGCAGTCCAAGGGACTCTCAAGAGTCTTCTCCAACACCACAGTTCAAAAGCATCAATTCTTCGGCTCTCAGCTTTCTTCACAGTCCAACTCTCACATCCATACATGACCACAGGAAAAACCATAGCCTTGACTAGACGGACCTCAGTCGGCAAAGTAATGTCTCTGCTTTTGAATATACTATCTAGGTTGGTCATAACTTTTCTTCCAAGGAGTAAGCGTCTTTTAATTTCATGGCTGCAGTCACCATCTGCAGTGATTTGGGACACCTGTATTTAAAATTCCTTATCTTGTTGTTCTTTTCCACCCTAGTGATCCAGAAAGCAATCTACCACAATTTCCAGGAGAATTTATCTCTCTCAGTTTGTCTAGCTAGAGACTAGCATGACACCTGTTGGGGACAAGTGTTGCAGTCCAAAGCCAGTTGGAGCAGTCACGTGGACTAATTTGGACTCCTGGTGGCACAAGTTCCCCCGGTTGCTGATAGAGAACTGTGAAGTCTAAATTGGAAGACAGGCATATCCAAAAGAAAATCTATGTCTCTTTCCCAGAATACCATAAAGCCATAAATAGAAAATGACGATGTAGAGCCTAAAGCATTCCTCAAGGCCCTTTTAAGTGTCTCTTTTTAAAATGATGAAATTGAATGGTGGAAATTAGGAGTTTTAGGGTCCATGGATTAAGGAGGTACAGGCCAAGAGAAAAAGGGCAGGAGCAAATATGGCTTGCTACAAAAGAAAATTAATTCTCTAAGTCTTCCCTGTGGCTCAGACGGGAAAGAATCCGCCTGCAATGCGGGAGACCCGAATTCAATCCCTGGGTTGGGAAGATCCCCTAGAGCAGAGAATGGCAACCCACTCCAGCATTCTCCCACGGGAGAATCCCATGGACAGAGGAGCCTGGTGGGCTACAGTCCATAGGGTTGCAAATAGTCGGACACGACTGAGCGACTGAAAGAAAATGGTGCCCTGCGATTTCAGTAAAAACTGAAAGGCACAAATGACTCCAAGGCCCTAAAGGTCACGGATTTTCACTGTTTCACCAACACAGCAAATGCTCCAGGTAAATGAAGTCACAAAAGTCTACAGTAACATGCTTATTAGTCCACAGGGGCAGGTGACTTAAAGTAACCAGAAACAAAAGGCAAAACCAGTAACTGACAGAATAAATACCTATAAGGCAAGGAAGATACGGAAAGGAGTTCAACCTCAATAATAATTAAAATAGAATGTTAAATGAGCTATTTCTTTTTGCCTATCAGGTTGGCAAACAATAAATGAACAGCATTCAGTGCTGCTACAGATGAAGAGAAATAGCCAATCCTGAAAACAGTAGGTCATGCAAAATTTTAAATATGCATGGTCATTGACCTAGCAATATAGCCCTCAGAAATTCTTCCATGGGTATTTCCTAAGTGCTCATTTACGCTCTTAACAGCCAAATCTGGGAACTACTCACACCAATACTGATTTAGTTAAACAAACTTTGTACACCCAAAAAACAGAGTAGTACTCCATAGCTGTTTTTAAAACGATGAGCAATAGCTAAATGTAGTGATGTGGGAAGATTTTCCGGTGAAAAAGCAAGTTTTGGAAGAGAATACATGGTATGATCCAGTTTTGTTAAAGGTGCACAAATGCGTAGGTGTGCATGGGGGCACACACATACACAACACTCAAAATCCGTGCCTGCCTCCACCCCTCACATCTCACCACGCCAGCCTCACATGCTGTGTTTTAGCACCAAACTGAGTCGCCAGTTTCTGTAACATCTATTAAGAACACAGGTCTCAGCCCTGGGCCCGCTACCCAATGTCTGGCTAAACCCTAACCTTCATCCTATGTTAGTACGGAAACCTGGAAGAATATACATCAAAGTGTTAACATGGCTATTTCTGAGACGGAGATGACATGGTGTTTACCATTTCTGTATCAAACTTTTCTGCATTGTTTGCATTTCTAATAATGATAATAATGTTTTACTGTTTTGTAATTAAGAAAAAACAACACTGTAAATGTAAAGAATAAAACTGAAAAAATATAGTGATCAGATTGTATTGCTTGTTCCACAACGACTGCTACACTCTGCTCCCTATGAATTTTTCCAGTTCTAGTTATATATCTCGCATCTGTTCTATAAAAAGCTCCAAACAAAGCATCCCAGGATAGAGGGGGTAAGACAGAAATAAAGGAGACTTCCCAGTGACTTAGAGAGATGGCGCTTACTTCCAAATTTCAGGTTAGGAGACTGAAGGATTTTTAGCCCTATGGAATGAAAGTTGAAGCTTTGGTTTATGTTCAACTTCTCAGAGAACTTAAACCGAGAAATAACTTTAGTAGGAACTAGATATGATGATTTAATTTTGTATTATCAGGCCCCCTAGGCACCCCCCAAAAGTCAAAGAATTGTTAATTGTAAAATCAAACAAAAAAGCACCACCACTTAATAGATCTTATACCAATCAAAGTATATTTGAAAATTCTGAAGTATCAGAGCGTCCGGGTTATAACTTGAGTTGGACAGTGGTGTGTGGTGCTCATATTAGGGCATCCCACTCAAAACCTGGAAAGTTCACGTTTAAGCTCTTTCTTTCCACCGCCTGCTGACTTCCCCGTCCCCCACCAGGGGGGCGCCAAGGCTCTGTCAGCCCCTGGCCCTGGGGCCTCTCCAATCCACCCCTGCCTCCGCTCCGCCCTAGCTCTGCACTCCCCTTCGTCTGGACTGCAGCTGTGAGGCCAGTCTCCTTGGTCCTAGCAGTCTGTTCTCCACACTAGAGCTGGACTGATCTGTTACTGTTCAAATGTGACCACTTCCTTTCTCTGCTTGAACCCCTTTGGTGCCCCCACTGCTCATAAGACAAAGTCCAGACCGAGTCAAGGGAGAGGCTTGAGGCAGCTTTCCTACTAGGCGCTGCCTTGGTTAAAGCAGTGATTCTCAACTCTATGAGACTTGGCCAAAGAAATCTTTAATCCTGATACATTTTGAAAATTCATCCCAGGTGACTCTACCCTCAGTGGTCAGATGCTCGCCCTTAGAGGAACACTGATGAGGGACAGGAGCAAGGACGGTCAGAGGCCCAAACGGGGCTGCAGCCTGGAGTTCAGTATTAACCCAAGGGGGCTTAAGTGCAGGTTAAGCCTCTGTTCTCGAATCTACACCAAAGAAGACTCATTTCATCTCATCCCCTCACCAGGGAGGAAGGTTCTGGTGACATGCTCCAGCCAGGGGCTCTTTAAAAAAACAATATTGAATACTGAATCTTCCTTTAAATATTGAATCTTCCCGTTTATCAATAATGCACCTATTTATTTATAAAAAGCAAATATTTAACAAGCAGGGCAATTTTAATTCGGAATTAAATATTTTTACAAAATCCAGGAGAGAATTCCACAAAGGGAAGGCCAATTCATACAAATACTGACTCTCCTTCACCTTCCCAGACTTTCTGGCGGGCCACGTGCTCAAATACATGTTGGGTCAGGGGCAGGGGCAGGGAGGATGCTCCGTATGCTCGTTTAATCCCACAGTTTATCATTGAGTTTATTATCTCTTTGCCTTCACACAGGACTGAGAAATGACTCCAAGCAGGACCTATCTACTGAATGCTTAAACAAGAACTTGCGGCAAGTGTCTCTTTTAGATAACTGCATTCTAATTTCTAAGTCTTATTACAAGGGCACTTTTATTCTTATTTTTATACCAATTATCTCCTCCTGTTATTGTTATTACCCCTCAAGCTAGCCTAGCCTGGGGTTGAATACCATTGCTCTGAGCTACTAGTTGGCTAACTCTGGTCAGTTCACTTACACTCCTCAAGGGTGTTCTCTGGTTATTCTTCCTTACAGAAAGCATGAAAGATGCCGTACAACAAGGAAGGTGTCCTATGAATGTTAATTGCCCTCCTTTCCCTTCTCCCCCTGCCCCATCACACATCACAGCATTACCTCCAGGTTGCAGTCATGCACTTGAGAATCTCCTTTTAGCCTAGAACTGAAATTTATCTTCTTGCAGTCAGGCGCTCTGTAATAATGTCACTTCAAAGGAAACATTGTTTGGTCTCACGTGGTCCAGCACAGCATCCTCTAAGAAGGCTGCTGGTTGGTTGTCAAGGGAACTTTGAAGGTGGTGTTTATCCTATGGGGATTCACCATGATCCAGGGCCTCATATTCAGCCTTCCAGACATGGGACTTGATTGGTCCAATATGCTGGTGAAGGGAGGGTCTCTCCTCTCTGGGAAGCTGTGTGTTGACCAGGGTCACAGAGACTGGTACATACAAACCAGAATGCTGATTCTTTATTTCACAGTGAAAAATACACCACTGGTGGTAATCGTGGTGGTGGTGAAGGAAAGACAGGTTACTAGAGGAACAAAACAAGAAAAACTCGCTCCATGATGTCACTGACAAGGAGACCCCGGCAGCTCTCTCTCCCTCTTTCAGAGACAGAGCTTGCTAAAGGAACTGCATCCAGCCCCAGCTTCTCACATTCTAGATCCCATTTTCTGTGTTCTAGTCTATGCTTTTCTGCTCACGCATCTTTCTCCAACTAAAGTACCAAATGTCTCAGTCCCACCACCTGGAGTTCTCTTGGGCTGGTGTCCTGGGTGCCCCCAGCTCTGGAGTTGCCCTGTTACACTGCTGTGGCTTCCTCCTGCTAAGTGGGAATCCTTTCCCTCTGGCTGGCATTTCCCTCTGTGACAGAAGACTGATGAAAACAATAGCCTGGACTCCCCCTTTCACTCAGTCTCTCCTTCTTGATTCCCTAGGAAGACAGCGTGGCTTCTCTACTTGCAAATTGGGGGGAAATAAATGGGATGCTCAAGAGCAACTTCTTCCCCCCACTGCCACACTTTGACAGCTGACCTGCTCACAGAGAATGGGATTTCTCTGCTCCCCGAGTCATGTTTCCCATGAGAAAAGGTCCAGCAAGGTCCAGGCTAGGAGGGAAAGGCTACCTTACTCTGGGGTTCAATATCAAGGGAGCCCCTTCAGTAGATAAAAGCCTTGTTCTGATCTATCTGTATCAGTGAAAAGGGTGGCTATTCTGATCCTTATTTGCATTTCCTATTTCATTGCTCATTGTTCAGGAGATGAGTGGGGATAAATAACACCCTTTCTTAGCCCTGGCAAGCTTCCTGCAGCTGGCAGATGCTCACCAAAGCCCTCTCCACTTCTTCTAGCACCACGGGGAGCAGCCACCCTGGTTTGTCTGGGGCTGAGGGGTCTCCTGGAATGCAGTCCCTTCTTGAAGGCAGGGGCCATATCTATCCCTCTGAAAAGCTGTGGTAGAAGCTCAATAAATTCATGTCAATTCAATTGATTAGTTAAGGGGAGTCACAACAGGCCCCAGTCTTAAATAGCCTCCTCTATTTTGTCAGTGGCAACAATCATGGCTGCCTTGTTTCAAAATCATGGAACTATGTAGTCAGTGTAAAATATGTCTTACAATAGCTTCATGCTTAATTTTCTACATTTTAAATCCAAGTTCCCAGAACCAAACAATAATTCTTACCTGTGACTTTGACTAAATTTTCACAAATATATAAATTCCTTTCTTGTTAACAACAAAAGAAATTAAAACTCTGGTTGTTTTAATACTTTGATTTGTGTGAAGACATACAGGAAATCATATTGACCAGGCACAGGAATGGAAGGAGGCATTGATTGACACAGGGAGTTTTAAAATAGGATTAAAATATTTTCTTCACTATTTTTCAGTACAGACGCACCAAGGATCCTGGAACTCCCATTGTTTCAAATAAAGTAATGAAGTCATTGTGAAAAGATTTTATTTGGGAAAGCTGAGTCATGCTTCTGTATTCTGTCTCATCAAAACTTCTCCCTGATCTTTACCTCATCATAAAACTTTTGTAGCACCCCCCACAGTGATGAAAAGTGAACCTTTGCAATACCTTGCCTCAAAGCTGGCTGTCTTCTGTATCCTACTTCCTTTAAGCTGTGGCGAAAGCTTTACTTATGTATTTCAACTGGAAAAGAGTTAACAGGTTAGACTAATGTTGACAAATTGTTCAATAAAATAAAATTGATGATGTTTAGCAAGAACTTTAAGGCAAATTTTGCTAGTGATGACTCATGCTGATAATATGGTAGGAGTTTGTAACCTGTGTTGCCCTAAAGGAAAAAAATTCAAAGACACTAACTAAAGATGGAAAGACAGACTTTCAGGACCAGCATGATAGGGATAGGAGTCACTGTATCAGGTCTTACAGTGGGGAAGAGAGATTGGGCTCAACTCTGAATACAGTGTAGGCACCTGGGAATTTATAGCCAAAGAGCAGAGGGGAGGCCAGAACATGGAAGATTACTTAAGAGGAAACATGAGGAGTAAGGGGTCTTTGACTTAATCAACCAGATAGAATTTTTAACTGAAGACAGGCCAGGGTGATTAGATATCAACTGAGAGCCAATGGAGGATGAAGAGCTTGATTAGATGTTGAGGGTGGTCAGATTTTAAGGGTGGAAAGTTCTAATTAAATTTGACTTAGCAGGGTTCTTGTTAAACAGGATTTTACAGGGACATGAGCCTGCCCAAAGTCTGCAAGGCAGAGAATCTTTGTCAGCTCCCCAGAACTCTGTGGGCTTTGGCAGGTCCCTGAACATTGAGAATGCCAGCTCTAATGGTCCATCTCCACAAGGATTTTTCCACCCACTGAAGGAGGAAGACAATAAATGAGTAAATATAGAGGATAATAAGTATTAAAAGGAACTAACAGGGGGCTTCCCTGGTGGCTCAGTGGTAAAGAACCCACCTGCCAACGCAGCAGACACAGATGTGATCGCTGGCCCAGGAAGGCCGCACATGCTGCAGAGCTGCTAAGCCTGTGCGCCACGACCACTGGGCCTGTGCTCCAGAGCCCGGGAACCCATGTGCCCGCCCAAGCAGCTACGGCAACCCATGTGCCTAGAGCCTGTGCTCTGCGACAAGAGAAGCCCCCGCAATGAGAAGACCATGCACTGCAACCAGAGGAAAGCCTGCATAGGAACAAAGACCCAGCACAGCCAATCAATCAATCAACCGATCAAGAGGACAAAAAGTTCAGCTCCAGCATTGTTGTTCAGTTGCGCATTCGTTGCAACCCCAAGGACTTAAGCCCGCTGGGCTCCTCTATCCATGGGATTCTCCAGGCAAGAATACTGGAGTGGTTGCTAATTCTTCACCAGGGGATCTTCCAGACCCGGGGATCAAGCCCAGGTCTCCTGCATTGCAGGCAGACTCTACCGTCTGAGCCACCTGAGAAGTCCAAAAGAAACTGCTAGGAAGCTGTAAAGGAGAATTGAGAGAGGCCACTTTTGCAAATCAGGGATGGCGCCTGGAGCAGTGCAGAGCGCTCAGGCTGGGTTGGGGGGAGGGCATAGAGGGGGAAGCCTGGTGTGCTCTCAGGAGGAGGCTGGAGTGCTAGGGGACAACGTCCAAGGCCAAGGTGGAGAGGGAGTGGGGCCAGGACATGCAAAGGAGGGTGGGTTTCATCGGATGTACAGTGGTTACATCAGTGAGGGGTTGGAAACCATGGTAGAGTCTGGGCCTGACTTGCATTTTAAAACAACAGTTCTGCACTGTTTGGAGAGAAGGAGTGGGGTGGGGGGGGGGGGGGTGGCCAGAGGGAAGCAGAGAGCGCTGTCAGGAGGTGGTGTGGCAGGCAGAGAGAGATGACAGGGAGGAAAGATGGTGTCAGTCTGAAAATACGTAAGTAGATACATACATAAAGCTATTTCAGAGTTAGTTTTTTAAAATAATGAGTGCTTTAATGCTGATATTGTCCTCCAGAAATGCGCTAACACGATGGAACACATCATCCCCAATCTCCACATAAATGCACAGGATTAACATGGAATTTTCACTGAACTTTTATGCCTAGCAGAAGAAGCTTATATCAGCCATAAAGCATAGGAACTCGGAGACAATGATTGATCCTCCTGCCAAAAAAATCTCTTGCTCTCTGTGATTAGCAGAGGCTGAGTCATACAGGCAATGGGCCTGTTTACGTACAGCTGTCTTCAAATAGCCTGGATGGCAGAATGAGAGAAGGAGGAGGAAATCACACTTGTAAATATTACTGATCTTCTTCGTGGGGCCTTGGGTGCAGGGAGGGATCTACTACCAAAGATGTGTCCTGGGAGGATATTACGAATGAAGAGTGTGTGCACACGTGTGTAACTCACTGTGTTAATCACCCGTGCACTGCTGTAACCAGTTATAAACAAAACAAGTTCATAGGAATTCCATTATCAAAAAGGTTCGGAGAGAAATGACTTCATCTGGTGACATAAGAAAAAATTCCACCAAAATAAACTTCATGTGACGTCTAAATTGGTTGACATGAAATATGACAAGTTTAAAATAAGTAACTCGGTAAAAATCACTCTTTAGAAGCTACAGTCTATGAGGCAGAAACTGGGCCTGTTTGCTGGGTAATGAATTTCTCAAATAAAACTGCATTCTTTGAGTTGAACCCAGGAAGGGAAAGGAAAACTCAGTACCTTTGCTTCACCTCAGCCTCTAGGCCCATTTTCTGTCTCAAGACAACCTTGCTGACTAGGGTGATTGAGATGTTTGAGGTGAGGAACAGTCAGAAGACCATAAGGAGGGACCTAACAGTCAGCTCAGCTCTCACTCTCCACAGGCCAAAACAGTCAAATAATCTGTTCAATTTCTTTTTTTTAGAATGAATGACATTTTGTGAATGGCGATGAGAGCAAAATGCTATTATAATATCATTCATTTCATAAAGTTTTAAACATCAATAAATCCAGGATATAGAAGATGCTCACCCCCAATTATTCAAATTTGGTTTGTTGGAGAAACATTGGTAAAAATTTCAAACACTTCAGAAGTATAGAGGGAAAAACTTAAAATTCTCCTCCTCACTTCCTACACTTTCTCCTCCCCTGATAGCAACCACTGTTACATGTGGTCTGAATCCTTTCACATAGCATAGAACATATCAATAGGTTCTTTAAAAACAGGGATTCTACTAGATGTCTTTTTCTACAAATTGCTTTCCTTACTCTCTAGACACTATACACAGTCACCTCATATTAAAATATAAATGCATCATTATTTTACAAGTACCCTATTGGTGAATACTTAGAAAGTGAATTTCAAAGAAGTTTTTTTCATGTAACTGTAGGATTCTTTCAGAGTAAGGATAGAATGTACCTATGCTGTGAGAGGATTTTTATCCAAATGGTTTAAACCAAGTATGGATATGAACTGAGAGCTATTTGAATTTACAGAAAACTAAGGCCCTGAGACACTGAGGAAATTCTCCAGGGTTGTAAGACCTTGAGCCATCTGCCTGCTTCTCAGCCTGGGGTCCTCCCTTTTGAGTTAGTGAATGTCACTGTCCCCTCGGGACTGGAAGGGTGCTAAGAGGGGGAAGAAGCTCTTAGTGGAGAAAATAATGCAAGGAAAGGAGACAGGAAAATGACACAGCAGGTGAGGGAAGAAGGAAGAACAACGGGAGCTGGCGACCTTGCTGGGGGCCCAGAGGAGAAGAGGGGGGCCAGGGCAGGGACTGAGAGACTGTGTGGAGATCCCTGGAATACAGGAGGTCCTGGAGCCATTTTTTTCCAAAGGATATTTTGATGCCAAAATAAAATGTAAGGGAGAAGCCAGAAACTATTCACATAGGAAGGACATTGTGAAACTTTGATTAAATTCTGGCAGATGACTCAAAGAACACTGCCATGACTCAGACTGGAATAAAAAGCATGGTGCAAACCTTAGGAAGGGAGTGATTTTTCACGTAGTTCTTTTGGGGCTAAGCATGCCAAAGATGAAAGTTAGAGACAAAATTACAAAGGAGATCTGGGTGAATTTCCCCCTTCTCAGCTGTCTTCTACCTTGCAGGGTGTCCCTCCCTCCCTCATGCCCTGAGTCACAGCGGCAGCTCCAGAGTTTCTATAGTGGTGGAACCGAGGGGCAGCAATCTGAGTAGAAGGAGGAGGCAGAGGACTACTCTTGAGGTTGCAACTACAGGGCCAGCAAACCATTATTTGCATAGAGTCTGTGATGAAGCAAAACAAATGGCAAAGTTTCTAAAACATGCTCTTATTCACATTCTTCATAATTATAAGAGAAAGTTAATTATTCACTTTAAACAATGTTTCTCTTATTTCCTATTGGGTGGCTTGGGAGATTGGAGGAAAGGAACCCTTCCCCAGGTCAGACACTCACTCCTTTGTACCGCTGGCCTGTTCTTGTGTTCTCTTTGCTTTCTTCTCATCAACATTTGCTCCCAGGACAGGTGAGGATGAGCTCAAATAAGGCACTTCTGGATCACAGGCTCAACTATCACAATGACTGAGTTATCTGTATGCTGTCGGGAACAAAACCTAAGCCTAAGAATTAGTCTCTTTGGGGTACAGTGTTAGTTGGTGGAATGAGGATTCTGGAGAGGAAATTGCTCCTAAAGTTTTTCTACCTCTCTGCCTGCTCCTAGTTCAGTTCAGTTCAGTTCAGTCCAGTCGCTCAGTCGTGTCCGACTCTTTGCGACCCCATGAGTTGCAGCACGCCAGGCCTCCCTGTCCATCACCAACTCCCGGAGTTCACTCAAACTCATGTCCATCGAGTCGGTGATGCCATCCAGCCATCTCATCTTCGACGTCCCCTTCTCCTCCTGCCCCCAATCCCTCCCAGCATCAGTCTTTTCCAATGAGTCAACTCTTCGCATGAGGTGGCCAAAGTACTGGAGTTTCAGCTTTAGCATCAGTCCTTCCAATGAACACCCAGGACTGATCTCCTTTAGAATGGACTGGTTGGATCTCCTTGCAGTCCAAGGGACTCTCAAGAGTCTTCTCCAACACCACAGTTCAAAAGCATCAATTCTTCGGCACTCAGCTTTCTTCACAGTCCAACTCTCACATCCACACATGACTACTGGAGAAACCATAGCCTTGACTAGACGGACCTTTGTTGGCAAAGTAATGTCTCTGCTTTTCAATATGCTATCTAGGTTGGTCATAACTTTCCTTCCAAGGAGTAAGTGTCTTTTAATTTCATGGCTGCAATCACCATCTGCAGTGATTTTGGAGCCCCAAAAAATAAAGTCTGACACTGTTCCCACTGTTTCTCCATCTATTTCCCATGAAGTGATGGGACCAGATGCCATGATCTCAGTTTTCTGAATCTTGAGCTTTAAGCCAACTTTTTCACTCTCCTCTTTCACTTTCATCAAGAGGCTTTTTAGTTCCTCTTCACTTTCTGCCACAAGGGTGGTGTCATCTGCATATCTGAGGTTGCTGATATTTCTCCCAGCAATCTTGATTCCAGCTTGTGCTTCTTCCAGTCCAGCGTTTCTCATGATGTACTCTGCACAGAAGTTAAATAAGCAGGGTGACAATATACAGCCTTGACGTACTCCTTTTCCTATTTGGAACCAGTCTGTTGTTCCATGTCCAGTTCTAACTGTTGCTTCCTGAACTGCCTGCTCCTAAGGCAAGGCCAAATAAGAGTCAAGAGGTTTAGTTGTTGCCTTCAGGTAGGGGAAAAATTACACTGTTATCAGTCAAATAAATAAAACACTGGATATATCCTTGAGTATAAAAAGACACATAAATGAAGATATTATCTTCATTGTGAATGAAGTGCTAGAGGACTCAGCATTAGGACTGCCCTCAGGAGGTTTATAGGGCTTCCTTCATGGTTCAGCTGGTAAAGAATCTGCCTGCAATGTAGGAGACCTGGGTTCAATCCCTGGGTTGGGAAGATCCCCTGGAGAAGGGAAAGGCCACCCAACTCCAGTATTCCTGCCTGGAGAATTCCATGGACTGTGTAGCCTACGGGGTTGCAAAGAGTTGGACACGACTGAGCGACCTGCACTCCACTTTCACAGGAGGTTTATAAGAGGATTAAAATGGAAGCTTCCACCTGGTTGTTGATGGGCCAGTGAATTCCATTCCCGATTCCCTTCCCAAGGGGAGGGATCAGTCGCAGGAAACAGAAACCACTTGAGATATTTTAATCAGAAGGAGGTTGATTTCAAGGAATTTGGTACTCAGAACATTTTAGAAGGGCTGGAGGAATAGACTTCAGACCAGGCTTACAGAAATGACTCTCAGAACAGGACCACTGAACGGACCCCGGGGGAGATGCCCCTCTGGCACCATCCAGAGGTGAGGAGTCAAGAGGCCAATGCGAACCGCTGGCATCAGCGGAACCATTCTAGAACCACTGGGCTCAAGATCACACCACCAGAGCAGCAACCCAGAGATGAGGAAATCTCTGTCAACACTTCTTAGCTGCAACTACTTCTTAATGTCCATGAAGATAGTGGTTGACCCTGCAGCACAGATACAGATAAGTTCTGTCTCCATCTCCGTGGCCTTGGGGGCAGCGGAAGACCCCTTGCCCCCTTCCCCTTCTCCATTCTGCCTTGCAAATCTTATTCAAGTGTCATCAATTTCAGAATCTAATTTGCCTCCAGAACCATAACCGCAATAGGGTGAGAAAAGAACAGAACAGAACCTGAAAATGATGGCTTTCAACTGTGCAGTAGAAGAAAGCGCAGAAAAAAGACTGGACTTGATGCTAAGGACCAATTCACTATATTGGCTATAGAAGGGAGGACCTGGGGTATGTGTCAGGGGTGGTTTCCCTTTCCTTCAGGTCAAGAGAGAAGGGCTTCAGGGACACAGCTCAGAAGGTGAGAGATGTGTCCTCTGCAGTTTAGGAGGGAGGAGGGGGATGCAATCTCACCCTGCCTGGGGGATCTAAAAATGAGAGATGCCCTGATCGCAGGAGCAAAGGTGATTTGGGGGCTGAACTGTGTCTGGCTATCCTCCCAGAGTTTGGGATTCAAAACAAAGAAAGTAAAAGGAAACATGAGGGTTTCCAATGGACGTAAGGGCCCACACTTGAGAGGGAGCTGGTGTGGAACTGATTCACGTCTGTGCAAGTGGGTCCTCTGAGAGGGAGAAATGGACTTCGGGAGGAAGACGCTGGAAGTCAGCCCTGGAATTCTTAGGGATTGAGGAAACAGCTGTAAGCATGGAGCAGGAGAGTGAGGCAACCATATCAAGAAGGCCTCCTAAGAAGTAAAAATATTCTTCCCAAGAGAAGGAGTCACATGTACACTTTACCAGGCCTGGGGAACATGATGAAGGCTCACACCAGCTTCAGACAAGTATAAACGGTCCTGCTTCCTTAAATCTCCTCTCCCCTCATATTCATGGACCAGAAACTAGGGATGAGAAGGGAAGGAGGAGGACAGGCCAGGTGATGAAAGGACTCCTATGGACTGAACTGTGCCCTTTCCCCCAGTTCATATATTGAAGCGTGAACACCTAGTGTAGCTGAATTTGAGATGGGGTCTTTAAGGAAGTAACTGAGGTTAAACAAGGCCTTAAATGCGGAGCCTGATCCAATCAGATTAGTGCCTTTTAAGAAAAGACACCAGAGAGATCTCTCATTTCACTCTGTGAGGACATAATGAGAAAGTAATGGTCTGTCAGCCAGGAAGACAGTCCTCACCAGGAACTGAATCGACCAGCACCTTGATCATGGACTTCCCAGCCTCCAGAACTGTGAGATACATTTCTGTTGTTCAAACCATCAAGTCTATGGTATACTGTCCTGGTAGCCTGAGCCGACTCACACAGTGAGAAACCAACCCAACCCCTTCTCTGACTCATTATAACTCGCAAGCTGAAGGGAGGGCTGCACCCATTGGCTGACACAAGTTTTCTGGATGACTTGACAATTCACGGTAGTTCATGGGCTCGTGTTTTAGTTTGTGTATATCGGTCCCTATGAGCTTGGTTAATGTGAGTCTGCCTCTGAGAGAGAAGTCCATTCTCAGTGCCCGCCAAACATCAGTCAATCAGGTAAGCTATCGATTGATAAGAATTCTAATTTTAAGACTGACACCCAAGTCCCAGTAAATGATCAAGGGAAATACTTCATTGTGTCTCCTGGCAACTAGCTGTTGGCATCGGAAGCTACACTTCTGGAGACACGCATAATCAGATGCCTTTCCATTTCCAAAAGTGCCAATGGCCTATATGAACACAGGCAGAATTCAAGTTTCTGAGCCCTTCAAGGAATCCATGCAGATCATGGTACTTAAGTTGGAGCTCTTTAATGAATCACAACCCAATTTCCTCCACTGTTCAAAGCTATTTTGTTGTTGCTGAAAATGCTTGCCAAGCAAAGGATCATACAACTTCTTACTTCAACATGTTAAAACATATTTGGTGTATGATGTCTCAGGCAGGCAGCGCAGAGCCCAATTATAATCTATGTGGAAATAACAATTGTGTAAATAATCTGACAAGGAAATGTAACTTCATTCCAGTGACTGGAAGCCAAAGCGAGGAGATTCTGTCTGTTAGCCCCGCCGGTTTGCTTTCTTCAGACACTCTGGCCCTTTTCCCAAGCAGGATAAGTCTGAATAGCACAGCTTTAAAGCAGGCCACTCACATGATATTTGAATGGGATGAGGACACATGGCAAACATTCTTGACCTTCTACCAACAAGAAACCAGAATAGGTTAATGCCCTGTTTGTAGGAAGAAGCCTAATCTAATAGGTAACAGACAACCCAGATTTTGATGACAAATTTGACCTTGATAAAGGCAAAATATGTTGCTTCTTTTTACCACTAGTCTTTAAATTTTTTAATTAACTTAAAATTTAAGTTTAACTTTAATTAACTTTAATTAAACTTTAATTAACTTAAAATTTTTAATTAACTTAGGTCTAAATGTCAGCCTTAATTTTTAATTAACTTAGGTCTAAAAGTCAGCCTTTCAAATGTATCTGTTCATCCAATGTTGGATTTTGAAGATATTGACTAACATTGTCAAAATTTGATAACTCAGGAAAAGAAATCAACATGACTTTAAAGTTTATTGTAGTTTATGTTGTTCAAAGGCCAAGCAAGGGCAAGTAATACCAAGGGGCAGTGTAATGTGTTTGGACCCTCGCTCCTCCATAATGCTAGAGTTTTCTCAGAAATGAAAAATGCCAAGCAAAACAAGGTGGGTTAACAGGTTAAAAAGTCAAGAAAGTTAAGAAACTTAGCAAAGTTTAAATAAAAAACCATTTTCTAATTTATATACCATATACTTTACCTATTATAAATGTTTAAATTATTTCTAAACAATTGGCAGTTATATAATCATAATTACACCCAGTTTTAGAACTTTCCCACTGTTTCAAACAGTGTCTTATGTCTATGTACACTCTATCCTCAGCTTCAGAAACTAATTTCTGACTCGATAGATTTTATATAAATGGAATACAATATGTACCTTTGTGTATATCTGGCTTCTTTCAGTTGGCCTGAATTTGGCTTTTATAAATAACACTGTGATGAACATTCTGTACAGGTGTTTGTGTGGATGTTTGATTTTATGTCTCTTAGCTGAGTACTTCAGAGTGGCATTGTTTGGTGACATAGTAAGTTTATGCTTAACTTTTTAAGAAACTACAAAATTATTTTCCAAAGTGGCTCTACCATTTTACATCCTCATCAGCAATGTATGGCAGTTCCTATTTCTCCACATCCTCTATCTCTTGTTATTGCCTGTCATGAGTTTAGTCATTAAAATGAGTATGAAAAGGTAACTCGTTGTTTTACTTTGCATTTCGCTGATGAGTAATGACACGAACACCTTTTCATATGCTTATTAAAAATCTCTATTTTAATTTTTTCCTCATTTTTCAATTGGGTTATCTTTTTATTATTGAGTTGTGCAGGTTCTTATATATTCTGGATATAAATCTTTCGTTAGATACATGATTTGCAAATATTTTCTCAGTCAAGAGATTTGGTTTTCTTCGTGGGGTCTTTTAAAGCACAAAAGGTTTAACTTTAATCAAGCCCAGTTTATCATATTTTTATTTTATGGGTCATGTTTTGCTGTGACAGCATTTTTTGGAGGGAGGGGGGTGGGTCCACCATAAACTGGTCCATGGGAACGTGTATCTCCTCTGTCCCCTTCGCTGTATCTTCAAAGCTGCCCCAAAGTATCCAAGTGTTCAGCGGAAGCAAACAGCGACAGGGGCAGAGTTTACAGATAGGCATAACCTCTAAGAGACTACTTTGAGAGTGGAGCAAACTGAGCTTGCAATGAATAAAGGTAGAAAGTAGCCTAAAACACAACCTGAAAGTTCCTATTAGAGAAATGTTGCAGTAAACCTAGCATTAAGTTACTGTGAACAGGAGGGCGGAAGAGCAAGAAAGAGCAAGGGGTCAGAAATTAGTGCTATTGATTCTTTCCAGGGATTATAAAAGAAAAAACAGAGGGTTTGGAGGGACTCCGATGCTAGGTGGACCATGGGAGGGATGGTGGTGTTTTCCTCTCTGTGATTCTCTTATCTCTTTTCTGGTTACATGAACTGCTGAGGCGTGAGCAGAGTGTGAAAGAGAGGAGGAAAACAGAGCTCTTAGTCAGCAACACAGAGAAGAGCGCCGTGGAAGTGCTGCAGCCAGCACGCCGAGGTTTGTATCCCTGCTCTGCCCCCAGCCAGCTAAGCTGCCTCAGATGGGACATTTGATCACCATGATTTGCTTCTTCCCCTTTAAAATGGGAGCAGTAATTCTGCTTCACGATTCCACGCTGTGAGGACCAAGTGTGTGTGTGTTGGGTGGAAAGTGATTGTGAAGATGCCCACTGCATGGTAGGAACGCCATCGACTCAACCACAGGATCCAGAAAAGTTCTGGAGCCAAGTGTGTCTAGGCGTGGCAGAAGCGTGCTAGCACCATGTGCCGGAACCTGAAGACCGAAACAACTACTCATAGCAAAAGTCTACATCCCGACCAGAAAACCTCCTAGACACTAAGAGGAGGAATTCCAATGTCAGCAGCAACCTGATTCGGGGAGTGGAATACAGGAAAAGTTCTCTGGGAGAAAGAAACTCCATAGTTTTTATCTTAGGTTATTTGAGATGTAGGAGATCTTAGGGGCATCCCTGGTGGCTCAGCAGTAAAACATCTGCCTGAAATGCAGGAAAGCATCTACAGTGCAGGAGATGCAGGTTCGATCCCTGGGTCAGAAAGATCCTCTCGAGAAGGAAACGGCAACCCACTCCAGTTTTCTTGCCGGGAAAATCTCACAGACAGAGAGACTGGCTGGCTACAGTCCATGGGGTCACGAGAGTCAGACACGACTCAGAGACTAAACCACCACCACCACCAGGAGATCTTTGACCTTGGTTGAAAGATAAATGATAATGGAGAATAAATGAGAGAGGGAGAGATGCGTTGAAATCTAAATGCTGTCATTAAAAAAGGACAAAGCAGGAAGGATTTTTCCTCGTCAGTCAGATGAAGGGGTTGGTGTACATATCCGCAGAGACTGTTGCTTATGATTCTACCACGAGGAAAAGTATTTTGTAGAAGGAAGACTGTACTTGCCAGAGGATGGCTTCCAGAGAGATTTTAATTCGGTTGGTAACAGAGAATGTTGCTCAAAAGCTTCCCTTAAGAGGGAAGGTATTTTAATGAAGTGAGAAGGCAGACATAAACAATTCTTACCTTAAGACATATGCCAGTGCTTAAAAACTGATGCATGGAAAACACTGAGGACATATTTAATTCGGTAGATAGAATCCTCTTTATTTGGGAATTTAGAAAAAGTCAGTATTTTGGAGCAGGATGCTGCGAGTGGTAACTTTCAGATTATAGTATTAGAGTAAGGACAATGGGAAATGCCTGGAGAGTTGCAAACAGATTTTGAGAAGCAAAACGGCAACTGAAACACAGATTAGGTTAAGGGCCTGGACCTACACTGGGGCTTCAAGGAATACTGCAACCTACAAATGTTACAATTAAATAGATTGTCATTTATACTTTTATATATTTCTACTTCTATGTATGTATATAAGCAGAAATACTTTTCAAGAGTATTTCTAGAGACTGGTAGTTTCCTTCTAATTCTCTAGGCCTGCAACCCTGGTTGCCAGCACGCTGAAGCTTAGCTCCACCAGGCAGGTTTATTTGTGGCAGATGGCTGTGAATGGGTTTTAAAATATGTTCTTTGATACCTGGATATGATGTTCTATAAGAGTCTTTCCACTCTTCCCTCTTCCTCCCACTCCCTTCTCCACCTGTCACTGTTTTGTTCTGGGTCCTGAAGGCTGCCCTGTTTGGTTTGCATCAGCAGAGCTCTTTATCCTCTAAATACCTGCTGGGACTCTGGAAAATACCATAGCTAGTGCTAGGTATTAGGAAAAAACCTGATTAAATTTCTCAGTCTCAGGAGAATAGGAGTTTTTTGGGGTGTGAGAGTATGTGCATGTGTGTGTTTCACGACACAGCAACGTGTACTAATTTTGAAAAAATTTTATAAGACCATGTAGAGGAAAAATTAAGAGATATCTTGCCCTTTTGGATCAGAAGTTGATAACAGGACATCAGACTAACTTACATAGCTTTATTTCATAATTATCTGAACTCTCCCTGTGGTCAGCCTTCATAGTGTGATGCTCACAGAACTTGGTCACGTGCCCTCAGCCGGAACGCAAGTACAGGGAAGGCTGACTCTGAACAAAGTTCTCTTCCCAAGGTTCACAGTCTCCCCCTGTCTCTGTTCACCTCTTCTTTTCTATGAATAACACTTTGGTCATGACAATCTTGGTGATTATATTATCAGAGGAGCTTAAATACTTAAGGTAGAAATTCTTTCCCTTTCTGAACAATGTAAAGACATTTTTGAATAAAAGAAATTAGTTTTTGCAGCAAAGCAATACCATATTATCATAAAAACTTTTAAGTGAAAATAGTAAAAATCAAATGTAAAGTTGCCCCATTTCACTCCCAATCATTACCTCAAAACTGTTCCAATTTCACATTTGGGGGTAACCACTGCTTAAATGTATTTTTAAAAAACTGAATAGAATGGTTACTGTTGGTGGGAATGTAAACTTGTACAGCCACTATGGAGAACAGTATGGAAGTTCCTTAAAAACTAAAAATAGAGTTACCATATGATTTAGCAATCCCACTCCTGAGCACATATCTGGAAAAGACAAACTCTCTAATTCAACACTATTTACAATAACAAGAGTCAGACATGACTGAGCAACTAACACTTTTCACTTTTCACTTTTCATATATATACAGTATTGTTGAGTTGCTAAGTCATGTCCTACTCTTGGCAACACCATGGCCTGCAGCCCTCCAGGTTTCTCTGTCCATGGGATTTCCCAGGCAAGAATACTTGAGTGGGTTGCTATTTCCTTCTCCAGGGGATCTTCCCAACCTAGGCATTGAACCCAGGTCTCCTGTATTGGCAGGTGGATTCTTTACTGCTGAACCACCATTACTCAGCCATAAAAAAAAACAATGAAACATTGTCATTTGCAGCAACATGAATGGACTTAGAGACTACCATACTAAGTGAAGTAGGCAGAAGACAAATACCACGTGATGTCACTTAAATGTAGAATCTGAAAAGTAATACAAATATCCATTTGTATTTCCAAATACAAAACAGAAACAGACTCACAGAAAATACACTTAAGGTTACCAAAGGGGAAAGGGAATCAGGAAGGGATAAATTAGGGGTATGGAATTAACGGAGTCACACTACTATATATAAAATAGATTAGCAACGAAGATTCACTATATAGCACAGGAATTATATTCAATAACTTGTAATAACCTGTAGTGGAAAATAATCTGAAAAAATATATATTCAACTGAATCACTTTGATGTATCCCTGAAACATACAGTATTGTAAATCTTACACTTAAAATAAAAAAAAAAAAAAAAGAGGAATGAAATAAACAGAACACATTTTCTTCAGATTCTTTTTAAGGTAAGAAAAAATCTTTTGGAGAAAGAGAATCAGCCTATATTCTGCCTGTTTTTAAATGAGGAGAAAGGGATAACACCAACACAAAACTGATTCAAAGTGAAGAAGAGGCTTACAAAGCAGGCAGCAAAAAGGTAAGAGACAAGGTTAAAAAACCAGCAGAAGTTTTGCGGAGCAGAAGATCTATTTAAACCTCCGATTAAAGATAAAACACCTGAAAAATTGATGGTAATAAAACACAATGGAAATGTTCCAGTGGAAATATGGAAATAAGATCACCTTTTAGAGTAGACTGCTGAAATTAGAGCAATGAGATACCACTACACACTTATCGGAAAGGTCAAATACAAAAATCTGACAAAGCATTTACCGGCAAAGATGAGGGACAATAGGAACTCTCATTTGTTGTTAGCAGGATTACAAAATGGCAGAGTCACTTTGGAAGCAATCTCCTACAGAGCTAAATATTGTCATACCACATGAGCTGACAATTACCCTCCGAGTTAGTTCACCAAATGATTTGATAGCTAATGCCCACATAAAAACATGCACGTGAATTTCATAACAGCTTAATTCATATTCTCTCTCACACACACAAACACACACAAACTGGAAGCAAACAAAGAGTCCTTTAATAGACGTATGGATAAACAAACAATGGTACACCAACATGATGGAATATTATTCAAGAATAAAAAGAAACAAGCTATTAGAAAAAAAGAAACATTCCGAGAGGAAAGTGTACCCCTAGAGAGGAATTCAATTTGTTGGGGGGAAATTAAGAAGAGATTCAATTTTAGCAAGTTTTCAGAATCGAAACTTCCAGAGAGAAGTAGAGATAGAGTGTGGTTCACACACCATGGGAAATGGCTCACTCAGGAGGTTGTGGAGGGCTTCAGCAGAATGGGGACAGTCTCCCAGGGAAACAAAGGAGAGGGCTGGCCACGCCTGATGGTTGGATGCTTAATTTCAAGCCTTCGGGCACAACCCATTTGGCACAAAGGCAAAGGAACGGTGGGATGGACTGAAAACAGTTGGTAATAAGAATATACTAAGCAGACAATAGAAAGCTTGATGTGAGAGAAGAGGAACATTAATGACCCCAATGGTACACTGCTGTTGTGGTTTTTTTAAAACAGTTTAAGATGATGGTTATAATTAGTATGGTTAAGAAAATAAAGACCAAGGATATTTATCAAGTAAGCAGAGGTAAAAATCTTTCTGATTTTGTTGGTGGCTATAACTGTTTGCAGGGCCTATTACTGATTTGTGACCAGACTTCTTGGAATTTATTTTTTTTCTTTCAAAAATAACGACCATATGTTTAGATCATTGCGTTGGGATTAGAGTTTTAAAACCATCTTGCAATGAGAAACCGTTTAGAAAGTAAGATGCTGCACAAGCTTTCATGGGACAAATTATGGGCTTGAGCCCATTTAGGAAAGAGAGAAAAATCTTCCTTAAGGGGAAGTGAGAAGGAAAATGAGGAACAAAACTGTAAGAAAGAGGTAGGTTAGAAATGTTTATGCTCAGTAACTTTGTGTTATCGGTTTCTGAGTGTGGTGTGAAAAAAAGTAATAGACGATGATTGAGTAGGAAGTGGTAAAATGGAGAGAAAAAGAAAATCTTCCAAAATAGGGTTAAGCTATTTTTGTTATTATGGTTGTTAGTTATTAGTCACTGAACTGGGTTTTTTTTTTAAGTATAGGAATTATGAAGTTAAAAGAATTGTTATGGGGAGATATAACACTTGTTATTTTTTCAACCTTCCTTTGTAGCACTTTTCCTACTAGAGTGTGTTGATCATTAAGTTGAAATTTGACTTTGAAAAGTTAGCAACCAGTATTTCCCCTAATTATTCCATTGACGGAAGCTCAGTGTAGAGCCTAAAGATTAGAAGAAGACTTTTGAGTAACCATTTCTTCAAGTGGGCGGACTGAAGCCAGTAAACAGCAGAAACAGTGTTTAATAGAAAGTGGTATAAATAAAGTAGCAAAACCATTTCCACCTCCAGTCTTCATATTCTTTTATACATGCTTACTGGTCATATGCTAAACAAACAAAAACCAAATAACACCTACCTGCATTTTGGTCTATTGAATATCAAGAACCCCTGCCATGGTTAGAATTCCTTTGATTGTAAGAAGCAATGCAGCCCACATGCTAAAGCAGGAAAAAGACACTTGCTGATGCCCCTGGGCATCTGACCGCCAGGCCAGGAACTGGGTCTGCAACTGACGTCCAGAATTTTCTAATGCGAATCGGTACAGGTCTAGCACTAAGTAAAATTGTACTGAAACTGAACACAAAGGACCCTGAGCCAAGTCTTGGACTCCATGACTAAGGAATCCCTGGGCAAAGCAGCAGCACACCTGCAGGACGGCTCAAGATGAGCAGCTCTGTCCACATCCATGAGACAAGGCCCCCTCTGGATACCACAGGACTGAGCCAGTTGGTACTCCTCTTAAAAGCGTCCATTCCCAAATGCAGAAATTCATAGTCTGTAAAGAAAATAATGGCTTGTGATGTATATTTTTGTGATCTTAAGAATATTTCCAGGAGGCAATTATGTGTTCATCCTCTCACCAGGCTCATAAATTCTTGTTCTGGGTCTTAAGCTAGATTGCAGAAATTGGTTTTAATGTTTCTGATTTGATATCATGATCATCTGTGAACACTATAAATTAGCCATGTCTGTGATGTAAAAAATAGTCTATTCGAAAATTACCGGTTCTTCCAAGAGTCCATTAGTACCCACTTAAATCTGGGCTCATGCTCACCTGTAAAAAGAGGGTAAAAAAGTGGGTTTGAACTCTGAAGAATCTCATAGTTCAGCATAGGTAACCCTACTCAAGCTCTTTTCCATAAGCACCAGATCTAATCTCTGAGTTACAGGTATCATATTCCCAGTGGGGCTAACTGTGAATTCTTGGGATATCAACATCAAGAAAAATCATGTTCTGTTTCTAATTGGAGACAGAAGGAGGATAAACTACATTTCTTTGATGAGAAAATGGGATTTTCCTCCAAAAGCTCATGGGGAAATTTTTGGCTTATATGATTTTGCTGCCATAACCACAGAGATAGAATGTCCTTAAGTATAAGAAATCAATTTCTAGTTGTCAGACTCTGTACCAATCCGGGGGTCACTTTCTTTTTTGGCTAGTTTTGCTGTTATTGTTTATTCACTAAGTCACGTCCGATTCCTTTGCGACCCCATAGACTGTAGCCCACCAAGCTCCTCTGTCCATGGAGTCTTCAGGCAAGAATACTGGAGTGGGTTGCCATTTCCTCCTGCAGGGGATCTTCCTGACCCAGGGATTGAACCCGTGTCTCCTGCATTGCAGGTGGATTCCTTACCACTGAACCACATGGGAAACCCTGCCTTTGTCCACAGATAATGTCTCTCTCTTGAGCATCCTTTACTCAAATAAGTAACAGAAAAATCTCCATGATAGCCTGAGGGGCATTCCTTATACTTGAGTACAAGAGGAGTTTCCAAAAAGCAGATGAAGTTCTGGGATGGGAAGGTCAGAGAAAATCAAGTCAATTTTTTTTGTTTGTTTGGCAAGGAGGGGCCAGAAATAATGACTTTATTTGGAAGCCAGAGGATGGAGAAGATGGTGGACTAGTGTCCCAAAGGGCCGCCTTGCCCAGGTTTGGTTGCTAGTTTTTGTTTTCGTTTTTAAATAGAACAGAGAGGGGGAGGTGAGGAGGTCAAGTAAAAAAGATATAAGTTGTTGCAGAAAATCAAGTCAATCTTGATTTAAAATGGCCACTTAAAACAGTGGGGCTCTAATATAGATAACTGCATGGAATTTCACTTCTGTTACAAGAAGCCATGTGGTTGCCTACTAAATATTTTGTTTCATTAAGTTCAACTCTGACTTTTGGTTTCTGGGACATTTTGAACTAGGCAGAAGCTTACAAGGAAATAATTTCCTTTTGCAGTATAAATAACCTAACGGGTGTGTTGGCTTATGGCCATACCCACTTGTAAAGGTCTAAGCCAAGATATGCTCTTTCCTGGATGAAGATTTTTCCAGAACCACATTTAGGAGCAACCGTATCCTTCCCTTATTAAGGCTTGAGCTACAGAAGGAGGAATGGAAAAGGAGGAAGCTTGTCTGTCAACAGGGTCACACAGGCGCTTGGTCAGCCATCCAGGGTTGAAAGGCCGCGGGGCACCTGCATCAGGTGCTTCCTGCCTTACCTTGATGGCACAGGAGCCTCACACTTAGGCAACACTGAATGTGAATTGACCATCCAGCCTTTCAGATTCCCTTGCAAGTCACATATCAGGCATCAGGTGAGGCCAAAAATAGTTTTTCGAGGCAAAAATATTCACCCCCCTTTTCAGTCTCTGGTGCCTAAAATACTATCAGGAAAGATTTTTATCTCTGTGTTGAAGAACTGAGATCATAAATCATAGGTTTGGGATTGTATCATTGTGTTACTGTGGCAAGGCACTTAACCTCTTTGAATCTCATGTCTCATCTATAAAATCTGATAAATATAAGTTTTACATAATTTATCACTGAAAGGACTGAATTTTACAGATGTAAAATTATTTTTAAAGTTTTTCTTTGTCAATATATTAGGAGATTGTTTATTTTCTGTTTTATCATTTTATATAGATGACTGGTTGCTTTAATTTGAACAGATTATCAGATGTTTCTGGTAACATTTGAACATGCTACCAGAAAAAAAATCATGAAAACTCAATTCTGAAGCCCCTGTTTTGATCAGCTCAAGAAAAATCATGAGAAAATATTTACAGATAATCTGTTGTATGTCAGATGTTCTGCTAAGGTAGCTGACTTTATTTAACAGCTTATCAAGAACTTTAAACAATCCTGTTAGGTCTTTTTTCCATTTTTAGAGTAAAGAAAGTTAAGGCTCACAAGAGTCAAATAGGTTTTTAGCAGTGAGTTAATGTCCTTGTTCTTGTAAAATGAAGTGAATAATACATCTCAAAGCTCCACTAAGGATTATTCATTTAATAAAAGTTTTCTTCCAAAACAATCTGATAAAAAAAGTCACCTTGCAAGTTGATGTGAAGATTAATCAGGATATTAGTTGCTTTCCAACTTTGAAAATTATCATTGGTGTTTGTTAAAAATGCAGATTCTCAGAATTCCTTCAGAAGATAATGTGTATTAACTAATTTTGTAAATGTAAAGAGTTGTATAGATATAAATAATCACTCATCATCCTGGGCATTTGTGGAAGGGTTAACACTTCTAGTAGTTAATCTGCCTGTTACACATCAGGAAAGGGAGTGGGGTTAAAGAAATCAACGTTCATTGTGTATCTAATATGGCCTAGGCCTATTAAATATTTTATATTATTTGTTTATATGAGGTAGATATTAGTATTCCCACTTCACAGATGAGGAAATTGAGGCTGAGAAGTGAAGAGTCTGGTTCACCATTAAACAGGGGTGGTATTTAATGGATCTGGGAACCTGCCTTTAGTTCAGTTCAGTTCAGTCGCTCAGTCATGTCCGACTCTTTGCCACCCCATGAATCACAGCACACCAGGCCTCCCTGTCCATCACCAACTCCCGGAGTTCACTGACTCATGTCCATCGAGTCAGTGATGCCATCCAGCCATCTCATCCTCTGTCGTCCCCTTCTCCTCCTGCCCCCAATCCCTCCCAGCAACAGAGTCTTTTCCAATGAGTCAACTCTTCGCATGAGGTGGCCAAAGTACTGGAGTTTCAGCTTCAGCATCATTCCCTCCAAGAACCTGCCTTACTTGCCTCCAAAGACCAAACACTAGACTAGAATCACATTACTGATAGATAAGGATCCTTTCTAAGTGACCGTAAGCAGAGACGAGGCCTGTAGAAGAGGAAAGATACAAATATGAGGTCCTAAAAATGTAGTTTCCAGGTCAGCAGCTTAGCATCACCCTGAGAACTTGCCAGAAGTGCAAACCCCTGGGCCCAGCCCTAGCCTTCTGGATCAGAAACTCTGGAAGTGGGCCCCAGAAACTTGGGTTTAACAGGTCCTGCAGGGATTCTGATGCGCGCTCACGTCTGACCACCTCTTTGGTAGACCCGGGGCACTATGTGTGAGTGTGCATCTGTGTGTGTCGGTATTGTGGGGAAGACACTGGGAGGCTGGAGAGGATGGGTGGCCTGAGGTAGGAGGTGCCCTGAGGAGGGGTAAGGGGACTGAAGCAGAGGCGGGCAGCCTGGTCATCCTCCCCTTCACGCCCAACTTTCTGTCTCACTGTGAAGCCCCAGGTACACCACGTACCCCATGCCTCAGAAGGAAACGGTGTCAGGAGAGTCTTCAATAAATCAAAGGATCTCCTGAAGATCTGAGCAAATCATTCATTCAGTTTACACAGGTGGCTAGAGATTTAGGGAAAGCTCAGCAGGAACATCTTCAGCCGTATATCAGAAGGATCTCATAATGAATGGAAACAGAAAATGTGCATTAAAAACTGTTCCTCTTTTCTTTTTACTTTTGCCTCACCTCCCTTCACCCGCCACCCCCAAAAACACTATCTGGCCATCATTGGAACTGCCTTGCTCCTTTTCAAATTAAAAAAAAAAATTCCCCTCAAAAATTTTGTTGAGGTTTAAAACAGGAGAGAATAGAAATCAATAACTAAATAGCAGAAGGTTTAAAAGAGAATTAGAAAGTAAATATCCTTAAGAATGGAATGACTAAAATGCAGGTTTTAACCGTGTTAGGTCATGGGCGTCGATCAACCATAGGGACATAAAAGACTTTAGAAAGTTACAAAGTGTAGCAGAAATGGGTTCTTTCCATTAATTGCTTAGTATTTTAAAAATTTAATTTTTGAACGAGCAAATATACTCACATGGTTCAAAATTTAAAAGGTTTGAAAGGGCACACAATGCGTCATTCTATTTAACTTTGTCATCTGTCAATGGTTTCTTGCTGTTAAAGACAGACAGGGAAGAGGTGAACTAGTGTTTTTGGTGAATACACGTGGGCTGGGTGGCCTAAGAAGAAGGGCTACCCTGTGCCTTTGCAGGCCCAGAAACAGCCCTTTATTTCACCAGGAGTTGTTTCAGCTCAGCGGGACTCAGATAAAATTTATAAGTGCCCATTTTAAACAAGAAGCAAGTGCCCTTTCTCTAAACAAGAAGCAACAGTTAGAACCAGACATGGAACAATGAACTGGTTCAAAACTGGGAAAGGTGTATGTCAAGGCTGTATATTGTCACCCTGCTTATTTAACTTATATGCAGAGTACATCAAGAGAAATGCCAGGCTGGATGAGGCACAAGCTGGAATCAAGATTGCTGGGAGAAATATTAATAACCTCAGATATGCAGATGATACTACCCTTATGGCAGAAAGTGAAGAGGAACTAAAAAGCCTCTTGATGAAAGTGAAAGAGAGTGAAAAAGTTGGCTTTAAGCTCAACATTCAGAAAACAAAGATCATGGCATTCGGTCCCATCACTTCATGGCAAATAGATGGGGAAACAGTGGAAACAGTGAAAGACTTTTTTGGGGCTCGAAAATCACTGCAGATGGTAACTAAAGTCATGAAATTAAAAGACGCTTGCTCCTTGGAAGAAAAGCTATTACAAACCTAGAGAGCATATTCAAAAGCAGAAATATTACTTTACCAACAAAGGTCTGTATAGTCATAGCTATGGTTTTTCCAGTAGTCATGTATGGGTGTGAGAGTTGGACCATAAAGAAGGCTATGCACTGAAGAACTGATGGCTTTTGAACTGTGAAGGTGTTGGAGAAGACTCTTGAGAGTGCCTTGGACTGCAAGGAGATCAAACCAGTCAATCCTAAAGGAAATCAGCCCTGAATATTCATTGGAAGGACTGATGTTGAAGCAAAAACTCCAATACTTTGGCCACCTGATGTGAAGAACTGACTCATTTGAAAAGACCCTGATGCTGGGAAAGATTGAAGGCAGGAGGAGAAGGGGATGACAGAGGATGAGATGGTTGGATGGCATCACTGACTCAATGGACATGAGTTTGAGCAGCTCCGGGAGTTGGTGATGGACAGGGAAGCTTGGAGTTCTACAGTCCATGGGGTCGCAAAGAGTCAAACACGACAACAACAAATTTTAAACAAAACCTGAAAGAGTCAAGTGGGCTCCTGTTGGCTGATGAATTCCAACTCTTCTCTAGCTAAGTAAGTGGACATATGAAACCAAATCACTATCAGAGGGCTGCTGTTGTTCAGTCACTAAGGCACGTTTGACTCTTTGGGACCCAATGGACCACAGCACCCCAGGCTCCTCTGTCCTCCACTATCTCAAAGAGTTTCCTCAAATTCACGTCCCCTGAGATGGTGATGCTGTCTAACCATTTCATTCTCTGCCGCCCCCTTCTCTTTTTGCCTTCAATCTTCCCCAGCATTAGAGAATACTTGGTAAAAATACAGTGGAAGGCATCAGGTGTTGGTATTATTGATTTCTGTCATTTAGCCACTCAGAGCTAAAAAGCAGAGACATTACTTTGCCAACAAAGGTCCGTCTAGTCAAGACTGAAGTGACTTAGCAGCAGCAGTCAAGGCTATGGTTTTTCCAGTGGTCATGTATGGATGTGAGAGCTGGACTGTGAGGAAGGCTGAGTGCCAAAGAATTGATGCGTTTGAACTGTGGTGTTGCAGAAGACTCTTGAGAGTCCCTTGGACTGCAAGGAGATCCAACCAGTCCATTCTGAAGGAGATCAGTCCTGGGTTTTCTTTGGAAGGAATGATGCTAAAGCCGAAACTCCAGTATTTTGGCCACCTCATGCAAAGAGTTGACTCATTGGAAAAGACTCTGATGCTGGGAGGGATTGGGGGCAGGAGGAGAAGGGGACGACAGAGGATGAGATGGCTGGATGGCATCACCGACTCGATGGACATGAGTCTGAGTGAACTCCGGGAGTTGGTGATGGACAGGGAGGCCTGGCGTGCTGAGATTCATGGGGTGGCAAAGAGTCGGACACGACTGAGCCACTGAACTGAACTGAACTGAACTTCTGGGAGGGAAACTCTTACTTTTATAGTTGTATTTTTGCTGTATAGTTATTACTTATGCTTGTCATGTGCCAAGCGCTTTTCTCCTGTTACCACACTCAACTCTCACACAATGCTGCGTGGTCTTATCCTTATGTGACAGATAAAGAAACTGAGGCTTAGAATGTTAAACTGCTTGCCCAAGGTCACACAAAGCTCCTAAATAGTCCTCTCCACTCGCTTTTTCTGATCTTTGGGCAAATCCTTCAATTAACAGATTCACTCTCCTCACAGGCTAAAGAAACCTGGGGTCACAGTTCTCTTACATCCCAGTCCTAATAACACCCTCTGCTTTTTCAGCACCTGCTCACACATGTATCCAGTATCACTGAATCCTTGACTGGCAGAGACGCAGGTGTGAAGAAGCGGCTCCCACCTGGTGCCCTCGTCTACGGGTGAAAAAGACTGATAAACTAATATCTACAATGCAGGATATTTTCACAGAGACTGGGAGGATCAGACTTAAAGGGTGCAGGAGACGGTTATGATGGTTAACGCTTACTGAGTACTTACCGCATGCCAGGAACTGGCCTAATTTATTTTACACTTATTTAATCATCTCAACAGTCCCCTGAGGGAGGGATGATTATTATGCCATCTTACTGAGGAGAAAACACTCACAGATCGGTTATGCAACTGGCCCCAGTGGCACTCAGTTATAATGGAAGCCAAACATTACCATGATGTGTTTTTTTAGTTCAGTTCAGAGGACAACATACCCAAGTCTTGTGGCACCTTGCCACGATGCTTAAGAGCTAACTTTGCTGTTACAGCTAATGCCTGATGATGTGGTAACTAGCACAGTGTCTGTGAAGAAAGAATAATACATGAAGGTACCCTAAGAAACTGCCTTGATTTTTAACCATGTGGCCAGATAAGCCTTGAGGGAGAGGCTGGGGAGAGGAGACCTGATGTGGTTTAGATCTGTCATTTTTCAAAACTGATATGCTTTCTATTTAGTGTGCCTTGTGCCTGGATTCACTTTTCACTCCCTGCTCTGGCCACCCATCTTTCCACTGGGAAATGCCCTGTTTTGCAGTTGTCCAAAGACTATACCTTCCAATCAGCCAGTTTGCTGTCCAACGCGTAAAGGACAAGGGAAACTAGTATGAATGACTCAGCTTGACCCATAACTGTCACTAGAAAAATAACCCACACCAAGACTCACAGGCTCTGATTTCCTGATGTCTAAAGAGCAGTATCATCTCACTGATCCTAAAGGAATCCCCTCTCGAGAGGGGATTTCACAGAAGCTCCTAGATGTGCAAGATGAACAAAAACTCACATTGCACATGGGTGGGACCTGTGGGGAAAGAGAACCTGGGGCATTTCAGAAGAGGGCTGGTCTGGACTGGAGTGTGGACTAGGAAGGGAAGATAGAAAAGTTCTCTCTTATGAGAAGTTTTATGATCTGTTCTCTGAGGGGGACTGAGGGCAGGGGTTGGGGAAGGGAGTCAGATGAGTAGCAGCGTCTTGAGATGGTTGCCATGCTCTCATTTCCCTCCTGGGAGAACTGACACCTAATCATAGCTGCTGTGGGTGGGCTCCCAGCTGCATCCGAATTCCGTGACTCTGTTCTTGACTACAGTGGATTGGTCCAGGGGACCCCTGACCTCTACGCAGCCAATCAGCTTTGTCTCTAGGAATCTGGGAGTTTGAATTGAGGAGCATGGCTATGAGGATCCACGCTGTTGAGCTAGGGTGGCGGCTGGAGCTGTTGCTCATGTGTATGACTCATCTGCCTTGGACCCGACCACCTTCAAGCTGACTGTTCAACTCCTGCTGGGGTTTTCTGATTCATTCATTCGTTCAACCGATCATTCACTTACGTTTAAGCAGTCTTGGGTTGATTTCTGTGATTTGGGATTGGAAGCACCTTCTGTAAGGCCATCAGAAAGCCAGCAAACACCTCTGCAGGCTTCAGTGTTATCCGAAGGAAACCCATTTCTCCTAAGTAAGAAAGACTGACAAGTTGGTTAGCTGCAAATTAAGGCTCCTTGAAGTCTGAGACTACCTGAGAGTGGAAACCAGAAAAAGTGGTCCCACCCCCCATTGCCAGTCTCTCCCATCCAAGTACTAAGCAGGCCCGACCCTGCTTAGCTTCCGAGATCAGACGAGATCAGGCACGTTCAGGGTGGTATGGCCGTAGACCCACTGCCAGTCTCTTAAATTGTTTAAATTATATCTCAGGAGACAAGATTAAGGTCCAACTGTGCTGACTCCAGCCTGGGGTGACTGAGAAAGCTACCATCTGATGACGGCTAGGATTTCTAGAAGATTCTACTGGCTGCTAAGCCAGATTTATTACATCAGCATAGCTACAGAATATCTAAGATCCAGGAATGTGCATTTTAAATGAGCACTCTTATTAAATTTTCTGTTTTTTTTTTTTTTAGGTAGATTTTACACACACACACACACACACACACACATACACACACACATATCAGTTATCTTGGGTAATTCCAATTTTTTAAAAAATATTTACTAACCATTAGTTTACTATATTAGATTTTTGGGGCTACCTAAACAAGTTATCACAAACTAGGTGGTATAAAATGACAGAAATGTATGCTCTCACTGTTCTGAAAGCTGGAAGTCCAAAGTCCATACATTGGCAGGTCCATGCCTCCACTCAAGACTCCAGGGAAGAATCCTTTCCCTCTCTTCTGGCTTCTGGTGGTGGCCAGCAGCCCTCAGCTTGCAGCTGCATCATCCCAGCCTCTGCCTCCACTGCTACACGACCTTCTCTCTTAAGTGTCTATACCTCTGTTTCCCTTTTCTTAAAAAGACACCAGTCACTGGATTGGGACCCACTGTAACTGAGACTAATCTCAACTTGGTTACATCTGTAAGGACCATATTTCCAAGCATTGTCATGTCTGTAGGCACTGGGAGTTGGAACCTGAATATATCTTCTTGGGGAACACAATTCAACCCACCACACTTCTTGTTGAATATTTATTATATGTTGTTTCTATTTTTTTCCAAATGATAATGCTGCTATGGACTTCTTCCGTGTGAATCTTTGATGTCACCTTCTCTAATGGTTTCTCTATGACAGATAACTAGAAGTGAGTGATGGGTCAGTTAAAGTCTAATCAGGAAAACAAAATCACTCAAGTGTTTCTAGCATTGTGGAATTCATGCAAAACACAGACTACGCAGATTCTAGAAGTGGCTACAGAGCCATCCCGGGATGTGAGGATATCTAGAGTTTAAGCGTGGAGCCACTCTCAGCCTCTGTGAACATCCAGTGGCATCTAGAACCAGGACAGGACTGTTGGGCAGGAGCTGGATCACCAGCAGTGGCTTTTAGAGGTGCTCCTGAAAGTGAGGGGGGACACATTTTCCCGTCTCCTCTCATCCCCCAGCTCCTCCCTCGTGTGTCCATGACCAGGTCACCAGGGAGCTGAAAGTACATAATCCACAGGGATCAGCCCTCTGAAGTCAGACCAGACTCGGGGCAGGCAGAGGAGCTAAGCTGAGAGAGCAGGCAGATCAAGATGGGAACAGACGTGTGGAATTTTAAGTGTTTGATGCATTGCTAAATGCTTTCTAGAAAGCGGCTACCAGTGTACACTCACAGTAATAAATGAGGGCCTGTCTCATAAAGCTTTGGCTAGTTTTGAGTATTTAAATTTAATAAATAATATTTTCTCCTAATTTCCAGGGCAATACATATTCATTGTAAGAAATCTATAAAGTAGGAAAGCAAACAGAAAAACATTAAAATCCCCTCTAGCCTTATCACTCAGTGATAACCACTGTTAAGAAGTGCCTCGTACACACCTCAATAAAACATTCTAGGAACTAAGTGGCCTTATGCATTAATTGCCCTATTACATGCAAAGTGAGAGGATATGTGAGGGGACATTCACATGACCGTCCATTTTTTGGGAAGATTTTTTCTGAACATTTGCTCTCCTGAATTCTTGAGCCTACCTCACTGTTAAAATAGGCAGTATGATGCAACTTAAAAATCTAGCAAGGAATCCCACAGATTCTGGCCTTCTGATCCTTGGCTTAGTGATTCTTCTTGCTGAATAGCAAACATTCAGACCTTTCCTTCTCAACTTCCTATCCCCAAGTCCAGCCCAGTGTGAGGCTCATAGTAGGCCTTCTATTTATAAATGTGTATGTGTGCGTGTTTAAACGATGAGAATGAGAACACCAGTACTTTCTTTAAAATTAACCCCATCAGCACAAACAGCCTTGCTGCTGCTGCTGCTGCTGCTGCTGCTGCTGCTGCTGCTAAGTCACTTTAGTCGTGTCCGACTCTGCGACCCCACAGATGGCAGCCCACCAGGCTCCGCCGTCCCTGGGATTCTCCAGGCAAGAACACTGGAGTGGGTTGCCATTTCCTTCTCCAATGCATGAAAGTGAAAAGCGAGCCTTACACGAACTCAAAAGTAAGATAGGGAATCATTTTCTCACAGAACAACCTAATATGGTTACCACCTCTGGCCACGTTCTCAGAAATGAAGGGGCTCCGTCTGAGGCTATGAAACACCCCACGGGTGCTGGAGTTTACTCTTCCTCGGCTGAGGCAGCTCCCCTAGGTCTGTTTGCTAACCAGATTTCAAATCAAGCAGTCCATCAACACATTCAAGACTGAGACCAAAGACAAGGCAGCCTTAAGTAAACAGAAGCCTATAGGGCCTGCAGAGAGAGAGCAAGCAGTGTGCTTACGTTCAGTCACGACCGCCAAGGCAGAGACTGCGGCCTGCCCCTGGCCCCCAGCCCTCGGCTCACAGCGTCAGAGCCTCAGGCAAATCCAAGGCAGAGCCTGCCTTTAAGTTCTCACTACTGGACTCTGCTTTGTGTTTTATTTCCCTGCATTACTGAAGTGATGACAGAAAGGCCCCACGGGCCCCATACAAGATGGACATTTTGCAACTTTGTTGAGCCCTTGAAATAATTTCCAGATACTTTTTCCCAAAAGAGAGAGGCTTGGTTCACCATGATGCTCTTTCTGTGCGTGTCATGTCAGCCGAGGCTGTGAGTTATGAAGGGAGGTGGGCGAGGGGTGCCTGCTAGTGTGTTAGGTCTAAACCAGATGTCTCGCGGGGGGCCCAGGGGAACACAGCTGGGCAGAGGGAACTAGAATCTAGACACAGGGGTTGTGGAAGTGTAGCGTTCCCAAAGTAGGAGTAGGGAGGAAGGGCCATTGGTGCCTCAGACACCCTTGGCTCTTCTTGTATGGAGTTGTCAGGGGATTGCGCTCGTCTTCCTTAAGTGGTCTAGGGCTAACTGCTGCCCAAAGGTACTTTTTCCTTCCTTCCATTTTTAAGCCAAACCACTCAATGGGAAGCAATAGTGATTGATACCTAGGCTAAGAGGCCCCAACCAGACTGGAAGCTCCGGGACACGTCCCAGCTGTGCTCTGCTGCTGCGGCCCTCTTCACGCCAGCATCTCCAGAGTGGACTCACTCCCGGGGGGAGGGGTTACAGCCCTTCTTCCTTGCTCTGCCTCTCTGAAGCATCATTTCATCCTGCCACCCCAAAGATTTTTAAGAGTTAAGAAAATGTAAGAAGAGTTTGTGTTTTTTTCTTTTTTTACCAATGTAAGTCTTAAACTAGGCAGTTCATTCCTTCCCCAAATACTCATTATTTATCTTATCTAAAACAGATTCCAGTCCCAATATCCCATTTGGAGGAGTCAATATCAGCCCAACGTCAGTATCTCTGTCATGTTCCATAGTCGTACTTTTCCTTGGTTTGCACCTGGACACTGGCTCCTTAGAGGTTTGTCTCCAAAGATGTATGTGATTGTGTGTGTGTAGGGGACAGGAATGGCACCTGGTTATCCGTTTACACCAGTCACCCTCAGCATCACTCCACCTCTTCTGCACACCGCTGTTGCTCACTGGCCACAGTTTCATCAGATCTCCACCTTCATTAGTGGTCTGGGTATAAAGATAGCAGAGTCATTCGGCACTTGGCCTCTGTAGGCACCACACAGGTGGTGCTGGTAGCCCCTGCCCACAAGGAAGCTGAGCCCTACCTTTCTCCTAGTATCCGGGAACCAACGACCCAAATAAGAAACACTCTTCTCTTTTATCTTCAAACCACAAAAGGCTTTCTTCATGCAATTCCTAGGCCTTTGAAAGCAAAAAACCAAAAAACCAAAAAAACTAAACATGAGGCCTCTTTGGGGTTGTCTGGCAGCTTTCCTTCGGGGGGTGTGTGTCCATGTGTACATGTAGCGTCACATATGGAGTATCTGTTAACTACTCCTTGGAGGTTAGAAAAAAGGGCTAACCACTTATCCTTTATTAGTGGGGAGAAGTGGGTAAAATTCCCTTTGTTTCTTTCCAAATGTCTAGAGGAAGGAAGAGAAAAATGACAAAGAGGCAACGATTAATATTATAAGAACTCATCCTGCTACATATTAATTCATCCTAGACTGAAAATCAGGTCACATCTGGATTTCAAAGCTGAAATAAATGTGCGTCAAAAGGAAAGAGTGGAGTGGTTAGGGAGGGGAACGTTTATGTCAATAGAACTGGCCTTCACAAGGGGCCGAGGCAGCGCCTAGAACATGCTCAGCTCTCAAAGATTTAGATGCCTAGATTCTAAACAGTGGAAGCTATCACTGAGATGCAGCTTCTCTCCCCGTTTAAAAATCAATTTTATGATATTCCTTGTAAGTGACGACCTAGTCTCAGACTATCTGTACACAGTAGGAAAGGGCTTTCTTGTTTTGGAAGAGATTGATTTCACCAGTTTCTTCCCTGCCTTAAAACAAAACATTCTCAGTTTCTTCCCTTAGCCTTTGTTTCACTGTTCAGGAGTAATGTGGAAGCAGGCAGCACAGTCTGAACGTCAAAAGTCACTGTCACGCTCGCACCCCTGGCTCCGTGAGCTCCCCAGTTTCCACAGCTGGAACTGCCTACGCCTCACTGCAGGCAGTCAGCGACCCAGGGAGCAGCAGCCTTGAACTTCAACCTCTGCCCTTCCCATCAAGCAGCAAGACGGTTGGCTCTGCTTCACCAATACACCCTAGTTCTAACAACTCACAATAGAAAGCCACGCTTGCAATGCTTAAATATGCCAGAGTCACGGGTCTAAGTGATTTGTGTGTGTGTTTGTGCATTTGTGTAAAAGATTTAATTCTCACAACCACCCTATGAGGTAGGTACTATTTTTACCCTCATTTTATAGATGAGGAAATTGAGATCACACAGCTGGTTACTAGCAGAGCTTGGATTTAAACTCTGGCTTTCTGGCTCTAGAGTTTCCTGCTTAACTGCTAAGCCAGAGGTTCTCAAGTTTGAGCACACGTTAGAACCACAGAGGGCCTACTCAAACATAGATTGCTGGGTGTTTCTAATTCACCAGGCCTGGGGTGAGCGTGAGAATTTACATTTATAACTAGCGTCTGGGTGATGCTGACGCTGCTGGCCTGAGAACCACATTTTGAGAACCACATGTCGGCGCTAACTGACTCCTCTCTTGACCCCCATTCTGATGCCCGCCTGTAATGCCAGCTCTAGCAACAGGACAGCTTCAAGTACCAGAATACGCGGGGTCTCCTCTCTCTGCTGGCAGATGCCCCTGACACTTGCTTTCCTGAACCTCTGCCTGTTGTCATCTGCAAGACGCTCCTGTTTTCCATCCCCCTCCCTGGGCTTACAGGTGCTAGAAACTTCCCCAATCCTAGCCAGTCTGTGGTAGGTTTATCTGGTCTGTGGATTCTCCTCTGACCTCTCCCACTGCTGACTGAGCTGTGACAACTGTCACAGAACCTTTAACTCCTCTCCGACCTAGAACAATTAACCTAGGTCCTTTGCTCATAGTTCAGTTGGTAAAGAATCTGGCTGCAGTGTAGGAGACCCCGATCGGATTCCTGGGTCAGGAAGATCCCCTGGAGAAGGCACAGGCTACCCATTCCGGTATTCTGGCCTGGAGAATTCCATGGACTATACAGTCCATGGGGTTGCAAAGGGTCGGACACGACTGAGCAACTTTCACTTTCACTTTCCTGTGTCTCAAGTGCCTTGTTCTTCAGATCTGTCCCTGCTCAGATGGCCCTCCCCGAGCTTCCTCTAGGCCATCAATGCCCGTCTTCAGCATGTGGAGCTCAGAACAGTGCCCCTATGGGGTCTGACCAGAAGTCACTGGAACCATCACTTCCCTCCCTCAGACTTCTATATCCTATCAATGCTTGAGTGCATTCATCAACCGTTTTGGCACATACAGACTTTGAGCCAAAGACTTCCGAACATTTTCCAAATAAACTGTTCTCAGACCCATAATTTCCCCAATTTATGCTTACATAATTTTTTTTTCCTACCTTAACACAAAGCTGTACAACAGTTATTCTTGTTAACTTTCATCTGGCTTGTTTTTATATTTTTCCAGACAACGGAATTTTTCTTATTGAAATAAGTCTATTTTTCTCATTACAAAATAAATACTTGTTCATTACCAGAAAAGTCAGGAAATACAGATAATCAAAAAATAACATTAAAACTTTTATTGATGCTACTCACTGAGAGTTAATCATTATGAATACCTTGCTGTGTATCTTTCCAGGCTCTTAATAAACATCTTTCCAAATTATCCATGAATATACTTCTGTACATAAATGACTCATAGAGATCATTTTATATTTAGTATTTCTTCTAGCTCTGAGTCAGCCACAAAGTGGCTTTTGTGTTTTGGTACAAGTTATCAAAAAATACTGTATAAGATGGACAAGAAGAGACTGCTGCAGCATAGCCCAAGATCCTGCCTTCCAGAAGGCAGAATTAAAAATCAATTAGATAGTAGTTTTCAACCAGTTAGAAATCCATGTATTAGCACTTTTAATCCAGTTTTCCATCTTATTCTGATGGACCTAAGTTGTAAGAATCACTATATAGTGATGTGATGTGATCTAAGTTTTGTAACCAAATAACCAGGCTTCATATTAAGTTGACTATTTATAGATTCCAAACCCCAATATTATTTTACTATTCCACTCTTTTCAGGCACCTTTTCCATTCTATTTCCAATTTTCAGTCACCTTTTTTATTCTTCTTGATTTTCCCAAAATCACGGGCTATAATTTTGCAGTTACTTTGGTTAGTTCCCTCAGCCCCTTGGGATAGAATTCATTCAGGTCTGGAGACTACAGTCTTTCACAGAGCGACATCTTGCTACCTATCCTGGCCCCTATCTTGGGTGTCAGTGACCTCGTAACCATGTTTATTCCACACTGTCATGTTTCACTGTTATAGGGAAGATGGAAGTAAAGTCATCCACTGGCCTTAGGACATCAGCCTCAGTACACAATCCTGCTCATTTGTGTTCTCGTCATATTCAACAGAAGACCTTTTGATGACTCCAGATTTTTCTGAAAGTTTTCATTCCTTTCTTTCCTTGGCTTCAGCCTTCTGGCTACAATTTTTACTCTTTTACACCAATCTGTCTTTTCCCCTTAGTAATGCACTGTTCTCTGATCTGTGTGTGTTTTCTTTTACAATCTGATTTCATTGAAGCGGCCCATTTGCTTTTCCCTCACACCAAGATAATTTTTTAAAATCCCTTTTTAGATTTATTTTTTTATCGTCTTAAGCCAGTTCCCCCTTAATAGGCTCTAGCTATACCAACACGTCTATCTCTTCTTTGGGTTTCTGAAATATCAGATAGATGCCTCATTCATGCCCTCTGTTTTCCTCTGGGCTATCACAAGTATGACATAGAATATAACACTCCAATAAAGAGTGTAGGGATGTCATACTCAATGTGGTTATTAGATTAGTAGCAACAAAGTCAGACTACGGCTGAGTTAAACAACAGTGAAATTTGTTGGGAAGATTATCAGGAAACTCAGACTAATGAGAAGATTTGGAACCAGGCTCTGAAACTGAAAGAACCAGGATGTCTCCAGAAGTTCACTTAGTGAAAATTATTCTCTCCTTATGTCAATTCACTTAAAATTAAAAGTCTTAGGAGAGACAGTGTATCTGATTGGCCTAGCTAGGTCTGATACGTCCCTTGGCTAGGGCAAGGCAGGAAATGCTGACTGACATGCTCCTCAAAACTGCATGATATGGAGGCAAGGAATCACTCCTCAGGGGGTTGGGGTGCAATTACCTATAGGGGTGGTGGTGAATGGACTGCTGAAGAATAACAAATGTCCACTATCTATTGTTTCCCAAGGGTTACCTCACTTCCACTTTACCAACAGGATCTAGCTTTTTTCTCAAAGTTAAGCACTGATCATCCATCTGCTTCTGAAAAGAGATGCTGTTACCAAGGAGCATTAAGAATTTATGAAATGCTCTGTTTTGAGCAGGGAGAGATTTCCCACAGGTATCTGAATAGTGGAAGGAAGTCCTAGGAATACCAAAATCTCTGCCAATTTTAATAATATCTCTGAGATTCTATTTACCCTGCACTCCCAAAACTTCTAGAAAAGAGGACCAATATACAAACACATTTACCTCATATTAAAATACTGAATTACTGTAACAACCATATTTTGGGATTATTATTAGATATTGGAAAATCTTAAATGTATTTCTTGAATCTTTCCCATTACTTCCTCCTGAAAATTACTAATCGTCCCTTTAATAACCTTAATAAACCCTTTCATGAAGATGCTGCTTACAGATCTCCTGATACTCTGTTTCCTCTTTCTTTCATTCCTGTACCTTTCATAATATTTGATGTTACTTTTTTTTCTTAGACTTTTTTTTCCTTTATCATTGTTTCAGGAACATTATTTATGATCAACCTATTAAATGTGTTCCTTCCAGACTTTATAAGTGGCCCTCAACTTTTGCGAGGAACTTATGCCAGTCATGTGGGACTTCCCTGGTGGCTCAGCAGTGAAGAATCCACCTGCAATGGAGTGCGGGAGACATCGGTTCAATCCCTGGGCTAGGAAGATCCCCTGGAGGAGGGCATGGCAACCCACTCCAGTATTCCTGGAGAATCCCATGGACAGAGGAGCCTGGCAGGCAGTCTGTGGGGCTGCCAAGAGTCAGACACGACTGAAGCCGCTGAGCACATGTGCCTGTCATGTAGCTAGCCATTCATTTCTCATGACCACCTTTCTTTAAAGAAAGAACAGTCAGTGTGAAGGAACAAAAATATTATGATGCCTATTTCTTCCCAGTTTCCTGCCTAAACTCCTATCTAGATAGGCAGATTTCTTCAAAGTTTATCATTTGCTCCAATGTGGCAGGTGACTTACAGCAGGCTTTCCTTTAGAAACACTCTCCAAACAGATGGCTCAGTTCTAGACTGACCAGCACAGGTGAGCTATGGTCATCTCCTTGTCCCTCCCCAAGACATCTTCACCTGGAAAATCATTGAGCACACAGATACTGGAGGAGTTGACAACTCTCAGAATCACTGATTCAGAGAAAAAAATCTTAGAAGATGATGACAGTGGGTGGAAGAATGAGATTAGGGGAGTTAAAGGGGTAACAGAATACAGCAAAGTTTCTGGATAAGTTTTTCTCATATCATCCTGGAGTTCTCCCCTGCATAACGAATCAGAATGACAGTAGAACTGGGGGGTTATTTTTTAAAACGTCATACTTCCAGGGACTGTGCTTGAAACGGAGGCAGGGCATACAAATAGTCTAAATGTCAAATGCAGGTGTCATCAAGCCCAGGAAGGCTTGGACTTTAGAGGAGAAGCTGGTGACCTGAGAAACCACAGCAGCCCCGTCAGGCTGAGAGCCCCGTGAGGATTCTACATTGGAACCTATCATCAGGATGCCCTTTTAGTTTCATAGACACACTAATCTGGAAATTTGAAATTTGTCCGTGACTCGGTTTCCTTTCCTTTTAACCATCTTTAATGAAGTCACAAGATCTGAAAATGGCTGAACAGCCAGCCATGGATGGATTGTAGGCTCTGGCACTTACTAGGCAAGGTAGCTTTCTGGGGGTACTTAGACGTGAAGGAAGTTGAGAGTGAAACACATGTGTCTAAAAGAATGCTAAGCATCAAATGCGGGACGTCAAGTTCATGCTCCAGGGATTCAAGAACTGCACAAGAAGAGAGGAGGAAAAGCAGGAATAAGGAAAGACCATTTTGTTCTGAGTGGGGCTAGGAGACTGGCGCTCTTTTTGTATGACCGACCCTCTGGAGCGTGGGCGGGGCAGCCTGTCTTAAAGGTACTGGGCCGACTCAATAAGAGGCACTGTTTCCAAAGAAAGAAACACCATTCATTTTCTTAATCTGAGAGCAAAGTGAAAATCAAGACACTTTCTCCTAGGATGCTGACCAGTCAGCTGATCCCCTTATCCGCAGAAGCTGAAACATCAAAGGCATGGTCTGTCACACGGTGTAACCAAGCCAGCAGCTGCTCCTGAACAGTGCAGGACAGTCTCAGGACATAAACACTGTTGGGAGAGGGGGCTAGGAGGATTAACTGAAGCTAGACTGAGTTAGATTGCATATTTATTTGGAGTCAGCTCTAAAGTGATGGAAATGAGTGCTGATGGCTATGGAGAGGCCCAGTCCTCAAACCACCTCTCTTTCATAATTAAATTAGCTTGCTCTATAATGATTAAGGCATATGAAAGATGCAGAAAACTGTGGAAAAGATGTTCATGGGGAGCAATGCATGGTAGAGAATAGGACACACAAAGACACTGCATGACCCCATAATTTAACTAACTAATGATTGTAAGGGAATACAGTTTAGATTTTCAGTCTCTATTTCCATTTTCCCTCATGCAAATAGGAACATAATGGAGAAGATGGTGAAGGAAAAAGACATCATAAGAAAGAAACTGTTTCACCATATCAAGGAAAAGGGAGAGGAAGCATTAATGAGCTAGTCAAAAAGGGATGTTGGGTAAATAACGATGTTGGGTAAAGATACTCTCCAAGAGGTCAGCATACACATACTGTGAGCAAACAGGCTGCAGCCACAGCCGGGGGGGTGGACACTGGCCTGGGAGTTGAATTTTTTCCTCAGGAGGTCATTAGAACAGAAGAGATGCTGTTGTTCTAACATGGCTTAGCTGTGGTCCCCACCTCTCACCCGTCCTCACTGCCTCAGGCACTGCAAGCTCAGTCACCTTAACCAAACATACGCAGCCCTGTCACCAGCGTCTGCCTGAAATCCTGACCCACAGGATAACAGTGCTTATTGTGGGTTTGAGCTGCTAAGTTTGGGGGTGATTCATGACACACAGAGAGAAAGGAAAACAACAACAACAACAAAAACGGGAACCTGAGGGGCAGGAGGGAGGGAGCTGGATTCGGGCAGCAGGACAGTTGAGCTGGGAGCGCTTCCGTCACCCCAGCACTTCTCAAGTGTCATGACCCTTTAGAATCACAAGTATTCTTCTTTTAAATATAGCAATTTTATTTTTCCACCCTATTGGAGATCATTCTGTATCAATACATAAACTGCTTGCTAATTCCTTTCCACAGCTATAAAGCCTTTCACTTTCTAGAAGTAGGTATCACCACTTATTTAGGCAATTCCCTATCTGTAGGCATTTAGAGTGTTCTGATATTTCAAAACATCCTTCACAGTACCTACGTACATAGGCCTCCTCCTACACGAGTGCAGACAAGGGCAGAACAAAACCCGTGAACTGGGATTGCGGATACATGTTTCAAACTCACTCTCCAGCCCTGATCTGTAGGGAGCTGTGACCTGGGAACTGCCTAAAGACCCCAGTGTACCCATCACACAAGGGGCTCAAGTGAGCTCAAAGCAAATGCGTGAAAAACTTATGGCTGCCTCTGACAAAGACATTAAAATAGAACTGCCTCAGCAAATCCTCACCTGCGTCCGGCACTGACCTTCGGGTCGATACAAACTTCTCAAACACTTTCTGTGCTAGGACACTGTGAGAGAGCTCAAAGAAGGAAAAGACTTCAGGAAGTGAAGATCAAGTCTGCCCACTCACTGTGGGATCCAGGAGAGCTGAGTCCAGTCAGCTGGGTTTTCTCCGTGAGGGAGACAGCTCCAGTCACCAGGGAAGAGACTGCCCGAAAGGCGCTGAGGATGCGAACACACTCTCTGGGGGGTCTTTCCCTCCCCCTCACCTCCTCTCTCTCTCTCACACACACACGTTTTATGATAAAGTAAAATTACACCATTATGGATAGAAGGATTTGTGCTTCCCGTTCAGTTCAGTTCAGTCGCTCAGTCGTGTCCGACTCTTTGCGACCCCATGAATCTCAGCACGCCAGGCCTCCCTGTCCATCACCAACTCCCGGAGTTCACTCAGACTCACATCCATCGAGTCAGTGATGCCATCCAGCCATCTCATCCTCTGTCATCCCCTTTGCCTCCTGTCCCCAATCCCTCCCAGCATCAGAGTCTTTTCCAATGAGTCAACTCTTTGCATAAGGTGGCCAAAGTACTGGAGTTTCAGGTTTAGCATCAGTCCTTCCAATGGACACCCAGGACTGATCTCCTTTAGAATGGACTGGTTGGATTTCCTTGCAGTCCAAGGGACTCTCAAGAGTCTTCTCCAACACCACAGTTCAAAAGCATCAATTCTTTGGTGCTCAACTTTCTTCACAGTCCAACTCTCACATCCATACATGACTACTGGAAAAACCATAGCCTTGACTAGACGGACCTTTGTTGGCAAATTAATGTCTCTGCTTTTTAATATGCTGTCTAGGTTGGTCATAACTTTCCTTCCAAGGAGTAAGCGTCTTTTAATTTCATGGCTGCTATCACCATCTGCAGTGATTTTGGAGCCCCAAAAGATAAAGTCTGACACTGTTTCCACTGTTTCCCCATCTATTTCCCATGAAGTGATGGGACCAGATGCCATGATCTTCGTTTTCTGAATGTTGAGCTTTAAGCCAACTTTTTCACTCTCCTCTTTCACTTTCATCAAGAGGCTTTTTAGCTCCTCTTCACTTTCTACCATAAGGATGGTGTCATCTGCATTTCTGAGGTTATTGATATTTCTCCCAGCAATCTTGATTCCAGCTTGTGCTTCTTCCAGCCCAGCGTTTCTCATGATGTACTCTGCATAGAAGTTAAGTAAGCAGGGTGACAATATGCAGCCTTGACGGACTCCTTTACCTGCATATAATTCTTCATTCTGGAGTGGGTGTTCCCTTTTGTTTCCATAAAATGCACAAATGTATTTCTGTACATCTAGTATTTCAGTGACTTTCAGACTACTTTGACGATGACCAACAGTAACAAAAACATTTATGATGCAATCTATCCACCTGTGTGTATCTTAGAAAAGGGTCACCCAAAGCATTTTGCTTTATTGTGCGTAAAACTCTTGGATATTTTCTATTCTAGTCTATTCCATTTTGTAAAAATGCTGGTCTCAACCCACTTGATTTTATGGCTCACTCATGGGTCAAGGTCTGTAGTTGGAAAAACACAGCATACCATAGGTCTAGGGTAAAATCCAGGTGTCTGTCTTGTGTAACAAGAACCTGAAAGTCCTGTGCTATCTGCTTGCTAAACTGTTCTTCCTTTAAAAGGTAGGAGTCATCCCCGTTAAATGTACCGGAAGCAACATGAACCTGACTTTCTCAGGAGCTGGCATTAAGGCGCTGTAATTTGGCGCTGGTGCTGGGAATATCAGTGAGTGCGCCTGGCTCTGTCCTTCTGCTTGACGGTCTGTCACAGTTGGGGAGGCACTTTCCCTCTTGGATGCCTTTGATGCAGCTCAAATGAAGAGAATGCAAATACTAGTCAGCCTGGGCCAAGAATCTGTCTCCCTGTAGCTGACTGCGCTCCATGGCAGAAAGAGGGGTGTGTGTGTGTGTGTGTGTGTCTCTGAAACTCACAAGACTGATTTCTTATAGGGGAAGCAAGGGGAGTGGAGTAAAATGAGAAGCAAGGAAAGGGGTGCAGGTGTGGGAGAGTTCTCGCTAACCTCATGCCGTCACCCCTGAAGCAGTATCAGTGATGCCACATTTGTGTTCAGGTCTGTTCAGGAGGAGCGGGAGAGATACCCACATGGTTTGTAAGTCACCTGTGGGTCAGGTCCTGTTCCGGCACATCCCCTCATGCTCACTGGGGTAAGTGTAACAGGAGTTACCCTGTACTGTGAAAATGAGTGAAAGTGAAAGTCGCTTTCAGTCGTGTTCGACTCTTTGCAACCCCATGGACTATACAGTCCTTGGAGTTCTCCAGGCCGGAATACTGGAGTGGGTAGCCTTTCCCTTCTCCAGGGGATCTTCCCAACCCAGGGATCGAACCCAGGTCTCCCACATTGCAGGTGGATTCTTTACCAGCTGAGCCATGAGGGAAGCCCAAGAATACTGGAGAGGGTAGCCTATCCTGAGTGCTTGTTAAACCTGTACTGAGTGCTTATTAAATCTCATGATTCTATGAGATTCTTAACTTTGCAGATGAGAAAACTGAGGCGCAAAGAGGGAAAATCACTTCCTCCAGGTTACATCACTGGTGTAAGATGGAACCAGGACCAGATCCTAGGTCTGTTCAAGCCCAGAGCCTGTGCTTATCACCACCAATATGCAACATTTCTATTTAGCCGATAGGAAACTGGCTCAGAAAGGTTAAGTAGTCTGTCCAAGGTCACACAGCTGACAGGTGGCTCAGCCAGACTATGCCTTGATACCATGTTCTTTTTCTAAAACCACTCAGCACTACTGCATCCAAAGCCCACAGTGACCTGGAATAGTCTAAGGGGAAATACAGCTCCTCCCGGAATGTAAGTGTGAATATGGCTCGGTGGGACAATTCCCGGGCTGCTACTGAGAAACGCAGACTCCTCTGTTGATTCTCCATAAGATGGCTGGGGAGGGGGGCGGGGAGGGGGGCGGGGAGGGGGGCAGGGGAGGGGCAAGTCTCAGATGAGTCTTCAGACAAACAACAGGGCAAGTTTGTGGGCATTTCTGAGCTCCCCAAGTGTCAAACCTAAAGTTGTGAGGGCTTTGACATTTTCTCAATTCAATCTAAAGCCTTGACTTAAAACTCCTTCTTAAACCAGGCACCTTATGAGAGGCCAAGAGAAATGTTATACTTCATTGCTTAAATAAACAGAAGCAGATCACTGGAGGGCAGGAACCATGCTGCATGGTTCTTAGAATACTTAGCACTCAAGTCTTTCTTCACAGTTGGCTTCTAAAGCCCCAGAAAAGAAATCTCTAATGCCAGGGAAGACACTTAAACTGCGGGGGAGGGAGAGGTGTCCAGACAGACCACCTCTACCAATTCCACTGAAGGCATCTGAGCAGCTGTTGCTAGTATTATACATAGCTAACGTACATGAGGGCTTCCCAGATGACTCAGCAGTGAAGAATCCGCCTGCCAATGCAGGAGATGCAAGAGACTCGGGTTCGATACCTGGATTGGGCAGATCCCCTGGAGCAGGAAATGGCAACCTACTCCAGTGTTCTTGCCTGGAAAATTCCACGGACAAAGGAACCTGGTGGGCTATAGTCCAGGGTCACAACGAGTCAGACACAACTGAGCAAATGAGCACACACACAGCACACAATTTACATGAGTAGAATTACAGAATCATCACCTCAATAGGAACTTAATTCTGCTTATAATCTGAGAACTTTCTATACACCCATTGATTGTTGCTTATTAGAACATGCATATCAGTGGCCTTTTTATATAATGGCCTCTTGAGGTCATTGTGTGATGCTTATTCTGTATCTCCAGACCCTCCTAGTACAGGGCCTGTCATATATCAGATGCTCAATAAACTTTCATTAAACAAGTAAATAAAGTTGCTGATGCCCTTTTTTAAAATTTCAAATGGGAAAATAATGGTTGGCTATACTACTGACAGATTTTTCATTTTAAGAGTAAGCATCAGGGTTTTGATGAATGGATATTGTTCCCTCGTTTTAGAAACTAAATATAGACTTCGATCACTAGATAACTCATAATTGTACTAAACTAGCCGCCCATGTTCTTTCTCTCTAAACAAAGTCTCATAGAATGTTTTCGTTAATTTTTTTTTTTTAAGTTTTTAGCTTAAAATTGTAAGCTTGGACAAGGAGACAGTTCCCAGCAATTTGGATCCTGATTGGATATGTATTCTGCTGCTTCCAGCTGTGTGCACGCCGCTGTCCTCCATGCGTGTGTGCATGCGTGCATGCTAAATCACTTCAGTCGTGTCCAACTCTGTGCGACCCCATGGACTGTAGCCCACCAGGCTCCTCTGTCCATGAGATTCTCTAGGCAAGCCCCACCCAAATGGAAGGGGCAGCTCTACCCACTAGCTACAGACAAGTCCCAGCAAAGACTAACCCCAATCTTTCTGGTACAAGTTTTACAAGGGCCAACCTGAGTTACAGCCAGTTTGCTATAGTTATTAGCTCATCTGGTAATTCAGGGTCAAGGGAAAATATGATCAGGGAACAAAAAAAAAAAAGATGGACTAGTAAGACAGACTAGAGTAACTGAGAGAGACTTCTTTTCAAAACCCAAGTAGTGTCTTTGTCCTTTGAAGGACAGGAGATACCCCCAAACAGCAAGACAACAGGAATAAACCCCACATAAATCACTGGGGCATCTACTTTCTTTTTACAAGAAAAAGCTCTAGTCCATATTTTCTATTTTTATATTCATGAGAAAGAACAAGTAGATTATAAGATAAAATATGGATCTCAGCATTAACAGATGAACAGATAAAGGAATCTAAACATTTTAACTATAAAAATATGATCACAATGAGATACCATTTCACCCCCATTAGGTTGCTGCTGCTGCTGCTGCTAAGTCCCTTCAGTCGTGTCCAACTCTTAGTGACCCCATGGACTGTAGCCTACCAGGCTCCTCTGTCCATGGGATTCTCCAGGCAAGAGTACTGGAGTGGGTTGTCATTTTTGCTTTTAATCCAAAAACTGGAAAATTAGAAGTGTTGGAGAGAAACGAACCTTTGTGCACTGCTTATGGGAATGTAAAATGGTCCAGCCACTGTGGAAAAGACCTGGGCACTTCTTTCAAAAGCTATACATAGAATTAGCATATGACCCAGCAATTCCACTGTTAGGTATACATCAAAACAAATTAAAAGTAAGGACTGATATAGTTATTCCTACACTAGTGTTCCCAGCAGCATTATTCTCAACAGCCAAAAAGTGGCAACAACCCCAAGTTCATTACAAATGAGTGGATGAACAAAACATTTATCATTCAATTCAATCTTAGAAGGGAATGAAAATTTGATATGTGCTACAACATGAATGAACTTTGAAAACATTAAATAAAATAAGGCAAACACAAAGGACAAATATAAATATGATTACACTTACATGGAGTTATCTAGAGGAGTGAAATTTGTAGAGCCAGAAAAAAGAATATTGGTTACCAGAGGTGAAGGAGAGGGGACAGTTATTTTTTAGTGGGTACAAAGTTTCTGTTTGGAATGATGTAAAGGTTCTGGAAGTGAATAGTGGTGAGGTTGTGCAACATTACGAACGTACTTAATACCAATAAATTGCATACTTTAAATGGTTTAACTGGCCATTTTTAGGCTACATATATCTTACCACAATAAAAAAGAATATATTGTGTGCCCCGTGACTATATTAATTATCTTCACCTTATTACACAAACGTCACCACTAAGATGCTGCCACCTCCCTCAGAATAGGCATCTCATAGCACAGAGACAGGGAGATGGGATCTGCTGATGCTCACTGGCTGCTTGGCTGGCCTAGAATAGTTTTCCCACCCCAGGAACTGGGGAGAAATCGAAGCTGCCCCTTGGTGTCTACAACCACTGCAACAGCTCTTGCACAGCACAGGCTGTGGAGAGGAGGAGAGACTGTGCTCATGGCCCCTCCACCCACCTCCTCCCTAGAGGGCAAAGGTTTGGGTGGGGACATTGGCTCTACTGCCCGGCCACCCACCAAGGTTAGGTCTTCTGCCCGGAGCTGGGTAGATGGGAACTGCCACTTAGCTCTCAAGCCCATGGCGACAACATGGATCTCAGCAGGGGTAGGTGCAGCCATGCCTTCCACTGTTCCTACTGAGTTTCTGTAGATTTTGTTGAATAGACATTTCTTTTCTCTCTCTCTCTTTTAAAAAATGTTTTGGCTGCACCGTGCGGCGTGTGGGATCTTAGTTCCCTGACCAGGATTGAATTTGCATCCTCTGCAGGGGAAGCTCGGGGTCTTAACCACTGGACTGCTAGTGAAGTCTATGATTTCTTAAATTGTAAGGTTTTTGGTTAATTTCCAGAGTTTTTTGAATGGTTATTTTTGCTAATTTTTACCAGTTGAATAAATGTCTCTCTAGGAGTGAGGTTTCACTGGGATCCTTACACTGCTCTCCTGGGAACCCCTTCCTACTCCACAGAGTTTTAGAGCATAATGGAAAGATGCATGTTTTTGAATAGTAGCATTTTGTACAGATCCTCTTGAAGGATCTTCCTGGTAAGTTCAGGTGCCAATTTTATACCCTTCTTACAGTAGTCCAAGGAGAAGCAGAGATGGTGGCCACAGGCAGTCTCGAGTCTGTCTAAAAACCTGCTGGAGGTGGTGCAGGGGTGGCCAAGCCCTTGGCTCAGAGAGCAAACAGCCTGAATAAGGAGAGTGTTTGATTAGATAAGCCTGAGATCAAAGGTATAGTGTCCCTGCAGGAAGGTAAAAGGATTAGCATCACAGAGGCACACACAGCTTTTGGAAATACAAGTCCTTTGAAATCCACAAAATCACCTGTGTTCTTCCGATAGGCACTCAGAGTGACTTCTTGCTTGTAGTGCTCGCTTCCCAGATGCATCGTCATATTTGGTGAACGTTTATCGAATGTCCCTGGGAGGGTGACATTGTCAATTAAGGCTCCGAATAATCTTGTTTTGCTTTTTCTTCCTGTAAAGATGTGGTTATTGCTGGGGATTTCATATTTCTTTAATTTTCAGGTGGTTTTTAATGAGTGAGAAGAGGTAGTTGACTCAAGCTTCAGTATATCCAGTTTTGCAAAACCACCACTGAGGATACTAAATATTACTCTGACTTGGATAATCTGCCACTCTAAGTGACGCTGTTTTCCTCACGAGGCTTGCTACAGGTTGGAAGGGAAAACTGCCCTTCAACAATGCAATGTTCAGCCATTGTGTCTGCAAGTCCAGAATGACTGGTAAGTTTTACCTCATCTAGTCCCTCATCTGACACAGGCTGGAGACCAGTTTCATTATGACTACTTTCTAGAAGAAGAAACAAAATCGTTTGGCAGCATGCTCGAAGTGATGAATTGTGAAAATGAATGAAATATCCTTGTAACGTCTTTGGATGGCTCTTAATGTATCTCTCCATTTTTCTTCCAAAGGCCATTCGTTTGCTAAGATCTTCCCAGGGAAGAGACTTGCAATGCATACTTCAAACATCAGTTTGAAATGATTCTTCAGGTGCGATGCCAGCAACTTTCATACGCCCCCTTCACACGGCCTCTGTGATCTCTGGCATGTCCTCTTTTTCCCCTCCCTGCCCACGTGCATTCTGAATAACAAGGACTTCTGGCTGGACTTACTGTTTGGGTCAAGTTCAGAGAGTGTTCCTGTGTTTTTTTCATCATCTAATAGAGATGGGAGGCGGAGGTCAGGGAAAGCACGTCTTGGAGATGAAGGGCAAACTGAGATCTTTGACTCGAACAGTGTGGCTCCATCACTGTCTCTTGCACAGAAACTGTGCCCATCCCACACTTCCTACTGCAGATCACTCTGGTACGACGTGACAATGCAGCAGGCACACAAGGACGTTTCCCACATCGCACTGCAAACACAGACACCCTCTCTGGGGAACCGAAGAGAAACTCTCGGGCTTCCACTTCCCCTCCATTTGTTTGAAGGATCAAGAGAACACAGTTCCATTTTCAACAAAAATGAAAAAGGAAAATCATGAAAAGAGCCAACCTCCTTTTTTTTCTCTCTTAATATATTGTTGCATCCAGGGAAGCGGAAACAGTGAGCGCCACTGATACTGGGTCCCCGGGGACCCTATAAGGGTCACTCCCCAGCCCTCAAATGAGCTCGTCTTCCTCCGCTTGCACAGCAAGCTCATAATGGGACTGGAAGTTACTCTTGGCTCAGGTCTGCTATGCAGAAAATGAAGGACCCTGGAGCTCCAGGGAACCAGGCTGTCCTCCCACCTGGGCTTTTACAGGGAGGACAGTTTTTAGCTTTGAAGCTTTGGAGGTTTGGAGCAAGGAGATTTGAACGGCCCTGAGCTTTGTTCCTGCCAGCCTCCACAGGCCTGTAAGCACTGTGTGCTCCTTAAGGGCAGGGGCAGCCTCCTGCTACATGCTCTTGTTGTTTATTTCTTCTTTAGGTGCTTTCTGTGGTGCCATGGACCAATTCACTTTGGGACTTAAAATGTGACAACATCTTATTTATTCTGTACTGTTGCAAAGTAATGTGTGCACTGGAGAAGAATTTCCAGACAACGGGACTGTCACCCTTTGAGAATTGAATAGTTTAAAATGAAAATGTATTTGGAGTGCATTTAGTTAATAAATATGGTAGAGATGATGAACTGTTCTTTGACCATCCAAGTCCATTATCAGGAACATGCGCTATTTTATTGGCTGGATCAGAGACAGCCCCAGGGCCTGTGGAGATGAGAACCCCTTGAGCCTCCCCTTGGGGTCCTGGGGCTCCATCTCATGCCCTCAGTTTGCTAGGTTCTAACTCTGTGCCCCTTTGTCTTCACTGGTACCGTTTCTTCCCAGGGTCTGTGTCTGAGAAGCTTCACTCGGTCTTCACTATTTCCTTCTTCACTGATCATAACCCAGAATAAAATTGAGAGAAACCAGATGGACTTACTTTTACATATACTATTTGGCAAGTAGGTTCTCTTGCTAATCAAGTAAAGAGCGTGGGTTTTATGATAGCTATGAAAATCTAATTCACCCTTTCCATCATTATGTGAGGAGATGAACTTTATATCAAGTGGCATTTTATTTTTTACTTGGAAAAATGTATGTTTACCTATTAAAACTAAAATTTGCTTTCAGTAGAACACGCCAACTGGACCTCCAAACAGATATGTGTGTGTGTTAGTCAATCAGTCGTGTCCGACTCTTTGCAGCCCATGGACTGCAGCCCGCCAGGCTCCTCTGTCCGTGGGGCTTCTCCAGGCAAGAATACTGCAGTGGGTTGCCATATCTTCCTCCAGGGGATCTTCCTGACTCAGGGATCGAACCTGAGTCTCTCATGTCTCCTACCCTGGCAGGCAGGGTCTTTACCACTGGCACCACCTGGGAAGGCCCCAGACAGACTTAGAACCATCCATTCCTAACTTCCTCTTTGCTATCTTTTAATCCAGGCCAGTATTATCTTCCACAGACTATTAAAACCGCCCTTTCATAGTCTCCCAGCATCATCCTGGCTTCCTTCCAACCTACTTGCCACACAATAGTCAGAATGAGCTTTAGAAAATGCAGATCTCATTATTTCATCCCCACGCTCAGAGGCCCTCCGCACCAGCCTCACCTCGCATCACGCTCCCTCTCCTGCTGTGCCCTCCACGCCGTCCTTTCCTTGGCCATGTTCCCTTCCGTCAAAGACCTTTGCACACGCTGTCTGCTCTGCCTGAAATGCTCTTCCCCTGTCTTTTCCACGGCTGGCCCCTTCTACCCTTCAGTTCTCAAATTAGATGTCACTCTCTGACCACTCTAATTAAAGTAGATAGTCACTATTATTGTCTATTAGAGCAGAGTTGAGTGGACAGATACGTGGGAGTGAACACAGAGTATGAGAGTCTGTGTATCACATGCTAACGCCCATCAGATAGCATTCACCATGAAAGGACATTAAAGTCAGGCAGAGATTAAGTCAGGCAGACAAGCGAGACAAGACAAGGCAGACCTTGCTAGCTGACTTCAACCCTCTGTCAACAGCTAGCCCAGTGCTACAACAAAGCACACACGGAGTGGCCACAGTGGCACAGACGGGAGCTACACACGAGTGCAACAGCGGGAACTCCATCTACCAAGGCGTACCTATTGCTGAATATCCAGCATACCAGCCACAGAGAATGGTGCCGAGCTTCCCACATGGCAGCATTACTCAAGAAGCACACTTGGTGAGAAGCTGACTATATTGAGTCCCTTTTGATTTGAAAGGACTTTTTCACAGGAATAGACACATACTTCATATGTAGGTCTGCCCTTCCTGCTGGTAGGACCTCAGCCAGCATGCTTATGCAAGTGGTATGGTTATGGAGTGTCTATTTTATGGACACAGAATCTTAGATAGTGTAACATCAGACCATAGCATTCACATTACAGCAAATGAGGTGAGGGATGGGCCCGTGGCCATAGGATCTACAGGTTGTATCACACACACACCACCCAGAAGGGGCCAGCTGCCTAGAGCTCTTCTTGGAGGAAATACTCCACAAGGATGGAGTGTCATCCTCCAGCATATGCACTGAATCAAAGACTTTTATATGATCCTACACTCTCAACAGGAAGAATGCATGGATCCGGGACCAAGGGTAGAAGCAGGAGAGGCCCTACTTGTTTTCACTTGTAGTGACATGGTGGGGGACTCAGTATTTCTCACCGCTCTGACTCTGGGCTCTGGAGGGTTAAAGTGCTCCTACTCAAAGAGAGTACACTTCCACCTGTGGCATAGCAAGAGGACCATTTAATGATAAGCCATGAGAAGGCAATGGCACCCCACTCCAGTACTCTTGCCTGGAAAATCCCATGGGTGGAGGAGCCTGGTGGGCTGCAGTCCATGGGGCCCCTAGGAGTCGGACATGACTGAGCGACTTCACTTTCACTTTTCACTTTCATGCATTGGAGAAGGAAATGGCAACCCACTGCAGTGTTCTTGCCTGGAGAATCCCAGGGACAGCGGAGCCTGGTGGGCAGCCATCTGTTGGGTCGCACAGAGTCGGACACGACTGAAGCGACTTAGCAGCAGCAGCAGCAGCGTGTCTATCACCTGGGCACACTTTTTATTCTGTGTCTCCAGGGACCTGCAGACAAGCAGAGGAGTCACCATCTTGGCAGAGGGGAAAGACCTGATAATCAGGAGAGAGAAGAGCTGTCATCACGTAAGGGGTCAGGAAGGAATATGCGTGGAACTCACCTGGGGTTCTCTTGGTGTTTCCTTCCCCACCCATGACTATAAATGGACCACACGGTAACCCCATTCTGAGAAGAGCATCTATCTTAGTCCACTTGGGCTGCTATAACGAAATATCACAGACCGATGGACTAACACAGCAAACATTGATTTCTCACAGTTCTGAAGGTTGGGAAGTCCAAGATCATGTGCCCGCAGCTCCTGCGTCTGGTGAGGACCCTCGTCCTGGTTTGCAGACAGCCGCTTCCTTGCTGCATCCTTGCAGCGCAGAGAGAGAGAAGACTCTGGTCTTAGCACTAGTCTCATCATGCAGTTCTATCCTCATGCCCTTATCTAAACCCAATTATCTCCCAAGGGTCCTACCTCCAAATAGCATCACACTAGGGTTAAGGTTCCAACATATAAATTTGAAGGGGAGACCAAAGCACTCAGTCTGCAGCAACACGAAGACCACGGTCAGGCCCTTTGGAGATGAGCGTCTGGGCCACGCTACATGGAAAGCCCCTGACCGGGCAGAGGTGGTATCTGATAGTGAGATGGATCTAGACAGGTAATGGAGGAAGGAGGAAAAGAGCATCAGTGTGTCTGAGAGTGACTGCCGCAGCGGGGCTGAAGTTTATTCCACGAATCTCCCTTTTCTTAGTTGTCCCTCAGGCAGAGAGGCCCGCTGGAATCCTGGAGGTGGTGTTCTGTGATTGCACATGAGGAAGTGGATTGGAGTGATCCAAGTGGTAGGCTGTGGCAGACGCAGAGTCACCCAGTCTCTCTTCAAAGAGGGCCTCGCGCTGAGGTGTGGAGTGGAGGCAGCAGACGCCTCTAGCCACCAGCTCCCTGACTCTCTCAGGGTCTGCCCCTGGGCAGTCACACCTTCCTGAGGTCAGGCTCCTCCTGGGAGCACGGCTTCTGTTGACAGGGCAAGGGGTGGGGGTGGCACCGAGGCCTGAATGCCTCTGCCCAGCGTGGCACCACTCAGATGAGTGGACCTTGCCCCCTCGCCATGTCGGATGAGAGCAGCACAGCCCTGCTTCTCCCTTCCTCGGTGCTCTTTCCTCGTGCTTCTTTTAACTGGTGCTCACCCCTAACAAACACCTTGCACCCTAATCTGTCTTAGCATGTGCTTCCAGATAGCCTGCTACAGGCCGTACGCTTGGCGGGCAAAGCAAGAACTTGCTGATGAAGCTGTTCAGAGCAAGCTGCTTCCTTCTCCTGAACCTCCATTTCCTCATCAGTAAAGTGGAGACGACCACCTCTGCCTCTCAGGGTTGTGTGAGGTTTAAACGAGGTTGAGCGTGCAAAGCACCTGGCACATCGCTTGGCTCATAACAGCATGTAATGTTTAAAAGGGAAGCTTCCTCGGAAATGGACAGCTTCCCACGCTGACATAGCTCTGGGGTGCTCTGCTGAAGAGGGGGAGCTGAGTGTCCCATTTCCTGCCCGCTTCACTGATGTGAATAGTAACAGCTAAGTCTTACGAGGCGTATACTGCGAGCCATGCACACGAGCGTCTTCATGTATTACCTCGTTTAACCCACAAAATGACCTGGTGAGGAAGGTGCTGTTCCCGGTCCCATTTTACAGATGAGGAGACTAAAGTACAGAGAGAAGTTCACAAACTGGCCTCAGGACCCAAAGACTAGAAGTGGGAGAGCTGGGCGCGGAACCCAGGAACCTGGCACCAGAGTCTGCGCTCTTGCCCACTACAGCATATACTGTACAAAGGACTTGACACAGAACAACCTCGTGCCGCCTCTAACCTTCCACTTTCCCACGACACCCTTCCAGAACTAGTTCTTCTGAATAGGAGAGAAGAGGATGCAGAATATGCCACCTGCCTGCCGACGGGCTGAGGTTCATTCATCTGTTTTTGAAGGCTTGGAGTGAGAATCCATCACCCACGTCTCCCTGGGGCTGAGACGCACCCCGGTGGGAACCGCTCTGCCGGGGGGTCTCAGGGCAGGAGTGAGACACTGAGAAAGGCAGCTTCCTTGTAGAATTTCAGGTGTTCACAAATGATTAACTCAGTTTTTTTCCAACATGTCTTTATTTGCTTAAATTAACAAAATATAGGTTACATGCTATTTTCAGGTAAACTGCTTTTTCACTGAAGCAGAAAGCAATATTCACAACTTGGGTTGTTACATACTTCAAGTTTTAGTTTTAAATAGCAGGCCAGAATTCTGTACAAAATCAACATTTGGTGTAATATTGTCCAAATATGTGGAGGATTTTAAATGTTAGCTCTGTTACATTTTGTTCCAGCAAAGCAAAGATCATAATTCAAAACACGATGTTAATATTTTATTAAATGCCTTCAGGGCTTAATAAATACAGTGTGCACACTGGGCTGTCTCACGCAACTACTCATATACACATATACCAGATACCCTTGTGAGATCATGGAAGGTCAGCCTCAGTCTCATGGCCAGTGGGAAGGCAAATTTTTAAAAAGAGAGAAAGAGTTGAAAGGCAACAAAAGGGGGTAATCATAGGCTGGAATAAATAGGTTAACAGAAAATATGCCACTTGGAAGGGTCAGCTGGTCAGTTCAAAGACAGCGGTCAAAAGCCTGGAAAGCATCTGGTAGTGACCTATTTTCATAGTGTCCCAACGTGGTAAATGTCATGCTACCCTGGCCAAGGGAGTGCTGATGACCTTGGATGGTCTCATCCCTTAGTTCTCTGAGAAAGGCCTCATGGCTTCTCTTTCAGGCTTGCGTTCTGGCTCATTATTAACAGCTGTAGGCAAGGTTGGCCACCCCTTCCCGTAGCTCTGTACTCTGTACGTATGCGTAGGGGGCCCATATAATTCATCACCCAAACTGGAACATTTTTGAGAGTTAAGGTGACACCCTTAGTGACTACGTGAGAACAAGAGGTATAAACCTGAGTTGTCCTAGGCAAATCAGGATGTTGGTCACACACAAAACCAAGGTTTTAGGCTTGGTTTAGACAGGGCGTATTAATCAGCAGGTGATAGCTAATTATATCTAAGTCTCTCATAGCCACAGTCAAGAACGAAAAACAGGCTTTAGAATACATTTCACAACGATTTTTTAAATTACTTTTCCTAGACCCTTTTTTCTTCCTCCAAATGAAATTTTACTTGGAAATCTAACAAATAAAACAGATGGAACTGGAGCTGCTCTGAGTGAAGTGGGGATGAAGGCTGAAAATTTCTCCTCCTCTAGCAGCTCTAGAAGGCCTAAGAGGACCTCTTGCTTCTCAACACAATGTGGAAACCACCATTCTGGACCATGCTCTTTCCATCTCAACATTAACTTGTTCCTCAAACACTCCCACCTGACTCATTTTGGGTAGAAAAGTCTATAAACTTGCTATTCAAGATCTCCTAGTTCCTATTCCAGTTTGGCACACCCAGAACAAACTGAAATCTGCAGCCTTTATGGCAGGTGCTTAACACCTGGCTGCTGAAAGAATGAATATGTAACAGGCCCCTGAGAGTTCAAGGCTTCAGAGACCACTCTGCCAGCCTCCGAGTGACGTCACTGGAGGCACTGGTGAGCTATATTAAAAATGATGAATGGAAAGCAAATGGCCCCTCGGAAGGACAGGTTTGGATCCTTTGGGTCCTATCCTTTGGGTAGGTACTTGACTCAGAGTTCTTCTGGTAACTGCAGAAACCCACAATTCTCCCTTTACCATCCCCTTTGCAGGTGCCCTGACCCTGAGACAAGCAAGGATGGCTGCAGGGAACTCAAGCGGCTTTGGCAAGCTGTGGTGGTAATGCTGGAGGAAGGAACCTTAAGCAAAGTGGCAGGAGGAGTTGCATCAGGGGCTGACAAAGTGCATGCGTGGCTGATGAGGACTGAGTGAGGCTGATGGGGAAGCACCTTGACCAAGAGGAAAAAAACGGCATCCCACAGTCAGAGATGGGTCAGACTGCCTAATGAAATGTACTGGGAATTTTGGGAGGAGAAGAAGCAAAAAATAAACAGTACCTAGCTCTACAAATAAGAGTTGAAACTACCAAGAAGCAGTTTTTACATAAACACAGACACAGTACCAGAGGGTCACTGCTTACGGGCAGTCACGTGGATGTGACATCTTGTCAGCACTGCTTTATCTGTCAGAATCCAGTGCCTACGGAAAGCCCATCTGCTGGGCTCAAACCACACTTCACAGTCACCACCACTCACTGGAATCATGATTCACAAATCTAGGAAGAAATGATTAGCCACTGTAGGCTGACTATGTATTTTTAAACCTATTAAGTGATCATAAACATCAGAGGCATCATCTCCTATTAAAAGAAAACTGTGTGTTTATACAGTGTGTGTGTGTGTGTGTGTGTGTGTGTGTGTGTCTCCTCTCGTGAGGCTCTGACAGAACAGGTAAGAAGGCCTAAGTCAGCAGAGTGATCTCAAGGTGTCCTGCTTTCTATCTTAATGAGTAAAGCCAGAAGCAGAAATATTGATGGAATCCTTGTGAGGGGGGTCTTGGGAGCCACTGTTTTATCCTAGTCGATCTTTCTCAACTCTCGATACCCGTAAGAGTCATCTGGGGCAATTTGGAAAATAACCAATGCCAGAGCTCCACTCTAGACCAATTAAATCAGGGCCTCAGGGGTTCAGACCCCAGCACTAGTATTTTTTTTAAAGGCTCCCTGAGATGATTCTGGGACTTCCCTATAGCTCAGATGGTAAAGAATACGCCTGCAATGCAGGAGACCCGGGTTTGATTCCTGAGTCGGGAAAATCCTCTGGAGAAGAAAATGGCAACCCACTCCAGTATTCTTGCCTGGGGAATCCCAGGGACAGAGGAGCTTGGCTGGCTACAGTCCGTGGGGTTGCAAAGAGCTGGACACGACTGAGCAGGTAACACTACTACTCCTGAGATGATTCTAATGTGCAGGCAGCACTGAGAACACAGCCCCGCAACTGCTTTCCTAGCAATGGTTATTCCAATACTCTAAATAAGTTACAGCTGAAATGTCAGGGAGAATTCTTCCCCCAACCCTGTAGCTCCAGCACTGATGAGAAATCCACTGCTCACAGGGTGCCAGCTCTTCCTGCAGCTGCTTTACAAGGAGTGAGGCCCTGGAGCAAGGTCTCCAGGAGGGAGCCCTGCTCAGGACTCAGGGTTAGCCTGCAGACGCTGAGCACTGCTGGGCCATCAGAAAATACGCTCCTATGCCACATCTGATGAAGGCAGCGGGAGCTGAACAAGGCAGACCCAGGCAGGAATCTAAGCACTGCTGGTTTTCCCTTAATGAAAATTAATCACATTCTCTTGAAATTTTATCTTATATCTGCAGCAACTACTCCAGAACATCCTCTTTAAAAACTCACCCTCCTGTCATTTCTGATATTTTTTTTATTATTTAATAAAATGATTTTAAAAATATATACCACTACTACTATTTTCATCTATCTGGAAAAATATAACTTTCACAAATTCAACTAAAGAGTTATTAATAAAGTAACATGTCAAGCACCATATTTTTGCAACTAGAAAGAAATTTACCATGTTAGTCAATGAAAAATAGAATTTCTAAAAGCACCTCAGCATCAGCTTACAATTAGATGTCTAGAACAGTATGTACAGTTAATTGTACTGGAGATCCATGAAACAACATTGAAGAAGGCCCTCCATGTGTGTTAAAAATCAAGGGCCCAAATGCAAGATCTGAGAAGCATTTGCTTCTCTGCTCATCTAAGTCTGCGCCCTTTGTCAAGATTCATGCCCTTCTCGTCTCCAGCAAATGAGAGCTCATGCGGAAAGCATCTGCACTGCCTAGCTCTCATTTTCCAAGTGTAATTCTTAAACCGTCCACTTAGATCCCCAAAAGCACTGCTTGTTTTTCCATTTTCCTCTCCAGTAATTCTTTTAAACGCTCATCTCTGTGCTTGAAGTACAAGTAATCAGAAAAGGCTGGGCCCCTCCGGGTGCTCGGCAGGACCCGGAGGCCAGGCCGCTCGTCTCTGCGGGCGAACTCTCGCTCGGGGCCGCCCTCGGGCCCCAGGCTGTCGCGGCTCTTCAGCGGGCGGACCCCTGGAGGCGAGGCCTCCTCGGCGGGCGCCTCCTCCCCAGGGCCCGGCTCCGGCTTGGCAGACAGGTCCTGCGGCGCGCAGAGCGGCGGGCCGCGGGGCCCGGGGCCCGGGCTGTCTGGCTCCACCTCGTAGCAGTTGTCTTCGTCCTCCTCCTCGTGGCAGGAGCTGCCCCGGGCGCTCTCGCCGTCCGACTGGAAGGCTGGCCCCTTGGCCTGGCGCTTCTGGGACAGATCGAAGGGCTCCTCCTGCTCCAGGCTCCGCAGGGCCCCCGCGGTCGGCACCAGCGCAATTCTCCCCCTTCCAAAACCTGCCAGGAGCAAAGGCACGTTCAGGCCGCCGAAGGGGTCGTTGGGTGGAACCCAGGGCTAGTTAGCATAACTTGATTTTGCATTTTAAAACTAGATAAATCCCCAGAAGGCTGTAGAGAGACGGGCCTTGTCACAGCTGGAATCTATATCCGTGTGACTCCTTTCAGGGGACTGTGGCAACGTGCACGAAAAACTTTAAAAATAAGCACACCTTTAACTTAGCCAATCACAGGACTGAAAACTTAAACTATGAAAATAGTCTGGCAGATGCAAAAACTGTATAAGGATGGGTGAAAACAACGTATCCATTTAAGGACAGAGGTGTGTTTACATAAATAGTAGTATCTCCATGGGGCTTCCCTGGTGTCTCAGACCATAAAGAACAGTCAAGGTATTATGTGTTAGAAGGTATTTCTATGTGTATAATATGTCGATACCTCTTAGTGCTCATAAAAGGTATTCTCTATATACTTTAAGTAAAAAATATATATATTTATTGTATAGACTCTATTTTATCTATCGAAAAATGTCTGGAAGGATATATGTCAAAATCTCAAAAATGGGTAACTATGAGGTGATTTTTACATTTTTCTTTTCACTTCGAATATATTTCTTTTTACTTTTAACAGTGAACACATATTTTACCATAAGGAAAAAATAACAAAAATATTTTCATTGTGGAAAAAAAAAACAACAGATATTGCATTTGGGTCCAGGGCTCCCCAAGCACAGACAGAGCTGGAAGGGCAGAGGAAGGTGCACCGCGGTGTTCGAAGCCCCCTGCCCAACCACAAGTGTCCCTGCTACTGGACACGGGGAGGTGGGCGGGCCTCACTTTCAGGGATGGGCTTTCAGCAGCCAGCAGACACTTGGGAGGCGCGACCCGTCCGTGGTGGGCCAGCGGCCAGGCCTGGAGGGACAGGTGGGGATGACTGAGGAGGAGGACAGCAGGGAGGGCCTGGGGGTGGCCAGACCCTGGTGCCCAGGGAGAAGCAGGCTGCTGAGGTGGGGACACACCAAGGAGGCCGATCTCCAGTGCTGCCTACCTTACCGTGTTGTCAGGCGATGAAGCTATCTGTAGCTTTAATCTTGTCAGGGACAGAGGGAGGATCTTTTTAATCTGGGTCATGATTCTTGAGCTATTTCAAAAACTAGAGTGAAGAAATGCCAAAACCTTTTGTAGATGAAAGCATTAACACTGTCGGAAGTCTGTTACAAACTTTCAAAGCAACTCTCTGATAATATAGTGATGCTCTTGATTTTTCCAGAAGAATGACAGTCTTTAGGTGCCTGTTAGGATATGAGCATCCACGTGGGGTAAGTTCTGGTGACCGAGTTAGATTGTCAGATGGAGCACTGTCTCCTCATTGCCTTCTATGTCTCCAGCTGTGGTGGCTGAGCAAACTTCACCTAATTCTGGAAAAATCCAGAATAGCTGGATGCAAAGAATAATTCAGGAAAAGAACATCCTCAAGGGAAAAAAATGCTTTTGTTTTTAACGAGCATTTTTTCAGGGCTTTTATACAAACTCCAGGCCTTGTTTTAGGATGATCAATTTCCTGTCACCCAGGAGTCATCATAAACTCAGTGGGCGTCTCAGAAATCTGAAAGCTACAATCATTTTGCTTCATGCTGCGTGTGCATGCGTGCATTCGACTTATGAATATGGGTGCCTAGCTGACCACATCTTTTGTAAAGAGTGGGGAGAAGCAGCAAATATGAACAAACCACCCATGTTTTTACCCAGTGCAGTAAGCACTGGCTTGAGCCAGAAATTCCCGAGTTAGAATCTCAATTCTGCGTTCAACTTGCTGTTTGACCTTGAGCAGTTTCTATAAGACCTCCTGGCCATGGTCTCCTCTTACATAAAATGAGAATAACACAGTCTACTTTGTGGGATATTGGGGACAAGCAATAACATCTAAGTGCACTGCCCTGTGCTTGGATCATCAGCCCAGCTAACATGCTACTGCAAGTTACATACATGTGTGTCTTCTCTCCGCACACAGACCTCCCAGAGGGCGAACGAAGGCGATTCAGTTCCCCTTGCATCTGCCAGGGCATGGAGCATACCACACTGGACAGAGAGCATTTACAGCCCGTTTACTGAAGGACAACCTACTGAATTCAGTACTTCTGGAAATTAACTCTTTCCTGCAAAGAAAGGGACTGAGAAGATAACAGGAGGCAGGAACTTTCCATCAGTTCAGTTAAGACTCAGTGGGGGAGACAGAAGCCCCTGCTCAGCCTGTGGCCAACCAGCCCTTCCAAGCAGGAAAACTGTCCTCGTGAGTTTCTGATTGTGAGCAGGTGGATGAGACCTAGCCTGCCATCCTGCTAGACCTAGACCTAGACTAGACACACTTCAGCCATCAGCAGAACTTGCAGGCCTGCCCCTTAACAGCAGTGCGATAAAGAGGATACAGTATGGCTTTAGAGTCAGAAAGGTCTGCGTCCAAATTCTCAGTCAGCCACTTTTCAGCTGAGTCAGGTAAGATTTCAGAACCTCACCTTCCCCATCTGTAATATGGGGATAACAGAAGTTCCTCCAGCCTGGAGTTACTATAAATATTCAGAGAGACAGAGCTCTTGCTGCAGGGCCCGGGACACAGCCTGCAGAGCGGTGCCAACCCACACCGTTATGATGCTCTAACCTCCGTCACTTTCGCTCACAACCTCCAAATACTCACTCTGTGTTTGCTATAGTTATGTTGCCAGCTTGCTCCTGCTACTCTGATGTGGTCTTGAAGACGATGCTCCCTTTTTTGAATGTAGGAATAACCCCCCAGAGTAGAGCTCCCTAAAGACAAGCTCAGCTCCCGTTTCATTGCTCGCTGGGCCCGGCCCCCGTGGGGTTCCTGGAAGGGCGGTTACCTTGAGAATGGAGGCCCCGCTCCAGGACCCCGTGCTTCACTTTCATGTGGCGTGTCAGGTTCCCCTTCAGGGTGAACTTGCTGGGGCAGTAGAGGCACTTGAAGGGTTTGCTGTCAGAGTGCAGATGCATGTGGCCCATGAGGTTGTGCATCCGGTTGAACTCCTTCCCGCAGAGCTGTCGAGACAGTGACGAGGAGAACACAGCTTACTCGCGGGTGGGACCCTTGCCCAGTTGACCACACTCAGGCCTGGGTGAGGATGGGCGAGCTGCTACTTTGTTTGAATCTTGGCATTTTTAAACTGCCTCCAAATAAAGTGTCCCCAAGAAAGTCAGGGAGTGGCTGCCTTGAGCCCAGGCTCAGAGGTGGAGCAGGGAGGGATGGATTCATGAGATTTTATTCCTGTTGTACAGGGATTTTTAAACTCAAGGTAAAAACTGCAAAGCTAGGAAGCTTCTTTTGAAGCTTCTTTTGAACACAGCCTTTCGAAAAGGAGAAAATCTTCACTGAAAAGCAATTGCTCAAAGTATGCTTCATTGTAATGATAAGGATATGATGACTTGGTTAGTATTTATGGAGTATTTACAATATGGAAAGTGCTATCCCAAGTCTGCCACGGACTATTTGGATGGACAAACTGAGGGGTTAAGATGAAAGGTTGGCCAAGGCACACACAGCTTATGGGTGCTGGAGGTAGGATAATGAACTCAGGTCCTTGGACAGTGACCATATCATCAGTCACCATGTATCACAGTTTCCCCCAACACAACTCCTCTTCCGTTAGACTGTATCAACAATGCTTCTCTAATTTTTTTAATTTGCTAACTGTAGCAAGTTAAAAGGAACAGTGTATAAAGGAGGGACTGTGTCCTTTCTCTGGGTAGAGATTTGAAGTACTGAAAATATCATCCTAGGTATACAAAAGCGAACCTATTTTAGTCACTTCTTTTCTTCTCATTCCTATTTCCATCAAACTGCAAACACATGATGGACCACACCACTGGTTCCCTAGCTCCCATGGGAACAGCAGAACTGCCTGTTTGAAGGCAGGACGTGCAGATGCTGAGGGTGGGAGACAGAAGCGGCTGTTGTGCGTGCTCTCCTTGCTTCTCTTGTCCCCAGGCTTCACCAGAGTGGGGTTTGGAAGCTCAGCCCTTGCTTGGCTGTGCTGTGAGGAATGCCAAGAAGGACTCTGTGTCTGTGCTGGGACTCCAGGTTCATGGGAGGAACACTCTCCTTCCCTCCTCCCTTCCCACCCTGCGAGGCCCACATCAGAGGGTAGAGAAACAGAGTGAGCGGGGCCTGCAGAGAGGGCGTGGAGTGCGGTGTCCGCTGAAGCAGGCGCCAGTTTTCCTTTCTCACTGAGATATGGTGCTGGCGCCAGTGAGGAGACTCTGGGTGGAACTTTATTAATGCAGACCATATTGTCTTCAGGTGGCCGTGGCAGTGAGAGCCGAGCTGGCCATCAGCTGTGACCTTGGGCACTCAGACTAACAGAATGCTGGGCAGTAAGAGGAAGCCATCCTGGGACTGCTGGTTTTTCACAGATAATCTATGCATGGGCAATGAATGGCTGGTTCTATATTTTTAAATGATTCACATTTGGGGGTTTTAAGTGCTTTTCCCCTTTTCACTTCCTTACTAGCAAGAATGAATGCAGCATGCTGGTGCCCCACGCCAGCATCCTCACCACATTCGTCTGGAAAAGGTGACCCAAGAGGGGAGATGCTGAGAGAGTGGGTCTAATTTAAGGAAAAGTATGCATACTTTCTTTCTTTTTATCCTCAACAGAGACAGTTCATAAAGATATATCAGCCTGTGGCTCAATTTTGCTCACATGTGAAAGTTCTGATAGAGTTCTCTTTATAAGCTTATTCACTTCTCTGCCCTGGCTAAGAAGAAAAATGTATCTACAGATTCTACACTAGGTATTTCCAGTCATGGGTCATTTTAGAAAAGATGTCTCTCATTTGGTTCACGGGATAGTTCCTGACTATTTGGAACAATGCTGCTGTTGAAGTTGCTGAGCTGAACAGCCCTTCATGAGACAGAGGCATCTCGAAAGGCTTTGCCTGCCTTTTTGTTATAATCCCTACCTAGCACCAGGCTTGACACGTGGTAGGTCCTTAGTAAGCCTCTGCTGAGTGAGCGAAGGGGTGAGGCGCATTAGGCAGATCTGAAGAGAGCAAGAGTCATGGGGAGATGAGCACAAAAGAAGCACAGGAGAGGGGCTAGGGTCTGGAAGATCAGTTAAGCTACTGCACTTGTCCAAGCCAGGGCGGGTCTGGTGGTGTTATACGCAAGACAGAGAAAGAGAACTGAAGGGATAAATGGGTGCCTTCTTCCTTCAATGGCTTCATGGACGCTGATATTCCACTTTTAGCTGAGGTATCAGAAGCCGGAACGGTCTGAAAAGGTTTTATAAAGGAGACAAAATTTGAACCTAACCTTGAAGAATGTGTGGAGTGCCTTTTGTTTCTGTTGTGGCACAAGAACGGTCTCTTCATTATCTTCAGACATTTCACCCACCTTAACACTACAGACAAGGGAGCCACTACTATTGTGATGGTGACCCACAGCTTATTGCCACTGCAGCTGCTGTGACTCTGGCAATTCACCTGCCTGCGGCCACGGCCCCTTTGCCCCTCATGTGAGAGCCCACCTCCACCCAACACACACAGGTGTGCGCACAGCATGAGGGCTACCGCCAGGGATTTTCCAGATTCTTCCTCAGTTTTGGACAAGCAACCTTTTATGATCATCATAGCTGAGGGCATATTTTCTATTCTCATGTTTTTCTAGATCAATTCATTCAGTTCTGAACTTTCTGGGTCATTTTAGTGGTACATGGGGACAATAGGATGTTTCATTCATATTGTCTCCGATCATCAAAAAAGCAAGAGAGTTCCAGAAAAACATCTATTTCTGCTTTATTGACTATGCCAAAGCCTTTGACTGTGTGGATCACAATAAACCATGGAAAATTCTGAAAGAGATGGGAATACCAGACCACCTGACCTGCCTCTTGAGAAACCTATATGCAGGTCAGGAAGCAACAGTTAGAACTGGACATGGAACAACAGACTGGTTCCAAATAGGAAAAGGAGGACGTCAAGGCTGTATATTGTCACCCTGCTTATTTAACTTCTATGCAGAGTACATCATGAGAAATGCTGGGATGGATGAAGCACAAGCTGGAATCAAGATTGCCGGGAGAAACATCAGTAACCTCAGATATGCAGATGACACCACCCTTATGGCAGAAAGTGAAGAAGAACTAAAGAGCCTCTTGAAGAAAGTGAAAGAGGAGAGTGAAAATGTTGGCTTAAACCTCAGCATTCAGAAAACTAAGATCATGGCATCCAGTCCCATCACTTCATGGGAAATAGATGGAGAAACAGTGGGAACAGTGTCAGACTTTATTTTGGGGGGGCTCCAAAATCACTGCAGATGGTGACTGCAGCCATGAAATTAAAAGATGCTTACTCCTTGGAAGGAAAGTTATGACCAACCTAGATAGCATATTCAAAAGCAGAGACATTACTTTGTCAACAAAGGTCCGTCTAGTCAAGGCTATGATTTTTCCAGTGGTCATGTATGGATGTGAGAGTTGGACTGTGAAGAAAGCTGAGCGCTGAAGAATTGATGCTTTTGAACTGTGGTATTGGAGAAGACTCTTGAGAGTCCCTTGGATTGCAAGGAGATCCAACCAGTCTATCCTAAAGATCAGTCCTTGGTGTTCACTGGAAGGACTGATGTTGAAGCTGAAACTCCAATACTTTGTGAACAGCTGAGTCATTTGAAAAGACCCTGATTCTGGGAAAGATTGAGGGCAGGAGGAGAAGGGGACGACAGAAGATAAGATGGTTGGATGGCATCACCAACTCAATGGACATGAGTTTGGGTAAACTCCACGAGTTGGTGATGGACAGAGAGGCCTGGCGTGCTGCAGTTCACGGGGGTTACAAAGAGTTGAACATGACTGAGTGACTGAACTGAACTGACTGTCTTCTGAAGTCAAGGTTTATAGCCTCAGGGAAGAAGATCCACTGTGGGACGTGAGTGATCAGGTATACATTCTTATGTGTGATTAGTAAAGGAGACTAATTTTGTTGTTGTTGATAAAACTTAATTTTTATACACCATGGTTTATAAAATTTTTATATTTTTAATATACCATTTTTTATGGTTTATGACAGCCCATTGGTAGCCAATGGAGAGCTTTCCCAGGGATAAGAAATAATGTGTTAGCCCTGAAAATTCTGAGGACACTAAAAGTGTCCCAGGTAGTATTCAGAAATGTAGCCACCTTCTTCTCTGTGTGGCCAACACCAGTATTCAGCACAAGGCTACATATATAATAACATTTAATGAATGTCTAAGTGTATGGTTAGGAAATAAACAACCAAGTCAGGGAAAATATGACTTCCTCATGCAAAAGTTCCACAAAGCAGCCATCACCAACTCTTTCCCACTAGAGCTATTCACACTAGTTTGCAAACCAAAATCCTCAGTGGCAGAAAGATAGAAGCAATTAACTCAGGACCTGAAGTACCCGCACACCATTCACATCTCAGTGGTAGGTACTCAGCTTCTTCCTCTCAGCCTCTGGCCCTTCCACAGAGCCCTTGGGTTCTTATCCAGAACACCTGGCCTTGTCATCCTTCTTAGAGGATCGTCCTCACATGACAACACACAAATGTATGGAGATTTTCTCTGTGAAAGTTGGAGAGGCCTTTCAGTCACCATTAGCGAAGAGAGGCCAGAGAAAAAGGATAGGGGCAATTAAAGATGGTGCCTTCAGGTGGGGTTTGGTGTGAGCTCTAAGCAGAATCACTGTAGTGGAGGAGAGGAGCTGGGTGGAAAGGGAGAAGGGCTGTGGGGGAGCATCAAAACTCTAGCTTCTCCTGGGAAAGGAGTCATCTACGCAGCCCCCTTAAATCACGAGACATGAGGTGCAGAGCCTGCCCAAGTCAACACTTGCTGAATCGCCTCCTGCTAAGGTCTGTGGAAATTAAAGCCAGGATAGGTGTTGATGCAGAAGCTGCTGGAGTGATGAGGAGTCATATTTCATCTCGCAGGTGGTCATCTCGACCAGTCCAGCCCTCCTTAACTCTCCGTTGCTCTAATGAGCAGTATTAGTGTGCCTCTGACATTAAATATCAGCTTTTCCACCTATACCCACCTTTAAACCTACTTTTAAAAAGGGAAGTGGATATCAAAGTGTAATTGACAGTTGGACAAATGTCTTGAACTGTCCTTTAAAAATGGGTTGCATGGATCATTAGACTTTGAGATGGCAGAGCAGAGAGACAATGGTGAAACCCCAGAGCAATACAGAACTTGCTTCATTTCTTCTTCTGTAAAATGCCCACGGTAATCACAGTTTCCCATGCGAGTTTCTGGTCCAGGTAAAGGGCTGAGCAAGCTGTAAGTGCTCGATAAATAGGTCATTACTGCCACTATCACGCACATGTCACATTCCAGAAATGGGTAAGTTCTTTGAGGATGAGGGTGCTGCCTTTTTAAACCAAATTATGCGGAAGGCACGCTAAGGAAGAACAAGCGAAGAATCCTTCGAGTAAACACCTGCCAGTTACTTGAGGCATCACAGAAATGGAAGCCGGTGTGGCTCACGCAGCCCTGGGAAAATGTGGATGGAGAGAGAAGATTCACCCTAGATTGCAGGCTCTGGGGAGCCTATCACCTGGCTCTCTGACCCTCCCTCAGCCCTTTCAACAGCGGGCAGGTGCCCTGTTCCCTCTTTGCATAGAAGCTCCTAACTCCGCCTCCTGGCGCCCAGTCGCTCCTTGGTCCAGGCAACTTCCTTCGAGTCCCAGTGACAGTGCTGACAGCCGGAGTCCCAGAGAAGCCACTGCGCACAGCGGCAGGGCGATGGCAGCGGGCAGCTACTGGGCTGGTCGCCAGAGGCCCACCAGACACGCAGAGGCACACAGCTGAGACTGCGATGCTCCAGGAAGCCTGTTTCCCTGCTCTGAGAGGAAAGGTCAAAGAGCCGCAGCCTGCAGCCCCGGAGAATGGCCTCCGTTAAGCTGCCCTTCCCTTAAATCCTTCTCTCTCTCTCTCTTTTAATAAGAAGGGTGTTCCTTTCCTCAAAGGGAGAGAGAGGGAGGGAGGGAGAGAGAGACTGTAAACTGTCCAAAAGGACCGTGAGAAAACAGGAAGCTTTGAAAAGTACAAGAGAAAGCAAGATGAAATCTATTTGCAGGCGGGCCCCTGGGGATATGCGAGGCATTGTTAAGCAGGCAGTTCATACAGCTATATCCTTCCTTCTGCTGAGGAGGGCTTTGCTGCCAAAAGGCTGCTATCTGGTCACTGCCTTAACTCCCTCAATGCCAGCCTGAGAACCCTGATCCCAATCACCAGGTGCCTGCAAATCCCCACTGGGTTGGAGCATCTGAGAGCTTGAGGGGGAGATGGAGACAAGTTGGCAGAGGCAGTAGGGACGCTTCTCAGGGAGACCTCATCCTTTTCTATCAGTTCTTCCCTCAGCCTTCAGCCCTCTGCTTCAGGCAGGCTGCAGATGACCTGGTGATTCATAACATAGGCAGCTCCCGGCTTCACCCATCTCAAAGGAGAATTTGTCCCGGAAATTCTGGATGACTGCTTTTCCTGGACAGGTTTCCCAAAGACGGCAGCTGGTTCTTTGCTATTATGGAGCGTGGCCGCTATAAGGACAGCATCCAAATCAAGCCCTTCGTGCTTACGCAGAATCTGGGAAGCATATTTCTGAAACATGGCTTAAGTCTACAGGCGCAGGTCTCTGGAGAAGCTCCAGCTGGCTCCAAGAAGCAAGGAGTCCAGAAGTTGAGCCAACAGCAAAAGAACCCAGAAGGGCAGTAACTTTTCATAAGAAGAAAAAAAAAGAAACTAAATGGAAACCTTTCCTCTCCTCCAATTTTCCATCCTATTGTTAATGCTTAATCCTGCACTAAACGAATGTTTCTGCTTGCTGTGGACAGCTGTTTCCACTGAGCCAGAGCCAGGGAGAATCAGTTCATGTGACCACAGTAGGAGGGATTGATGTTAGGAAGGATTTTTATTGGTAAGAATCCCAGGAAATAAGAATCTGTTACTTAAAGACTCTTCCCTGCACCTTTTTTTTGCAAGTTTTGGGGTAAAGGAGATGGAGTCAGGGCTTTCCCAGGTGGCTCAGTGGTAAAGAATCCTCCTTCCAAAGCAGGAGATATAGGTTCGATCCCTGGGTCGGGAAGATCCCCTGGAGGAGAGCATGGCAACCCACTCCAGCATTCTCGCCTGGGAAATCCCATGGACAGAGGAGCCTGGTGGGCTACAGTCTATGGGGTCGCAGAGTCAGACATGACTGAGCGACTGAGCAACAACAGGTAAGAGCCAACTCTTGGAGTATGGCTGGGGCAAGGTCTGCCTCTTTTCTTCCAGCCATGTCAGCCACATAAAGGGAAATACCCTTCCCCATGATAAAGGTCAGGTTTAGTTGTCCAGGCCTGTTCTCCAGCATCACCATGCAGCCAGCCAGCCGCTCCTCTCTGAGGGGTGTGACTTGCATGGCAATGAGCAAATGGCTCTCTGTTCCTCTCCCAACTCCCAGACCTGAACAAACCCCACCCAGGACCAGCTTTCCAAGAATCCAGCATGACATGAATAAGAAGCAAAGTCACAGGACACCATCTGGAGATGGCCTATCCCATAGTGATGTCTGGAACCAGTTTATAAACACACAGACATGCCCTCATTACATAATCTGTACATTCTGACATGCTCTGAAATTCCTTTGAAATGAAAAACAGTGAAGGTTTGAAGACACCAAGCGCTTGGCAGGGAGGCACGGACAGAGAGAGGGAGAGGCTGGCAGTGCGTCTGCCCTTGTCGGGAGATGCGTGCTCTAGATGAGGCGACTGACACCTGATCTTGCATCAGAAATGTCTAAGAACAGAGAAGGGCCACCGAAGTTGGACAAACATACACTGACATCCAGGCCTTTCTGCTTGAATGACTGACGCTCCCTTCCAGGCAGCCTCCAACCTCCTGTGATCTCCTTGGAGGACCTGCTCACCAGGAAGAAGTGACCTTTGCAGATGGCCAAGCCCACCTCCCACTGGAAAGTTCTACTGTCTCATATAGGAGCTGGCACTTCACACTTCAAGCCCCTCTCTTATGGGATTTTATCATGTAGATGTCTGGAGCCTTATCCACCGTCAAGGAGAGGTCCGATTGGGTTTCTGCAGTTGACCAGCTGGTACCCTGTGAAGCATGTGTAGCGCTCTACTATCAGGGTGAGTGGAGGCCTGGCTCACTGCATCACTGGCCCCATTGAGTCCAGTCTTCTGTGCCCTGGTACCAGGGAGAACCCTCTGAATTCTCAGGGACTCTTGGTCCAAGATCCTCTGCACCCTTGAGGCACAGAAACAGAACTGCCTCTGTGCCCCCAAATCACACATAGCCTGCAAGCCCTTTTCCTGAATTGGCTCTGCTTTATCATATCCCTCCATGTCAGAGACGTTTGCTACCTGGTTTAACCGCTACAGCTGGCCCTGAATTGGTAAAGCGGGAGGGGGTTGGGCTGGATGAACATGGATTTTTAGGGGACTGCAAAGCATGCAATATTTCAACAACTTCGTGTGCTCTGCCACCAGCAGATACAAATACAAGCTTGTCCTTGAAGCTCAAGAGTAAACTCAACACAAGGAATGAAGAGGGGCAATGAGCCCCTCATGGCACACCTCTTCTGTAGCAGACAGTAAGCCCCAGGAGGGTGGGAACAGCTCTGGGAAAAGTGAAGGGTTTGGGAGTTCCCTGGTGGTCCAGTGGTTAAGACTCCACACTTCTAATGCAGGGACTAGGGGTTCCATCCCTGATCAGGGAACTAAAACCCCACATACTACATGGCATGAGCAGAGAAAAAAAATTTTTAATCTAAAAAATAATGAAGGGTTCAAGAGTCTCAGTGAGGTGGGAAGGAAACCCAAGGCATGTCTACAGGGAGACAGAAGAGCTGGTCTGTGGCATCCATAGGCTCGTGCAGCTGGGCCTGGCTTCATGTGCGTGCCCCGTGTGATCACGCAGGGCCCTGAATTCAGAAGGGTCCCGGGTCTGGTGTAATGCTCTGCTTTCGTCATCTTGAAATTGTGAATAACATCTGAACTAGGGGCCCCCATCTTCACTTTGCACCAGGCCCTGCAAATTATGTACATCGTCCTGCATACAGCTTCCTCCCCCTTCAGCTCAGATCACTCCAGATGGACATAAACTGACTTTCAAACCACTGAGAACTTGAAGGAGAGCAGGGGAAACACAAGTGGGTGGCAGGAAAAGGGCTGGGGGGACACCCCTCCTTCCCCTACCTCCGGAGAATGCCCACCAGGTCTAGGGAAGCTCTGGCTCCTGACCCCTCTCACCCCGTCCAGGAGGGGCCAGCACAGGAAAGAAGTCAGCTTCACAGGGGGTTCCTTCAAGTGGGAGGACATACTACGGAGGGATGAAGGCAGCAACAGCCCCTGGAAGCAGGGAACCCTACTCCAGAAACAGGGATCAACAGAGAATGTCACTGGACTCTGTCAGACGCGCAGCACAGACAGAAGGAACAGCCGCTTCAAACAGAAAGGCTCTAATGATATCTGAACTTGGCGATTTCCCTCTGCTGCCCTCTCAACCCTCCCTTCATGGCTATGGGGTCACTTGTCGGTAGCTTCCTTGAGCTAAACTATCTGACCCTAAGCGAGATTTCTCCTCCTGAGGAGTGGGAAGAGCATGGGGAGAGGGGGCAGCCTGGACACCCCGAGCGCTCTGAGCAGCACCCGCCAGTGCCTTAGACTTGACAGCCTCCAGCCCACACTTCATCTCAGCGCAGGAAATAAAACCCCACCAAGCCAATGCAACACAGCGACGGTAACAAAGATGCCCCACGGTACTCAGGAATAAACAGAAGCGCTTCAGCTGCTCCCCTGCCCAAGCAAGCATTTCCGAAGTCACGGGAGGGGTTAACCTTTAAATCTCTTTCGACCCCTCCGGGAGACCTGCCCTCAAATTACACTGCTCAGTCCAAGTGTCAGGAGGCCGGGAGCGGGTAGCGTGGGGGAAGGGAAGCAGACAGGGCGGGAAGCTTCTCTGACTTCTCTGTGTTGTCTCTGGCTTGTCAGGGGAAGAGGGCTGCACCTGGTTGCTGCCTTCTAGAACAGGAGCCCTCCACATCACCTTCATCCTGTAAAGACCTCAATCTCCAAATGGTCCTTCCACCCTCAGCTCTCCCGGGACTGTCTGCCTCCAGGCCCTGCACACTGACCGATTCCACAGGGAGACAAGCAGGGCAACTCCTGGGGCACAGCTGAGCACAGCTGTGGTGGAGACACAGCAGATGGCCTGGGTCTGGCCGCAGACGTACGCTGAGCCGCAGAGGCCCTTCTGAGGAGACTTCCCCCCGCATCTGCAGAGCCCTCTGAGCTCTCCTAGGATTGCCAGGTGGCTCAGGGGTAAAGAATCCGCCTGCCAATGCAGGAGACTCAGGAGATGTAGGTGTGATCCCTGGGTCAGGAAGATACCCTGGAGTAGGAAATGGCAACCTGCTCCAGTATTCTTGCCTGAAAAATTCCACGGACAGAGGAGCCTGACGGGCTACAGGGCACAGGGTCACAAAGAGCCGAACAGCACTGACCACGCACACGCGCTGAGCCCTTCGTCTCCGCATCCCTCAGGCCCACCGCTCACCTTGCATTTGAAGGGCTTCACGTCCGAGTGGACAATCATGTGTGCCTTGAGGGTCTGTTTCTGCACAAAGCTCTTGTAGCAGAGGTGACACTGGTAGGCACGGATGTTGGTGTGGATCAGCACGTGTCTCTTCATGTTGGCCAGCAGCGTGAACTCCCGCCCGCAGATCCCACATTTGTGCTCCTTCACGCCCTGGAAGCAGCCAAGATTCAAAAGAACCACGGTGAGCAGGTATAGACTGCCGTCGGGACAGCAGTCTTTGCTTTTCTCTCTGACACATAAATCCACCAAGAACTTGGTGACAGATGTTGAGTTCCAAACAGTATGGCTGTAGCCTTGTCAAATAACTATTTTCTTTAAAAGTGTTGATTACATAATCTTCATCAACTAGCCAGATGGTTAGAGGAAAAGACAGCTATTGCTTCTGTTGTTCCTGCTGCCTGCTTGGGGTTAATTCTGCAGTAACAGCTCTCACGGATTAATAGGATTTGGGTGAGAGCACTGCGGAATGTTAGCTAAAATGAGTTTCTAACCCAGCTTTCATGATCATGAAAAACAAAACCTCCTGAACTTATACCATTTCCCGTATGAAAACCAAAGTTCTCTTGAGTTCTCATTAATGGACTTGAAAATTCAAACACAATCAGATCCACACTTCAAAAAAAAATCACAGCTTGATAATCACCTCTTAAGACGGTACCCTGGGTTCCCACAGGCCATGGTGGCCTCAGCGTGATTTGACTATGAAGCTCCTCCAAGCCAGCTTCTGTCCGACAGAGAAATTTGGCAGAGGATAGCTTTCTCGATTAGAAAACAGGAAAGAAGATTTTCTAGTTTCCATGCTGTTTGTGGAGAAGTGTTTGAATACTTAAGCGTCGACGCCCTCAACTGAAAGCATGTCTAGGGACTCACTCACGGCGTGAGTAGAACATTACCTAATCCTGGCCAACCAGAGCTTCCCTTAAACAGCTGCTGAAGAAATTTTGACCCAGAATGACTTTTGGGAAGGAAAATGTAGAGATCCACGGTAATAAAACTAGGGTTATTACAGGTTTAGACAAGTCTTTAGCTAACAACTGTACCTTATAAAACCCATATGGCCTGTTATTCATTCATAGGGACTAGGGCGGGGCATTGTTGAAAGGTTCTCTCTGCCTATATTTCCATTTCTTTCATTTGGGACATAGTACAAGAAAGTACGTTCAATACATGGTACATTCAGAAAACGAAGATCATGGCATCTGGTCCCATCACTTCATGGGAAATAGATGCGGAAACAGTGGAAACAGTGTCAGACTTTATTTTGGGGGCTCCAAAATCACTGCAGATGGTGACTGCAGCCATGAAATCAAAAGACGCTTACTCCTTGGAAGAAAAGTTATGACCAACCTAGATAGTATATTCAAAAGCAGAGACCTTACTTTGCCAACAAAGGTCCGTCTAGTCAAGGCTATGATTTTTCCAGTGGTCTTGTATGGATGTGAGAGTTGGACTGTGAAGAAGGCTGAGTGCCGAAGAATTGATGCTTTTGAACTGTGGTATTGGAGAAGACTCTTGAGAGTCCCTTGGATTGCAAGGAAATCCAACCAGTCCATTCTAAAGGAGATCAGCCCTGGGTGTTCTTTGGAAGGAATGATGTTAAAGCTGAAACTCCAATACTTTGGCCACCTCATGTGAAGAGATGACTCATTGGAAAAGACTCTGATGCTGGGAAGGATTGGGGGCAGGAGGAGAAGGTGCGACAAAGGATGAGATGGCTGGATGGCGTCACCGACTCGTTGGACATGAGTTTGAGTGAACTCTGGGAGTTGGTGATGGACAGGGAGGCCTGGCATGCTGCAATTCATGGGGTCACAAAGAGTCGGACACGACTGAGCGAGTGAACTGAACTGCACAAGAAAGTACCACTCCTCAATTCTGGTGAGCCCCTGGCACTAAAGGGTGGGAGTTAGGGTCCCTGCCTAGCCATTTACTGACTGCATAATCTTGGTTGGGTCCCTCAGCCTTTCTAGATGAAGCACTCAAATGGAGTGCTGGGCTCTTCCTAACTGGAATACTGTCTAGTCTAGGTGACTGCAGATGAGAAAGGATTTATGCTAATGGAGAGATCTAAATTTTAATGTTCTCCTAAGAAGATGAATTTTTAAAATGTGTTGCATACTCAGTGATTTTAAAATTATTAACAAAAACTATTTTCTTACTGAGTTTTAAAATTTACTTCAGTATCTCTATTCTCAAGATTTCTATACTTGGTTGTGATTGAAATGATAATGGGATATCATCTATATGATGTCATCTATGATATCTATATATAGATCTGCTTTATCATATATCATATATGATATACATAGATCATATATTCAAGTACAGGAACAATCTTACATAAGTTTTATACGTTCTACAATGTATCTGATTCCTTTTCCACACATATAGGAATCCCTGAAATCAGCACACAGTCCCTCTGGCCACTGCCTCTCAGTTCAGGCTCTTTGTTGATGGCTCCTGCACTAGGTAGGCATCTCCTCTCTGGGGGTTTCTAAGGAGCGTTTTGCAGGGCAGCTGTTTGTGCAGAGCCAAGGCAGCTACACATTTTGTCTTGTTTGGTCTTAACCGATCAGATGAAACCCGCAAAGCCAGAGCAGAAATATTATCTTGGCTGGGCAAAGTCCTCCACTGACCTTTCAGAATGAAAGAATGTTTTAGCGACTCTGGCTCCCTAGAAGTCTCTCCTGCCAAGAAAACCACTTGAAGTCAAGGGTGACAGAGTAGAGGTCAGTGGGGCAAACGTCCCCTCTTGGAAGCTTAAAGCTGACCTAAGTTAGCTTAGCTGGGTAAGATTTCAGGGACACGCTGGGGACTTGTTTTAGTTCATCCTGAGTGACTCTAGGGCTTTGGTTGCAAACTAGGCTGAAGGCAGACATGTGGGCCTATATTTCTCCTTCAAGATCTGAGACAGAGGAAGAGAAAACAAACCCAGAAGAGAAGAATGCACTCATGCCTCCTATAATGCAAACCACAGAGCACTACAACCAAGAGGCAGAAGCTCAGTGGGGGAAGCACGGACCTGCTGGACCCAGGCCAAGACTCTGCTCCCCTCAGAGTCTCCTGTAAATGAAGCAGTTGAAAGGAGAAACTAAGCCAAAAGGTAGCCACAGATTCAGCAGAAAAAGACCAAGAGAACTTTCCAGAATTTTCTAGAAGGCTCTGACTAGTGTATCCCAGGTGCAAAGCTGGTCTTGGGTAGTTGAGACTAATGACACACTCATGCTAGTGCCCTGGATGAAGTTTCCAGAAATGAAATCTTAGGAAATCTGGGAGGCTAAGAAGCAACAGCACAAGGACCCGCTGTGATGTGTCCTTCATCTTTCCTCACCCTCCTCTCCAAACCACCTTATTTCCTTTTCGGCCCACCTGAGACTCTAGAAGTCTAGATGGGAAAAGGCTTGATGGCTGGGCTCCTCATTCTCTCCCATTTCAAGGTGAGGAAGAACATTAGGGCTCTACACGTGTTAGGGGTGGGGAGCCACGCAGGGCTCCTGGATCCTCTCCTCCACAGACCGGCCGGCCCAGCCCCGCCCCTGGCCAGGAGCCCCGCCCCTGGCAGGGAGCCCCTCAGTACCTTGTGGGTGAGGGAGTGCTGCTTGAGGTGGTGGGGCTGCACGAACTCCATGCCACACTCGGAGCAGATGTAGGGCCGGATGTCCTTGTGCTTCATCATGTGGTTCTGCAGCTGGCTGGGGTACTGGAAGGTCTTGTCGCATTCGGAGCAGTTGTACTGGATGGGGCCCCGGTGCGTGGTGAGGTGCCTCTTGAGCTGCGCCAGCGTAGGGAAGTCGAGGCCGCACTCCACGCAGATGTTTTCCCGCCCGCTGGCGTGCTTGGCCTCGTGAGCCTTGAGCTCGCTGGGGTAGGCGAAGCCGCGGCCGCACACGCGGCAGCTGTGCGGCTTCACCTCGCTGTGCTGCATCATGTGACGCTTCAGGTGGCTGGTCTGCGTGAAGGCCTTGTGGCACACCTGGCACTTGTGAGGCCGGGTGCCCTGGTGCGTCAGCATGTGGGTGTGCAGGTGGCTCAGCTGCTTGAAGAGCTTCCCGCAGCGGCTGCACGCGTGCGGCTTGATGCCGCTGTGGCCCAGGATGTGGGTCACCAGGTTGTACTTGGAGGTGTAGGACTTCTCGCAGGTGGGGCACTGCCAGCGCTTCTGCGCGCCGCCCACGTCCACATAGTAGCTGTCGTCGATCTGCACGTTCACGTCCACCCGCTCCGCCTTCTGCTTGGTCTCCTCGCTCTCGGGCGGCTCGGCTTTGCGGGGCAGCGGCGGCTCGGGTGGCCGCTTGGGCAGGAAGGTGTGCCGGCTGAAGGGGAAGGGTGAGGCCGAGGGCACGAAGAAGGGGAACACGAGGCCAGGGGCCACCTTGGGGTAGTAGGGGTAGGGCGCGGGCAGGAACGGAGGGGCCGCGGGCGCAGGCCACACGGCGCTGGGCTTCACGGGCTCCTGCTTGACGGCCTTGCCACCCAAGTGCTCCAGGCTGCGGTAGAACTGGAAGCCCACGTTACACAGGTCGATCATCCGCGAGTCGTACTTGGGCCGCGGTGGCGGCGGCGGCGGGAAGAGCAGGGGGAGGTCCGGGGCCCCCGGGTTCTTGTTCTCCTCGGGGTGCAGGGCGAGAGCCCCTTCTTCCGCGGGGTGGTTATAGGGCATCTTGGTGGGCATGCTCTTGCGTTTGCGAGACCCTCCTCCTTCAAAGACCCCTGGGAATCCGTCTAGCTCTCCTGGAGGAGGCTCGTACCGGAACTGGGAAAACGGCCCCCGGAGAGCTTCCGGGAAAGGGTGTCCTGGGGGAGCCTTCCCTCGGGAAACCACGGGCTGCAGGCCGTGGGGAAAGGAGGGTGCCCTCTTCACACCCAAACTGAAATGCACATCTTCGTCTTTGACCATCTTCAGTTCCTTCTGCATCCTTAGCAATTTTCCTTTAAAGAGAAAGAAATTTATTGTTTTTTTTAAAAAAAAAAATCCCTTTTTTCCATTAACATTTTTGGCTAGATGTCAGTACCAATTTATAGAGAGTAATGTTTGTTTAATAGCCATCCCCGTTTATCCTAAGGCTGTTTAAAATATCATTTTTCCCCCTTGCAAACTTGGTTACTAATGTAGAAAGCACTGGCCTCTTGGAGTGGGACCCTAGGGCTTCAGTGAAAATCCACAGTCACAAAACCATAGCTGGGGCTGGGGTGGGGGCAGGGTATGAGAACGGGCTGGATTGAGAAGAAACCTGAGAATTCATCGGGCATTTTCCCCATCTAAGATGAGAGTACCAAGGCCCAGAGAGATGAAATAACGTGCTGAAATCCCACTTATACTCAGTTCAGGAGTCAGAACTAGGACACCTTCTTTCAGCTTGAAATGCAATTGCATCCGCCAAATGGCGATTTAAATGTCTTTTAGGATCATTTCTCTAAGTGAATTGATCTCCATTGCCTCTCCCTGTCTAAGGGCCTTTGCTGCTGGGGGATGGGGATACTGAAGGCCACACAGGAGAGGAGACTTTACTGTTTACAGATCTCAGACTATCTGGATATCCACCCCCAGCAAGGTTGCTGGGGTATATTGAGCAGACAAGATCAATGTGATTAAGAAAAGCATATACTTCAGTGTTAACAGAGTCATTCTGGCAATCTGTGCATTCTACCCTTCCACGTGAAGCAATATCAGGGAAAAAAATCCCAAGATTGTGAGTCTCTCAGACTGCACTTGTGTCTCTTCCTTCGCACAGGCGTCATCATAGAGCTTGGTCTTTGGTGTTGGTGACTCCTGTGGTACCTGTGATTTCCCTGGCATGTCTGGGAGAGCCTCTGGGGCCAGAATCTCAGCCAGGGGCCGTGCTTCCTCACACATGTCTCCTTGCCAATCTTGTAGCCTCCTTGCTTGGGTACAGGTGGAAAGAACCAGATGGCTGACTTCACATTTCCAGCAAAGTCCCTTTCTACCTAGATCTTCTGGGCCTGAATGGGATTCAGGATGAATGGGAATCCCTGAATGGGATGCTGTTACAGAACCAGTCAGCCTGGTTAGGAGTCAGGTCTGGCCTCAAGCCACTGAAGACAGGGCTGGGATAGGTTCTGGATTCACACAGGGCTCTGGCCCCTGGGAATGACCACTTGCTGAGCAGTGCAGTGTGAAAGTTCCAGGACCAGTGATTTTCTGTAGTCCTTGGTGAGGCAAATGCAATTTTATTGTGTCACCACTGACCTACTAAAGTGAAGAAACATTATTGAACAGAGATGATGTGATTTTTAACATGAACGCAGAATTATGTCTGCAAATTCAGAGATTTTACATACGCACATTTTAATTTTCTCCCTATTTTAATATGGCAAGAATCCCCCTCCCCCAGTTTCTGACTTGTGCGTATATATACACCACCTCTAAAATAGTAGTCTGCCCTCTCTAGAATAAAATTATAACTCAAGAGGTTTCAAAAAGCATTGAGATTCATCCATGGACATTTCTCCAGACTTGTAAGGCAGAAGCCTCTTCCTGCATACAGATCTTAAGGAGCCCTGCCGATCCCTACAGAGGTCAAGGAGAACTAGATCTTCTTCCTCCTGACCTTCTTGAGACAGAAGTCAGCTGTAACTGCTGCTAGTTATTAATTACCCCTGTCTTTTTAATCTAAGGTGACAAAGAGGGCCCTGGGTGCGGGGGTGGGGGGGGGAGATGGTAAAAGAATTACACCCCGAAACCAAGTCCATATCAGAGATGGGGAGTGTTGAAGGGGAGAGCAGAGAACAGATGTCTCCTCAGGAGGCCTTTTATCAGTCAACTTAAAACCCTGAATGGCCTCTGCAGAAATATTAACAGACTCGGAAAGACCTAAAAGTTTGCAGCCTACACATTCTCCTCTATCTCTGAAATAGTTCCACTGGCATCCTTGAAAGATGTGGTATTCCCATGCAAGAGGCAAGAGAGGCGTGGGTCAGCACAGGGGGTGGGGAACTGCAGGCCCTCCTCTGGCTGATAGTCTGTGGCGGCTCCCAGCAAAACAGCAGGTTAGAAGCCAGTTCTCTGCCAGGATGTGCTGAAATAATGTGCAAAAATAAAGAACTGAAATCGTCAAAGTAGACAGCTATGGGAGAATGCAAAGAGCATTGGTTTGAAGCCTGAGGATCTGGCTTTGAGCGCTGGCTTTTTGTTAGTAGCTGTGGGAAAATGAGGAAGTTAATTTGGAGGTTTGATTTTCTCATCCGTGAAATAGGGGTTGGCATATCCCCATGGGGTTGTTGGATACTTAAAATAGGGTGTGTTTGTGAAAGCTTATTAACACTGGACAGTTTAATACTGTACTCTCGCATGGTAAGAAAGGATAGACAGGAAAGGAGGCCTGAGGTGGTAATCAGGGATTAAAGCCAACTGACCTCATCTCTGTTTTCCAAGCTGAGTTTCCAAGCTCTGTTTTCTTGGTCAACAGTGACTGGCATTTTGGGCCTCCTCAAACCGAGGCTATACCTATTTGCCTCGAATTGGTCTTGTCCCAGCAGGCACTGTGAACCACACTCAAAAAAGCCAATGGGAAAGACCAGGATGAGTTTATTTACTTAGTATGGAGATCAACCTTCTAGTGTAAGGATACTCTCATCCCTTCCCTATGGCTCTTCACTATTATGGACATATCTTCAAGTCTTATATTCATAACAGATGACTTTGGTTACAAAAGGGTTTTGGGATTGGGTTGGGACAAAGAGGACGGGGTGGTCTCATGAGCTATTTTAGCCAGTCTGTGGGAAGCTGAGGAATTGTCCCTGCCTAATATAAGAGGTCACTTTCCCAGAGACAGAGGACCTGTGTGGCAAACTCAAAGTCTCAGACACTGGGGCAGTGCTGGGCAACACTGGCAAACCAGCTCTTGCAGCTCCTGCTGGACTGTGAGGGCAGAGACTGGGTCTGTTGGATGTGCTGCTGGTTTCCAGTCCCCAACATCATGCCTGGCACAAGGCAGGTGCTCAATAAACCACTGTGGGATGAGAGAAGAAATGAATGGGCCTTACTTTTATTCTTAAAGTCTCCATATGGAAACTTTTATGTTGAATTTTATTATATCTTACATTTATATAGACTGCAGGTGACTTTTGGAGGATGTCCCTAATCAGATCATGAGGACACATAAATTCTCAGGCAGTCACTGTGGGAAGAACCCAATATATACACCTTGCGTGTGCTTTTGTTTGGCTCAGTTCCCAAGGATATCGCTCTCTGAATTGACTCTCAGATTCAGGGTAAGCCCTAAATCCTGGCTGTACTAATGCTAGAGGACAAGATTCTGCAACTAAGTCAGGAAAGAGGTGCCTGAAAAGTCCGAAAGGCGGCAGTTAGAAAGACCCCTGGATTGAAACTATGAAGCATGAACCAGGAGTGGGCGATTACTCTCACTCTTCCACCCCAAGGAAATGTCTGGGAAGTTAGTGGCAGTCTATCCTTTGTACTAATGTGAGGGTGGAGAGGGAGTGGCCTTAGAATAATCATGCATTTTCATTGCTGTAGTCAGAGAATGTTCTAAGGTCCCTGGCTTTCTTCTAAGTATACTCAGCCACCAAACCCAATAGGCTGTAAGTCACGAAGCACATGGTTTGAGGAGGAGAATATTGGGTTGATCTATTCTAGAGGAAAATGGGGTTCAGGATGTCTTCTCTAACAGATGTTACCCATGAGAGTTAGTTAATGAGGAAATGGGGAATGAATGGATTTTAAAAACAAAAACAAAATCTCCTCTTTGAACTGTAAAGACCAATTAGAAATACAAGGCTTAACCAAGAAGAAACTACATTTAGTTTGGGGGAAAAAAATTTCTTCTAATAATGCCCTTTAATTGGGAATTCACCTACTGCACCAAAATATAAATATCCCCCAGATAAAATTACTGGTATTTTGTGGTTCTCATTGGAATGGAAGTTCAGCCCAGTAAATGCTATTTGAAGAGTCACTCTGAGTCAGCATCCCAGGGGCAGATCTGTTTATCCTCATTCCACAACAATGATTTCTATTCATTCTGAAATTGGTGAAAGAATATATTCTCTGATATTCTTTATTCCTTGAAGGTTTCCAGTGTTTCCTTGGAAAACATTACATTTTACTATTGGAGATGCTGGCTTCCCTTTCAGTTTGAGAGAGTGGCATTGTATTTACATGGTCAGCCCTGGAGCTCTGACCTCAGCAAAGATGGCAGCAGGGAGGAGGTGCAAGTGGAGAAGTTGAAGCATAAGAAGCAGCAGTGAGAGCAGCAAAGGGTGGGCAGTCGTGGGAGGATAACAGGAAGGCGGGAGGGGAAACACGTGGATTGACTGCCAACCTCTCTCTATTCATACAGAGGGATATTATTATAAGGCTCCTCCAAAATGGGATTTTATTGGATCACCTGGTTCTTTCTGAATTGGTGGTAACAGAAAAAGACTTTGAATCTTAGAATTAAATATTCTGATGATTCAACATAATTGTCTTAACTATATATGTGGTTGTACTGCTGAGTTCCTCATCTGCAGGTGTAAGTTTGGCAAGTAATGTTTCAGTCTTGAGTTCCCGATATTGGCAGGAACAGAAGGATCTCTGTATGCATCTGGCAGGTAGAGCATTGTGTTCTCAAGAAATAAATGGTCTGCCTTGTCACTCCCTGGGTTAGATGGAGACTCCAGAAAAGGGAACCAGATGCCTGGTAGCCAGACCCCAGGGCCCTTCTGGATGCTCCTGTGTCCCCTGTTTAGTTTGTAAACCTGAATTCCTTTCATTTTGTTATAAAAAGTAATCTATCCACCCATAGCATGAGCTGAGTTTCCTAGGTTGGTCAGAAAATATTAATTGGTGATGAGACCTATTCACATGTGCAATAGTTAATTGAAGTCACATAACGTTTTTTTTTTTAAGTTCCTAAATACCACCAAGACTAACATAAAGTCAAATTTAGTTTTCCATTGTTTAAATTGTCCATAAAGCACATGCATACATACTATTTGCATATAGATATAGATATGCTTTTAAAGAGTCCTTCTTAAAACAAGAAATTCAGCTACTAACTTGCGTAGGTTAAATGAATGTGGGTTTCATTTAGGAAAATGCTTAATGCCTAGATCTCGTTTCTGAAAAGCACTAGTTACTTGAACACTGAAACAGCTGCTAGCATGTAGGGTTATCACTGTCCTCGTGACCCATTTAAAGGAAGGAAATGAATTGGAGATAATGACTTAGCAGTTCTCTCTCCCAGCTCTCAGAGCTAATATATCACTCAGGGATGGAGCTCCAGCTGGAATGTTAGAATTTTTCTCCTAATTTCTTTGGAGTATCCTTAGAGTATATCTCAATTTTATTATTTCATGTTCATAAGTTAAGTAAACTTGATATACCCACTCTAGCTAAGCCAATAAATACATGCATGTTTAAAAGCTGAATTTAGTCTGTCTCTGAAAATGACAGCATATTTGGTCTGTTGGACCTTAGAATCGGTAGATAATACCAGAAAATGTGACCTTCTGGCAAGCAAAAGTATTAAGAATCAACACATAATAGATGAAGTTAGCCATGTGTGGAAGGAACCTATTTTAAAAGTGTCACTCAAGGCAATAGTTTTGTGGAAAGGGGAGCAAAAATCTGTTTTGTGTCATAATTGTCATATTTGTCAAAACTCATGGAACAAAAGAAATGAATTGTACTGTGCATAAATTCAAAATAAGTTTAAAAATATAAAAGAAATGTACAAATGCCCCTCTGTACATTATAAAAGACATAATTGAGGATATTTGAGAAATACCCAGCAGTAGTTAAGATGACCAGACTCTATACTCTAATCAGTTCATATCTTTGGAAAGCATCCAATAACACACATATGGTTTATAAAGAGGGGTATTTGTTTTTAAGAATTTGATGATCTAAATTTCTGCTCTAGCCAAAGGAAAGATGTTCTATGTGGCCGATGGCAGGTTTTTTTGTTTTTGTATGTATTCTATTCAGCAAGAACTTTGTGAGGCAGGGATTATGCATTAAACTATATCCTTCCAGGTCTTCTAATCTTTGGCCTTGCTTGCATGTTCAACAAATAGTCTTCTCTAATTGCTCCAACATTCTTTGGAATGTAAGTTACTCTGCCATTAGTGGGTAAGATCATTCTGGTGACTAGAAAATATGCTCCTACCCCGTGTCAATTAATAGGTTGATATTGACATTTAGGTTCATAGATCACTCTTGTAAATGAATCATTTCCCCCAAGACTGATTAATGGAAATCTCTTACAAAATGGAGCTGGTGAATCTGCAAGCCTGCTAACCAAACCCTGAGTCATGGCAGTCCCACCAGGAGCCGATACTCTGTGAAGCCTACCTGTGTAGCCAGCTTTCTTCTTTCTCTGATACCTTTCATTGAAGATATTAACCAGAGGGTCCCAAGTTTCTACAGGGCTGGAGGTGGAAAGAACCTAACCTATTGGAGGCTTTATGGAGACTGAGAGGTGAAACTTGCCTTTCCACCAGAGTTGGAGGAACGTTCCTCACTTTTCTGATGTCTGTTATGTTTGTCCCACTCATTGACTGGGTCCTGTGCTGCTAGTCACCTTTCTGTGTGGGTGGGTAGCTTGTATTTCTAACAGAATCTGGTAGAAAGTCAGAAACATGCCTGTTGCCTCATATATTGTTGGGATTCAGTAATTGCTTGGGAATTTACTTGGCAGATGCCATGTTCTAGCTTGCCCTTGCTCTATGATCCCAACCACAATTTTGCCATTACATGAAAGAAGAAATAACTGCTTTACTTGGCCTGTTCCAATTCATCCTGAGCCAACTTCACATCAGTGAACTGCCAAGAACATCTCCAGTGAGGAAGGGGCTTTAGGGAAAGTGTGGCAATGATTAGGATTGTGCTTTCCAGAAAACATGGTCCCCTCTGCTTTATCCTGGCTTAGAATCTTTGGCCAGTATGTGCCCTATTCCACTGACCTGGAAGATGGAATGTCCTGTAACACTGAAATGAATGAATGTGGGAGGGCTCTGGAAATGCACAAGGGGACAGTGACCACATGCCTGAGGGAGGCCTCTGAGGGAGTGTGTTGCCATTCTAGCAAACAATATTCCAAGAGGGCAGGCTGCCACCATTTCTCTTGCTTACTCAACACCACCAAGTGCCCCGTAATCTCCAGGCAAATATTCATTAGCTTTGTGGAAATACCCATCCTAATGGGCAGATGGATCTGTGACCTCATCCTTTCTTTTTATTTTTACATGGGTTGGGTTCCTGCTCTTTTTCTGCCTTCTGATGAATAATCATTCCTTTTTCCCTTATGCTTTTTAATTCAAGACTTTTTCATTGACCTGCTTCATTGCTGATTCTTGTATTCACTAAAACCATTCTTGGAAAATATATATATTTATAAAATATATAGACTCATCTCCTCATGTACTTGTACACATAGCCTATTTTTGGAAAGAACTACAGGAATCTTGCAGTATTAGTTGCCTTGCCAGAGAAAGACTGTATGGCTGGAGGAAGAAGGCTTGAAAGTCTAGCTGCTAGTCTGAGAGAGCAGTTCCATCAGAGTCTGTAGGAAGATGCTGCTCAGTTGCACAACTCCCTGCACAGAGAGGAGACTTTTAGTTACATAAAATCGTATACTGTGAGTAACTTAGTTATTCAAATACTTGCATTTAAAATATAAAAATGCATGTTGTCTTTCAAACAGCAAATATTCAGACAAAATTAGTATTGAAAATACTAATCAGCTTCCTTTTGAAAGCTGAACAATTCTCTTTATACGTTTCTCTGGACTCTTTTTCTGCCCAACATCTTTTGATGCCTGGGCAGCAGAATAATTAGAATTCTGGCGCCCACATTTCTACCTCTGACCTTGGACAAGTCACTGAACCTCTGAACCTTCCTTTGCTTACCTGTCGGCAGAGTTTACCCTGGTTTATACTTTGGGTATGCAGCTTTATGACCCAGGCTTATATCATCAAGGAAATAAGTATAAGCAACCACAAAGACCACATTAAGAAAGTCACAAATAAACTACATTCAACTACAGGTAAACTACCTCCAATCTTAAAAGTTCAGGTTTGGAAGAAAGGCTATGACTAACCTAGACAGCATATTAAAAAGCAGAGCCTTAAAAAAAAAATAAAAATAAAAAGCAGAGCCTTTACTTTGCCAACAAAGGTCCGTCTAGTCAAAGCTATGGTTTTTCCAATAGTCATGTATGGATGTGAGAGTTGGACCATAAAGAAGACCGAGCATCAAAGAATTGATGCTTTTGAACTATGGTGTTGGAGAAGACTCTTGAGAGTCCCTTGGACTTCAAGGAGGTCCAATCAATCAATCCTAAAGGAGATCAGTCCTGAATATTCACTGGAAAGACTGATGCTGAAGCTGAAGCTCCAATACTTTGGCCACCTGATTCAAAGAGCCGACTCATTGGAGAAGACTCGGACGCTGGGAAAGATTGAAGGCTGGAGGAGTAGAGAACAAAAGAGGAGGAGATGGTTGGATGGCATCACCGTCTTGATGGACATGTGTTTGAGCAAGCTCCGGGAGTTGGTGATGGACAGGGAAGCCAGTTGTGCAGCGGTCCATGGGGTCGCAAAAAGTTGGACATGACTGAGCAACTGAACTGACTGTCTCATTTCTCCAAAAAGATAATCTGACTTCAGGATTCACAGTGATTTCAGAATCACACTCAAATATGACGAATCCAGTTTCTGCATTCTGCCCAGCCCTGAGTTTTTCCTCGGCTCTTTCCCCAGGACTGAGAAGGAACTCCAAGATGCTAAGGATGAGACTGCTGGATGTGGGGTAATGTCAGGTCCTCCCCACCCCAGAACCTTGAGGTAGTTACTTAAAAGCTCCTTTCAGACCAGAAGTATGATTCTATTTATGCCACTGCAAAATCATAAAGTGTCAAAGCACAAAGCGGGCTCCAGCCTCAGATAGAGTTAGTCCCTCTTTCCTTTCAGTCCCCAAGTCTGTACCCACACCCTTGATGTAGCTTCCTCCCAGAGTATTGCAGCAATCTGCCTCCCCACCGCACTGTGACCCCCTTGAGGTCAGGACCAGTTCCCAAACTTTCCTGTGCCTTCTCTGACTTGTACAATGACTGGCACTCACTAACATTTTTAAGTGGTTCATTTTCAAATTGCAATAATTTTCTAGTCTTAAAATGATTTTAGTCTGTTTTTATCTGTAATAATATATAATGTAATATAGTTTAGGATTTGTTATTGCTTCAGCATGTCTCTTTTTCTTTGTCAATTTCTCCTTTCTAATAAGTTCTCTCTCATCCACCCCAAATGTTAACTTTCTGCATAGAAAAAAGGGCCGAGAAGTTAATTTGCCAGCACCTAACCGCCTTGACCATTCATTCTTGGGCGGCTTTTACAACATTTCGTCCATTATTCCTTTGATGTGACTATTAGCACCTCATTTTCTTTCCATTCCCATACCTAGGTCTCTAGTTCAAGCGCCCACCACATTACTCCAGGATTACTTTCAACAGTGTCCATCCACTTTTCCAGATCTTACTTCTCCTTTCTTCCAAATCTTTTTAATACCAGTGCCAGTTCCATCTTCTGAAAATTCATCACCCTAATTTTGCTTGTGGTGGTGATGTGCCTGGCAAGAACACTCCCCTTCCTAGACACCCTTTCAGTTAGGAGTTGCCTTGTGCCACAATCTTGGCCAATGAGATGTAAGCAAAGGCTGCTAGGAACTTCTGAGAAAGCTTTTGCACTCCTAATGCAGAAACCACCCGCTTTATCCTTTCCTGTCTCTTTTTTCTGCTTGAAACATGGGTACGAGGCTGGAGACAGAGCAGTCATATTGGAACAGTGCAGTGATAAGGTTAATGACAATGCCTTCCACAAAATATGGCTGAAGGCAAGAGGAAAAGCATCACTGTGGAACTCCTGCACCCACTTGGTGCTGCATTTCTTCTTATTTAAGAAAATAAATCCTTTACTTGCTTAAGAAAATGTATTCAGAGTTCTGTGGCTTATAGCTAAATATATTCCCCATCTGATACACAGAGCAAATCAAGTGTAAATCTCTCTCTCTGACCTTCAAAGTCCTTCATAAGCAGGTCCAATTCAATTCCCTTTGTCTCTATAATCCCCTCAACCCAGTGGAGACCACTCTTTCACTGTTTTCTACATGGGGCAAAGTAACTCTTACCTCTTTGCCCTTGATTAGACTGGTTGGGCATCCAGGAATATTCTTTCTGTTGACCCACCTCATCTTCCAGACTGAACTTAAATTCAGCTTCTTCCTGTAACTTCTTTTGCTACTCTTATACCCAGTTATCTCTCCCAAGAAGATAAATTCTATTCCATGATCTTAAGGAGGTATGAATTAAATACAGTGTTTTTCCTTGTATTAAACTAATTATTTCATGGTTAGGTTTTGTTTTTCCAATCCATATGTAAGCTGTCTTCAGCCCAGGATTCATCCTCTTCTCTCTCCCATCATGCCCTGCATGACACAGATTGCCACGTAGGTACCCAACACAGAGGTGCTGCTGGGCTTGGATTCTCCTACTATCCACTGCTATATTTGCTTTTAAAACAGATTTGTCTGTGGCTCTAAGAGCACATGTGAATTTAGGTTGTGTTTTCTTCTGATAAAATTAATATTACCATTAGTTGCCAGTTCATAATCAGTATGAATTAATTTGCCATGTGGAAATATTTTGCAGTAGCAAACATCACTGATTCTTTACTGTTGTGAGCATTACATTGGATTCATATGTTGTTGGTAGCACATCTATTGGTACTGGAGATCAACCTCCAGTCTCTTAAATCTGAGTTTTTGGCATGAAGAGGATGTGAGATTAAACAAGGAGAAATGGCTCCCATTTCTCCTTGTCTCAGAAACAGCTACAGTGGCCAGTTAAAAGGCTTGACTTGGGGGAGAAACACACATCTACTCTCAGGCTCCTGCTCTCAAGCTCCTGTTCTGAGCTAGAGCCAGGTGGCTGCAGGGGACAGAACTGCCCAGAAGCCTCCTTGGAAGGCAGAGTTCCCCTGCTGAAGGCAAAGGAGGAAAAGAGAGAAGAGGGGAAAATGCCATGGTGGATTAGACCTTCGAGGGTTTAATTACTCGTCTAGGAAATTGAAATAATAACAAGACTCATATCTTGGACAATTTTGTGTCCTTCCTTAGGCATTTCAACTGGGAAAATCTAAAAGGAAATTAGTGTAGGGAGGAGTTGTCCAAATTCAGATATGAAGGTTATTGGAACTTCTCAGTTTTTCTCATTTTTTCTTCAATGAGATATTACCACATTTATGATCTCACTTTCTTCCTCTCTGTCTCAAACACACACACATACATGTACACATACTCACAGGCATTGCTATATTCTGTGGGTGTCTTGTATTAACAAAATAAAAGTACAGCCAGCATGGAGATTCCATAAGAAATTAAAAATAGAACTACTATACAATTCAGCAACTTCACTGCTGGGTACATATCCAAAGAAAACAAAGCTGTTATCTCAAAGAGATATCTGCACTCCCGCGTTCGTTGCAGCATTACTCACAATAGCCAGGGTATGAAAACAACTTAAGTCAACCTAAAGTTATGCAATCTAAAGTTTGTAAAAGTAAAGGCTTCCCTGGTGGCTCAGATGGTAAAGAATCCTCCTGCAATGCAGGAGACCTGGGTTTGATCCCTGGGTCAGGAAGATCCCCTGGAGAAGGGAACAATCACCAATTCCAGCATTCTTGCTGGAGAATTCCATGGACAGAGAAACCTGAAGGGCTACAGTCCATGGGGTCACAGATAATTGGACGCAACTGAGCAACTAAGCACACACAATCTAAAGTTAACAACCCCCTCATCTGCCAGCTCTCTCCTACTCAGCCCCAGCTTTATTTTGCTGGTGAGTACTACCTGGAAAATAATGAGTTAGAAAATATCTCGGCCATTCATCTATTTATTTTCCACCTTCTCCACTGGACCGTAAGCTTCATGAGACCAGATACCTTGCCTATGCTCGTCACTGTTCAACCCACCTAGAAGACTGCCTGACACATGGTAGGTCAACACATTTGGATTATTTGGGAGGTTTTGAATATGTAGCACTCCCCCGACACACACCTAAAAAAAGGAATGCCTAGTACCCTCCCTAGACCTATGTTATATCAGGATCTCTGGGGGTGGGGCCCCACGTTAAGCACTGACGCTTTTGAAGAACTATGTAGGTGATTGTCATGGGCATTCAAGCTTAAGAACTGCTTTAAGGAGTTGCCTGAATACAGAGCCTATACAACGAGGGTAGCATGAGTGGACATGGGAGTGGGGTGGAGGAGGGATTCTGATGAAAGGACCCCTGTGACTCGCAGTCATCCCTGCCTTTCCACCACCCACTCAGGCTCCTAGATTTGGGCTGTGGGGGCGAGGAGAAGATTCTTCTCCATGCTAAGGCTGAGTTGATGAAATACAGCCCATAGCAGTGGCCATTCTAGGGTGCAGGTAATCCACAAAAGAAAGCATCCTGGATAGGTCATGCTGTACCTGGTGAGAGAGTGGGCAGACCCTCCTAATCCCTTTTCCTCCTAGGCCTAACCACCTTGCAAGAAGCTGGGCTGGAGAATTGCACCCATCCCCAACCCCCCACCACAGGGATGGGTCCTCTTGGCTCTTTTAACCTGCAAAGGTTGACAATGAGGAAGAGGGTACAAGAGTTTCTCCCTGCATGACTATGATACTTCTGAAAGGTTGAGTTGCGGGATTTTTTTTTTTTTTCACTTCTCTCTTGGAAATCACCTCCATATGCTGATTGGACAGAGGACAAGACTTCTTCTTTACACTGAGAAGGCATTTTCCACTATATTTAGGAGACAAGTGGGACTACTATTTTCTCAGCTTCCTAAATGGATTTCAATGCCATTTGTCAAGGTTGGTTTTCTTTAAAAATCTTTTTTAAATTTTCTAACAACAAACAACTAGATGTAAAATCTTCCAATGTACTTTGATTGATTTTGGAATATCTAGCTCATAATTTTAGAAGGAAGCAGCTGGTGCTCTTGACATTTAATTCCAACAAAATGCCTCATTCAATTCCCCCTCTCCCAGATAGGGTACACAGACTATTGGAAAATATTCAGTAATACTGATCCAAATGTCCACATTAAGTGTGGAGGAAAGGTAGCGTAAGCTTTTAACATCCTGGAAGCTGAGCTAATGGCATTGAAATGGCTGTTCTTAAGAAAACATGACTGTGGCAAGAAAAGGTTGCTATTCATATCTGCATGGGGGACCTTTGAAACTAGGGTAAATACATAGGTTTTTGTTCCTGGGGCAGGTGACGATTTTACCCAAGGGACTTTGCTGTAAATCAATGGCATAAATATTGATAATGACAGCTATTGTTAACTGAGGACTCACTGTATGCAAGGCTTTTACATGGATTCTCTTGTTCATTCACTACTATTATTATCCCTATTTTATAGATAAGGTACTTGAGGTATAATGAGTATAAATAATTGTCTAAGGTCACATCTTGAAAGCGGTAGTTCACAAATCACTTGTTGGCACACCTTTACTATAAAGGGTCAAAGAGTAAATTTTTTTGGCTCTGTGACACCTACAGAGGCCATTGCAACTAGTCAACTCTGCTATTGGGGCAAAAGCAGCTATCGTTGCCATGTGACAAAATGGGAGTGTCTGTGTTCCAATAAAACTTTATTGGTGATATGTATATAAATGGAAGAGAGAGAGAAAGGACTATATCGCAATAAAATTGGACAAAAATATTAATTAATTAATTAAACATCACTAAATTACATTAACTTTAAAGGCTCCCATATTGTACGGTTGAAAAAACCTTTTATTTACAAGAGCAGGTGGGAGGCCGGACTTGGTCCTGGGGCAGTAGTTTGCTAACTCTTGCTCTTCCTCAGTGATGATAAGCTCTCTCCTGAGGCCTTTTCCTGGACTCTTTTACTTCAATAATCTTCTTTCAGGATCATTTACATTTATGTATGAGCCATTGAGCCTACTTATACAATGACCTACTGAGCAAATAATTGTTATTTTTTAGTAAGTTGTATTCTCTTTAATGGCAGCAACATTCTAAATATTATGATAGGAAAGGGCTTCTGGAGGGGTAGGATTATAAGCCAACAAGGACCCCTCAGAGGAAAACCTCTGGGAGCATTTTAGCTCTCAGGGGCTTGTAAGCTGGCATGACGGAAGCTGCTGCTGCTGCTAAGTTGCTTCAGTCATGTCCAACTCTGTGCGACCCCATAGACGGCAGCCCACCAGGCTCCCCTGTCCCTGGGATTCTCCAGGCAAGAATACTGGAGTGTGTTGCCATTTCCTTCTCCAATGCATGAAAGTGAAAAGTGAAAGTGAAGTCGCTCAGTCGTGTCCTACTCTGTGCAACCCCATGGACAGCAGCCCACCAGGCTCCTCTGTCCATGGGACTCTCCAGGCAAGAATACTGGAGTGGGTTGCCATTTCCTTCTGCACGTGATGGAAGAGGAGCTGGGCTTTCCAGCATCTGCTCTGTGCAGAGGCTCTTCATGCTCTCTATGTCTCCGGAGTGTCTAAGGACAGCTCCTTCCATATGTCTTCAAGGAGGACCTCAAAAACAAGCAAACCAGTAAGATAAAAGACCTGAAGAAGATGGAATCCTATATCACCTAATCCCCACATCAATCCTGTAAGACAGTCACCATTATTCCATTTTATAGATAAGAAATAGAAGCTCAGAAGGTAAGTTACTTGCCTGAGGCCAGACAGTAAGTAAGTGGCTGGGCTGGCATTTCATGGCAGACGTGCCCAGTTTCTTTGCCTGTGTACCTTCTAGTTGGCCACACTGCCCCTTCGTAGTGGCCTGCACAAGTCACCTTACTTCATAACTCAATCACTGAGTGAGTTTGGAAAGTCAGTTCAATTTGAAATTGTTTGCATCTACTCTGTAAAAATGAGGGTAGGAAACCTTGGTGTATCCTACTCATTAGACATAGTTGCAAAGATAGTCAAGCAAGATAGAACATGTGAAATATTCTAGCAAAGTGTGAAACTCTGCGAAGGTACCCTGGTGGCATGTGTCAGAGGACTGGTCAGAGCTGTGGGAAGGCAGCAACTTTCACCTCTTGCCACACTGCTAGCCACTGAAAGGGTTTCCTTGCCCCCAGGGAGCCCCGGGCCACTAAATCATTCAGGTTGCCCAAGTCTGGGCAGGAATTAGCCCCCCAAAATCCCCTGAAATCAGCCCAAAGCTCAGGAACTTTGAAAAGGTTATAGAATAGTCATCCAATTTCTGTTCACATAAATTACTCTTATAAAGGCGCTGGTGGCATCCCTACCCCTCCTCACGTTGCCTTCCTCCTACTTCCATTCCTCTAGTTTCAAAAGGGGTACTTTTTGAAAGAATACATGTAAATCCAATCCTTTCTCCAAGATCTAACCCCTGCTCTGTTATTTCAATGATGTGATAGGGAACGTGGTATAAGATGACTTTATGGGTCTCTGCCTCAAACCTGTGACCTTTCAAAACGCTTGGCTAAAAGTTAGACAGGATGAGATGGTTGGATGGCATCATTAACTCAATGGACATGAGTTTGAGCAAGTTCCAGGAGATGGTGAAGGACATGGAAGCCTGCTGTGCTGCAGTCCATGGGGTCGCAAAGAGTGGGGCACGACTGAACATCTGAACACTAACAACAAAAAGTTAGGAACTAGAAAAGTGGAATAGCTTGATTATATTAGGAAAAAATTTCCATATGTCAAAAGTCACATAACATTCAACAGGAAATGGCAAACTGGAAAAATATCTAAGATCTTCTACAAATCAATCAGGAAAGTAACTACTTAGAGTGGAAAACTGGGCAAAAACCATCAAAAAACAATGCACAAGCCAATTCAAGAGACAAATAAAAAAAGATTTTGGCTAGTTTCAAGTAACTCCAGATATGCAATTCTTATGGAATCATCACAGTAGAAATGTTTAGATAAAACATACAAGATTATATCTGTTATATCTGGCATATGTAAATTGTGTGTGTGTATGTGTGCACACTCACATGGGCATATGTAATCTCTCTATAAATACCTGTACCTGTCTGAGACAGTTTGGTTGACTGGAGAGAATGCTGTTGGAGACAAGGATTGAACTGAATGTCAGATTTAAAACTTATGAAAACCACATATACAAACGTAGCCAAGATTTCAACTCTGAGGATTTGGACAGAGGGAGAAAGGAGATATATTTGAAGAGGAAGCAGTCTCCAAATCTCTTGTTTTGCAAAAATGTCTGGAATGAAGTTTACAGAGCCTGAGGCTCCATCAAAGACAAAATCATAAGGGAGAAAAATCCATTCATGAAACTAACTCATCCTAATGCAAATGACATTTTATGATTAGAGAGAGAAACTGGTGTGAAGGACATTTTCTAAATCAATGTAAAAGTGTGCAGAAATAACTGGATCTAAGTTGACTAAGAATTGTGTCACAAATTGATGAGGTGGTGAGGAAAAGTCAATTAAGATACTGATGGGCCTATTATGAGAATCTGAATGCTACAAGGCTGAATCTAGAAGATTCTGGGTAAAGACTATTTCCTTGGAAGGGTTAGTAAAAGAAAGAGTTCTTTTAAGTGCTTTTCCATGGCCTATTTTCTGTCCTTTGGAGATTTTTCACTTTGAGTGGTTGGGATAGGCTGACTCCCCCTGCCCCCTCCAATAACAGGTTGATTCTATTAGATTATTGATCTTCTCTGGCTTTCTTACAAAAAGGGTACATTTGATAACATCATTTAATGGGCACTTGAGAAATGGCCCCTTTCAAGTGCTCATCTGCATTTGTCCTGATTGAAGAACTGGTGAGACTAACAAGATAGAACTAAACACCTTTCCACTGAGGGTCTCGCCTGGTAAGAGGTGACTCATTTGGGTCCATTTAATAATAACAAAAAATGTGAGCAAAGCCAATCTAGAGTTTAGGGCATTGCCTATCATTTCAAAACCTTTGAGTTTCAGCAACTCTATAGGGATTGACGAAAAATTCAACGAAAGTGGAGAATGATCCTTAGAACTTCTGAGGGAGAATTAAGCAAGCCATAATATAAGTGACCCTTGGTATAGCTTATTCTAGAAGATATGAGTTCTGTGCCAACCCATGTTTTTTGAACTTCATGTGAAGAGTGTGTGGGATATTCAAAGAAGGAGAGAGCACCATATGTAGATACCTTAAAACTGACAGGTGACTCAGCTCTCTCAGCGCTATCTAGGCTGCTGGCAAATGACAAGCATAATACAAAGCCCACGCAGTGTGGTGGTTAGCAGAAAAACTGGAAGAAAGTCATGAAATCTGTTTAGGTTAGCTGGCTATTGATCAAGACGGATTACAAGATAAAATGAATTGCGACCAAAATTAGATTAACGTGAGCAACTCTACACAATTTATTTTTAATGACCTTTAAATAATATAATTCATTACCATTTAAAAATTTAATACTGCAATGTTTAAAGAAGAAAATGAAAATGATCAATAATACCACCACCCAGAGTAACTGTGTTAATATTTTTGGTCTGTTTCTTTCTAGTCTTTTACTATGCACGAATACATTTTCTTTTATAATATTGATTATATACTATATATCTCTATGCAATATATAATTAACTCTGTGATAGACTACTTCATACAGAATCTTGGTTGAGTTTCTATTGTTTCCTTAAATTAAATTCTCTAGAAATAGAATTACCTAGTCAAAAGATATGAATTTTCAGATCTCAACACATATCGCAAAATTGGTTTCTTGGAAGGTCAACCTAATTTATTCTTAAATTATCCACTTCTTTAAACGTATCTTTTTACCTTCTATGGAACCTTTCATTTTTCACTTGAAATTAAATAGGCTCTTAAACAGGGCTCAACATTGTAATAGGAATACAAAACAAATCTTGGTCTACTGAGAGAATTGTAACGTTGTGGTGACATACTGAGATAATTCTCAACTTTCTCAAAAACTTTCATATCCATTATTACATTTAGTCCCCACAAAAAAAGCCCTGAGGTGAAAATTAATTTTAGAATGTTTTAAGCGTGAGAGAATGTTTCAGGCATTATCTTGTTCAGATTTTATTAATTCATCCATCTGACAGAGGCATAGGGAGGATATGAGAGTTTTGAAGTTCTAGAGTCTGTTTGGAATCTCAGTCCATATATTACCTTTCCACTGGATGAGGGAAATCTGTGCTGGTCCCTTTAAGTCTTTGTGTCACTCCCAATTTCCTCCTCCCTCTGCATTGTTTTATCAGTGTTATTGGGAACTGCACCATTCAGTCTCTCCTTGTTACAGGGATATGGAAGTCTGGACTGAGACTCATCAGTAGAGACAGAGCAATCTGTAAAGAAGCACTTTATCAATGCTGTGGATGATGGCCTAGAAAAGTACCCCCAGGAGTATGTAGATGACAGTGAGCCAACAGACATGAGAAAGTCAGGTCTGAGCTTGCGGTGAACTTGATAAACCAAAGCAGTTAAGGGAAATAGTGAAAACAAGTTTAGAACTCCAGCCTCAATACATTTTAGTACCAGACTGTTCTGACCATGAGGACTGCCGAATGCTGGAGTATGCTAAAACTCAGGGGCAATTGTTTTCACTAGTAATTCTCACCTGTTCAATGAACTAGGTAGAATAGGTAAATTCTGTCAACAGACAGGATGAATCCTCGAGAACTGTCAAGCCTCCATCCACCCCAAAGACTGGACATTCTCTGCAGATTATCATCTGCTCAATGCACTATGGATTACAGTATGTTGCATAGAAGTGACACCAGCACTGTGCTGATGTCTGATGGTCTATCACAGCCTCCGGTTGGTTGTTGCTTCATTTTCTCCCAGGGCTTTCCTGGTGGCTCAGCTGGTAAAGAATCCGCCTGCAATCTGGGTTTGATCCCTGGGTTGGGAAGATCCCCTGGAGAAGGGAACTAGAGTTACCTACTCCAGAATTCTGGCCAGGAGAATTCTATGGACTATATAATCCATGAGGTTGCAGAGTCAGACACAACTGAGAAACTTTCACTTTCTTTCACTTTTCTCCCAGGGGTCAAATTTATTTTATTCTAAAACATCTCCATAGCATTTCCATTTATTTTGTATGTGTATGTAATTTTAAATTTTGAGAAACCACTTCTTAAAATGCCTGACATTTAAGAAAATCTGGCCCTGTATTGCCAAGTATCACATGTGTAGAAAGTAGCACAGTTCAGCCTGTTGAATGTGCCAGATTTTCCTTAAAATTAACATTCATGCCATATGTTGGTACCCTAAAATCAATACTACTTTGACTGATAAAAATGCAAAAAGAAAACATTCTCAGACTGAATTCTGTTCTCTTTCTTTGTAGACACTGTTTCATGTAGGCGTTAGCAATGGTATTCTTTGGGAGTGAAAATGAGTGCCTGCTCTGTAATCCTTGGTGGGAGGTCAAACACCCAAAGGTGTGGAAGCCAGAAGAGCCAGCTTGTAAGGCCATGGAACCTAAAGTATTGGCCCTACAAGATGGTCCTGTGTTCTCAATCTACTACTCAGCTCCACACAATGCCTTGGAGGAAACTTGGAGGTAGCTTCCTCATTCTCCTCATCCACCATCATGATGTTCAAAAGGGCAAGGTGGAGAGGAGGGGGCTGGAAATCCCTCACTGAACTTAGATAGGGCATTACCAGAAATTTAGACAGTGCCCTGGCAACCCAGGGTGACAAGTGACCTATATGCACACGTTGCCTGTGGGTCCCAGCTGCAGGGCCTCGTGACCTTTGAGGTCACATTCCCTCTGAGTTGCTCCTCTGACCCTACCTCCCCCTGCAGCAGATAGTCTCCATGATGCCAGCCAGAAGGAAATCTTGATGCCTATGGGTTGAGCATCTGCAAGGCTGTAGGTTTACAATGTACTTTGTCCATGTGTTTATATCACTGCGCTCCCTGGGGCCCTCTGTGGCTCGGGCAGAGTGTGGGGCTCTTCCTGACACACAGAGAGCACAAGCTTTGCTTATAAATATTGACCCTAAACCTGTCCCAAAGGGACAGACAAGAGTGCAAGGTTATATTACCACTAAAACCACCAGACATATTTAAACTATGATGGGAATTTTGTGCCTGGGGCTTTGTTCTGCTACAGTATTAAATAAGAATGGTGCATTCTTGAAGTAGGAATATACATTTGTACCATAAAGGATACACAGTATTTAAGGGGGACATTTGAAAATCCTACCAGTAGGAGAACCTAAAAATGTCTGGAAATCTTTTAAAAAAAATTTTATTATGGAAATACTCAAACTATAAGAATAGTAAAATTAATCTCCATGTCTCACACCAAGTTTCATTTATGACGAAGCTTATTTCATCTATACCCACCCACTCCCCTACCTCACAACTTGGATGATTTTGAAGTATATCCATGACAACTTATTGTTCCATCTATACCTATTTTAGGACATATCTCAAACATAAGCATTTTTCTCTTTAAATTTAGTTATAATACTATATGTAATATCTGTAAAAATCAAGTTTCCTTAATCATTAAATATGCAGTCAATATTCAAGTTTCTCTAGAAAATCCAACTTTTTGGCTTTGGAGTAAAAGACAGATGTCATAAAAGAGTTTGGAAGGTTGAAAGGAAAGATCTCTTTGGGAGCTCTGATAATTAATATAAACAGAAGAAAAACCTATTTGGACTTCCTTAACCTGAAGTCAGTGATTGTTAATGCTGAAGAGGTTGTTACACATTATCCAGCCCCACCACACTTCCTTATGTAAACTGAGGCACAGAGGAGTAAACCGCCTTCCTCAAATTCACACCACCAATTAATGACGACATACTCAATTTTAAAATCTCTGAGGCTCTATTTAGGATACTACTTATTTTGTTTTTTAAAATTGCCGTAGAAGGACCTCTATATCTAGGTCTTTGTGTGTGGATTTAAGGTCTGTGTGGCTACTCTGATGGTTTAGAGCTGTGCTGTCCAATTAAGTGCTCATCAGCTACATGTGGCTTTTGAACACATGAAATATAACTGGTCTGATTTGGGACTTGCTGTACATACAAAATACACACTGGGTTTCAAAAATTCAATGAATAAAAGGTAAAATATCTCATTAATAATTATTCTGTTGATTAATGTTGAAATAACATTTTTTATTTATTGAGTTATAAAAAATATTGTTCAAATTAAGTTCATCTGTTTCTTTTTACTTTCTTATCATGGCTACTAGAAAATATAAATTACTTTTCGGCTCACATTCTATTATATTTCTATTGGACAACACTAGTTCAGATATTATCTCTTCAATGCAGGATTTCATCAGTTCATTATACAGCCAGGCCCTGCGGCTGGAGAGACCCGGAGAGGTCATCTATCCCACTGGTCTCTTAGCACTAAGGCTGGAAGCTAACCAAACCATCCAACAAAAAATCTTATTTTTAAATATTTGTAGAACAATAAATCTCTTAACTTCCCATGGCTTGGTCTAACACAAGTGAGTCCTACAAGTAAGAGTCTTACATCTACTTGTACGAGTATTGTAAACAAAGCACTAGAATTATTCTTGAACTATCCCTCCATCAACCTTCATGACTGATCTAAAAGCAAGTTCTGCTTTCCAAATACCTCTCAGATCTCTACATTTATCCTCATCGTGACCTCCACAAGCAACTGCCTGGTCCAGGCAACCACAATCTCACCTAAGCCACTGTGTTTATCTCATTGTTGGTCTTCCACACCGTTCTTACTCCACCTTGGAAATCCATTCTCCACGTAGCAGTGCAGAAAGCTTCTCAGTGAGCACAGACGACCATGTCATTCCCCTCCTCAAAGGCCTCCAGTGCTTCCCATTTATTTCAGGATAAAATTCAAAATCTGAACGTGACCTTCAAGCTCAGCACGGTCTGATCCATTTCTTCAGCAGCACCTTGCCCATGTTCCGCAAGCTCTCTGCATTTCACTCATATTGGTCTTCTCTCAGTTCCTCATCCCTGCCATACTCCCCTCCCTTCAGAACCTCTGTACATGCAGTTCCCCTCGCCTGTAACACTGTTGCTCTCCCTCCACCCACTGTCGTCTGATCGATATCCATTTATTCAGATCCAGCTCAAAGCGTCCCTTCCTCAGCACTTCTTGACCAGCGCAGGTATACTAATGTCAACACGCAGCACAGATCAGAGTGGTCATTTTCATTTGTTTGTGTGATTATTCACTTAATGTCCAACTCCCTTTGTAAACTCTTTGCTCCATAATGGTGGTGAGCCCATTAGCTCACACTCACTACTGTATCCCACTATAGTGCCTGGCACATAACAGGCCCTTAATTAATGGGAAGGATAAAGGAAGAAAGGTGAGGTGGTTGTACCAATAAGAACCAACCCTGTCTCTTCTTTCTTTACTAGAGTGGAAAGGGAACACCCCTCATCACTCTTCCTTCACAGTTCATTAACATGCTCCTGGACAGACCACCTGAGTACCCTAGCTAAGGGTTAAGTCACTTCAGTCATGTCCACCTCTTTGCGACCCCATGGACTGCAGCTTGCCAGGCTCCTCTGTCTATGGGATTCTCCAGGCAAGAATAGTAGAGTGGGTTGCCATTTCCTTTTCCAGGGGATCTTCCTGACCCAGGGATCGAACCCATATCTCTTATGTCTCCTACCTTGGCAGGCAGGTTCTTTACCACTAGCACCCCCTGGGAAGCCACCCCCAGCTATGGATTAGCAAATTCTATGAGCTCTATTTTCAGTGTCCATCCAGAATGCAACCACTTTTCACCACCTCTACTACCTGTACTATGGTCCCAGCCACAAGCTTCTTCCAAGGTCTTTGACCTTTACTTTGAAACAGATGAAAATTACCTTTTAATAGAACCACTCTTAACTCTCCTCCTTCACCCTTGGCTCCTCAAGGCCTACTCAACACGATAGTCAAATTGATTCTATTAAAATGGAAGTCAGATCTTTTCACTCCCTTGCCTAAAACTCTCCTGCAATCTTTGGTTTTAAAGTCTGAGCTCATCCTATAGCCTGCAAGTTCTCCATGATGTCGTTACCCCCTCTGACCTCATGCCCCACCGCGCTCTCCCTTTCTTACTCCACTCTAAGCCTAACGGCTTCTGGTTGTTTCTTGCACACACCAGGCATTCTCCCACCTCAAAGCCTTTGCACCTGCTGCCCTTTTTGCCTAGAAGCTCTTCCTCTGGATACCTACATGATTCTCTCTTTGCTTCTTTCCAGTTTTTGTTCGATATGAACAAAAACCACCTTTTCAATGAGGCCACCCTAATTCTGATCCCTCCACTCCACATTCCCTATTCTCTCTCCTTCCCTGATTTATTTTTCTCCATATCTTCTAACAAATTATATAACTTATCTTATTCATTGTCCAATTCTCTCTACTAGAATGCAGACTCCATGAGGGCAGGAATGTTTGTTTTTTGTTTCCTGTTATACCTCCAGTGCCTAAAACCGTGTTTGTCAGGAGGTTGTCGCCAAATAAGTGTCTGTTGACTCAAAGACTAAGGTTCAGCCCACGAACCTGAAAAACAGGTGGACTTGCAACCAGCCATCCAGCGTGACCACGCAGAGCTGGCCCGTTGTGTTAGGAGGGCCAGCTTGGCTCCACTTTGGAGCTATTTCAGGAGACTTGGAGGTTCCCTAAGCCCAGGTCAGCTGCTCACTGTCCCAGCTCAGTTCTGGTAACTGTCTGTGAGGCCAAGGAAGCAATCTGGCTCCAGGGAACATCTAAATAGCTCCTCCCCATATTCTCCCACCTCCCCCTCCTCCATCCCCACCGCACACAAATACACCACACAGCCCTCTCCCTTTCCAAGGACACAACTCAGGCTATTTCTAAAACGGAGATTCTGATCCAAAACAGTAGCCAACACATAGTGTATCTCCATGTGCACAGGAAAAGACAGGAGACCTCTGAGCAATTTCCTGGCCCCATATTTTTCCATGCCAGTAAACGAAGCCTTCTTTAGCTCGGGGAATCTCTCTCTGAACCAAGCCAATGCCTTAATGGTGCATTCCATTCCTTACTGCCTGGGCTTGTTTCTTTGTTCTTTTATTTTCCATTTTAAGTGATGGATGCCTGGATCCCTTCTGTCATCAAAATTTTGACAACCAGCTCTCCCGGCTGTTAACTACTAGTTAGAGTACACATAATGCTAATGGAGAGTTTCTTTCCTAAACAGGCATTTATTTAATAATACATAATACTTAAATTGCGCTGTCTGCCTTCAAAGAGTTTTGCAAACTTTACACTTCATTAAGCTGAGCAGCATTTGAGTTCCTGTTTTATGGCTGAGAACCAAGCAAAGTTAAACAATTTGCCTAAGGCTACAACTAGCTGTGCTTTGGACAAAGGACTTTGTCTTTTTTTAATGGATAAGGAGAATATAACCAATTTAAAAATGTAGTTATTTAACAACTGGTATGATCAGTAAAATAGTCTTGAGTTCTTTCTGTGTGTTTTTTTAAGACCATATTTGGGGTTCTTCCTTGGCTGTACTCACGCCTCCTTGTCTCCAGACGCCACTTCATGTTCCTCTTCTCCTTCCTCCCCGACTCCTACCCTTCCTCCTCTTCCCCGCTTTTATTCTCTCCTGGCTCTTGGATAATTTAGCTTTTAGGAGGAACCAGCTCTACCCCCAATCCTTATCCCTGTTCCCCTGGGACCTACTCTCAGGTGATAAGCAAATTGTTGTTAGTGGATTAAGAAGGGTTTAAGTCAAGTTTCTATGGATGGAGAAAACCAAATAATAAATTGTATAATATCTTCTTGGCTTATCAGTTTTAGTGGTGCATAATTTAAAACATTTTAAATGCAAACAAATATGGATAGGTTATGGAGTAGAATGCAAAACCTAGGACAGGTTAAAGTCTGAAATTCTACCTATGGCAAATCATTTAGGATTTCTTTTCCAGATTTTTCTCTCCCATTAGCAGTACTTGGATTAGAAAACTCTGAGAAGAATTTATATAACATGGCACTTCCTCTGAGCTCTCTGGAGATGAAATATCAGGATTGATTTTCTAAGGGCTAGTAGAATCAGTCTTGTTATCTTATTGTTCCTTTGAGCAAGTAATTTTTTTTTTAAGACTGTCTTGAAGGTAATGAAGATAAGTTGGGGCATCTTTTCCTCTGAATCTTGAATATCCACCAGGCAGCATCTTTATTAAGCTAAGGGCAGAGTGGCCTTTTTCTCATCGTTCAACAGATAAAAGCAGTAAGCAAAGAAACCTATGATACTTGAGACTATGATTAAAAGAAAAATCTGGGACATGTGTTCAAAGATAAATTTCTATTACATAGTAATTTCACACTGAACATGTTGAAGACCTTTAAAGAGAATAAAAGTACATGAAATAAAGGCTAAGCCACAATGACTTGGGTTTGGCTTTAACATGTCCACACCAGGGTGAATGTGCCCTCAAGCCCCAAGGATACTTAAGCTCATGGCAGCATTGGGAGAAAAGGTACAGCAGCCTGTATGTAAAAAGAGTAAAGAGCTAAGGACACAGAACCCCAGCTCCCTCACCTACTAACTTTCCTAGGCCTCTCTTTTCTCAGCTATAACAACAGGATAATCACTCTTCATTTATCAAATATTTCTAGCTCTTCTCCTGAGCACATAGTCAGATTGCACTTCCCTACTCCCCTTACATGTAGGCACGGCCATGTGACTAGCTTTGGTCAACAAAATGTGAGCACAAGTGACGTGTGTCATTTCCTTGTGGAATCTTTGAGAATCAGTCCACGATTTCCATAATTTTCTTTTCCTCTACCATAGCAACCTGAAACATTTCCAGTATAGCTGTTCTGTCAGCTCAGGTCCTAAAGTTAACATGACATAGGTCAAAGCCATTGTTGATTCTCGTAATGAATATGTAATGGAAGGGTGAGATAAATCCTTGTTTTCTTCCCTTCTTTATTTTTTTAAGCCATGGCGATTTAGAGTTTGCTTGTCATTGAAGCATTACCTAGTCTATCCAGACTAATACACTACTTCATTGATCTGGGGAAAGATTAAAACCAGACACCTAATAGTAATATTCATGGCACACAGCAAGTGCTAAATAAAAGTTAGTTCTTTCCTTTCTTATTAAATTTCTCTGCTTTGTGATCCTTCTCAGCTCTTCCTTAGCAGCCCTGAGATGGCTGTTTCCAGTTTGAGAAGAATGAAAATAAACTTTAAGACTTCTTAAAGCATTCCCTCATACCCTTTAAGAAAACGAGAGAGCCCTTGAGAGGTGCAGAGTTGGAAATTCCCATGATGAGAAGAGACGCTCCTCTCTGAAATTTATAAATGAGAAAGGAGCTGTGTGTCTTATCAAGGAAATCAGCCATAAAGTAAAACCAATGAACTCTGAAAACTTCCCACCGCAGAGAATGCTTTACCTGACAGCAACATGCTGATGCGAAGGAGTTGGCATCAAGGGCACAGAGCTTTTGTAGGGATTTGGTTCTGACTCTTGATAGTAACAGGCTATCTCTACTAGAGCAAGGTCAGGGCCTTGATCTACTTAGTACCTGCTTTTCTAACATTTTGGGGAGAATGATGAAGATGGTCAGACCTCAAACTTTTAGCTTTTTCCTCACTGGCTTCTTAAGAGGTCTTTCCCTTCCTTTGCCTGATCCAGGCTGTGACTTCATGGGTCTGAGAGGAGAAACCAATGGGCCACTGCTGCTCGCTTAGTCAAATTGGTTCAGTTCCGTTGCTCAGCCCTGTCTGACTCTTTGTGACCCCATGGACTGCAGCACGCCAGGTTTCCCTGTTCATCACCAACTCCCAGAGCTTGCTCAAACTCACTTAGACTTAATCATTAACAACTCATTGAATTACGTCATCAACCTTGTACTTTTTTAGGGCGTTTGACTCCACACTGGAAGAGAACAGTTTAAATTTGCTCTAGTAAATTTAGTCTTTGAGACCTATTCAGAGGGTAAATCTAATTGATCCATTTAGAAGGCATTCATTAGGGCTGTGGTTCTCTAAACTGTTGAATTCTTGAGAATAGAAGGAAAGAGGAAGGGAGTCTATATGAGACAGAGCTGAATAAGACCTCCACCTCTGCAGTCTCTTCCAGAAATTAGAGGCAAGCAAGATACCTCTATTTCAGAACCTTCAGTGAGAGATGAGATATGCATAAAAATAGGAAATGTGACGAAGGGGAACATTGCTTCAGAAGATTTGTATTAAATATCTGTGGAAGGAGAGGCACTGTGCTGGGCACAGTCACAGTCCGGACTTTCTCAAGGGGATCTGTTCTGTGAGGCTTCCCTGCAGAACTCTAACATCCCTGTCCTCCCCCAACTACTGGGTGCCAGTCGTACCCCTGGTCATTGTGATAACCAAAAGGTACCCTCCCTGCTTCCAGATGCCTGGGGGTAGGGGTGGTAGTGGAATGCACTGTCCCTAGTTGAGCACTACTGAGCCTGAGTCAGATAGCTGCTGGCAGCGCTGCATTAGAAGCCTCTCCAAGGGGCATAAAGGGCCCCAGTGAGGCAGAAGGATCCGAAGAGAAGCCCGCCCGAGGCCTCCCACCTCCCCTGAGGTGATGCTCTCTGTCTACATCTTACCTTGTTTTATGGACCCAAAGGTCCAAATGAAGCAGGACTGGCTTTGAGGTGCTGGTAGTTCTGAAGAGACTTTCAGTTTAACTGGAGTTTGGGGAATGAATAGAATTATTAGAAGAAAGATGAAGAAGCTATAAAAGGTGCAAACTGGTTAGCAAGAAGCCCTAGACATGGCTTGATACTAAACCAGTTGGCTATTGGATGTTGATGGGGCCCTTTGAGCTTGCCCACAGCCCCATGGGACAGCTGAGAGGGCTGAAGGCACCTCACGTTGGGGTTCATGTTGCATGGCCACCTCAGAGGTCTGGCATATACTTATGTCAGCTCACAACCCTCTTCCTCATTTTTAGGTTGCATTCATTGGAGGAAGGGGGAGGATGAAGAGAGAAAGGGAAACTAACATTTACTGAGCATGTAGTATGGTCAGATAGAATGCTAGGAATGTTCCAACCTTCTAGGTCACAGAGAGGCTGAGTGAGTTAGAAGGAGCATAAACAAGGAAGATAGGCAGCCAAGGGTTTGAATTCTGGGTCTTTCATTTACCAACTGTGAGCAGCTTATCTCTGAGCCTCAGGTTTCTCATATGGAAGCAAAACAAACAAGGAAGAAAACCACCTCACAAGGTTAGTTCTGAGATTTCATAAAATAAGAGATAGAAACACCTGACCGAAAGCAAAAACAAAACAAAACATAACAAAAACACTCAATAAATAATACTATACTAATGTGTTTTGGTTTCCTAACAACACTGGTGAGAAGAGATTCCCATGGTCATAAAGAGGAAGGAGAACGACCAGCAACAAGATTAGGGCTGAAGTTTAGAAAAATGATAACACAAATCAATAATTCTAAGTTCTCTGTTTTTCACTCCAGCCCTTTTCATCTGGACCTTCTGAGGGAGATTTTCAGCAATTGCTCTGGACCTGAAATGGGCCTCAGAGAGCCCTGGTTGTGCACTGGCCAAACCACTGGGATGGTGGGGAGGGGTTTCTGGGTGAAATGTTGCAGACCGAGACACAGTGGGGAGCATGCAGAGGAGCGTGGCCTGCTGGAGGGGAGACAGAAAACCCTGCTTCCTGAGGTGGCTGAGACCAGGGTCTCAAAAAGGAGGTGTGTGGAGGTCTGGGGATTTGAGGTCTTCTACTTGAATGCTTTGAAGAACTGACACATGGAAGGACTGGATTTGTTTTGTGTAGTCCCAGTGAGTAGAAATAGGGTCAATGGATGGAGGTGAATATGGAAAGCTCAAACTGAGTTTTACTCATGTAGTGTCCATAGCACCAGCACAGAGCCTTGCCCACATGGGACAGCCAAGGGGAGTAGCCGCTAGGACTATTATTGCCCGGCCTTGGAACAAGCACCCAATTCGGACAACCCGATTGTGTCTGCGCTGGCCCATATGCCTGACACTTTTGTTAGAAAAAACTATGTCAGCCAGCAGTGACACTCAGGGTGGCCCATTTTCAAAAGTCTAGTGAGGGCTTCTTTTCTCCTGCCATCAACACCTCATTTTGCAAACACTGAAAAAAAGAAAAACAGAAAAACTTTCTATCTGGCTCAAAGGTTGTTTATGGAATAAAGCTAAATAACTATCCATGGGATGATCTGGAAGTGAAATTTTAAGCTAGATAAACATTGAGCCTGCTATGAAAGGTCATTCTAACTTCCTTTGACCCTCTCATAACTGTGATCCTCAGCATTTTGGTTTGTGGCAAGAAAGCAATGCTTTTCTCCTCCCATTTAGACGGTCTACTGGTCTTGTTTCCTCTTATAGTTTTTGGTGAGGAATAAAGCCTGTACTTGACATGAGCTCCAGACTTTTCCTGCCTGATCCATTAAATGCATATTTTGATGAATCTAATGCATAAAATTGATAGATTTGTAAAGGCTACTGGACCAGAAGATATAGAAACCTCATCTCACTATCTCGAGCTCACTGAAGCAAATACTCCCAAATGCAGCATCTGCATAAAAACCCTGCCTGTAACTAAAGAGATGTAGAGGAGAAGTTATATGGATCTGGATTGTCCTTGCTGCCTGTGCCACGTTTTCACTTTTCATTAACTCATCCCAAAAAAGGTCCATCAGGCTCCAACTCTGTGACAAGAACAGTGCCAAGTGGTGCTACAGCAACAACCACACTTGCTGAATGTTTCTTATGGAGCAAGAATGTGTAAGTTATCATGTGTATTAACTCATGGGACCTCACAGCATCCTATGAGGTAGGCTCTACACTTTCCCCCACTTTGCCAGTAAGGAAACTGGTACACAAATAGGTTAAGCAGATTGCTCAAGGTCACACAGGTTACAAAGGAAGGAACCAGGAGTCTTTGGGGAGATAGTCGTTAGACAAAGGAAGAGATTAAACAGTAATGACTACTTCCAGACACTTTCTATCTAGACTTCTATCAAATGTACAAACTTGCTATAGGTAGCAGTTTTAGAGTGGAAAATTTCAGTTATACCAGAAGACCTAGATTATTCAAAGCACCTCCATATAATTTATTGGAAAACCCCAGCAGTGGTTTCCAGGCTTCTCAGCATGATTCCCTTTGTAAATTTCATAAATTCCATAACTAACTAAACTCATTTTGCAAATCCCCAGTAAAAATACAAAATAACCAAAAGCTATTTTTAATTCAGTAATTAAAAATTTTGCATTCATTTTACATTTTACATTAATTTATGTCTTATTAATTACCATGATATAAAGAACCATATTTGAAAGCAGAGGTACGTATACTTTCAAAACATTAGTCCGTGTACAAACGGTAGGCACTTGACATCCAAGTAGAGACCCCTTGACTCCTTGCAATAACTCCACAGACCCTGCAGATTCACAGAGCTGCATGACTTCTGTGGAATCATCCATCATCTCTCAGTTTTAGTCTGCTCATCTTTAAAGTGGGGATAATAAGAGCTTTTACAAAGAATCTCAGAGAGAATTAAGATGAGACCAACAAGAATTTGGAGGGTTCTTGTCTGAGGGAGTACAAAAATGGTCAAAAAACAGTCTCTGACAAATATGGTTCCAATGTAGTTAGGGAGAACAGACACACATGAAAGAATTAGTAAACAGGGCAACCCATTAAGTTAAACTATGTCTTCTGGAAGCTTCTAGAATGTGATCTAATAACATATAAGGCATACAAAGGAAGATACTTTGAAGAATGCAGGTCTTCTGGCGGCAATGAGTTTTCTACTCTTAAACTGCTACCTATAGCAAGTTTGTACATCTGATAGAAGTCTAGATAGAAAGTGTCTGGAAGTAGTCATTACTGTTTAATCTCTTCCTGTGTCTCTTTCCTTATATATATGTAAGATGTATATAAAGAGGGTTCACTATCACCTTACACACAGAAGGGAAATTCAGTTCCTGTAAAAGCCATCAGATATCTTTTATTGTTTTTGCCGGAGGTCTGCTATCTCTGGCTGGGATCCTTGAAGTCACAGGGACGCACAGACGGGCTGGGTTTAGCTTCATCCCTCGCTGTGCTGCCTTGAGACTAGAGCTGGGAAATAAGGGCATACGCACATCACAGTGACGGAAGGTTTGGGTCTGGTTTGGTTTGGTTTGAAACTGCAACTCATTTATTAAATGACTACCATGGGGAGGAAGTTATACTATGGCCCTAATATTAATATTTAATGATAGTTTGATCCAAATGTAATTTAAGGCACATTTTTCATGCAAATTGAAACTTGCTGCTTAACTGGCTCAACTCCCAGCATAATGTTACATACAATCTTGCAGTTTTACGGCCTGCATTCATCATATTTTCAGGATATAACTGACTCCAGGGCATAGAATTTTGGAAGAAGTTTCCCTCAATGATACTAACTTGGGGGCAGCAGAAATTACTCCAGTCTCTCCCTTTATTCTTGTTGGATTGGAAAAAAAAAAAACAAAAACCCTTCAATCATCCCAGCATTCCAAGTTCATGATGCTAATGAGTACATAATTTGCTAACTTAGATGCCTCTCTTCCCTCCTCCCCCAAGAGAGTTTCAGGTCCCGTGGGCAGGAGGGAAAGTTCAGATTAATAATTAAAAGAGCTAACATTTCTTGAATATTACTATGAGGCAGGCACTGTGAGTAAGCAGTTGCATGAATTATCACTCTTAATCCTCACAACAAACCCTAAGAGGGTGGTGTGATTTTGTACCTGTCATGCAGATGAAAAAATTAAACTATGCATGATCACACCACTGGCAAGTGAGAGGATGGGGACTTGATCTCAAGTATCTGCCCCTAGAGCAGGCCTCTATACTGCCTTGCCACTCCCCCTCATACCTGGCTTCCAGGACTGTTTTCTCACCCTGGTTGACACTCATATTTCACATGTTGCCAAGGGAATAGGGACCCTATAAATTGAGAGGCAACTGAAGGAGAAGGAACATAGCCTTTGGCTGTGGCTTTATATATGGCATTCAGTGACATGCTGGCAGGGAAAGGACAAGAGGAATGTAGATGGATGTGAAGTGATCATCCTTAAGGAAATTATCAGAACATGAAACTTAAAATCAGAAGCATTTTCATTGTATATGGATATATACTTAATTGATCCAATCACTTATTGATGAACAATTATGCTATACTAATCTTATTTTTTAACCTTGCATTGTAGGTATATCTTTTTACATCATCTAAGTATATTTGTAAGATAATTTCTAAGAAGAGTCACTTTTACATTTTTATAGACACTCACAAATTGCTCTCTACAGTGAAGTTTTACTAATTCTCCATTCCACCATCTATGTATGACAGTACTCTCCAAATCCACAGAAACAAATATCCAAACAAGTGCCTCAACTTTTGTTTCATCAAGTAGGTAAAAAATGGTATCTCATAGTTTTAATTTGCATTTATTTATTATGAAGTAAAAGATTCTTGAGAGTCCCTTGGACAGCAAGATCAAATCAGTCAACCCTAAAGAAAATCAACCCTGAATATTCATTGGAAGAACTGATGCTGAAGCTGAAGCTCCAAGACCTTGGTCACCTGATGCAATAACTGACTCATTGGAAAAGACCCTGATGCTGGGAAAGATTGAAGGCAGGAGGAGAAGGGGACGACAGAAGATGAGATGGTTGGATGGCATCACTGACTCAGTAGACATGAATTTGAGCAAACTGTGGGAGATAGTGAAGGACAGAGAAGCCTGGTGTGCTGCAGTCCATGGGGGTACAAAGAGTTGGACACGACTGAGCAACTGAACAGCAACAACAACATATTATCTTTTATTTTTCTCATGTCTAAGAACTAGTTATATTTCATTCAATAATAAATGTGTTTCATGTCATCTGCCCATTTTCTGGTCATATTAAGTTCTTTGCGATATACATGTTTAGAATGTTTCCCCTAGTGTTTAATTTGCTATTTTGATCTTGCTTATTGAATTTGGGCCCTATAGAAGCTTTTTAATTTTAATGTATAACAGATGCTAAGGCTTTTAGATAAAACTAGAAAGACTTTTCCTACTTTGAGATTTAAAAAAAATCTGCCATTTTCCTATTATTTTTATGTTTTTATTTTTAACATTTTAAATCTTTGATCTATCTTGAATTTTATGAAACAAAGAACAGATATGTTTGTTTTCTCCCTAGGTGTCCCAATCATTAGTTACATAATCTAACTTTCCTCTCTGATATGCAATGCTATTTTTGTCATATGTTAAATTTCCATATGCTTTTAGGTTCACTCCCTTGCCTTCTGTCCATGTGTCAATGAGCACACTCAAGCCTCTATCACTAACTCAGAGTTTAGCTTTCTCTCTTGCATTAACATTCTCAAATCAACACACAATAAGTTAATGGAACACTTTATGAATTTCTTGCAATAACACAAGTCCTCTCTTCTCCTCCACTGCCACTAACTAACAAAATTCAGGGATTTTTTTTTTATCATCAGTACGAAAATTTTAATTACAATAGTAAACCTATATGAAAGTAAAAGGGACTGAGAATTAGATACTACATTCTTGGTCAAATAAACAATTTGGGGTTAATCCATAGTTTCCTTTGATAAGAGCCAGTGATTTTGGATAGTCTCCATGTATGTGTGTTTATACACGTGTGTAAAGCACATGTGCCATAAACAAAAGAGATAACACTTTATTAAGTAAACCATTACCGTCTTCCAAAAAATCCACATTGGTTGAAGGCAAATACACTTGGCACTTTCTATCCTGATCCTTCTGGGGTAGGATCTGCTCACAGCTGAACGTCCTTCCTAACTGTAGGCACCAAGTATGTGATACCACAATTCCTTTCCTAGGAGGCTCAGAAAGAGCAAGAGGAGCTAGTGTAAAGTGGGAGACATCTGAGCACTTAAAGGTTGTGCAGACACACCAAAACGGTGTATTACTGAGCTGCACCTTCTTTTCCAAAACCTAGGCTCTTCTCCTTCTCCAACATCCTCATTAAGACTCACGGCCTAGGCTACAGCCAGCAGATAAGAATTCTCCATCCCTGGGGGGGTTGTGTAGACAACACTGGCAGCAGAGGAGCTGTGGGCATGTGGGAGGAGACACCAGCTTGCTTGCTGCATTGTGTGCTGGCCATCTCCTAAGTGTTGAGAAAGACCATGATTGCCCTACTCTCTTAAAAAATCCAGTAGGGGCTAGGATTCTGGATATACCTAGAGTAACCTTGTAGAGCTTTTTGCTTGTTCTTCACCCTAAGAGTTTAAGTTCTAAAAGTTCAGGAGCCCCACCTTGATGGATAAAGTATGGTGCTCCTTATAGCAGCTTCAAAGTTTTCAATACATACGTTTTTCAGGATAAGAAAGACCCCTCTTTGTACATTTTTTTTAACTGAAAAAGCTAATAGGTGTGGAGGGAAGGAGAGGAAACTCCACTATGCTATGGGGAAGAAAACCACCTGAATTAGAAAAACAGCAAGAACCAAGTAGTGGCTTTTGTGGTGGGTGTTCCATAAAACAGCACTGAAAACTCAAAGTTCTTTCTCTCCCTACACTTCCTGTGGAAGAGGGCCAGAGGGGCTCAATTAAGGGGGAGAAGCCACTACCTCCATCCAGGCAGAGGCGTTTTGTCCGGGCCCAAGCCAACCAGAGGCTATTCCGGTCCTCTCCCTCACTCTCTTCCGGCCGGCTTCCTTTCCCCACCCCTCCAACAATAGCCCCCTCTTGATTTCTGTTCTAAGCCAGAACGGTGAGTCCCCAGTGCAGAGGAAGCTCTAAGGATTCTTTCGAGAGTGAGGGGTGTGTGCTGGCGTCTGCTCCTGGGCGGTGATGCTGGGGACCAGCCCCTCTTTTCCCAGAGGCGGGTAGCAGGGGGTCTCTTGACCCCATCCTCCAGCTTTCAAATGAGGAAGCTGGCAGAATACCTCTTCTTCCTGGAAGAAGATAATCTGAGATACTCTATCTTGTACTATTTGCATTTAAATATTTTTTCAAGCTGCTGAAAAAGCTGGACACCTTATTGGAATGACGTTCCCCAAACTTGTCACTGCCCCTGCTGGGTCTTCCATAAGCCACAAGATGATACCACGAGGAAGATGTTCCCCTCTGAGGCCCCTCCCCAGATTCATCAGAGCTGGAGAAGTGTCTAGGAATCTATCCCAGTGACTGTGATGTTCGGCTCTCAGAACACACTTGAAAAACAATACCCCAGACCTTTACTCTCTGAGATTATCAGGGTCCATTTGTGTGGTGTCACATTGCTAGGTGAGACCATCAAAGTCATGCCTAATGTTGCTCAGAGCTGAGAGACTTGAGGTTTGTCTAGTAACACCGTTATCCAAGAGGGAGTAATGCTGTCTTGGACAAGTTCAGAATTTATGAAAGGGCTTTGTAGCTCCATAGGAGAGGGACCTATGTCAGTCTGTATATACAACAGATCAAAACCCTAAGGCAGTGCTGCTCAAACACGAATGTGCACCTGAATCATATGGAGATCGTGTTAAAACGCCAATTCTGATTCAGGGGGTCTGGGATACAGCCCGAGATTCTGCTTTTCTAACAAATTCCCAGGTAATACCATACTATTGGTTATTTGACTACATTTGAGGAACGCTGCCATAAGGGATGGGCTTCACCGATGGATCGGCAGTAAAGAATCTGCCTGTAATGCAGGAGATGTGGGTTTGACCCCTAGGTTGGGAAAATTCCCTAGAGGAGGAAATGGCAACCCACTCCAGCATTCTTGCCTGGAGAATCCCATGGACAGAGGAGCCTGGTGGGCTACAGTCTGTGTGGGGGGTGCTGGGAAGGTCACAAAGCAACACGACTAAGGCTGCACACACACCTTAAGGGATACTTAATTAAAAAAAAAAAAGTTATTAGCTGCTTCCTCTTTAATGAGAAGGCTGAAAACAAGCAACATCAATTCAGTGACCTTGAGCAAATCATTTACTTTTTCTAGCTTATCTGTTAAACAAGGTAGGTGCCTTTCCTCATCTCTAAAGCGCCTACTTCTTAGAATGGGAGGGTTAAGTGAAATAATGTACGTAAATTCTTGGCAGGCCCCAATCTTGCTAAAAACTCTTCCATAAATACTGCGGGTGGTGGTGGTGCTCTTGTGGTTATTTCATTCCCCATTAATACCAGTGGCCATCACAGAATGAGGTCAAAGTGCAGCCGTAACAGATCATAGGAAAAGAGAAGGGGGAAGAATTCCTTTGTGTGGTCCTGGTATTTGGCAATAAAGAGATAGGCTTTATCAATGAGAGGTCTTAACAACTAAGACAGCAAAGTTGTTATCATATTCATACATATATTTACCACGTTTACATTTGCCATGTAAATGCAAAACTGCCGCAGTCCGGTATTTGCTTGTTTTGGCTGTCTCCAGTGCCTAATTATATGAAGGAAATGGTATTGTGCACCGCGAGGATATCACGTTTCCCTCCCTGAATTCACTCCTTCATGTTTGTGTAAACTCAACCAAAGTGGCGTCCCTTTAACTTGGATTTACAGCCCTGCCTGTAAAAACCAGAGAGCACTGAGCATTTCCCACAAGGCTAAACCCTGGCTTACGACTGCCTCAGTCAAGGGAAAACAAATGACCCCTCTCTCTCTCGCCAAAAACAATGTGCTAACCCATCATCTGCCCAGAAAAGAAATGGAAAACAAAATGCAACCAACAGTCTTTTCTGTGCATCTGATAAATGTTTATCACCCAGGAACAAGTGGGCAGGGTCCTCACCAAGATGACACATTAATACACATGTAGCAGCCCCAGGCACGTGATGGAGGAGTAAGCCATTCAGTCAGTTCAGGTGGGAAATAAACACGTCAAGCCGGCCGTTTGGCGTTGTCCAGAATCCCACAGAGTTTGACTGATCTTTAACTTCCTAACTGCTGTGTTTAGTATTAACTAGAAATGGCATGCTTCACTCTACAGCCCACTTATTTGTCATCCGTTCAACAAATATTTTTACATCTATTATGTGTTCTAGGCTGTACGCTTATAGCAGTGAACAAAAGAAGGCCCTGTCCTCATGGTGCTTACTTTCTAGTGAATTTATGTATTATACATAACTTCTGATGAAGACAAGCTCTTATTCTTTTATCTAAATGTATTTGATATTTGAATAATTAAAAAGAATAGCCATCATTAGGCTAGCTGTTTCTGACAGTGCACATCAAAGTATCTGCTGTCTCTCTGTCACGTGGAGAACTCTTCTTTTGATAGCAGGTTTAACATGAGTTGTGGGTGCTGGTTTTTCAAACACCGTTATTAATCTTTCGCCTTTCCATGTCAGTATCAACTTAGGGACAAGGGTCTAACTTCTAATAAAGGCTCAGCACAGCACACATTGTAAAAAGGCGAAAATAAAACCAAAAAACTTATATTGAATCTACATTCTTTAAAGTGAATATAAAAACAGTATCTGTGTTTTCTTTGATTAAAGAAAGAATGCGTGTTCACTCTAAGAGACAAATAATATATAAATGCATAAATCAAAAAGTGCTATTCATCTAGAATTCTAATATTTATAATTGTAAGTAATTGCTGTTTATAATATATGTCATTATAGAATATTGATCAGATTGGTGGCATATTCCTCACTCCATAAAACTAACAGCTTCTAGAATAACAACTGATATATTTGAAACTAATTTCTAAAGAGAACATCCAATGCTGAATAGGAATTATGCTTGAAAGTATGGTTCTTAGAACAAAAATGTAAAAATACATTTTAATGTCAATGCAATCCTGAAGAAGATAGAACAAAACAGTGATCAGCCATTTTAGAAAATCACAGGATGTCAGCATGGGAGTCTCATAGAGCATCTAGTACAGTGGGCAGAGGAGTGTGAACAAGCCCCAGATGAATTCTGATACACACTCACACACACAGACGCCCTTGAGGGTCACCGGTTTCATCCAACTGCATCATTTTACAGAGAAAACTGAGGTCCAAGCAAGTGCAGACCTCTCAGGTCATAGGTGGAGAGGGCGGCAGAGGCTGGCAGAAGCGCTCGGACTCCCAGTCTGGTCTTTGCTCTCTTATTCCAAGCCACCTGAGAAGACGTTTGTTTTGCACTCTAGGGTAGAACAACACAGCTTCAACCTGCTCTCCAAAGGCTAGGTTGTCCAGGCAAGTCTCTGTTGTATCAGGGCCTCTGACTCTAACAAAGGAACCTCAACGGTTTGGGATATTGGTGGTCGATTTCCGGTCGTTTTTGTGGCTGTGTTTTGCTCTGGTAAAGTGGAGAGGGAAGTTTAACTAAGTTAAAGTATCATTATTACTTGATAGGCTAATTAGCACGTAGGTTTTAAAGTTTAGAGTGAGAGAAAAATAGCAGTTGGAGCTCTCTCTCTCTCACACACACACACACACACACACACGCACACGCACACACACAGGCACACAGTAGTGGTACCAGTGTCCTGTTTATTGGTGATAGGTGGCTTGCCGCTAAAATGTTTGAGGAGGGGGTCACTGAGTGTCCTTAGTCTTTACTGTGAGGAGAACATGTCACTTCAAATCTGTTTGTCTCTGGCTGAGTCACGAACGGCCACAATGGTCTCCAAAAAAAAAAAAAAAAAAAAGCCTCTAGCCCTCCACTGCCAGGGAAAAGGTCATCAGCAACCCAGAGCTCACCATCTTGGGGAAGTGGGTGAAAGGGAGAATGAAACGTCCACAACATCATGTAGTTTCTTCATGATGAAAATTGAAGACTTTCATCCCAAGACAAACTCTCCCCTACTCTCTCCTCTGCTGAACACAGCTGGCATTTTAATGAGGCTAAATCTGGCTGTTTCTGCCATCAGCAGAGATAAACATCAAAACGTTAAACTCTGCTTTCCTTTGTTTTGCAAGATTTTGGGATTCAGGATAGCTTCACTCAATGTGTGCCCAACTTCAAAGCTATGAGGGATGATTTTTTTTTTTTGGCAGACTCTTGGTATGGTATTGATCAAGGATCATGATACAAATTATAGTGTGTATATTCCACTCTCTGCATTCAAAAGACAGTACCTTTTAGTATTAGTATAAGACTTAAAAATTACATCGGACATGGGTTGACTCCTACTACTTACCATACTATGTATTAATTGTGTTACATAAATAATCTTGTTTAATCCTCACTACAACTCGATTAAATAGATGCAATTTTATGTTAGGGGAAACTGCAGCTTAGAGGAGTTAATTACCTGGCCAAATTAAGTGTCACACAGTAAGCGACAAAGCTGGAATTCAAACCCAGATTTGGATAACAACAAAGCCTGTGCTTTGGTGTTCTGCTTGCTCACATTTAATTCACATATCAGCCCACAGGACACATCCTAACATGATTTAACATTTACACAGCAAATTTATGGTTTAGTTATATGTACAACTTTGGCACGCATTAATTAATGCAACTTTCTGTGTGTCGAATTCTGGCTCATTTCAAGCTGGAGTTTCCTTAATGATATCACAGAAGAGCCTCTGATGACTCCGAGTAAGAATCACACACTGGAAGTTTCCACAAATGCCGACTCACTCCTTGGAATTGAGTGAAGACAGATTAGTAGCAAATAGGTTAAGCTTGTCAATGACTTTCTTCTTTAGGGAGCTGCATTTTTTTCCCCCAGTGTCCAAAACTCTCATGGCAATGACTTAACAACTCAAATGGAAATACTGAATATATATTTTTTCTTTTCTTTTTTTTTAAGTTTTTTATTTTTTAAATTTTAAAATCTTTAATTCTTACATGCGTTCCCAAACATGAACCCCCCTCCCACCTCCCTCCCAATAACATCTCTCTAAGAACCTATCTTGAGCGCCTTAGTCTTGGGCCACATTGGAGACACAGGCGCAGGAGGGGCTGTTTTCTGTGCCATAGGCAGGCCCACCTTTTGTCTTACTTGTCGGTGGGACTCTGCTGTCATTTTTTGCATATTGTGTTGCATCTGATGCTTTTATTCAGTAACCCAAATGAGATAGTATCCTCTGATGTTATTCTAACTGAGCATAAAATTAAATATATTATCAAGGAAAAATGAAACTGAAAGAAGCACGAAAAATTGCAGCCCTGAATTTTCTACTGAGTCACATTTGCTGATAAAAAATGGAAAAAAAAAAAAAGCCCAAGCTGATCAGTCCCGGCTACCTTTTGACCTGAAGATCTATGAAATGGGGTGAATAAGGGTAGGTGGTAGGGGAGCTAGACACCACTTTCAATTATTATTAGTGTAATTTTGCCTCCACGAGCAGGAAAACGCTATCATATCTCTTTCCCATTGCTCATTTTATAGTGCTCCTAAGGAAAGTCTGTTGAAAGAAAAGGAGAAGAAAAAAGAAGTCTGACTAATGGAACAAAACCCATATAATAGTCCAATTTTATATTTTCTTACTCTTATTAAGATGGCTCAGTTTTAAACAAAGATTAATTACTTGAGCGTGGTTAATGCGTAGTCTGGCCAAATTAATTTATAAATGAGAGAACAGCTAATTTTATTACATTCTTCACATCCCAGATGACTTCAATCAGTAAATTTCATAGAAATGAATATAAGAAGAACCTCTGCCTGTCCTTTGTCTTTCAGCCATTCAACACCTCTCTGGGTTGAATGATTAATATTAGTAAATATACACAGTCTTTCAGAGCAACCTTGCTGGTCTATTTTTGACAATGTGATCTTGACTCCCTTGTGGCTTGCCATGATGAGTTTCTTGTAACATTATACATCCTGATGAATCTAAATGAAGCAAGATAGACTTTTAAAAATTAATTGCGTGTATAATCTTGACTGGTTTGCTGTATTCTATTTGATGCTTAAAAAACCAGGCACTGGATAAACATTCTTCAATGTTTTGCTGGGTTTTTCACTCCTACTGACGCAAGTGATCGATCTCAAACTTCCTATCCTAGAAGTATGTTGTTTTCCAAAATTAAAGCTGCTTGCCCCTAAATCTTTGCCCTCTTTTGTGTGGCAGATGACATCTTCAATTGACAGTGGATAATAAATTTACACTCAACCCACATGTGGAGCCTGAACACATAAGCATACCCCACCCCCCCTTACAGTACAAATCAAAGTGACATTCTCTTCTTTTTCTTCCTCCTGCCTCAGTGAGGCAGAATAACAGTCACAAATTAACAGTCCTCTTTGAGGCAGGAGATGTTGAATGAAAAGGAAAGAACAGGAGCAGGCACCTCCATCAAGACAATGGGTAACAAAATCCCCAGAGCAAACCACAGTTCTTAACAGACACCCTGAGAAGGCTCCCAGGACCCAGCACTGAGGAAGAGCAAATTCTCAGTGAGACACAGCACTCCAGTGGCTCTTGGTTAACCCACCAGCTTATCTGTGCCCAAATTCAGATTTAACACAATGTCCTTCTTAGCCTAGAGCAATTCTATGTCCAGTTCTGCCAGGCTCAACCCTGCAGAACATCAGTAGTCTCTCTCAAAAAAAAAGACATACAAGCTTCAATTCTGGGCCATCCTTCAGTCACACCCTTTGATTAAGGATTACACCCAGTAAGGCATTTTCTGTGGAAGATGCCCACAGCAACATCCATCGCAAGGACATTGAAATGGAAGTAGAAAGGATTGCGTGGGTAACTTACCAGCTCCTGAGTCTGAGTGGCTGCAGCCGCCCCCGAGGTTTACCTGATCCCTTGTCTCTCTGTCTTTCTCCCTCTCTTTCTCCCTTCTTGTGTACAGATTGCAGGGAACTTAAAGAACTCGCAGGGACAGTGTTTCGAATGACTTAAGAAAGAGAACAGGAACAATACTTCGTTCTCTTTTTCTCAGATGAGTACCTTCGGGAAGAAGGAAGGAAGGGAGGGGAGAGGGAGGAAGTCAACAACCCTTTGCTTTCCTGAAAAAAAATAAGGAAACAGAAGATAGACATCTCATTTTCTCTTAAACAAAATGTTGGAAGGGGCAAAAAAAAAAACTTTGAAAAAAGGAATTCCTCAAATATGCTCTCTGCCCTGGGAGCTTTAAAGAGATGAAAAGCCTTACTGGCCTGCCCTGTCCAAACAAATGGTGTTCCAGAAAGGCAGACTCTCCTGAGCTTGCAGCCTGACATCTAGTTTGCAGAAAAGACACAACGAAAGGGGAACAAATCCATCTCATCCACTCTGATGGAGGGAAAGTTCGGTCTGTCATGCTAACCAAGGCAAACCTGCAGCCTGTGCGGCCAGGCGTGCACAGGTCAGCCCGAATGTGTGGCTCTCCCTGGGCTCTGTGAAACACCAGCATTGCTGCAAGTTTTCAGCCTGACTCTAGAGCTTTCCATTCTTCCAGGACCAAACAACAGATGTATGCGTTGGTCACTGAGCCTCATGCAGAGGACCAAGATTTCATCTTTGTTGATGGATGAAAAACAACAGCAGCAACTCACCACGCTGCTGCTGGACATAGTTATCTCAGAACTGCTGTTCAGATTGTCATGCCCTTTATATTCCTAGTGCTTTTTGGATTTAGTCACCTCTGGAAAAACCAGAAGGTGATTTCTAGTTTGTTTTCAGAATATTGCACAGGTCTTAGGTAAGTCATCCACAAAGTCTGAAAAGGAATAGGAGGTTGACTACAAGGAGCTAGATAATTGTGGGACTATTCTTTACCCAGTTAGGGGGTCCCAGGAGTGTAAAGGGCAAGCACAAGCTCTGGTTAGGGTATGTTTCACTCAGGAATAAGCCTGGTTTACAGTTCTGATTTGTGTTGTGTGTCCCATGCCCTTCATTCATCTGGTTAAGATCGTTTTTTGCCACAAGCAGGAACCAGCTGCAGATCATTGTGGCGGCAAAACAACAACAAAAAAAAACAGCTTTAAGTGCTTCCTTATTTCAACCAATGGTGAAAAACTGGGGTGGAGCGTCACACCTGAACACAAGGAACAAGTCAAGTAAATTCAGGGAAAGGATGAATCTGGTTCATTTTCTCTGCAATTGGATTCAGTGGACTATAAGATCCTTCATTTATCCAGTTTTCTGCCCCCAGTAATTATCTATCAATTTATCTCTCTATCTGAATATGTGTGTGTGTCATCAAGAATGTGACATTACTCAGTAAGTTTGTAAAAGCCAGGACATTTCCAGCCTCCTGGCACCAATACTGGCACAACACGTGGCATTGGGTTTCTGCCATGGGGGGGACCCAGCTCCGTCTACAGACGACACCCCTGGTGCCCAGACAAGAATCTGTACTCTTTGCCCAAAGTCATCCACATCAGGGACCAAACCCAAACAGCTCATCTGCCTCCTGATTCAGCTCTGGTGCTCTTTGCCCTCTGCTGCCCTTCCTCTCTCTCCTGCCTTTGTAGACATGGGAAGGAACACAAGCGGGAGAATCTGAGAAAGCGAGAGAAGAGCATGAGAGAATGGGAGGGATAGGAATTGATTCCTGTAGAGCAGTAACAATACTGGGGAACAAACTCTGGGTAACTGTGAGGTTTAAGAAGCGCTCTGCTCTACAATAAAATGTGGAAGTAAGCAGGAGGGAGTGAGGAGCGGGTGAGTGAGGAGAAAGAGGGAAAGGCTGGGCTGGGTTTCTGAGGCCCCAGTCAGCGGAGGCCACAGGGGATGAGAAGAACAAAGGCGTTCAGGCTGCAGCTCTCTCTGGTCCGTGTCATCTCTGGAAAAACTTGCAAGTGATTTCTAGTGTTTCCAAAGTACCGTGAAGCAGTGTCTGTCTTAGGCAAGTCAGCCTCGGTTTTCCAAGAGGGGTTCTCAGCCCTGCCTGTGCCAAGCTGTTCCATTCAGATAGCTTGTTGGCGCCTCCTGTGAGATTCATAGAATGGACCTCTGTCTCTTTCCCTGCTCTGTCAATCGTATGAAGATGACCCTCTAATACTCGTAACGTCACCTACTGGGTGTCTAGAAGCTGAAACTCCCAAGTCCCTCCCCTCAGGTTTCACGGGAGAGATTTCTCATCTGGTCACTCAGGCTGGTGAAGCTTCCTCTCCAGCCACCTCAGGATTTATTCAGACTCAGAAGGGGAGTGAAGGGAATGGGTGTTTGTATTGCAGACCCCTGAGGAAAGGCATGTGTAGAAGCAGACCATGGGCCAGCCTCTGACCCAGCGGGTGAGCTCACATTGCATTAGCTATTACAGAGATCATTCGATTCAGTTCAGTTCAGTTCAGTCGCTCAGTCGTGTCCGACTCTTTGCGACCCCATGAATCGCAGCACGCCAGGCCTCCCTGTCCATCACCAACTCCCGGAGTTCACTCAGACTCACGTCCATCGAGTCAGTGATGCCATCCAGCCATCTCATCCTCTGTCGTCCCCTTCTCCTCCTGCCCCCAATCTCTCCCAGCATAACTTCAGGGGACAAGCATAAACACCAAGGTTAAAATTCAGTGAGACAAAAGCAGTGACCCCAAGACTCAGAACCAGCGCTGCAGAAATACAAGCTCTACTCAGAATGGCTTCCCGCTTCTGAAGCATCCTAACTGGTACTTTCCCAGCCGCTGGTTATTGAGAGCTCTAGAGCTATCTATTTACCCCAAGACTCATTCAACCCCTGGCCATGGAGGGTGGGAAAATGAAGAATGATTTGAAGTATAAGATAAGTTCAGAATGGGCTTTCCCAATGACTCATTAGGTAAAGAATCTGCCTGCAACATAGGAGGCCCAGGAGACATGGGTTCGATCCTTGGGTTGGGAAGACCCCCTGGAGCAGGGCATGGCGACCCACTCCAGTATTCTTGCCTGGGAAATTCCATGGACAGAGGAGCCTGGCAAAGAGTCACAAAAAGTCCATGGGGTCACAAAGAGTAGGACACAACTCAAGGGACTGAGCTCATACACGTATATTCAGAAGAGTATGCAAAAAAGTAAGTGTACACATCAGTGAAATTTTATAAAACAAACACATCTGATTAAGAGAAACCTAACAAGAGATCCCTGTGAACCTCCATCCCTCTACTTCTCCTCAAGGGTCTTCAGTCCTCAAACCTGACATAGATACATATCACATGGTTTACATAACAAATGGCATTGAACTGTGTTTTCTGTTTTGTATTACATTTGTGAGATTTGCCCCTGTTGTTGAGTGTGGCTCAGTCCCTGTCTTGCTGGAGAGTATTGCACTCTGCGACTGCACCACATTTTATATATCCACTCTACTGAAGATGACATTTGGGTTGTTTCTATTTCGGGGCCATTACCAGCAGGCTGCCAGGAATATTCCTGCCCCTGCCAGATGTCTTTTTAAAGCCTGGTGCAGGACTCCCCTCTCTCCAGGAAGAATGTCCACTCCAGTGATTCACGGCCCTTTGTTTGGCTTCTTTATGTCCACTTCCTCTCACATGGGTTGTATGGCATGGCTTTTTCTCTTGAATTCAAGTGGACTCAGTTTGAGGACACAGTGATGTCTTTGGAGATGCTGGCAGAGTTCCTGCGGAGCTTCGGAACAGGTTGGGAGTCACGGTTCTCACTTCCTGCTACAACCTGGAGATGCTGGTTCCTGTTGCTCTGAGTCATGCTCCATGTTCTCGCCATCCCCCTTCCAGATTCTATGGCAACTGAGTCTGCCCTCCCTCGTGCAGGCTTCTCACGTGTTAGACTAACGTGCAAAAGAGGGAGCCAAGTCCCGCGCCTGAAGCTGCTTTGAAATTTCCTTTGTTCCTTTGATTTATTTTCTTGGTCTTGCCAAGCCCTAATATCCTCCAAGCCCCAACTCCCCAAACTTGAGAACATTCGTTTCTTTCTTTCTTTTTAGTTTCTTTGTAGCATGAAATGATGCTATGAAGGACTATAAACAAGTTGCTAAAAAAAAGTCTGTTTTATGGATTTAGTGTCTTCATTTAAGGAGTGGGGACACTAACATAACACCCATTTTTCATAGTCTTAGGAGTGAAGAAGAGGAGCTAAAATCTTTCCAGTGCATGCCACGTGCCAAGTCTTTTCTAAGCAAGTATGTGTCACAACTTATTTACTCATCACAACAGCCCACTGAAGTCACTGCTATTTTGCCCTTTATCTCCTCCCCTTTTTAACAGATGAGGAAACTGAAGCATGGAGACATTACACAACTTTCCAGTATCACTTAATTAGCAAGATTTCAAACCCAGGGAATTCTGGCTCAGAGCCCTATTTCAACAAAAGGTAACTTACCCTGCCCTCTAAATAAACACTGCCTGTCACATAGTAAAACCTGGTCTCTAGAACTGGAGAACATGCTGTATAGTAGAAAAGGCAAAAATGTATGGCACAAAGGTGCATTCTCCAACTATTTAGTGAGCCTGTCTTATGAACCAGAAGGCCCCATGCCAGGTATGGGCAATGTACATGTGAATTTTACTTTCTGGCAGAGGAGAGACACTTTCAATTTAGTAAAACACGCTTGGATATCTAAACAATTAAAATTGCAGTCCACGCTCTGAAGAGGAAATCTAAGAGCTAGGAGAGCTTGTAGTCAGGTACCAAATCTGGACAAAAGGTCAGGGAAAGTTTCCCTAAGAAAATGAAAGATACATGGAGGCCTGAAGAAGGAGCAGGTGTGCGTCAGGCAAAGCTGGGGAGGCAACAGTCTTACAAGGGGCAGCCAGAGGATCCGAGTTCAGATTCTTTACTAGATCCTCAGAGGGATGGGAAGCATGAAATATTTCACACAGGAGAAGGACATACTCAGATTGCATTTCAGAAAGCCTATGCGGGTCACTGTGCAAAGACTGGTTCATGGAGGGCAAGAGAGGAAGCAGGTGGAGAGTTGTAAACTCTAGTCTAAATGTGGTTGGGACAGAAGGGCTGTCAGGAGCTGCAGGAGGCTGTGTCTAAAGAGGTTTGAGAGCCACACTGATATGCTGGGTGACAAGAGTTTATTGGGGAGTGAATTCAGGCACTGCCTGGCATACAAACAGCTGGCTTATGAGAGATTCACACTTGTGAAGAGCAGCATCCTCTCCCGTGCCCCACTCCACCCCTTATCTCCAGAGTCTCTGTTGCTGAGTACCTACCTGCCTTTGTTCCACCTCGGCCTCCTGTCTGCTTGCCTTGGCGTCACTGTCCTCATGTGTAGCCCATGCCTGCATTTCTTAATATTCGCCCGACAGAGTTTCCTTTCCTCTAGCACAGAGGTCTTTAACCCTAGGCCGTGGACCAGTAGAGGTCTGCTGCCTATTAGGAACCAGGCCCCCAAGCAGGAGGCGAGTGGAGGGTGGGTGAGCGAAGCTTCACCTGCTGCTCCCAAGATCACTCCCCATCACTTGCATTACCGCCTGAACCACCCACCCACCTCCCCCTCCACCCTGCCATCCATAGAAAAATAATTTCCTACAAAACCGGTCCCTGGTGCCAAAAATGTTGGCGACAGGTACGCTAGCACACCCAGTGCTGCTACTGAAAAACTAGGGGCATTCTCAAAGCCGGCCCAGGAGGGGTGACTCCTGGAGCAGAACTCAGCGTTTGAGCTACCAGGGCTGGGGAAAACGCACTCTAGGTGTTCTGCATTAGGACTCAGGCTGAAATTCCCTAAGTAAAGTCTGTGAAGCGGGGTAGATGGGTTGTGTTATGAGTTAGTTACAGGACTAACTCTTAAGAGCTGGCCTGTGGACTTAATCACCAAGGAACACATTGTTTCTGCAGAAAAATGAGTTCTGAGCTCCCAATGTTTGATATCAGCAAATGAGCATTTTTAAGTTGGGGCTTCCCAGGTGACTCAGTGATATCCCCCTGCCAATGCAGGAGACAAGAGACAGGGGTTCCATCCCTGGTTCAGAAAGATCCCCTGGTGTAGAAAATGGTAACCCACTCCATATTCTTGCCTGGAGAATCCCATGGTCAGAGGAGCCTGGTGGGCTACAATCCGTGGGGTCGCAACAGTCGGACACGACTGTGCGTGCATACACATAGTCATTTTTAAGTTGGGGAGTGGCAGTAGTTGTGTTAAAAAGCACCTGTGGTTTCCTGTCAGGCCGGAGGTAAGCAAGCACCCTCCTCCAATACTCACTTCCATTGTTCAGTAGGGCTCATTTTCCCACAATCTTCCTCCAGAGTGGTCGTATAGGTCTATTCTTCTACTGACAGGCTCTCTCCAAGCACCTTGAGATCCTATGTTTCAGCAGCACACAAGAGACAAGAAACAACTTCATTTTTACACGTTACATTAAGCATGATTAGAGTTCCCCTTCCTTGATAAAGTTGGCTAAAGTTCTGTGTCATTATTTTCCATGGTCCTCACACCCTTCCTTTGGTTGTACCAGACCCAGGACTTTCACAGCCCTAAGAAAAGAGCTCTAAGCCTTGGTGCGTGTTGGCTGACTCGCAGTCCCCTCAGAGGTGCCTGGTTCTGCTGGTGCCCCGACACCCTCAGTGCCAAGTGCTGTCAAAGGAAAGCCCACCCGGTCTTTTAACACATACTAACCAGATCTCTATGGTCATCCTTGTCATCTCTACAGCACTACATAGGTGAGACCCAAGGTTTCTGTAGCCTGTCTTCTTTCTTAATCTTCAGGGGTCCAACTCATGCCAAAGCTCAGGCTTCTCCCTTCTGCAACCCCATTGCCACACCTTTCAGCCTCCTTGGACCAGACCAGGGATAAACCCAAATATTCAATGAACCAAGCAAGTTCATTTAACCAGTACCCCATGTGTAACATAATAGGGCGTGCCGGGAATCATGGAAAAATAGTCCATGACACATCGAAAGTGGCTTGTGACTATGTAAGAACACAAGCCTAATGTGACCAGATCATCTAATTTTAAAAAAAAAACAAAAAGCTGAAAATATGAATTTTTAATGTGAAATTTCTTGATTTAAATGTTTTAGAATTGAAAACAGACTATTTTTAAAAGATATTAAAGAGTTATCAATCTTTGGGGTGTGACAATGGTGCAGTGGTTTGCTTTTAAAATATATAGTGAAATGTGATTTATTTAAGAGTCTACATGAAAAAGTAAAATTTAAATGTGAAGGGACCTAGGCAAAGGGTCATCCAGCCCAGTCAAGCCTTCAGAAGACTGAAGCCTCTAGCCTGGCAACCTCATGAGAGATCCTGAGTCAAGCCATCCAGCTAATCTGTCCCTAAACTCCTGACACCATACAAATTGTGAGGTGACATTTGCTTTTTTAAGCCACTAAATTTTGGGGTGGCTGCCCTGGTGGAACTGCAGGAGATACAGGTTTGATCCCTGGGTCAGGAAGATCCCCTGGAGAAGGAAAGGACAACCCACTCCCAATATTCTTGTCTGGGAAATCCCATGGACAGAGGAGCCTGCTGGGCTACAGTCCAAGGGGTTGCAAAAGAGTCAGACATGACTTAGCAATTAAACAGCAACAGGCTTTGGGGTAATTTGTTATACCGCAAAAGATAATTAATATTACACCAGCAGGGAAGGCTGCTGTTTAATTTAGGCCTTAACTTTTCAAACCAAAATTCCCACATGGGAATATTTGCTGGTGGCTATCCCAGTTTGAAACTCATCAAAGCTGTTAACTGATTGCTACACTCACCTCCACCCACCACCAAACAAAGGGGGCAGCATTAAAAGATCACATGCCTATCGTATGCTACATGAAATTCCTGAGAAGTGAATATACACATGACCCATGGTAGTCATACAATGGATTATTAGTGTTCGGCTCACCATCCATATCATCAATTTGTATCTTTATTTCTCTCCCACTTTCATCAGTGAGTGATACTCCCTGGGCCAGTTCTCTTTTTAGGAGAGTTTTCTTGGAAGATTTTAAATTGTTAGAGGCTGGAAGATCAGCAGCTAATTTGTTTTATGTAGTGGCACAATCTCTACTTAATGTTGTGAGTGTCAGATGAGTCCAGTTAATGCTTCAAAAGCTAGATATTGGAAAGATTTTATTCTATTTGAAAGAAAAAAAAAGGATAGAATCCTTTGACTGAAAAGTAATCTTACTTAGAGACTAACACAGAAAACAAACTCTAAATTTCGTAAGAACCTAGACTTTGCTGGTTCCTTGCTGTATCTCCAGTGTCTGGAAGTCACTGGCACATGGAAGCTGCTCACTAGACACTAGCTGAATGAGTGAATGAGTGAATGAGCACAATGAGCAGAGACTCCATTGAGGAGGAGGGTGGGATTCCATCCACTAAGCATTCTCCTCCCTTCCTTCCTCCCATCTCAAACGTCACCATCGCTGAGGCACTTTGGAGGCAGGCTGACTCCTTGAGAAACACAGTTTTAAGCACAAAGACTGGGAAGAGCCCCACGGGTCTACACACGAGCAGACCCGCCCCTCGTCCTTCCACTTAACTGGCCACAAGGCCTGGCAGTGGTTTCCCCAGCTCTCCTCTTCGGTCCTGATTTTTTCTGAAAAATGAGATAGAATCTCCCAGCCTTAATTCCAGCGGTGTCATGAGTCTGTACAGGCTTCCCCTTCTTTTAACATCCAGCCCAAAGGAGGCAAATCACCACATGTGAGGCACTTTGAAGCTGTCAAACTGGAGGGCTCAGAGCCATGTGACCAGAGGCTCACAGCTTGGCAGTTGACCTGATGTGACTGATGTTCAAAGCAACTGCCGGGGAATAGAAGGCGCCCTGCACCAAAGAGCCAGCCAAAAATAATGAGGGAGGTGAAGAGAGAAATAATAAAAGAAAGAAAGAAGAAACATGCAGGGCAGGGTTTGGGGTCACTTGGGTTTCCTCTGGCCTCATGTCTCCTCTCTCCTCCTCCACCCAGTCCTCAAACAACCCTCTTCTCTCTCCTCCAAAAGAAAAGTTAAAAGCTTTCTTTTGGGAAAAGAGCCGTTTGCTTAGACCGCTGCTGTTTACCTTTGGTAGGATAGCCATTGGTGGTGAGTTTAAACACAGGAAAAGGCCTCTTGGTTACAGGAAGAGCTGCAGACAGGTCTGGAAGACTTGCCGCGATGCAGTAGAGATGCACCTTCCCCTCCATGAGCAGCCCTGGGACCAACCCTGGGTCCTTGCCTCCGCGTCAGGCAACCAACCGTCAACTATTTCTTGGACTTCATCGGCTCTTCCATTCCTCAAGGATGTTGTTTCCTAAAACACAAAGATGTTGAGGGATGGCTGGTAGGACTAAGAAAGGGAAACAAAAGGAGAAAAAGAGGCTTACATCACAAACAAAAGATCATGACGTTGTTTCCAATCTAGTACGGAAAATGCTAGCAGCAAATAACAAGCTGCAAGCCTTGGGTTAACTTTTGGTGGTCTCATTTATTTTCAGTCATTAAAATCATCCTTCAGTAACTAAAGAGGCCACATTTGCTAAAATGGGGCCACACTTTTGCCCTGAAAATGGAATTCTCTATAGCTACCTCCAGAACTGTGTGATTTGTTTATGAAAGGGGAAAAGAAAGAATTAGCCTTCATATTTTTCCAAGCGCTTTCTCATGAGACCTACCCACCCCAAGAAAGGTTAGACTAAATTGTGAGAGAAAGGAAGAAAATAATGCTAAGGAAATAAGTGTTGTCAAATAATCAAAATCTTCTGGGTCTTTCCCATTTCCCCCAAATTTCTTTCCTCTAATTCCACTTCAAAAATCCCCCTGGCTTCAAGAAGCACTAGACTTTTTGGTCAGACCATTCTCAAGTTTACCATGAGGATCTCACTTCTCTTTCCCTGATTTCAGAGTCATTGGGTCAAAATCTTTATGTGTTCCAGAGAGCCTGTAGCATACTTCTCCCTCCAGAAGACTTTGCCCAACCATGACTGGAATGAAGGGTTGCTAATCTTTCCACCCACCAGCCTCCATCTATCTAACCCTCACTGTCAATGAGCTTCTCACATAAAGGATGTGCTGTAGAGAACAGCAGCACTTTCTTCTCCACTGGAAAGTTTCCCCCAGTGCTCCAAGTCCACTAAAATTTAACTCAAGTATTTTACCTGGGGTGGAATGAGTGAGTCTATAACAAAATCATTTGGGTTCTTTCAAGAATTTTCTCCTTAACTTTGTTTTTTAGCCATTTAACTCTGATATGTCTGGGCATATGTGTGTGTGTTTTAAAATCTTTTCTGTGAGGGGTTTGCTCTCCTTTCTAAGTCTGTAGGTTCATCTCTTTCTCCATACTTGTAAATTTTCAATCTATTTTTTTTTTCAAATATTCTTTGCTGCACCATTTTCCCCTCTTCTCCCTAGTGACTTCAATTGCATGTATACTAGACCTTTTGATAATGTCTACAAGTCCCTACAGATCTGCTCTTTTTTTTCTTTTGTTTTAACCTCTCTTCTCTCTGTTCTTCATATTGGATCATTTCTACTGAACTATTTTAAAGTTCACTAATTTCTTTTTTTTTTTTTCCTATTCTTTCATTACTGTAAAGCCCAACCAGTATTTTTTTTTTTTGACATGGCAATTTTCAGTTCTAGAATTCTCTCCTTTTTTGTTATTAAAATAGTTTTTTATTTTTTAGAATCACTTTCTAATCTATCACTACACTCATCTGTGAAACATACATATGATGAATGGTGAAATAATTCTCTTGGTCTGATTTTCACATCTAGAAGAATAAAAGCTTGAGAGGTTAAGCAGATTTATCAAGACTGGAAGGGTAGGGATGAATATAGGCAGGATATATAACACATAGTGTGTAAGATAGTGGACGATGACAGAGACAAGAAGAGGATAGCAGGAGATTAAGAAGTATGGGACCAGAAACTATCAAACTCCTAGAGGAGAACATAGGCAAAACACTCTCCGCATAAATCACAGCAGGATCCTGTATGACCCACCTCCCAGAATACTGGAAATAAAAGCAAAAATAAACAAATGGGACCCAATTAAAATTAAAAGCTTCTGCACAACAAAGGAAACTATAAGCAAGGTGAAAAGACAGCCTTCGGAATGGGAGAAAATAATCGCAAATGAAGCAACTGACAACCAACTAATCTCAAAAATATACAAGCAACTTATGCAGCTCAGTTCCAGAAAAATAAAGGACCCAATCAAAAAATGGGCCAAAGAACTAAACAGACATTTCTCCAAAGAAGACATACGGATGGCTAACAAACACATGACAAGATGCTCAACATAACTCATTATCAGAGAAATGCAAATTAAAACCACAATGAGGTACCATTTCACACCAGTCAGAATGGCTGCGATCCAAAAGTCTACAAGCAATAGATGCTGGAGAGGGTGTGGAGAAAAGGGAACCCTCTTACACTGTTGGTGGGAATGCAAAGTAGTACAGCCACTATGGAGAACAGTGTGGAGATTCCTTAAAAAATTGGAAATAGAACTGCCTTATGACCCAGCAATCCCACTGCTGGGCATACACACTGAGGAAACCAGAATTGAAAGAGACACATGTACCCCAATGTTCATCACAGCACTGTTTATAATAGCCAGGACATGGAAGCAACCTAGATGTCCATCAGCAGATGAATGGATAAGAAAGCTGTGGTACATATACACAATGGAGTATTATGCAGCCATTAAGAAGAATACATTTGAATCAGTTCTAATGAGGTGGATGAAACTGGAGCCGATTATACAGAGTGAAGTAAGCCAGAAAGAAAAACACCAATACAGTATACTAACACATATATATGGAATTTAGAAAGATGGTAATGATGACCCTGTATGCGAGACAGCAAAAGAGACACAGATGTATAGAACAGACTTTTGGAGTCTGTGGGAAAGGGAGAGGGTGGGATGATTTGGGAGAATGGCATTGAAACATGTATAATATCATATAAGAAATGAATCGCCAGTCCAGGTTCAATGCAGGGTACAGGATGCTTGGGGCTGGTGCACTGGGATGACCCAGAGGGATGGTACAGGGAGGGAGGAGGGAGGGGGTTCAGAAAGGGGAACACGTGTATACCTGTGGTGGATTCATGTTGATGTATGGCAAAATCAATACAATATTGTAAACTAATTAGTCTCCAATTAAAATAAATAAATTTAAATTTTTAAAAGGTATGGGAATAAGGGGGAGTTTGCAATTTCAAATAGGATCTTTAGGGAAGGCCTCATTGAGATGGTGAAGATAGACGAAACATCTGAAAGGGACAAGAAAAGAGGGAAAGGCTTTCAGTCAGTGGGAAAAGAAATTGCCCTTAATAAATTTATGATATTTTGTATGTATATTATATGTAGATGACTGGATCTTCCATTATTTTGAGTTGATGGGGCAAGTTTATCAGACTGAATTTCAAAGACCAGAAGACATCATGACTTCAAATTGTCTTATGGACCATTTCATATCATATCATATTGGGTTCTTTGAAAGGATGAGTACTACAAAGTAGTTTTGGTTCTATAGGATATAGTACATCTTTGGCATGTATAAAGTGCTTTATAGGAACTAACAAACTGATAAGTGTGAATTAGAAATAGAAAACTGAAAATTTTTCTTTCCTCTGATGAATAAAAAAAATATAACTTTTACTCCCCATAACTGATGACCAGGGAATTTGGGTCAACCCTCCCACTAAAGAAACCTTAAAAACTGTATGAAATATAAAAACATTTTCTTAAAAGCATCAAAATGTTGACAAAATAGTGAGGAGTTTAAAGTCAAAATCGAGAAGAAAAGAACCCAGAGAACAAGACTTATATTCAAATCTGATTTTTCTCTCAGAGTATTTGCAAGTACTAAAGAAATAGCTGCAAAACTGAGCTGCACTTTTGACAAATCTCTGGGGCCAGGGAGCAAAACGTGAGACCTGCAACATACCAAGGGTAGAAATTCTAATAAACTGCCTCCACTTTAAACTAGGGTCCCAAAGAACTGCAGCTTCAGGTAAGGTGAATCATGAGTAAACCAATCTCTGCACTGAATTTCCTTCTGCCTGTATGTTATCTGGGTGGGCCCTGGAACCTCAAGCCTTGAACTTGGTTTGAGATGGATCCAGACTGGTAGGACATCAGGTGTCTGGCAGAGGCAGATGAAAATCCTCTTTGGAAGAAGATGCTATCATGCTAAGCCTCAAATTATTCTTACAAATAGTTTTTGAAATATAATGTCCAACACACTGTCAAAAATCACCAGTCATACAGGGAAACAAAACACATTGAGCGTGACCCAGCAAAAACAACAGAAAATTTTAAAAAGGCTCATGAGCACTGGAGTTAATATCCGTTGAGATCATTAGCCATGAACAATAAAACCACCTTGCTATGTTTGAAGAAGAAGGCAAGAGAGAGACTCTTGTTTGAGTAAGATTTTATTTTTGAGGAAGAGAGAGAGCCAAAGGTAATAGTTTTTTAAGATATAATAGCTGAGAATATTCAGAACTAATGAAAGACATCAGTCCATAGATTCAAGAAGCCTAATTGTTTCTATACAGTATATGCACTCAGCACTCCCAGATACATAAAATCATAGTAAGTCAAAGAAACAGAACTGTATATATACTATATATTAAGAGCAACCATAGAGAAAAGGGCATAGTACCAAATATATAAAGTTAAGTTGATAGTTGACTTCTAAAAATCAATAATGGAAATCACAAGACAGTAAAATGGTATTATCAACATGCAGAAGGAAAGCAACTGCCTGCTTAGAATTCTATTTCTAGTATGTGTGTGAATATATACAGAGAGAGAGAGCTTGCTCAATAATAAAAATGAATGAATACTTTTTTAAACAAAAGAGTTTGGGAGATTCTAAAAGATGTATGTCAAAATTAAGTAAAATAATCTAGATGGAAAGTTTGGGATAAAGGAAAATATGAAAAGCAAAAAACCAAAGTATCTATGGAATTTTAAAATTATATAGAATTTAAAATTTTGACAATAGCAAATGAATTGAGATGTGGTTGTTGCTGCTGCTGCTGCTAAGTCACTTCAGTCGTGTCTGACTCTGTGTGACCCCATAGACGGCAGCCCACCAGGCTCCCCCGTCCCTGGGATTCTCCAGGCAAAAACACTGGAGTGGGTTGCCATTTCCTTCTCCAATGCATGAAAGTGAAAAGTGAAAGTGAAGTCACTCGGTCGTGTCTGACTGTTTGTAACCCCATGGACTGCAGCCTACCAGGCTCCCCCGTCCATGGGATTTTCCAAGTAAGAGTACTGGAGTGGGGTGCCCTTGCCTTCTCCAGAGATGTGGTTAAATGAGATTAAAGTGTTCTTATATTTCTGAATTGCATAGGCCAATGGCAAAGATCAATATATATATATATAAATTTATACTAGACTTACAGAAGTTAATCCAAAGTTAAAAACAAAGTAATAAATATTAAGAAAATAGTTCTTAATCTAACACTGGAAGAAGAGACAGGAGAAAATAATAATAATAATAAACAAATCTTAATCCAAAGGAAGTCAGAAAACAAAGAATCACAGAAGGTGGACTTCCCCGGTGGTCCAATGGTTAGGAATCTGCCTGCCAATGCAGGGGACATGGGTTTGATCCCTGATCCAGGAAAATCCCACATGCTTCGGGGCACCTGGGCCCATATGCCACAGCTACGGAACCTGAGCTCTAGAGCCTGTGCTCAGCAGAAAGAGAAGCTACTGCAATGAGAAGCCTGTACACCCCAATGAAGAGTAGCCCCCAGTCGCAGCAACTAGAGAAAGCTGGCTCACAACTAGAAGACCAAGTGCAGCCAAAAAGTTTAAAAATTTAAAAAGAAGACTCATAGAAGAGGTTGGACATACTGAAATCATGAAATAAGATGATAGATTAAAACTCAACTATATCAATAATCACATTATGTAAAAATGGGCTAGTGTTACTATTGCTTAACAAGCACACATCAGAGGGCTGTGAGGAATATTCGAGAGTGTACTGGACAGAGAGTGGCAGGCCTGAATTCAGGTGTGGGTTTAGTCATCAGCCAGGCATGTAGTTCTGAGCAGTTCTCTGGACTTCAGTCCCCGCAGGAAATGAATAATGAGTGAACTTCATTCAGCCCTTACAGATACAGAGACTGCGCTCCTGGCCTCTTTTCATAGGTCCCAGGTCTTAACACAGCCTCTTGTTGCTAAGGGCTTGCTACATTCCTAGCAGGAAGGGACGCCCTCTACTGAGACAAAATTGAATTCCCTTAAGCCTTTGTCAGCTACTGGGCAAGAAGATACCTGAGATGGCATATAGAAATGGTATATTTATAGGTGGAAAGGACTTAGTTAAACATCACGTGAACACCAACTCAAAGGACATAAGTTTCAGCAAACTCTGGGAGATAGTGAAGGACAGGAAAGCCTGGTGTGCTGTAGTTCATGGGGTTGCAAAGTGTCGGAACTGAACAACAACAGCCTTTAAACAACCATTTATACTCTCACCAGAATCTCCAACTTGAATTAGCAAATGAGAAAGTGCAAGCCATTGGTCTCTAAAGAAGGCTGGGCAGAACTTTCAAAGATATTTGTATTTATCCTTTTCCATAAGAAATTTATATTTATCAACATTGAATATACCTAATGCCACTGGTGCTCTTACCTGGTCCATATATAAGATGGTCATACATCACAGAGCTGAAATTATCCTCAGGGAAAATTGGGAATTCCACAATGGGAAGGGGTTCACCCTTACACCATCCTGCCTTCATTTTCTTTCAGTGCATTATAACATTGTACAGCTTGTATGCTGCCAACTAACAATTTGAACAATTGGCTTAAAAATATTCCTGCCAAAAAACTACAAATTAAATAGAATATTAATAGTGCAAGCCTAAGCAAAGAACAAGAAGATGGAAGAGCTGACATTTTTCCTACATTTTCATCCATATTACAAAGTAAAAACAAAATAATCAGATCTGCAAAGAAATCTGCCAAAAATACTAAAAGACTGAATCTGTATTTTTGAAATACAGATTTATATGCTATGTCATCAATGAAAGTGAAGTCAAGTGGGCCTTAGGAAGCATCACTACAAACAAAGCTAATGAAAGTGATGGAATTCCAGTTGAGCTATTTCAAATCCTAAAAGATGATGCTATGAAAGTGCTGCACTCAATATGCCAGCGAATTTGGAAAACTCAGCAGTGGCCACAGGACTGGAAAAGGTCAGTTTTCATTCCAATCCCAAAGAAAGGCAATGCCAAAGAATGCTCAAACTACCACACAATTGCACTCATCTCACATGCTAGTAAAGTAATGCTCAAAATTCTCCAAGCCAGGCTTCAGCAATACATGAACTGTGAACTTCCAGACATTCAAGCTGGTTTTAGAAAAGGCAGAGGAACCAGAGATCAAATTGCCAACATCCGCTGGATCATGAAAAAAGCAAGAGAGTTCCAGAAGAACATCTATTTCTGCTTTCTTGACTATGCCAAAGCCTTTGAGTGTGTGGATCACAAGAAACTGTGGAAAATTCTGAAAGAGATGGGAATACCAGACCACCTGACCTGCCTCTTGAGAAACCTGTATGCAGGTCAGGAAGCAACAGTTAGAACTGGACATGGAACAACAGACTGGTTCCAAATAGGGAAAGGAGTACATCAAGGCTGTATATTGTTACCCTGCTTATTTAACTTATATGCAGAGTACATCATGAGAAATGCTGGGCTGGATGAAGCATAAGCTGGAATCAAGATTGCTGGGAGAAATATCAATAGTCTCAGATATGCAGATGACACCACCCTTATGGTAGAAAATGAAGACGAACTAAAGAGCCTCTTGATGAAAGTGAAAGAGGAGAGTGAAAAAGTTGGCTTAAAACTCAACTTTCAGAAAACAAAGATCATGGCATCCAGTCCCATCAACTCATGGCAAATAGATGGAGAAATAGTGGAAACAGTGGCTGACTTTATTTTGGGGGGCTCCAAAATCATGGCAGATGGTGACTGCAGCCATGAAATTAAAAGATGCTCAATCCTTGGAAGGAAAGATATGACCAACCTAGATAGCATATTAAAAAGCAGAGACATTATTTGTCAATAATGGTTCATCTAGTCAAGGCTATGGTTTTCCAGTAGTCATGTATGGATGTGAGAGTTGGACTGTGAAGAAAGCTGAGCACTGATGAATTGATGCTTTTGAACTGTGGTGATGGAGAAGACTCTTGAGAGTCCCTTGGACTGCAAGGAGATCCAACCAGTCCATCCAAAAGGAAATCAGTCCTGAATATTCATTGGAAGGACTGATGTTGAAGCTGAAACTCCAATATTTTGGCCATCTGATGCCAAGAACTGACTCATTTGAAAAGACCCTGATGCTGGGAAAGATTGAAGGCAGGAGGAGAAGGGGAGGACAGAGGCTGAGATGGTTGGATGGCATCACCAACTCAATGGACATGAGTTTGAGTAAACTCCAGGAGTTGGTGATGGACAGGGAGGCCTGGCGTGCTGCAGTCCATGGGGTTGCAAAGAGTCAGACATGACTGAGTAACTGAACTGAACTGAACATCGATGAAAACCCAATTAATATCAGCTGATGTCCACTCATGATCAAATAGGGTCATTATATTAGCACGAAACCTTAAAGCATGGCTTATTACATTTTTCCCTATCCTTAAAAAATTTCATTTGCATATGTTTTATAGTGAACTGATGTGATTGCTTGCTTGTATTATTAGACAGACATTTTGGAGATATATGCTCAAATGGTGGGGTGGGTGTAGAGAGTGGGCACTACACAAAAAAATATGGAGACCCTAGGCATACTTAAAGCCCCAGATCCCTGGGGCTGACTTTGAGAATGACATGAATCCTAGGACTACCTGGGACCTGAATAGCCACAGGTCGTTTAATCAGAATGGTTGAGCATTACCATGTAGTGACCCTTACCTTAGACGGACTCCAGTTCCAGTCTGTGCCCCTCTGGGCAAGTGGAACCTGTCTGGCCATTGCTGAGTGGTCAGCTGAGTTATTTCAGTCCCAGTTCCCTTGTGGAGGTACTGCCTCAGCCCCCTGCTTAACTCAGAAAACCTGGTCCACCATGACGCACAGTTCACTTAGCCCCATTTACAAAGGAACTTTGACAGAATCTACTTTCCACATGCCCCATGACTTCAACTTTCCAAACATTTGCTATTTTTAATTTTAGAAAGAGATTTTTCCTTTAGTTTCTGAGTATCAGTGATACTGTGCTTTTTAATAAGAAATACGTATATTTGGTTGTCCACCACTGTTTCTGACACAGAGCTCCTAAAACCATTGGAATTTCGGAAGTGATGTGAGTGAAAAGGAGTCTTTTGTAAAGATTTGACTTTAGAGGCACCTAAGGCTGGGGGCTGGTTGCCAGTGAAGCCAACCGTGTGATTAGAGGGCTGGAAATTTCAGTGCCACTCTCTAACCCACCCTCGTCCCCCAGAGGAGGGGAGACAAGGGAGGTTGAATCAAGAGACTAGCATTGACATATACACACTAGTATGTGTAAACCAGATAGTGGTAACCTGCGATATAACGCAGGGAGCTCCACTGGCTGCTCTGTGAGGACCTAGAGGGGGATGTGGGGCCGGGGGATGGAGGTCCAAGGGCAGGGGGGTTTAGGCATGCCTGTAGCTGGTTCACATTGTTGTATAGCAGAAACTAACACAGTACTGTAAAGCAATTGCATGCATGCTAAATCACTTCAGTTGTCTCTGACTCTTTGCAACCCCATCAACAGTAGCCCTCCAGGCTCTTCTATCCATGGGATTCTCCAGGCAAGAATACAGGCTGCTACTGCTGCTAAGTCGCTTCAGTCGTGTCCGACTCTGTGTGACCCCATAGACGGCAGCCCACCAGCCTCCCCCGTCCCTGGAATTCTCCAGGCAACAACACTGGACTGGGTTGCCATTTCCTTCTCCAGTGCATGAAAGTGAAAAGTGAAAGTGAAGTCGCTCAGTAGTGTCCGACTTTTAGTGACCCCATGCACTGCAGCCTACCAGGCTCCTCCGTCCATGGGATTTTCCAGGCAAGAATACTGGAGTGGGGTGCTATTTCCTTCTCCTTTGTAAAGTAATTATCCTCCAATTTAAAAAAACTGTCTTTGTTTTTTCCTCAAAAAAATAAAATAAATAAATAAATAAATAAAAAGCCAATGGCCAATGACTTAAACAATCCTACCTAGGTAATAAAGTCTCCATAAAACCCCAGAAGGCTGGGGTTCAGAGAACTCCTAGATTGAGGAACACAAGGAGATTCAGGGAAGGTCCTCAGCATTTCCCCATACCTTTGCCCTTTGTATCTCTTCAATCTGGCTGTTTCTGAGATTTATTTCATTATTTTGTTTTATTTTTGCCATATCAAGCAGCATGTGGGATCTTAGTTCCCCAACCAGGGATGGAACCCATGCCCTATGCAATGGGAGCTCAGAGTCTTAACCACTGGGCCACCAGGGAAGTCCCAGATCCTTTTACAATAAACCAGTAACCTAGGAAGCAAACTGGTTTCCTCCTGAATTCTGTGAGTCACTCTAGCAAATCAACTGAACCTGAATAGGGGATCATGGGAACCTCTGAGCCTTAAGCAGCAGCTTCTGAGCCAGACGCACAGGTGACAACTTGGACTTTCAGTTGTTATCTGACACCAGTGTGGGGGGCAGTCTTCTGGGACTGAGCCTGAGCCCTTGACTGGTGGGATCTGACACTATCTTCTAGTTCAGAGTGTCAGAATTAAGTTGCAGGACACTAAGCTGGTGTTGCTAAAATTGCTGCGTGGTGTGTGGAAACCACCCTCCACCCCATTTCCCCCTCCATATTAAAATATCCTGAACCCTTTGGTATGACATTTTTTTAAAATGTTTTGTTTTCCATTCATAGGGCTTCCCTGATAGCTCAGTTGGTAAAGAATCCACCTGCAATGCAGGAGACCCTGGTTTGATTCCTGGGTCAGGAAGATCCACTGGAGAAGGGAAAGGCTAGGCTACCCACTCTAGTATTCTTGGGCTTCCCTTGTGGCTTAGCTGGTAAAAGAATCTGCCTGCCATGCAGGAGACCTAGGTTCAATCCCAGGGTTGGGAAGCTCCTCTGGAGAAGGGAAAGGCTACCCACTTCAGTATTCTGGCCTGGAGAATTCCATGGACTGTATAGTCCATGGAGTTGCAAAGAGTTGGACACGACTGAGTGACTTTCCCTCGATGAAGATACAGTGCTCTCTCCATGTCACCACATTGAGCTATGAGATTTTATTTGCTTTGTTGGACTATTTATGTAAACATACTTATTAAACTTCAGTAGCCTGAGGATACAAATAAAACAGCAGCTCTATCATGTTTCAAACTAAATCAGCTCCGCTGGAATAGCAGAATGTATAAAGACCCTTGTGAGAAATGTGCCCTCTCTCTGAATTGTCCAAGAATGTCAGGGCTTATTATTTAGTCCAAAATAGCCATTCTTCCTGTCCTGGTCCTGGTTCTCTTTCCAACAGATGTCTCACCCCACATTACTTCAAGCCATGAGGTATCCAGTTACTTAGCTGGTGAGTGGCTCAGCATGAACTATGTTACCCAATTCTGGTCCATCAGACATAAGAGCGTGGCAGAGGCGGGAAGGGAGAGCACGTCTGGAGAAGACTTCCTCACGCCTAAGAAGAGAGATAAGACAAGTCACCACTCCCTCCCCTTTACTTCCTCTGGACATTAAAAATGTGTGCATGTGACTTTGGGGACCCCCACAGATACATATTCTCCTTTAGCTGAGCCAGACCAGAGTAAAGTGGAAAAGTGAGAAGCCCCTAGTCCTATGATGCTGCTGAACCACTGTGTTAACAACGCCAGCACTGCCTAGCCTCAGTCTGTTTTCTCATTATTATTTACACCACTTGAGTTGAGGTTTCATAAGAACACTGAAGCATCCTAGCTGATAGTCCTTGCTTCCAAACGGCTCCAGACTTAAGAATGGGAATAGAGATGCAACACAATGCCACAACGCCACATCTGCTGAGCCTGGTATGTTCTAGGGGCCCACAAGCCGCAACCCTGAGCCCACAGGCTGCAGCTACTGAAGTCCACGGGCCTAGAGCCTGCAACAAGAGAAGCCGCCGCAGTGAGAAGCCCACTCAGCGCAACTAGAGAAAGCCCACAGGCAGCAACAAAGAACCCAAAGCCACCCAAAGCAATTAATAACTAAATTTAAAAAATTTTTTAAAAGAAATACAATGCAAGCAAAAAGTATGGGCCATGTATGTCACTGAACATTTTTTAGTGGCCACATTAGGAAGAAATTAATTTCAATAATGTATTTTTAGGCCTTCCCTAGTAGCTCAGTGGTGAAGAATACAGCTGCCAATGTGGGAGACGTGGGTTTGATCCCGGATCCAGGAAGATCCCACATGACTCAGAGCAACTCAGCCCATGCAGCACAACTACTGGGCCTGTGCTCTAGAGTCTGGCAGCCACAACCCCTGAGCCCACATGCCACAACTGCTGAAGCCCAAGGGCCCGAGAGCCTGTGCTCCTCAACAAGAGAAGCCATCACAGCGAAAAGTCCGTGTACTGCAACTAGAGAGCGGGCCCCTACTGTGAAACTAGAGAAAGGCCCATGTAGCGATGAAGACCCAGCACACCCAAAATAAAAAAGAAATAAACAGATACAGTTGTGACAATAGTGGCTCAGATCATGAACTCCTTATTGCCAAATTCAGACTTAAATTGAAGAAAGTAGGGAAAACCACTAGACCATTCAGGTCTGACCTAAATCAAATCCCTTATGATTATACAGTGGAAGTGAGAACTAGATTTAAGGGACTAGATCTGATACACAGAGTGGTGCCTGATGAACTATGGACAGAGGTTCATGACATTGTGCAGGAGACAGGGATCAAGACCATTCCCAAGAAAAAGAAATGCAAAAAAGCAAAATGGTTGTCTAAGGAGCCCTTACAAATAGCTATGAAAAGAAGAGAAGTGAAAAGCAAAGGACAAAAGGAAAGATATACCCATTTGAATGCAGAGTTCCAAAGAATAGCAAGAAGAGATAAGAAAGCCTTCTTCAGCAATCAATGCAAAGAAATGGGAAAGACTAGAGATCTCTTCAAGAAAATTAGAGATACCAAGGGAACATTTCACGCAAAGATGGGCTCGATAAAGGACAGAAATGGTATGGACCTAAGAGAAGCAGAAGATATTAAGAAGAGGTGGCAAGAATACACAGAAGAACTGTACAAAAAAGATCTTCACAACCCAGATAATTACAATGGTGTGATCACTCACCTAGAGCCAGACATCCTGGAATGTGAAGTCAAGTGGACCTTAGAAAACATCACTAAGAACAAAGCTAGTGGAGGTGATGGAATTCCAGCTGAGCCATTTCAAATCCTAAAAGATGATGCTGTGTAAATGCTGCACTCAATATGCCAGCAAACTTGGAAAACTCAGCAGTGGCCACAGGATTGGAAAAGGTCAGTTTTCATTCCAATCCCAAAGAAAGGCAATGCCAAAGAATGCTCAAACGACCACACAACTGCACTCATCTCACATGCTAGTAAAGTAATGCTCAAAATTCTCCAAGCCAGGCTTCAGCAATACATGAACTGTGAACTTCCTGATGTTCAAGTTGGTTTTAGAAAAGGCAGAGGAACCAGAGATCAAATTGCCAACATCCGCTGAATCATGGAAAAAGCAAGAGAGTTCCAGAAGAACATCTATTTCCGCTTTATTGACTATGCCAAAGCCTTTGAGTGTGTGGATCACAAGAAACTGCAGAAAATTCTGAAGGAGATGGGAATACCAGACCGCCTGACCTGCCTCTTGAGAAACCTGTATGCAGGTCAGGAAGCAGCAGTTAGAACTGGACATGGAACAACAGACTGGTTCCAAATAGGAAAAGGAGTACGTCAAGGCTGTATATTGTCACCCTGCTTATTTAACTTCCATGCAGAGTACATCATGAGAAACACTGGGCTGGAAGAAGCACAAGCTGGAATCAAGATTGCTGGGGAAATATCAATAACCTCAGATATGCAGATGACACCACCCTTATGGCAGAAAGTGAAGAAGAACTAAAGAGCCTCTTGATGAAAGTGAAAGAGGAGAGTGAAAAAGTTGGCTTAAAACTCAACTTTCAGAAAACAAAGATCATGGCATCTGGTCCCATCACTTCATGGCAAACAGATGGGGAAACAGCGGCAGACTTTATTTTGGGGGGCTCCAAAATCGTGGCAGATGGTGACTGCAGCCATGAAATTAAAAGACGCTTACTCCTTGGAAGGAAAGTTATGACCAACCTAGACAGCATATTAAAAAGCAGAGACATTTCTTTGCCAACAAAGGTCTGTCTAGTCAAAGCTATGGTTTTTCCAGTAGTCATGTATGGATGTGAGAGTTAGACTATGAAGAAAGCTGAGCACTGAAGAACTGATGCTTTTGAACTGTGGTGTTGGAGGAGACTCTTGAGAGTCCCTTGGACTGCAAGGAGATCCAACCAGTCCATCCAAAAGGAAATCAGTCCTGAATATTCATTGGAAGGACTGATGTTGAAGCTGAAACTTGGCCACCTGATGTGAAGAGCTGACTCATTTGAAAAGACCCTGATGCTGGGAAAGATTGAGGGCAAGAGAAGAAGGGGATGGCAGAGGATGAGATGGTTGGATGGCATCACCAACTCAATAGAGATGAGTTTGGGTAAACTCCAGGAGTTGGTGATGAACAGGGAGGCCTGGAGTGGGGTCGCAAAGAGTCGGATGCAACTGAACTGAACTGAACTGAACCTGGTGCATGTAAAAAGTTGTCATTTCTACATGTAGTCAACATAAAAATTATTGAGATATCTTGCAATCTTTTTAATATTGTCTTCAAAGTCCAGTTTACATTTCACACTTACAGCACATATCTTGATTCAGAGCTCAAAAGCCATCATAATGGAAAAGGATATGAAAAAAAAATGTATATATATGTGTAGCTGCATCACTTCGCTGTGCAGCAGTAATTAACACAAGGTTGTAAATCAACTATACTTCAATAGAAAACATTTTTTTATTCTGTGTGTGACTACTAGCTGCTGATTTAAGTTCTCCAGCAGGCTGCTTTGGGGACTGTGTTGCCCCTCTCACGCAGGGGACATGCAGAGCTGGAAATGGGCCGACTAGGGCCCCCTGCTGGGGCTCCTAAGATAAGCATTTTGGTCGAGCCTCTTATACCTGGGAAGTTGGAGATGTGTTTTAGCTTCAACTGTGGACTGACCTGAACCAGGTCTCTTCACAGGACATGTAGGCCTGTTACTCCGCCCAGGTCACCAGCCAGACCCTTCTCCTTCCCCGTGGGTTTTTCTGAGAGAGCCCTCCATGTCTTTTCCAGTTGGCACATACTTCAGTCAGAATCACACTGGACTTTAACACATAAGAGAGTTTCTATCTCTTGTCCCAGAAAGTTTCTTCATCTCCCTCCCTACAACTTCTTTTTAACTCTTTATGGACCACCTCTTCATAACAAAGGGGCTTCCCTGGTGGCTCAGATGGTAAGGAATCTGCCTATAATGTAGGAGACCTGGGTTCAATCCCTGGGGCGGGAAAACCCCCTGGAGAAGGGCATGGCAACCACTTCAGTATTCTTGCTTGGAGAATTCCATGGACAGAGGAGCCTGGTGGGCTGCAGTCCATGGGGCTGCAAAGAGTCGAACATGACTGAGTGACTACTTCATAACATGGACCACTGCAATGGGCAAAAACTTCTTTTTTTTAGGTCATCAATGTCATTCTACCTTCCAGGGCATTAAGTGTTAATTCATCTTATGCTTGGATAATTGAGAGGGGACACTAAAGTCCCAGGCAGGCAAAGATATCAGCAGCTACTTTTAAAAGAAAGCATTTCTGGCTCAAGTTCCATCTAACCAGCTAACAAAACAAAACTGAAAAAACAAACCAAAGAAAAAAGCCTTTCATGTTTTCTTTCAGTTAGAGATTTGGAAGTGTAGATAAACAGACATGGCCGGTGCCTGGTGAAGTACAACTTTATTATTTTTCTAATAACTGAAGAGCTATTGCTGGCTGCTTCCAGCAAAGCCACCCCTGCGGCCACAGACCACCTTAAGTAAGTGTCATGTGTTCGTGCGGCAGGAAAAGGTGGAGGACCTGCTGGAGGAGGGAGCAAATTCTACACCTCTTTCTCTGTGAGATGCTTAGAAGCAGAACTGGCCCTTAGAACTGAGTCAACTGCAAGGAACTGAACTTGGACAACTCCAAGGTCAGAATGAGGGGGAGGTCTGGAAAAGGATGCAGGGTTTTCTGTGAATTAGTGCTGGTTAGGTTGGGGGATGGGGTGGGAGGACTCACATGATGATTCTGAACACTAAAATTGAGTTTTAACCTTGTTGGTACACATGACAGGCCATACAATTATCATGGATAAAAAACACCAGATATTGAGCATCCTGTACTTATTGACATTAGCTTTTAACAGCAACCACATATCTAGTTTTGTTTTCTATGTGGAATGTGTAAAATAATGTACTATGATGATGTTTCTCAAAGTTTCCTATTTTTAGAGTCACCCGGAGAGCTTTTAAAAGTCCCCATGTCTAAGCTGTGCCCCAGACCAATTAACCCAGAATCTCTGGAAGAAGGACCCCAACATCAGCATTTTCAAAATTTCCCTGACATGATTGCTACGTGCAGCCCAAATTCATGGAGTTTTCTGCTAGTGGGAATGTAAAATAGTACAACTACTTTGGAAAGTAGTTTAGCATTTTCTCACAAAGGTAGTGAAAGTGTCAGTCCCTCAGTCGTGTCCCATTCTTTTCGACCCCATGGACTGTAGCCTGCCAGGCTCCTCAGTCCACGGGATTTTCCAGGCAAAGAACACTGGAGTGCGTTGCCATTCTCTTCTCCAGGGGATCTTCCCAACCCAGGGATCTAACCTGGGTCTCTTGCATTACAGGCAGGCAAAGGTAAATGTGCTCCTGTAAACATGAGCCAGCCATTCTAATCCTTGGTATTTACCAAAGAGAAGGGAAAGCCCATGTACACACTGAGAACTGTAAACGAATGTTCATAGATGCTTTGTTTGTAATACCTCAAAACTTAAAATAACCCCAAATATTGATTACTGGGTAAATAGATGAAAAAAGTTGGGGTTATCCAAAAGTAGCGTAAGACTCAACAATAAAAGTAACACATTACACAATGCACAAATATACACAATAACAATACATTATTGGAAAGGAAGAAGTAAACCTGTCTTCACATTCAGAAAACGTAGCTATAAACACAGAAATTGCTAAGAAATCTACAAATGAGTAAGTGAATTTAACAAGGCCATATGATATAAGGTTTAAAAAAATCGTCTTACTCATATATATTACAATGAAAAAATAATGAAAACTTTAAAATTCAATATATAAGTGCATTTTAAGACATGAAATACATTGGGATACATTTAACAAAGTTTTTGCAATTCTTCTACACTGAACTCTAGAAAATATTGCTGAGAAAAATTAAAGACCTAAATAAATGCAGCAATATGGTATGCTCAATATTGGAAAACTTATAATGTAAGATGTGAATTCTCCTCAAATTGATATATAGATTCAAAGCATTTCTTGCTATTCAGCAAGAGAAGCAGATACACCCAAGTAAATAAACAAATAATAATATAATTACAAGTAGTGCTACAAAGAAAAGGAGCAATAGAGATGAATGATGTGGAATGGGAGGCTAACTAGATAGAGCAGTTAGCTTTTTTTTTTTTGGATAGAAATCAACAAGCTGATTCTGTAATCTATATGAGAATAAAAAGAACCTAGATAAGCCAAAACAATTTTGAAAAAGAAGAACACAGCTGGAGGATTTACACTGTGTATTTCAAGACTTCTAATAACATTACACTAATCAAAACTGTCTGGTGTCATTGGAACAATAGGCATATAGATCAAAGGAGAGTCCAGATATAGGCCTACATGAAGATGGTAAATAAAATTTGTTTCTTCCCCCACAGCAATTTGATGGGGAAAGGATAATCTTTTCAACAAATGTTGAAGAAACAATTAGATATTCCTAGGCAAAAGGTAAACTTCAACCTTTCCCTCACATGACACATAAAAATTAACTCAAAATGGAACATAGATTTAAATATAAGAGCTAAACCCATAAAACTTGAATGAAATACAGGAGAAAGCCTTGGCAATCTTGGAGTGAGTAAAGACTCCTCAGGACACAAAAAGCACAAACCGTAAGGGAAAATTTATCAAATTGGACTTCATCAAAATTAAAAGTTTATGTTCTTTGGAAAATACCACTAAAAAATGAAAAGAATACAGACTGGGAGAAAATACTTATAATATATATTTCTGATGAAGTACCAGAATATATAGAGAACTCTTAGAACTCAACAATGAGTAATCAATGGAAAATGGGCCGATTTGGGCATTCACTTTACAAAAGACACACAAATGGCAAAAAAAAAAAAAAAACACCAAACACCACGCACACACACATGAAAAGATGCTGAGCATCACTGATCATCAGAAATGCCACAATGAGATACAACTACAAAACCTCTGTGCTATGTACTTAGTCACTCAGTCGTGTCCAACTCTTGGTGACCCCGTGGACTGTAGCCCGTCAGGCTCCTCTGTCCATGGGATTCTCCAGGCAAGAACACTGGAGTGGGTTGCCATTTCCTTTTCCAGGGGATCTTCCTGACCCAGGAATCAAACCAGGGTCTCCTGCCTTTCAGGCAGATTCTTTACCCAGTGAGCTATGAGGGAAGATCCATACAGCCTGACATAGTTGCAAAAATCATCTGAATAAGTGAGAAACTTATGGTGAAGGTGACCTATGACTTAGGTTCCCTTCTTCGTATTATTTAAATTTAAAGGACTTACTAACGCATATATATGGAATTTAGAAAGATGGTAACGATAACCCTGTATGTGAGACAGCAAAAGAGACACAGATGTATAGAACAGTCTTTTGGACTCTGTGGGAGAGGGAGAGGGTGGGATGATTTGGGAGAATGGCATTGAAACATGTATAATATCATATAAGAAACGAATTGCCAGTCCAGGTTCAATGCAGGATACAGGATGCCCGGGGCTGATGCACTGGGATGACCCAGAGGGATGGTACAGGGAGGGAGGTGGGAGGGGGGTTCAGGATGGGGAACACGTGTACACCCGTGGCAGATTCTTGTTGATGTATGACAAAACCAATATAGTATTGTAAAGTAATTAGCCTCCAATTAAAATAAATAAATTTAAATTTAAAAAAAGGATTGCAGCAGGTATACATATCTGTACTTTCATAGATTGCAGGAGTGTGCCAAGTAACTGTGAAAGTGAAAGTGAAGTTGCTCAGTATTGTCTGACTCTTTGCCACCCGATGGACTGTAGCCCACCAGGCTCCTCCATCCATGGGATTCTCCAGGCAAGAGTACTGGAGTGGGTTGCCATTTCCTTCTCCAGGGGATCTTCCTGACCCAGGGATCGAACCCCAGTCTCCCACATTGCAGGCAGACACTTTACTGGATCTGAGCCACCAGGGAAGCTAGGGTTGGTTAACTAGTGTTATTCTTACTGTGTGATCAGTGCTGAACTATGGTAATTATCAGAAGATGCCTTAACTCTCACCTTCAATTGCTGGCAGTATAGCTAAAGAAAAACAGAACTAGACAACACTACAGAGGACTGAATTTCTTAACCCGAACCAGCGAGACCACACTTCCTTGCTTGTCTTGGCAACTTTATCTTTCAGTGCCTAGTGCCACTCCTTGCATGAAGCCTTTTGCATCTGTTCCAGGATGGATTCCTAATAGGCCTTCATTTAATATTCATCTCTTTTCACTCAGCTGAATTTCATTTACTGGTTAACTCAACATCTTCCTACTTGTTGAGTTTTATACATGAAATATACTCACTTCGTTTCTGTGGCTCTAATTTCTCTCAAATTAGTAACCCCTCCAAAAGGGGTTCATCTTGTTCTTTGGTATTTGCCACACCACTAGCACATGGCCAGGAACAAAATGAATTAAACCTAAATTAAGGGCTTGACTGCAGCCATGAAATTAAAAGACACTTTCTCCTTGGAAGTAAAACTATGACCAACCTAGACAGCATATTAAAAAGCAGAGACATTACTTTGCCAACAAAGGTCCATCTATTCAAGGCTATGGTTTTTCCAGCAGTCATGTATGGATATGAGAGTTGGACCATAAAGAAAGCTGAGCACCGAACAATTGATGCTTTTGAACTGTGGTGTTGGAGAAGACTCTTGAGAGTCCCTTGGACTGCAAGGAGATCCAACCAGTTCATCCTAAAGGAAATCAGTCCTGAATATTCATTGGAAGGACTGATGCTGAAGCTGAAACTCCAATACTTTGGCCACCTGATGGGAAGAACTAACTCATTGGAAAAGACTCTGATGCTGGGAAAGATTGAGGGTGGGAGGAGAAGGGGAGGACAGAGGATGAGATGGTTGGATGGCATCACCGCTCAATGGACATGAGTTTGGGTAAATTCCAGGGGTTGGTGATGGACGGGGAGGCCTGGCGTGCTGCAGTCCATGGGATTGCAAAGAGTCAGACATGACTGAGCAACTGAACTGACTAAGGGCTTCCCTGGGCTTCTCTTGTGGCTCAGCTGGTAAACAATCCACCTGCAATGCGGAGACCTGGGTTCGATCCCTGGGTTGGGAAGATCCCCTGGAGAAGGGAAAGGCTACTCAGTCCATATTCCGGCCTGGAGAATTCCACAGACCATATAGTCCATGGGGTCGCAAAGAGTCGGACAAGACTGAGAGACTTTCACTTTCACGAAGGGCTTCCTCGGTGGCTCCGTGGTAAAGAATCCACCTGCAAATGCAGGAAAATCCCTGGTCAGGGAGGATCCCACATGTCACGAAACGACTAAGCCTGTGCACCACAGCTGTTGAGCCTGTGCACTAAAGGCTGGGAACCGCAACTGCTGCTGCCCGTGTGCCCTGAAGCGGCGCTCCACGGCAAGGGAAGCGACCGCAATGAGGGGCCCTCACAGCGCAACTAGAGAAAAGCCTTCACAGCAGCGAAGACCCAACACAGCCAAAAATAAATGAGCTAATGAATGCATGAATTTTAAAAAGCCAAATTAAATGTGGTGGGAAGAGATGGCAGAGATGTGGTTTAACAAGACCACGTGGAACAGTGGCTTCGGAGGGTGGGTTATAATTCTGGCTTTGGTTCTGTAGCTGCTGAATGTCCTCTTCGTGTTTCTTCATTTGTTAAGAGAATAAAATATCCCCTTAGAGATTTATGCTCAGGATCAAATAAATTAACATATATAAAGTGCTTAGCACACAGCAGGCACTGAGATATATTTATTTTCTTCTCCTTCCTAATGCAAAGCAACATAGTTCATATTCTCATAGAAATTTAATCCTTAGGTCATACTGAAGTATTGAGTCCAGCATAAACTTCAGAGTCTTTGGCTTGTATTTTGAATATTCCTACAGAAATCCCCATTTATACTCCTCCCCTCTTATCAAACAAAACTCCATCTCCATGTAAATTGTTCAGAAAGAGAGAAACATTTATTCTCACTTACTTATGATGCTTGAAGGTAATCAAAACATGCTCACATCATTACCAGGGTGTGGGAACAAATATAAGAAGAATCTGGGTTTGCTTAATCAAAAGATCGTTCCTTTGAACATAAGGGTTAGTGGGAACTATAAGATACAAAGTAAAAAGTGGGTTAAGTGGTTTCTGCAAAAATTCAAACATAATCCAATGCTCTTCCCTAGCACAGTTCTACTTCCAGCTCTGCCAGGCTCAGCTCTATAAGCCTCTGGTTTGCTTTATCTATTTCATCTCTCTGGATTCAGCTGTCACGTCCTTATCTACCCTGGGGTAAGGACAAAGACCATTTTCCCCACTGAGAGGATCCAGCAATTATGTGGCCATCTGTGGCAGCAAAAGAAAAGTTCTGAATCGTCTCCATTTCACCAAATTTTCAAAACTAAAACGAGGTGTTAATTTATACCTGACAACAAGAAGCTACTATGATCCAGTCTCGGTTGGGGGGTGGGGGCGGCGCCGAGCTTGTCAGAAAGAATGTGACATTACTCAGTAAGTTCGTAAAAGCCAGGACAGTTTTATTCTTTCCAGCCTCCTGGCACCAATACTGACACAACACGTAGCATTTGGTCTACAGACGACAACCCTGGTGCCCAGACGAGAATCTGTACTCTTTGCCCAAAGTCATCCACATCAGGGACCAAACCCAAAGCTCATCTGCCTCCTGATTCAGCTCTGGTGCTCTTTGCCCTCTGCTGCCCTTCCTCTCTCTCCTGCCTTTGTAGACATGGGAAGGAACACAAGCGGGAGAATCTGAGAAAGCGAGAGAAGAGCATGAGAGAATGGGAGGGATAGGAATTGATTCCTGTAGAGCAACAATACTGGGGAACAAACTCTGGGTAACTGTGAGGTTTAAGAAGCGCTCTGCTCTACAATAAAATGTGGAAGTAAGCGGGAGGGAGTGAGGAGCGGGTGAGTGAGGAGAAAGAGGGCAAGGCCAGGCTGGGTTTCTGAGGCCCCAGTCAGCAGAGGCCACGGGGGATGAGAAGAACAAAGGCGTTCAGGCTGCAGCTCTCTCTGGTCACTGGAGAAGCAATGGCAGCACCACGCAGCCTCTCCAGGCTCTCTTCCCACTGCAGCCTCAGGGCTGGGCCAGGGAGAAGACCCAGGAGCCCTGTCAGAATCCAGAGGATTTCCCTCTCAAGTCCGCAGCGTGTGGGGACTGCCACGTGGAGTGTTGTTTTCTCTAAGCCAGCTGACCCGCCCCAAGACTGCCTGGACAGGGCCATGTGCCATCTGAGCTGGATGGCTTGGATGCCACGGAGCTGCACCCAGTCGGGAGTGGGCCGTGTCATCTCTGGAAAAACTTGCAAGTGATTTCTAGTGTTTCCAATGTACCATGAAGCAGTGTCGGTCTTAGGCAAGTCAGCCTCGGTTTTCCAAGAGGGGTTCTCAGCCCTGCCTGTGCCAAGCTGTTCCATTCAGATAGCTTGTTGGCGCCTCCTGTGAGATTCATAGAATGGACCTCTGTCTCTTTCCCTGCTCTGTCAATCGTATGAAGATCACCCTCTAATACTCGTAACGTCACCCACTGAGTGTCTAGAAGCTGAAACTCCCAAGTCCCTCCCCTCAGGTTTCACGGGAGAGATTTCTCATCTGGTCACTCAGGCTGGTGAAGCTTCCTCTCCAGCCACCTCAGGATTTATTCAGACTCAGAAGGGGAGTGAAGGGAATGGGTGTTTGTATTGCAGACCCCTGAGGAAAGGCATGTGTAGAAAGTGGACCATGGGCCGGCCTCTGACCCAGCGGGTGAGCTCGCATTGTGTAAGATTTACAGTTTAAATAAGAGCCAGAGGTCTGAGAGCCCTTGAGGTTAGGTGTGATAAAGATGAGAAGAACTCTGGTTTACAACTGATGGGGTAGAAACAATACCAAAGAACTCTGAATATCCATTCCCAAATCCTCAGCTCATTCAAATCGCTTCCCACCATCTGAAACATCTTTATTCATATTTCCTCCTTCAAGTCCAATTAATCAGAGTAGCAGATCTGTCCATTTGATCCCAAACTGATTTAACACCAGACTACTGTTGTTTTTGTTTGTTTTATTTATTTCATTTTTAAGTGTAATATTTATACATAAAAATAAACAAATCATAGGTGGTCAGCTTTATACCCAGCCAGGTCCAGAAATGGAAGCCGGCCCGCACCCAGAAGCCTCCTCAAGTCCCTTTCAGCAGCTGCCTCCTCAGGATAACTCTGATCCCGGCTGCCTTCTGACCCGAGGATCTGTTTCTCCTGTTTCTGAACCTAGTGTCATACACTGCATCGTCTTCTGTGTCTTTTTTGTTGCTCAGCTTTATGTTTGTGAGCTTTGACCGTATTATGTGTAGCTGTAGTTTGTTGATTCTTGCGATGCTTGTTTAAGTATTTGGCTGCTTAAATGTACAGGATGTGTAAGTCCACGGACACTTGGCTTTGTCTGGTTTGCCGTGATGTGCAGGGTGCCGCCATGAACGTCCTGCAAACGCCAGGTATTGTTCTAATAGTTTGATGCGGTGCTGCCTGTTGTTGCTCTGATCTGCTCTACCAGGAAGACAGTTCACTTGCAAGATTCACAACATTTTTGGAGTTACGATACCCTATTTTTATTTCATTAGGGCACCTACTACCTCCCTTGCCCAAAGGTATATTGCATAGACTTCCGGTTTTTGGATTTTTTTTTTTGCATAGACTTTTTTAAAATAAAAATTAACCTAGTTTAAGGACAGGGAAATACCATCAGCATTCACTCACTTCTGTGGGCCCAGTGCACCTTGCCCTGTGCAGAGAAAGTGATTAGAACATTTGTTCAATTGCACTGAATTGTTTGAGCACAATCTCCACACACACCAGCAGGAAGTCTCACGTCTCTTCATCTTCTCTAAATAAAATCTCATTGCTCCCTTAACAATTCTCTTCACCAATTGTATTCTCCTCTTTGGCTCTGATATCCCCAGGGTGAAATATTTTTGGAAAACTATACCCATTAACACATTTTTAAGCTGGCATAGAAAAATTTTATCATCAGTGTAAATAAATCCAAAGAGTGGAATTTCCACTGTGTTTTAAATCAACACAGTACTTTAATTTTTTTTAACTTGAAAACTACAAACTTAGCTCATACAATTTGTACAAAATGGTCCACCATGTTACATAATTGTCAAAACTGTTCTTACTGAAAATTAATCAGCAAAGTCAGACTTACTGTCATTCAGATATGGCTTTCTGTTTTCTTATTTTTATCACTTCAAATAAATACGTTAATACACATCCCTTGGCAAAAATTACATCTAAACTTTAATTCCAAGCTACATATATGGATGGATGGTAGAAGAGATGGAGGGAGGTTTGGAGGAAGGGATGGAGGCCTGGGTGGAGGCTTGGAAACTCACCATGACCTTTTCCCCTGAAGGAAACAAAGCACCACACCTTCAGTATTTCCTCCCAAGCTTCCTTTGCTTTGCTTTCATGTGACTCTCTCAGAAGGGATGCATTCCTGGATTGTTTATTTGTTTGGTGCTCAGAAGTCTTTTACACTCCAGGGTAATAAGGCTCCACAGGAAGACTGGGGTGGGGGGTTGGCAGGGATGAGAAGTCTATTTTTCTCCATTTTAAAGTGGGACAAGGGAAAAGGGGGAAAGCTGTACTCTGAACCAGTTTACTTCATATTTTCTCTCTGTAACCATACAGAGGAGAAAGTGGTGTTTTAAACATGTTGGGTCACTTTACTTTCTCCTGTTATTAGGCCAATGTGATCTCTGTTTCCAGCTTTACCTAAAAGGTAAAAGACCCATGGGACTCCAGAAACTAGACAAAGAATAGGTTTCCCAGTCTCTTAAGAAAGTGGACTGTAAGAGATTTCCCGATTGGACATTGGCTTACTATGTTCAAGCATTTTCTAAATAGCATTAAAATCAGCACTATCATCAGTTTTTAATTATATAACAACATTTATTTTGTTCATCACCCCCTGAGGTCAATTTTTAATTCAGGTTGGCTTTTTCCTGAAATTTAGCACAACAAACACCTTGGCTCATTTGCCCCCTACAGCTCAGCTAGTTTGAGCTGGTGGAATGCAAGCTAATTTTAAACTAAGCAAAAGACTCCAAAGGCAAGACTTTGCTGCTAATAATAATAATAACGCATTAAAAGTCAAGTGATATTACTCAGACATCTGACACCCCTTTTCCTCTACAACAGCTGCGAACCTGAAAATATTCCCCAAGGCCTCTGGGAGTGAGGACTCTGGGCAGATTCAAACCCTGACGGTTACAGAAGACATAAGGCAATCAGTTCTTCCCTCAGATAAAAGAGCACATCTGGGATAGCAGGACCCTGAAAGTTACAGAAGTCAGCCATGGAGATGTCAAAAACTCAGAAGCCCAGGAGAATTAAGTGGGAGAAAAACAGAAGCAGCAGAAAAAAGTGATGAAAAATGAGAAGCAAGTGGCAAGAGACGCCAGAGCAAAGCTAGAAATGATGATTTGGGAAGAAAGAGAATCCTCAAGAGTGAGGAAAAGGGACTTAGGGAAACCCAGAAGATGACCTAGGAAAAATAGCAGCAGGCCAAAGTGCTGAGCAGACTGGAAGTCTGCTTCAGGGTTGGCCCCCATGTCCTGGACATCTTAGACTTCTGATGGTCTATATGCGGTATTCAGGTAATGGGTCCTTGTTCCATTTCTGTCCTTTGAGCATTAAGGAACAGAGATCTACTCATGACCCCAGAAAAAAAGGGAAGTTACCAAAAGAATCCTTGTATATATCACAACAGAATTTAGAACTGGAAAGCTATCAGGATAAGATGGCTCAAGGAGTCAGCTATTCCCTCCTCTTATGCATCAGAGTCCCCAGAGACCCTGCCTCTCTCTGCATACAGGCTCCTCCACCTTCCCTCAGTTAACTTTTCATCTGCTCCCTCAGAACTGAGCTTACTTACAGGCCTTCATGGAGTCTTCAGCTCCAACTTTTATGTCACTCAATTTGCCAAAAATCAGTTTGCCAAGCATATGTCTGTTCCCACATCTGCCTATACCAGGAGAGTTATTACTATAATTACATAATTTAATCAATTCATAGGTAAACTCAAAGCATGTAAATAGGAAAAAAGAGAACTGTTTCTACAAAAGCTCGTTTGAATGCTTTGAAAAGACTCATAAAGTTGAATCTCACACACACAGAAACCTCGCTATCAAATTAGATGTGATAAAAACAACTCTAAAAGATTAGAGAGAAATAGCCCTCAAATCTAGAAGTATTCTGTACTCAGTTTACTTGAAAATTGTTTTTAGGTTGTTGATTCACTTGAAAGAAACCCGAACTGGAAATAATCGATGACTCACTACGGGTGTGATTTATTCCAGAAAGGCAATACAGAATTCCCATCAGCCAATCTATAATCAAAGCAAAAGGGTAGCCTTACATGAAAAGATGGCAAGTGAATTTACAGGTATTTGATGAATTCATGTGTGTACCTACTAATTTACATGTATATATACAATTAAAATTAAAATTTATGTAGTATCATTTTGCAATTATTCTCCACAGTAACTGCCAACATCACCATAGTCAGAGGGAGTAGGAGGTTTTCGGCCGTAGTGTTTGACCCTCCTGATGCTCCCCACTCAGGGACTTGCTTCGCACCGAGTACAAGACAGGCACTAATGAACTCTGGTCCCTGGACAACCTCAGAGGCAGTAAACAGGCCAGACAGTGGTAACAGCAACCCTGCTCCCAAATTATCTTGAGGAGGCCCAATACTCCTCAAGCACTGAGCCAATGATAAGTAATAGTGAATTCAACCCAGTTCACTGTTTGTTCCAAGAAATAAAATAACATGGTCTCTTGCTTTGAATTCATTGTTAAAGGACTTGCATGCTTTTATTAGAGAGGCCCCTAGAGAGCAAAGAAACTGCATTAAATATTTTCCTACTCCTGGAGGTGGGGCAAGCAGGACAGTGGAGGTGCTGCAACATAATGGCATATGCTTTCTTTCCTCCCAGCTCCTGTGACAGGCAAGAGCACAGCTCTGGAGTCCAAAGCTCCTTGACATTAACTTGCCATAAGGTCCTGGCAACTACTAAACTTTTCTCGGTCTCAGTTTCCTCTTCTGTAAAATAGGTTGCTGTAAGCACTAAATGAGGTAATGGAGAAATGGTAAGATATGTTTTTTTTCTCCCCCCATCCTCTCCTTTTATGACCAGGTGTGTTTGTCAGATGTGCAGCTTGCCAAACACTGAGAAGCTGAGGTTTTCGGCCAAGAAAGTGTTTACTCACAAGGCAGCCAAGTGAGAAAATACGGGAACAGTTCTCAGATCTGCCTTCCTGAGGTTGAGAGGGTTGGGGTATTTATGGGATAAGTTGGCGGCAGGCGGAGGGGTGGGGGGTGGGTGGGTGAGGTGGTTCCTGGGCACTGAGAAAGGGTGGCGATTGCTAAAAAGTGTGGCAATTGGTGAACTGTGTAAGCTCATCCAAGTTACATACTCATAATGATCCAAGGGTGGAGTTTTCCAGCCCTCTGACGTCAAAAGGCCATTCACTGGACACCTGCACAGGCCTAGTTGTAGGGTGGGTGGTCCCAACCAGCCTTAACCAGCTCACACTGGGCAGGAGCTGACTCCAAATTCTTGTGAAACAACTGGGCTATTTGAAGCTGGGAGGGGATGCAGTTAGAGAAAGAAAAACAAAATAACTTGGGCGAGCTTAATCAGTGAAGCTGGCTACAAGCAGAAGGGTTTTTAACAAACTATTCTCTTCTCTGTTGCTCTGTAAAACAAGCTCAAGAATTCCTGCAAGCCATCAGTTTCTGCCTCTCTAGGGGGCATGGTTTCAGTTCCATCTTTTCCTCCTCTACCCACCCATCCACCATTGGGCAGGGGAAAGTGGTAACATTGTAAGGAGAAGAAAAAGCCCTCTAAGAAGGCCTGGCGTCATTGGCAGAACAGTTAACCGTAAGAATAAAGAGGTATATCATTATATTTGCCACACTCTGAAGACTATAAACGGCCTAAAACCTCCTCAACCTCTCACTGTAAGGCCTGCAGCAAGAGCACCAAGCAATCACTGATTCATGGATGGAGAGCACCAGTCATGTGCTGGGCACTGTTTCAGGCACAGCGGTGAACAGATCAAGTCCTCTCATGGAGCTTACCTGAAGCACCAGCAGAAGAAAAGCCCGAGTCTAAGAGGTTGATTGGGGTGAAACCTGTGCACAGTGCCATAGGAAGCACACAATGAACACCAGCTATTTTAACTAGTGTTATTATTGGCCCTAATTTAGGGTTATTAAAGTATATCCTTTGATTTTAGGCCATATATAGCTGCTTTCTGCACTAAAGCTGGACCCACCTTGCACTCACTTTCTTAGAAGCAACCTCCATGTGCCCTTGTGCCCATCAGAACACAAGTTTCCTTGCATTTTATCATCTTTCCCCTCTCCTAGCTTCCTACCTGTTTTCAAGAATCGTAACCCTTTCCCCAGTTCTCCAGAGGTTAGGAATGGAAGTCAGAGCTGTAATGCTTTATTTGCTCTACTAAAATATGAATTATTGATGCTTCACTTCCCTTCCTATTCTAGAAGTGAAAGGCAGCCACCCTCTTCCAGGGTCTCTCTCTATGCAAATCTATGAACACAAAGAAGCATTCCTAAGGGACTTCCCTAGGGCAGGGGTAACTAATCTGCAGATGGTCTCATTCCTGCCTGGCACTTTCCATTGTGCGGTCCTACCCAGGTTTACCTAGGCCACTTGACTTTAAATAGGAACCCACCACACTCTTGATTCCCCCCTTACTGTGATTTATGGTTTTGTTGTAGCCACGCATTTCAGGAAACAAACTCACTCAGAAGGACAATGCAGATAGTGGAGTGCAGTTTATTACACCGACGGCCCGAAGGCAGAAGGCAGAGTCTCCTCTTAGCCAAGGACCCCGACCAGCATTTGTGAAAATCTTCTATACCCCAAGTGTACGTTTCTGAACCCACCACTCCAAATTCCTTGAGACTTACATAAATCAAGGAAAATACAATCCCAATAACCCTACCATTCACGAACTATGTGCTCATGTGCTCAAACAGACAAACAATTAGCCAATAATCAATAAACCCGAGGTTACACTCCGATAGATACAGAAAAATTTATGGCCTGTCTGGAGGAAGGGGTGATTAGTATATGTTTTCTCTTAGGCGATGAGTAACCTAGATACGATCTTCAAGGCTCCCCTGTCTGGAGGGGGTCTTACCCTTCTGTTGTTTTCATAGGCACTAAACACAGAGTTCAGAGTCCATTGGAAAGGTGGCCGAGCATGCTCAGCATGAACAGGCCTAAGATGGAGTCCAGGCCCTATGAGTTCCTTCTTCAGTTTTAAATACCTTGTAACATGGGATTCACTTATTTATTAGGTATGCCCTTTGTTTTCCTTTTCTTCCCTGAGAATGTAAATTCTCTGGCTGGCAAAGATGTTAGGTTTTTTCATTGGAAGGATGCCTGGCCCATATTAGGCACTCAGTCAATATCTGTGGAATCAATGAATGAGCCAAGCTTTCTATCTATCCTGGAAGGACCATGCGGCCCTTAGCTAGTGCTTCAAAAGGCAAAATCAACCAAAACGTGGGCAGCTGACTTAGACCCTATTTTTCTTGCAAACTATAAAGTAAAGGGTGGGGTGGAGCAAGAGTGGTTTCCCCAGCTCCTCTCCCCTTCTCCCTTGCAGAGGAGGTGGAGGCACCAGCGAAGGAAGGGCAAGGTCCCTGCCACCTTCTGGAACAGTAGCTGTGTGACCTGCTGGTCTTGCTCCCATTCTTCAGACAGTCCTATGCCTGGATTTTACAGTGTGCGCCTGTTCTTTCCACATCATGGTTACTGTGAATAAATACATTGAAGAAGCATCCAGGTACATTTTTCTTTCCCCTCTGCACCATGACTAACAGTTAGCTGGATTCGGCAGACAGGAAACACAAACACACTGAAACTGAGATTTGAAAGCTGCTTCTGGAGTTGCAGGATCTCATTTTTAAGAGGAGGGATCGCGGGGCGCAGGCGGTTGGGGAGGCGCGCAGGCCTGTGGGGCCAGGAGTGCGGGGGAGAAGAGGGGAGCGCCGGCTCCGCCCGTGTCCCCACCCCCAGCTAGCTGGAAAAAGGCTGGGTGTGCTGCGTCTTCCGCAGTGTCGTCACGGTTGAAGCGGCTGCAGGCGACCAAGGAAGCGAGGAGCCAGCCTCCGACAGCCTGGGGGACAAGGGCTGGCGAAACCGCTCCCTAACCGAGGGCTCACTCTGTAGAGCCGTCTGCACGGCTTTCCCGGGCGTTGCTCTGGGACCCAGAGCCGCAGGGGGCACAGGGGCTCCCCTTCCTGGGCTCTGCCGCAGAGGGCCCGCCGCGCTCCGGCTGGGCTCCGCGCCCCGGCCGGCTGCCCGGCGCCTCGGCGGCCTCTCCACTCCAGAAGCCTGTCTGCCCACCCCGCTCTTCGTGGCTCGCCCGCCCCTGAGTCCCTGCAGCGCGCTCACAGTTCACACGGTGGCTCTTCTCGGTGTGTTCTGTGTCTCCCCGGTTATAAATTACATAAAGATCCATGTGCTCTTTTTTCTTAAGCTTCTTTTTTTTTTTTTTTTTTTTTGTCCATCTGATTATAAACTGCTTCTGTAGTTCCTGTTGTGTTCAACTCAAAGCAATGAGCCTTACAGGCTGCTAATTACGCGACTTCAGGAAAATCCTTCTGGAACGGCTTTCTCACATGCAAAATGAGATTTTTAAGGTCCCTTCCAGTTTTAAATTCACGGCCTTCCCAAGGAGAACTAGAATTGGTTTTCTGGATAAAGCTGCTCTGGCTGCAGTGGTTCGTGGAATAAATGTTTTGTTTCTGGAGGTTATGGGTGGGTAGTCTCTGTGAGCGGCCACCCAGAAGGGGAGCCCACAGAGACCCCTGGTTTCTTCTCTCCTGGACCCTCACTGCCTACCCAGCTCTTCTAAAACCAGGTCTCCAGGCCACAGACATGTGACCACTTTGATACTGACTGACGGGTAGGGGGAAATCCCTTCTCCTTCAAGTTCTGTGTTGAAAAGGAAGAAATTTTTCAGAAAGACTTTATTGCTAGGAAATTATGAAGTACAAAAACAAAAAACCATGGAAACATCCAGTCAGAGCCCACATTCTTTGAATAACTTGAAAAGAAAGCACACATTTGTTAGCAAATTTTAGGCAAACTTGAGCCCCAAGTCGTTGCCCTCAGCCGAACCATGAAGAAGGATGCCAAATCAAAGATATTCAAACTTCCCCTACACAGCCTCTGCGGCCCCTTTCCAGGCTCTATACAGAGGAATTGGCATGGGTTCTGCGATCAGTCTCATGGGAACTTGACTTCAGTTTTGCCCCTTTTTTGGCTGTCTGGCTTTGATGAAACTTCTTAACTTTTCTAATTCTTTTTTTTTTTTTCTATTCAGTAGGAATAATAGTTTCTGTCTTGTTGACTTGAATGAATCTTAAATAAGAATCTTTGTGTATCATTCAGAGTTCTTTGAAACTGGACTTATTCCAATTGGCTTAATCACAACAGCAGTTTATATGGTGGCTCAGCAGTAGAGTCTGCCTGCAATGTGGGAGACCTAGGCTCGATCCCTGGGTCTGGAAGATTCCCTGGAGAAGGAAATGGCAACCCACTCCAGTGTTCTTGCCTGGAAAATTGCACAGATGGAGAAACCTGGAGGGCTACAGTCCATGGGGTCGCAAAGAGTTGGACATGACTGAGCAACTAACACTTTCAAGAGGTGCAGAGGGGCCACAATCCCTAAGAAGGCCAGGGAAATCAGACCTGGAGGCAGTGAAACCAGGAAGTCTTCCCTAACAACATTACCAGTGCTCCAGGAGATTCCCTAACCGACCCCCGCCACCCTGCAAGCAGCTGCACAGGCTCCAGTGGCTTTACGTGACTAGTTCTAGGCCTGCAGGGCCTCAATAGGGCTTCTGCCATTGCTGCTTCTGAGAGCTGCTCTTCTCAGGATACTGTCCTCGCTTGCAGCCATGCCTTCCAAACCCAAGTCTCTGGTTCCCTCTGTTATCATCCCTGAGGATCTCTCTCTTTAGCCCTGACAAGACACACCCTTTCCAACCCATTTTCCTACATCTTGTTTGATTTACTTGAGTTAGTCATCTGCCCATTTTTAAGGCTGATTCTACCCTTGGGTGGAATTCAGCTTTTTAACTCTTCAGGAATAGAACAGTGTGACCTTGGCAGGAGGCACCAGTTTTCCCTACAGGCTCACCTCTTTACCTTCTCACAGCCCTGTGTTAATATTTACCTCTTCCTGCTGTAAAGCCTACGCTATCTTTAGACTACTTGATACTTCGCCTCGTCTCATCTGAGTCAAGTTTAGCTACCAGCTGAGCCACCACCTGGATGTTCTTTGATTTCAATATCCAAATGCTTTCAAGGCCTAGACCAGTGGTTTTCAGCCTCTGGCTGCAGAATGAAGGAGGGTGGGGGGCTGAGCCTTGGAGAGTCTGACTTAATTGGTTGTGGGTGAGCCCAGAGGTAAGCATTTTTAACAGCTCCCCAGTTTATTTCAGCAGGGGAACTATCTTCTAAAATCTCATCAAGGTTTTGCTTAACAACACTGAAAGGTTTAAGCAAGAAGTAAAAATTGAAAACATAAGATCAAACAAGAGTGAAGAGGGTAATATACTCGCAATCTCTAATAAGTATTTGCAAATATTAACTTTTGAGTTAACAATTATGCAAGTAGGGTCAATGAATTAGCTTTTTTAGGCCATTTCAGCATATAGGTCTGAAAGTCATGTGAATTCCTCTTGGCCGTTGTGTACCTATTAATATTGAATTTAAATAGAAAGTGGGTGGGGGGAGAGAAGAAGTCTTTACAGGATGTAACATAATGGCTGGTTGTCTAGTCTCTCTAAGATAAGTGAGAAATGGCAGATGGTAAATTCTGTTTATCTCGGATGTTTGGTTCATTCAATAATGAGTCATCTTTTGACAAAGTGCTTGAGGTAAATATATTGACAGCTATGAGGATACCAGGGTGTTCATTATTCATCCCTGACTTCACATGTCAGTTTTCAATGTATTTCCCTGTATATTCTCCATTCTGAACTGTCAATTATAGTGATAAGAAAGGAGCAGGAGGAGGGAATCAATATTCCTTCAATGATGGGATGGGGAAAATGGCATAGAACAATGGAAATAACATCTCACCATGGCTCACATTAGGTACCTGCATCACCAGTGTTGTGAAGGTGAGGTGTAGGTAACTGGTGTGGGTAATTATGAGAACAGTTGTATTCAACTGCTGCTGCCATTGTGGAAAAACCATGAGAAGACTTAGCCCAAACTGCTATTTGCTACACAACGAGGCAGAAGTGCAAGAGCTAAAGAATAGGAGAACCCACCAGCTGGGGATACTTGTCATTCTTTTACAGCCAATTATCATTTGAAATCCATGTCCTATGGTTGGGAGTCGCCCATCTCTCACTATAGAAATTGAGCATGTCAGGCACTTACTTTGCTTGTTTCCACTGTAACTAGAAGAGGTGTCAGGAATACACAGGAAAGGTCCTGTGTACAAAAGGACCTAATGATCAAAAGGACCTAATGTACAAAAAAGGTCCTAATGATCTCGATAACCATGATGATGTGATCACTCACCTAGAGCTAGACTTCCTAAAATGTGAAGTCAAGTGGGCCTTAGAAGCATTACTACCATTGAAGCTAGTGGAGGTGATGAAATTCCAGCTGAGCTATCTAAAATCTTTAAAGATGATGCTGTTAAAGTGCTGCACTCAATATGCCAGCAAATTTGGAAAACTCAGCAGTGGCCACAGGACTGGAAAAGGTCAGTTTTCATTACAATCCCAAATAATGGTAATGCCAAAGTATGTTCAAACTACCGCAAATTGCACTCATTTCACATGCTATTAAGGTAATGCTCAAAATCCTTCAAGACAGGCTTTAAAAGTATGTGAACTGAGAACTTCCAGATGTGCAAGTTGGTTTAGAAAAGGCAGAGGAACCAAAGATCAAATTGCCAACATCTGTTGGATCACAGAAAAAGCAAGGGAATTCCAGAAACCATCTACTTCTGCTTCATTGACTATGCTAAAGTCTTTGACTGTGTGGATAACAACAAACTGTGGAAAATTCTTCAAGACATGAAAATACCAGACCACCTTTCATGCCTCTTGAGAAGCCTGTGTGCAAATCAAGAAGCAACACTTAGAACCAGATGTCGAAAAATGGACTAGTTCAAAATTTGGAAAGGGGTACGTCAATGCTGTATATTCTCACCCTGCTTATTTAACTTGTATGCAGAGTGCATCATGGGAAATGCCAGGCTGGATGAAGCATAAGCTGGAATCAAGGTTGCCAGGAGAACTATCAATAATCTCAGATATGCAGATGACACCACCCTAATGGTAGAATGTTGGGCTTCCCTTGTGGCTCAGCTGGTCTTTACCAGCTCCTGCAATGCAGGAGACCTGGATTCAATCCCTGGGTTGGGAAGGTCCCCTGGAGAAGGGAAAGGCTATCCACTCCAGTATTAACATGGAAAAAAATGTTCCAAACATGATCTGGGACAAAACCGTTTGGGGCTTCCCTTGTAGCTCAATTGGTAAAGAATCTGCCTACAATGCAGGAGACTCCGGTTTGATTCCTGGATTGGGAAGATCCCCTGGAGAAGGAAATGGGAACCCACTCCAGTATTCTTGCCTGGAGAATCCCAGGGACAGAGGAACCTGGCAGGCTACAGTCCATGGGGTCATAAGAGTCGGACACAACTTAGCGACTAAACTATCACCACCAATGGCAGAAAGTGAAGAGGAACTTAAGAGCCTCCTGATGAAGGTGAAAGAAGAGAGTGAAAAAGCTGGCTTACAACTCAACATTCAAAATACTAAGATCGTTGGCATTCGATCCCATCCTTCATAGCAAATAGATGGCATAAAATGGAAACAGTACAGACTTTATTCTCTTGGGCTCCAAAATCATTGCAGACAGTGACTGCAGCCATGAAATTAAAAGGCACTTGCTGCTTGCAAGAAAACCTATGACAAACCTAGACAGGATATTACCAACAAAGGTCCATCTGGTGAAAACTACGGTTTTTCCAGTAGTCACGTATGGATGTGAGAATTGGACCATAAAGAAAGCTGAGTGCCAAAGAATTGATACTTTGAAATTGTAGTGTTGGAGAAGACCCTTGAGGGTCCCTTGGACAGCAAGGAGATCAAACCAGGCTTAACAAATAAAAGGCTAAACAATTTGCCAAAGGCCAGATGTCTAGAAAGATTTCATTTAAATATCTGGCTATGCTTTGAGATGAGACAAGAAAAAAAATATCAAGGTTGATCTGGCTACCCAGAATTGAAAAATGACCCTGCAGAATGACAGATACCAAGTATGATGTTGTGGAACATGAGAAGACGATGGAGTTTGAATGTCAATTCTGCAACTCACTGTCCACATGGCTTTAGACAAATTACTTTTCTCTCTGCATTGATTTCCTCATTTGTAAAATGTAAATTCATATGCTCCTTGCAGAATTATCAAGATTAAATAAAATCACACATTGAAACATCTAATATAATGTCAAAAACGACAGAATGAACTCTGTTCATTTCCAAGGAAAACCATTCAATATTACAGTAACCCAAGTCTATACCCTAGCCATTAATGCTGAAGAAGTTGAAACTGAATGGTTCCATGAAGACCTACAAAACCTAAAACTAGCCCCCCAAAAGATGTCCTTTTCATCATGGGGGACTGGAATGAAAAAGTAGGAAGTCAAGAGATACCTGGAGTAACAGGCAAATTTGGCCTTGGAGTACAAAATGAAGCAGGGCAAAGGCTAACAGAGTTTTGTCAAGAAAACACACTGGTCATAGCAAAAACCCTCTTTCAACAACCAAAGAGACAACTCTACACATGGACATCACCAGATGGTCAATACCAAAATCAGATTGATTATGTTCTCTGCAGGCAAAAATGGAGAAGCTCTATACAGTCAGCAAAAACAAGACCAGGAGTTGACTGTGGCTCAGATCATGAACTCCTTATTGCCCAATTCAGACTTAAATTGAAGAAAGTAGGGATTTAGGTCAGATATGACCTAAATTAAATCCCATACGATTATACAGTGGAAGTGACAAATAGATTCAAGGGATTAGATCTGATAGAGTGCCTTAATAACTATGAACAGAGGTTCGTAACTTTGTACAGGAGACAGTGATCAAGACTATCCCCAAGAAAAAGAAATGCAAAATGTCAAAATGGTTGTCTGACGAGGCTTACACATAGCCGAGAAAAGAAGAGAAGCTAAAGGCAAAGGAGAAAAGGAAAGATATACCCATTTGAATGCAGAGTTCCAAAGAATAGCAAGGGGAGATAAGAAAGACTTCTTCAGTGATCAGTGCAAAGAAATAGAGGGAAAAAAATACAATGGGAAAGACTAGAGATCTCTTCAAGAAAATTAGAGATACCAAGGGAATATTTCATGCTAAGATGGCCACAATAAAGGACAGAAATGGTATGGACCTAATAGAAGCAGAAGATATTAAGAAAAGGTACAAGAATACACAGAAGAACTATACAAAGAAGATCTTAATGACCCAGATAACCACAATGGCGTGATTACTCACCTAGAGCCAGACATCCTGGAGTATGAAGTCAAGAGGGCCTTAAGAAGCATCACTATGAACAAAGCTAGTGGAGGTGATGGAATTCCAGTTGAGCTATTTCAAATCCTCAAAGATGATGCTATGAAAGTGCTGCACTCAATGTGCCAGCAAATCTGGAAAATTCAGCAGTGGCCACAGGACTGGAAAAGGTCAGTTTTCATTCTAATCCCAAAGAAAGGCAATGCCAAAGAATGTTCAAACTACCACACAATTGCACTCATCTCATGGTTTTTCCAGTAGTCATGTATGCATGTGAGAGTTACACCGTAAAGAAAGCTGAGTACCAAAAACTTGATGCTTTTGAACTGTGATGTTGGAGAAGACTCTTGAGAGTCCCTTGGACAGCAAGGAGATCCAACCAGTCCATCCTAAAGGAAATCAGTCCTGAATATTCATTGGAAGGACTGATGCTGAAGCTGATGTTCCAATACTTTGGCTACCTGATGGGAAGAGCCAACTCATTGGAAGACACCTTGATGCTAGGAAAGATTGAAGGCAGGAGAAGAAGGGGACAACAGAGTATGAGATGGTTGGATGGCATCACTGACTCGATGGACATGAGTTTGAGCAAGTTCCAGGAGTTGGTGAAGGACAAGGAAGCCTGGTGTGCTGCAGTCCATGGGGTCACAAAGAGTCAGACAAAACTGACCGACTGAACTGAACAGAATATAATGTCTGACCCAGAAAAGGCACTCAAGAAATGATATTGCTACTATTATCACTACTACTGTTATTATAGAAGGAATTCAGCGTCCATCCAGCCTTTTTGCTCCATACTTGTGAATGCCCTCTGTGTGCTTTTCAAACATTAGCCAATAGCGTTTAGAATCAACTAGACAACAATCTAAAAATGCAAATTCCTGAGTTCCACAAATCTCACCCATGGATGGAATCTTGACATTCTCTTAAAGAAGTCTAGAAACAGAGAAACTTCACTGCTGCTAACTGCTAAGTCGCTTCAGTCGTGTCTGACTCGGTTGTATAAGCTGACTTCCTTATGGGGAACTGATGCCTCAAGCAGTGTGACCTAATGGTTAAGTGAACAGGGTCTGGGGTCCTACAGCCTTGGGGTCTTAGCAGATGGACTTCTTTGTAGTTGCTTTTATGTGTAAAACTGGCATAATGATAACTCTTACCTCATAAAGATGAAGTTGAAAATAAACATGTAAAACAATCTCTAAGAGCTTGGCAAAGATTAGGTTCGATAAGGGTTAACTTATCATTCCAGTGCGTTTTCCATTATTTGGGCTTCCAATGATGGAATGATTTTTTTTTTAACGGGAGATTTTTCCATTCCAAACTTTGCAAACAAATATCCCTGTGGGTCTTCACGTGGAAAGTGACAACACAGCAAGCTCATTTCTGACAGGTCCTGTACTGAAGAAGGGCAGGCCTGTGAGTGGTGCCAGCTCGTCTTAAGAGCCTTTGCCAATGTTTCATACTAATATTGTAGACTTAGGAAGGTTTTCTTGATAGAACTGTGGTGTTGGAGAAGACTCTTGAGAGTCCCTTGGACTGCAAGGAGATCCAACTAATCCATTCTGAAGGAGATCAGCCCTGGGATTTCTTTGGAGGGAATGATGCTAAAGCTGAAACTCCAGTACTTTGGCCAACTCATGCGAAGAGTTGACTCTGGAAAAGACTCTGATGCTGGGAGGGATTGGGGGCAGGAGGAGAAGGGGACGACAGAGGATGAGATGGCTGGATGGCATCACTGACTTGATGGACATGAGTCAGTGAACTCCTGGAGTTGGTGATGGGAGAGGCCTGGCGTGCTGCGATTCATGGGGTTGCAAAGAGTCGGACACGACCGAGTGACTGAACTGAACTGAACTGAAACTAAATCTTACAAATTAAAATCCCACATAGAAAAGAGCACATGCATTCGTCTTTCCAGTTCTCTGAGGATCCATCAACTCCTTTCACTGGTCACTCTTACCTGTCAGATGCCACAGTAGTTTTGTTCTGCATAGAGTCAGGGCTGCACTCTTGACATAGCTGCTTTGCCTTGCAAGTTTTAGAGGAAATGTGACTGCTGCAAAGACACCTCCACCCACACACAAGAGTTCCCCTCACCTCTGCCCCACACCCAGAAGGCTTCACCTTCACCCAGTCATTTCCCCTCTCTCAGCTCTTTGTCCACTTCACAGCTCTCATCACAGTACACAATGTCATAACTTCTTTTCTGCTTTGTTTCGAGGCTGTGCCCCTCCGTGTGCACATCTGTCCGTAGCTACCAAGAAGACAGAGATCTCATCTGTCTTGTTTCCCCCTTTGTCACCAGCATCTGTCTCAGTGCTAGATCTCAACACACAGCAGCTCTTAACAAATACTGGATAAATAGTGAATGACTGTAAAGAGGCATTCCCTTGGGACTCTTCTATCTGGAAGAAAAGGTGAGGGTTGGATCTGAATAAACAATAAAGGAACAAAAACATTAGACACAACCTCCGTAATTTCCAAGAGTGTGGCCATGGGCCGGCTTCATACCACCACTTTTAAGATCATTAAATAAAGATCTTCCACCTTAAATGTGAAAACCAGCAGCTACACTGAGGCTGGTGAAGTACTGAAGTCATTGGAAGTGATTATGAGTAAAATACAGTATAATCTTTTTTTTGAGAGAGAGAGAAAAAAGAAAAAACTTTGATGAAATCAGATCTAAAATCTTCTGATATTTCTGAGAGGAGAGAAACTGGGTCCTTTCTTCTCTTTACCATTTTTGCCATTTTGATGTTTAAAGTGAAATTGTCCCCTTAGCATCCAGTTGAGCTGGTCTCCATGCCCTGGGTGCCCCCATCCCTCTACCCAACCTGTATGAATGAGTATTAGACTTGGAGGGACTTTGAAAATAATCTTGTCCTCATTTTTTCTTGGAGAGGAAAGGAAAGACCAAGCCACGCTGTGAGAGGGTCTCAGGGCCCAGAAAACGTCTCAGGTCCCTCGACTCCCCTGCTCACCCTCCTCTCCTCCATGTCGGTTTCACCTCACTTTGGACTTCTCCCCCTCTGACTCTCCAGGGCCTGATCTACTTTTCAGCCCCAGTGCAATCATTCGATATCCTGTCTGTTCTGAGGACAAGAACAACCCTGCATATGTCATCCAGGCCTTTCTTTTCTGGCAGCACTAAATGAGCCTTCCTTTCTCCAATCAGCAAGTCCAGCCACAACACTTCCAACCAGGAAGAATCCTGTTGCTGAAGACAGTTCTTTCACTGTTTAATCAATCTGGGCTCACTCTGTAAGTCTGAAAGGCAGTAGAAAGCCCCACTTTCCACTACATCCTAATAATCAGGAAGCTTTGATTTTCTCTCCCTCAGATGCCAAGGCCAGAATATTCTCAGTCCTCCTTTGCCATATCCCCAACCCAGAGGGTGAGAGGACTCTCCCAAATACTTTGGTGAAGAAAACACCAAAAAATGTTTAGGTGTAAGTCCTGACAGACCACTGAGGGACTGAGGGAAGACAGTCCTCATCCACACCCAGTCTGGGGAGATGCTCAGGACCCATACAAACCCTGGAGTCTGGGGGACAGAGTTGAGCTGCTTTGTCCTGCCTTCCCCTCCTTTCCATCCACCTCTGCAGCAGAAACTGAGATGGGCTGAGAAATCCTCTGCCATGATCCTTACTCCCTAGAAACTCTGTTCACTCAACAGTTAACCCCGTGGGCAGTTCACTTTTTTCATATAGTTTCGTATATTGCCTCGTCCCAGTCTCTTCATGATTTTTTATTGGTTGGTTTGGGATTTGGGGCCAGTGTGTTGGAAGGAGGCAAGGAGGAGTTGATGATTTTTAAGACAAAGTGTCTTACCCTCATCTGTCTCCACAACTGTCTTTGAGCTCATGTTCCCTTCATCACTTGAGTCATCCATTCACCAATATCAGAATTTTGGTTGTTTTTTGATTTTATTGTTGTTGTTTATGTTTTTTTTTTTTTTTTGGCTCTGTTAATATAAGAGAGTTATTGATTTTAAGATAAGGACACCTTGGTCACCAGAACTGTCTATGCCTGAAGTTATAGTCTTCACAGTACTCTTTATATACCTTCTCTGGCATCAATGTCATGTCCCTTCAACGTGTGAGTTAAGGTTACCTTTATCTCATTCTTCTTTTCTCTATTTGGTCACCTGTTATTCTTAAGAGTTTCTCATATGAACTTAATTTTGATAATTTTCAACTTTGTATTAGACATAAATTTTAGTGGCATGAACTCTAGTTGAGATGGTGTGGTGAATTAAAATTTGAGGATTCGCTTTATTCTAAAAGCACTACTGTGATATACAAAAAAGAAAATTTAAAAAATGACCATGTTCAAACAAGATAAATATCCATAAGTACTATAATCAGAAAAGAAAAAGTGGAAAGAGAGACCATAGAGGTCTGACCCATAAGTGGGCAGAAGTGGCCAGGAGTTCTAGCTCCTGTGGAATTATGGGAACCAAAATACCCCGGAGAGCACAGGGACATGGGGGCAAAGTGAGACCCCTGCTGGTCGCCCAGTCACAGCCCTCCTGGAGGAACAGCCCTAGAAGTCATGCATACGTACACGCTAAGTTGCTTCAGTTGGGTCCAGCTTTTTGCAACCCTATCGACTGTAGCCTGCCAGGCTTCTCTGTTTATGGGATTCTCCAGGCAAGAAGACTGGAGTGGTTTGCCATGCCCTACTCCAAGGGATCTTCCTGACCCAGTGATCGAATCTGTGTCTCTTATAACTCCGGCATTAGAAACATTCTTTACCGTTGACCCACCAGTGAAGCCTCTGCTGCTGCTGCTGCTGCTGCTGCTGCTGCTGCTGCTGCTAAGTCACTTCAGTCGTGTCCTACTCTGTGCGACCCCATAGACGGCAGCCCACCAGGCTCCCCTGTCCCCCTAGGAAGCCATATTTTGGACTATATCATCCTGCCCTACTCCTTCCAAAACTGCTGACTGGACCAAGGGTGAGCTCCTTACTCAAAAGTATCCAAGCCATAGGGCTCCTATGAGAGGCCATAGGGCTCCTAGGAGGGCCCTGGAATAAAGACCTTCACCAAACAAAAAAGAACTGATCTCATAAGATTCTTGTTCCAATGAAATTAGATTGGGAAATATGTGAAGAAGTGAACAATTTTCAGTGTGAACTAAAGCTGAAAGATCCTCAGATGGAGAGGAGGCAAAAGGGATGGATCGCAATGTCTCCCGTTCAGCTTTTCATCTTTCTTTCCACTTGTAATTAGTTTTCTTTATTAAGTTTCATCTAGTAACTGATATGGCTCTGTTTTTCTGAAAGGAACCTGAATGATACAGCAGTCACTGAGTGGCTGAGTGAAGATTTGAGGTTTAATCCATTTGATTTCAGAACCTGCCCTCTGAAGATCACATTATATTGAAAGTTAAACGACAGATCTCTCAGAACTTCAACTATGACCTAGTGAGGTTTCCTCCAGAGCAAGCTCTCATAGAGAGGGCTTCTCACCTTGTGTTTTCACTGCTCACAGTCATGTGCAAACTTTACAATGCCCTCAACCCACAGATCAGAATGTGGCCAGACCAGTTCACTTCTAAGGGCTGCCTCTGGCACTGCAACTCTTGACCCTGTTCTGTTCCGACTCTGTTCCCTAAACCCTCAGGGCCAATCTAAGAGTGCTGGATTTGCTGCCAGAACAGGAGTTTTCACAACACCAAGTGCGCATCTTTGGGGCAGGCTGAAATCTCATGATGTTCTATAGGTCTGCACTGCTTCAAAGCAATACAGTCTCTTTCTTCTTGCCCCTCCCCTAAGCTTCAGCCCTTGGAGACCCTATCCTTTCTTGATAATCCATCTTACTTGCACTCCTAGGACTAAGTATTTTGTTACTTTTCATTCTCTCTTTCTTTCTCTCTATTGCTCTCTGCTAGAATCCTGGATTTCTGGCCGTCTAATCTCCCAGGCCAGAACATGCCTGTTAAGGTAAATCATGTATCAAAAGTCCTCCGTTGGTCTGTCATTAAGAGCCATGTTACTCCAGATAAGCCACCACTGTCTGTTTAATGTTGCAGTAAGGTCTGCCTTACTGCACTGTGTTGCATTTAGGGGAGCCTTGAAGGAGGAGAATATAAAATTTCTCAAAACTAGATGCTCTGCCAGAGGGAGCAGAATGTTCAGATCATTTTCTCTGAAAATTGCAAAAAAAAAAAAAAATCAAAGAAAGAATCCTCAACATTATGATCTTCAAATAAACTCACAATTGCTTCCCTAATTATGAATGCCTTCTGCATCTGGTTTCAATCCTTTAAATACTAAATTTAGTCCCTTCATTGGTGAAGGTGAATAATTTCAGCATTCAAGTGACAAGTGTATGATGGAAAATATGCTAAACTCCTGAGGTTTGTACTACACAATATCCTCTGACTACTGATGAGTGATGATAAGTGACAGTCTATGTTTCCCAGACCGCAGTTGAACAGTCTGTACAATCATTTGTAAAAATAACTAAGTCTTGTAAAAATGGGTGTTATCTTTGGCATCTCCCTCTTTTCTCTCTGCAGCTACCACCTCCCACATCCCAGCTGTCTCCTAATCCTATGAGGCTTTTTGTTTCCCCAAAAAGCTTCAGTGGTACTTTTCTGTTCTTTCTTTTTCCCTCTCTAAGGAAATCACAGTATTACCAGGGATGAAAATGGATGGCCATATGTCACAGAGAATGAAATATATTTTCCCAGTCCATGTCTTCTAAGCTAACCTATAAGCCTGGGAGCCATTTCATGGAGACAAGAATGGACCACATGACCTAAGGAAGGCTCCCTATGCCACCCCACCCCTAACAGCAGGCAGCTAACTCCTACTCACTAATCAGGCCTTGAGCAAAAAAGTGACAGCCTTGATAAAAATATTCTCCGACTTCCAGCCCAAGTCAGGGTCTTAAGAGTAATTATCCCAGTTTGTAAATATATCTTCATCTATATCATCTGGATAATGACTATCTACCCTGGTGATCTGTAAGAATCGTGAATATTTATGTCCCAAATCATCTTTCATGAAATTGGTATTAGTGGGAGAGTCTGTGGCAAGTAAAATTGGAAAAAGTCGAACTAAGCAAATTTCTTTTCTGAATGACTTCTTGGAGTCTTTAAAATGTTAATGTGTGTAATAATGACCAGTGTTTCACAAACCATTATTAACCATGGAACCTTTGTTCATAGCACATGTTAACACCTGGATGAACTAGTCTTTGGTGGAATATAGTTTGAGAAAAGCCAATAGAAAATGAATTATAATTTCTGCCTTTGCGCTAACATTACGGTAGATGCTAATTGTTATGGCACACAGGTTTCAAATGACCTTGGAAGCTGCAGTGGCAAACTGTGACAAAACTTCAGAGTGAAATAATCACAGAGAAAAAGATTGTTGGGCTAAAGACAAATTTGAGGAAGATACCCACAAAAGGAAATAATGAAGTTTCAGTTGAAGAAAAAGTCATGCCAACTAGCTGAGTAAAAAAGAGAACTGACAAGATTCTCCTCTTACTTGATGCTGATGAATGAGAACCAGAAGGGCAGCTGCTGCTGGTACACACAATAGGGAAAGGTGTAGGGACCTTGGGTTTTCTGGCTGGTCTTCATATGACAACTGAAATGTATGGTCAACTTGTTCATGATGATGTAAATTTCAGGTTCCATGGGGTTACATTATTCAGGAACACAGAAATATATAAAGTTGAAGTTGATTGTTTTGTGTGAGTGCTTGTATGCTAAGTTGCTTCAGTCATGTCCAACGACTGTAGCCCGCCAGGCTCCTCTGTCCATGCGATTCTCCAGGCAAGAATACTGGAGGGGGTTGCCATTTCCTTCTCGACCCAGGGATTAAACCTGTATCTCCTGCATTGGCAAGCAGGTTCTTTACCACTAGATAATATAAAATATATAAAAACATTTCATGGTTAAGCTTTTGACAAAATCATTTAAACACATTAAAAAGGAAAATATATAAGTACTACTGTGAATTATTCTAAGTGTGAGATGGAGATAGATGTTTATTGATATTCCAAAGGGTTACTTCAGATCCTTTATGGAAAGAGAGGTATAGACCAAATAAGCAAATGCAGAAACAATTATTCCAAGTTTTGTGGCTAGTAAAGTGATTTCTAGGAAGCTACTATGGCTCCACATTATCTTTTAGAGTTAATTCAGTGAGTAGTGATTTTCTTTTTGAATTCAAGTTTATAGCAATGCACACAAACACATGTGAACCAAGGGGACTCAAAATTTTGTTTTGAAAATCAGCTAACATTTACTTTTACACTTACCCAATCAACTGAGATGACAGTTCTTATGATGAGGACTCAAAACAGTATCAATTTAAATTTACTTTTTTATGTATAGATAGCACAAAGAAAGTAGAAGTTAGTTGTTGGAGAGTCTGAAGACTTTCAAACATTTGCGTTATTGCTGAAAACAAACTTAATCCGTAATTTAACATAGACTATTTCTGTATATGTAAACACACATATATAGTGCAAAGGCAAAAATGGGAAGCAGACTTTGGAAAATGATAAACAATGGGGATTAAGCTTTTCTTTGCCTGTCTTTTATGTCGACCCTGGAATCTATCTTCAGTTTAAAAGATTACTATTAAGAGATGTCTAATTTCAAAGGATGGCTACCTTTTAAAAGGGTTCTTAGGTCTTGACACTGGGAAGCAAAAGCAGAATTTGCAATCAGGACAAAACAATGGTTAAAAAAGATTTTTAAAACCTCCTGTGTTCCTGAGATCATGGCCATTTCATTAAGTTCTGAAACAAGGAGACAGAATGCTGGCTAAGAGGTCAGAGAAAGGCTGTTGATGATGTGGCCAAGTCTGTATGGGGAGGAGGCATGGTTGGCTAGTAATCACGTGCAAATTCACTCCACTTTGTCATGCTGCAGTCCCCTCTCTGCTTATTCTCCATCTTCTCAGGCTCAGGGAGTTCCCTCAGCAATCCCTTTAGGTCCACCACTTTTGGGGGTTGGCCAAAATGTTCATTTGGGTTTTTCCATAACATCTTATAGGAAAACCCGAGCAAACATTTTGCTTACGGACTCAAGATCTATCCTCCATCAACCCTAACCCCTCCAGAGGGCCTGCCCAGTTTAAATTTCCTCAAGGGGCTTGAAAACATGAAAGCTCTTTGCTTCCTATCCCAGAGGTACCTGTGCGTGTACCCGTGTATGTCGGATGCGGTGGAGCCGGGGGAGCTTTCAGCACAGACTGTTGTGTGAGGGCGTTTCACACTTTCCAGACATGGTACTGGCCTCTGTTTCCTGAGGGGTGGGTAAAGAGACATGAGACTACTAAGGCTTCTCCTTAACACCTCACTTTACTGTATGAGGAATAACAGCTTGCTATTTGTTTGGTCCCTAGTTTTTAACCAGACTGCCTGTCCACTGAGCTGGACTCTTGGGAACTTGCCAAGCCAGCCTGCTGTCCCAGTGCCTGCTCCAGTGCAGGCGGCTCATACTTTTTCCTCCTGCCCCTCCATCTTTCGGACATTGCCAGTCTGCTCCCTGTATACCCCAAACTTGCTCTGAATTTGTCCACATGTACTTCTCTAGCCCTAGAACCAGAATTCCAACCCTAACACAGTGCCAGAGGTCTTTCAAGCACCAGGAACAAAGAGCCACCCTGGCAGATTCTGCTTCTTTTTACTGAGGTATCTTTTCCCTGTGTCTTCAGGGAAAAGAAGTCTCTCCATGAGGGTGACAGATGCATGAATGATTTGTATCCCTAGTATCAGTTCCAGAGCATTCTGAGGACTTACTGTGGTCACCAAACTTAGGCCTCCTAATACACTGCAGCCTGCTTTGGAGAAATTTAAGCTTCTCTCTTCTCTGTTAGGCTCAGCCTGACTCTCTTCAGTTGAGTTCAGTTCAGTCACTCAGTCATGTCTGACTCTTTGCGACCCCATAGACTGCAGCATGCCAGGCTTCCCTGTCCAGCCTGTCCCTCCTTGTCCCTCCCAGAGTTTACTCAAACTCATGTCCTTTGAGTCGGTGATGCCATCCAACCATCTCATCCTCTGTTGTCCCCTTCTCCTGCCTTCAATCTTTCCCAATATCAGGGTCTTTTCAAATGAGTCAGTTCTTCAAATCAGGTGGCCAAAGAACGGAAGTTTCAGCTTTAGCATCAGTCCTTCCAGTGAATATTCAGGACTGATTTTCTTTAGGATGGACTGGTTGGATCTCCTCACTGTCCTAGGGATTCTCAAGAGTCTTCTCCAACACCACAGTTCAAAAGCATCAATTCTTCGGCACTCAGCTTTCTTTATAGTCCAACTCTCACATCCATACATGACTACTGAAAAAACCATAGCCTTGACTAGACGGACCTTTGTTGGCAAAGTAATGTCTCTGCTTTTTAATATGCTGTCTAGGTTGGTCATAGCTTTCTTTCCAAGGAGTAAGCGTCTTTTAATTTCATGGCTTCAGTCACCATCTGCAGTGATTTTGGAGCCCCAAAAAATAAAGTCAGCCACTGTTTCCCCATCTACTTGCCATGAAGTGATGGGACCAGATGCCATGATCTCAGTTTTCTGAATGTTGAGTTTTAAGCCAACTTTTTCACTCTCCTCTTTCACTTTCATCAAGAGGCTCTTTAGTTCTTCTTTGCTTTCTGCCATAAGTGTGGTGTCATCTGCATATCTGAGGTTATTGATATTTCTTCCGGCAATCTTGATTCCAGCTTGTGCTTCATCCAGCCCAGCGTTTCTCATGGTGTACTCTGCATATAAGTTAAATAAGCAGGGTGACAATACACAACCTTGATGTACTCCTTTCCCGATTTAGAACTAGTCTGTTGTTCCATGTCCAGTTCTAACTGTTGCTTCTTGACCTGCATACAGATTTCTCAGGAGGCAGATCAGGTGGTCTGGTGTTCCCATCTCTTTAAGAATTTTCCACAGTTTGTTGTGATCCGCACATCAAAAGGTATTCACCCCAAAAGGGAAAACAGAGGTTGAGGCCAGAGGGCTTGAATGCAGCTAAGAGTTCTCCCTCTCATTTTCTCTTTCTCACGCAAACCAGAAGGCACCCACTAGTTGTAAACACTGCCTGACCCAGTGGTCTCCAATATGCCTTCCACAGTCATAGCTTAGGTTCAGCATTTCTTTGTATAGGACACATCACCATTGCAGAGTCCCTTCAGCTCAGCTGACAGTCATTTTACACGCACTAGACACAAGCTGTCACTGAGGATGAAACTGGTATCCACCAGCCTCCATCTAGGTCAGAGATGGGCCTGCGCGCCTTCCCTGCCATGGACAGATGCCCAAGACAGGCAGGTAACCTTATGCCCCACGTCAGCTCCAGGGCATTGTGAATTTCCTTACTCATCTTCTGGGCCTTTTTTTTCCTCCCAGGCTGAGCAATAGTTTTATTTGTTTGAAGTTCAGGTCAGGAAAGTTATATTAAGTATAACTTTACAACCTACATTCTATTTCATTCAAAGTGAGCATGACTTCGTTGATTCCTGGGGGAGTGTGTACTCTTTCAACTTAGTTTATGTTAATAAATAGGATAAAGCCAAAAAAAATTGGCATGGCCTGTTAGACACCAAAGGTTCATATTCACAAGCTTGAGAAGCAGTGGTGCGGAGGCAATCTTCAGATCTTACATTCTGAAAGGGACTGTGGGCACCATGGGAAAAACAACGGGGCACTTTCTCCCTGTGTGCTGCCCAACTCTGGCCTGGCCCAGGGATGATAAAGCTAGATCTAACCTGGCTTCCAACCCCCTACTCTGGCCATGTTTTCCTTCTCTAAATCGCCAAACTCTGAGGCATGTTGAGGGTGATTTTGAGAGTCAGATACAGGCTCTCCAGGACACCTGGATTTGGGGCCAGGCCTGGTTGCTTCCATTCTTTATGGGCCTGGAACAGAAGCAGCACAGTTGCTGTTGAAGACCAGAAAGAAATCTGTTACCAGGGAGAACTTCATCCTCCCTCTGTCCCTAGAGGGCCTACTGTGCGCAGGAGGAGGCGGCCCAATGAGCAGAGGGAATGAGTCCTCCGAAGTGAGGCTGCTGCTGCTGCTGCTGCTGAGCCGCTTCAGTCGTGTCCGACTCTGTGTGACCCCATAGATGGCAGCCCACCAGGCTGCCCCGTCCCTGGGATTCTCCAGGCAAGAACACTGGAGTGGGTTGCCATTTCCTTCTCCAATGCATGAAAGCGAAAAGTGAAAATGAAGTCGCTCAGTCATGTCCAACTCCTAGTGACCCCATGGACTGCAGCCTACCAGGCTCCTCCGTCCACGGGATTTTCTAGGCAAGAGTACCAGAGCGGGTTGCCATTTCCTTCTCTACAAAGTGAGATTGCTGGAGGTAATCTGACTTTTCCGCTTAGTGCTAAGTGTGAAGTCACTTCAGTCATGTCCAACTCTGTACGACCGTATGGACTGTAGCCCACCAGGCTCCACTGTCCATGGGATTCTCCAGGCAAGAGTATTGGAGTGGGGTGCCATTTCCTACATAATCTTCAAACTATCTTAATAAGTTTTCCAATGTTTCAATTCATTTCATTTATCTTCTTAAGATAAGATGGAAAAAAGTTTTAAAATTACCTAAAGGCTGCATGCATCAACTAGATAAATGGTGGGGTCTGCAAGAGGTTAATACCTTGCAGCATAATCTCACTCTGGAATCCCATCAGGGCAATTTCGACCTGTTTAACATCAACAGGATGACTACAGGTCTCCTGGAAGGAGTTATCAACTAATTTCAGAATAGAGATAAATGCCTGTGAAATATGCAAAGGCTCCTTTCTAATTAAATGATTCACTGAACAAATTTTGTTAAAATTTAGTTTGCCCATTTAGAACAAGTGCCACTCAACACCCCAAGGAGATAGGAAGGGGGGTGACAATGGAGGATTTGGTGACCAAATTTGGTGATTATCTGCTCACAGATGGTGTGGCAGTCATCTGCAGGATTATTGAAAGAGGACTTAATCATTTTCGATCAGTGTTTTGGTCTCTGCCCTATCCATTCCATAAGCCCTTTAAAAAGAATTGACCCTCAACCATACCAGGGTAGAAAGAGGCTCTGGCTGCTTCCACTGTGATCCAAGCTACCAGATAACCTTCCCAGATTACTGGAATAACCTTTTAAAGGGATTCCCTTCTTCTTTCCTTGTCTCCCTTCACTCTGTTCTCAACACAACAGTCAAAGTAATCTTGTTAAAATAGGAGTCAGAACAGAGAATTCGTTTGCTCAGAATTCTGCATCTCATCCAAAGCAAAAGCCAAAACCTTCATGGCCCTCAGGGCCTTCCTAAACTGAATTCTGTGTGGACTCTCCATTCTCCTGATGTCTATGTCAGAAGCTTTCTCTGCCCTTTTTCATTGTAATAAAACTTCTGCCACACAAAAGCTCTGAGTGATCAAGCCCGGTCCCTGATCCTGAAGCTAAATCTTCTTCAGAGATTACGAATCTGACACTTTGGGGGCCAGTCCGGGATCTTCAAGACAAGCAGGTCATCTAGAGGACCCATGACATGGTGGCTACTAATGCACACTCCCCACAGTGCTTCCTCATACCGTGTGGACTCCTGCAAGGACAATGAGCATCACAACTTCCCTTGAACTTGATCTGATGGGCCTGATAATCTATGTGAGCCTGCTTCTGCTGACTCCAAAAATCCTGAGTCTGCCGTTTGGTCCTCAAGAAAATGCCTTCCTATCCTGGGCTCATCCGTATGCTGCATTCCACAGTCAGTCTAACTGCTGGAATTGCGGAGTGCCCCTCTGTTCACTGTGGAAGGCTTCCCATGGTGGGCATCTCCACTTCAAGGAAAGGACTTTCTCCAAGTCTGCGAATATCTTCGACAACAACAATCATATATGATGCCTCTTCCTAGTCTGATGACATCTAACAATCCTAAAAATGGACTGGTGCAACACTTTGTACCTTAACTGTGGACACAATGTGACTTTTAACTTCGCTGGTTGTTCCGTTTTTGCTGTTTGCTCCTTGCATCTGTAACTGTGTGACTGGATTTGTTTCTAGCCACATGAAGGCTTTTAAGTGACAAATGGTTGCTCAAACTCCTGCCACTGCAGCAGCTTCCTCCAGCTACTACTTGGGGCCCCTGGATCAGAGACCCTCAATATGAGGGTTAGGAGAATATGTTACCTTACCAATTTAGGGACGATGCCCCTTATCAGCTCAGAAAGCAGTTACAAGATGAAAATGACGCCTCTTTCCCTAGGCAACATAATTCTCCTAAAAGAAAAGGGGGGAATGAGAGGGTAACAGGCAGGAAGGCTAGAGGTCTCCAAATGTAGGAAATAGGCTGCAACTGTCAGACATTTTTTATCTGTCTCTTAATTAAGTGGCAGGAGGAAACAAACTGCAAGTTCAGCTTTTGGGCTTCCCTGAGAGCTCAGTAGGTAAAGAATCCCCCTGCAGTGCAGGAGACCCTGGTTCGAATCCTGGGTCAGGAAGATCCCCTGGAAAAGGGATAGGCTGCCCGCCCCAATATTCTCAGGCTTCCCTTATGGCTCACCTGGTAAAGAATCCACCTGCCATGCGGGAGACCTGGGTTCGATCCCAGGGTTGGGAAGATCCTTTGGAGAAGGGAAAAGCTACCCACTCCAGTATTCTGGCCTGGAGAATTCCATGGACTGTATAGTCCATGGGGCTGCAAAGAGTCGGACACGACTGAGCGACTTTAAATGTAAAAAAATGAATGTGTGGGTTAAGTGGCTTTAGTCATGTTGATTCTGTGTGACGCTACGGACTGTAGCCTGGCAGGCTCCTCTGTCCATGGGATTCTTCAGGCAATAATACTGGAGTGGGTTGCCACACCCTCCTCCAGGGGATCTTCTGGACCTCAGGGAGCAAACCCACATCTCAGGTCTCCTTCATTGGCAGGTGCGTTCTTTACCAGCAGTGCTGCCCAGGAAGCCCAGTCTGCGTCCTGCCCCGCAGCAATCTGACCTCAGCCCTCCCCTCCCCAGCCTTCTCTCTTTGCCCAGCTGCTCCTTTGTTCTGATTTTTCTGTCATCTCAATGAGCCCCTCCTCTACCCTCTGTTCAGTATCATGTCTCTCCATTCTTCTTCCCTGTTGTAGTTCCTCTGAAACACTTTTAGCCCTGTAATGTAATATACACTTTGTATATAAATCTTATTTTATATTTTCCCCCTATCCCTTACCCCACACCCCCACTAGATCATAAGCTCTAGAAAGACAATCCCTTTTGTTGGTTTCTTTACTGCTTTATCCAAAGGGCCTAGATCCGTGCCTGCCAACGTGTTAGGCACTGAGGGCTACCGAATGGCTGATGGCTTGCACCATCTAGACTGGCATTGGATGAAATGCCTGGGCACAAGAGCCTACTCAAGTGGACAAAGAAAATTATCACAGAGGCCGCAGGCCCTGTACAAGTAAGGAACTAGAACTGACTCCCTGGATAAAGCTGGAAGTTGAGAAAACCTTTGTCTGCAGTTCAAGGATTTGGCTCGGAAGCAAGTTCTAATCCCTGTTACGGGCAGAAGAGTCAGCCCCAGATGGCTGTGCACCCAGCTGTTCAGCCAGACCCTTGCTCTGGGTACACACAGAGAGACGGACATAGACGGGAGAGACGCACTCAGTTGGGAAACTGGCAAAGGTCCAAGGACCCTGCCGGAGGGGAGAGCAGACTGGAGCTGAAAGGCTGTCTCTGTGACCCAGGTATGCGCACACACATGCCTGCACGCATAGAACACTGAAGATGATTTCCTCGTACATGAGCTGAAGCAAACAAGGAAATGCAGCTTGCTCAGAGATGATCAACAGTGCAAAAACAGGAGAAATTAGACCCAGAGAACTACGAATATTAGATTACTCTGAAAGTGATCTTAAAACAAATACATTTAAAATATTCATCAAGAGGAGAAAAGAAATAGAATTCATGAAGCAAAATGGGGCATTTTGAAGAAAAGCACACAGAGATTTGAAAGGGAACCAAATAGAAAGCCAAATAATGACAAAATATTTTTTGAAAGAGAATCTTCCCAGGCTGGCACTCTCTGATGACCTAGAAGGGGAGGAGGGAGTAGGGAAGGAGGGAAGGAATATATTATACAATTATGACTGATTCAGGTTGTTGTACAGCAGAAACCAACATGAAATTGCAAAGCCATTTTCCATCAATTTAAAAATAAATTTTAAAAAATTTTAGGAAGTAACAACAACAACAGAAAGAGAATCTCTGATGGAGAAAGCAATAGCAGCTAGAAAGGCTCTAAATGCCACCAAAACAATAAACTACCAATTAGTGATATAACTGGACTACTGAGGAGAAAACTCAGCTCACTCAGGTATAAACATTAATTTTTTTTTAGTTTTCCTAATTACTCCTAAATAGGCTCTCTTGATACCCTCCTTTCCTGTTTATAGTAACTAGTCCATAAACATTCCATTGCCAGCTTCTTTCTATGAATACGCTTAACCACCTAAGGTGTTTGGAACCATCTCAGTTTAAGTCTCAATCTCATTTTAAAACTTGATTCCAGGCTCAACTCCTCCCCTTCCCTTAGCTCTGGGATGAGAGTAAATGAAATCTGCTCTTCACCCTGTTTTCCCTTTTTTCTACCTTTGAAACTTGTCCTTCTCCACACATCCGACTCTGAGCCAAACTCTTGTTCACTGCTGGCGGCCTCTCCTAATAGGTATTCTCTGCATGGATGGCACTCCAAGTCTTCCTAGGGTGGGGTTCAGCTGCACTCCAGCCCCTCCACTATTGAACCCCTCTCCCCAAAGAGGCATCTGTATCTCCCTTGGGCCCCACACACTGTATTTTTCTGCTGAGTTGGGCATCCCATCCTGTAACTCTGAGGCCACTGGGCAGCCCCACACCACCCACCTCTCCACTGCCCTCTGAGCTCCTTATGGGCACCAGGATCCACTTCCACACCCTCTGAGGCCCATAGATGAGGTGGAAGCACCTTCTCTTTTCTTTCCAAGCATACTAGCTGTGCATGGAACTTCAAATGCAGAGTGCTTGTGCTGCCTGTGCTCTCTTTTGCTTTCTCCACAATCCTGGGACGACTGGAGAAGCCCCACGCAGCCTCCCGAGCTCCCACACTGGGCCGTATCCTGTTCTTGCAGAAAACCAGGGTTCGGGGAGGTTAAATAACCTGCCAGACTGGTCACCTGGGGAACGCGGATCTTTCTGACCCTAACGCCAACCCTTTCCAGTATGTTTTGCTGTAAACGAGAATATTCTAAGTTGAGGGAAAAAACTGGGGGAAATTAAACAACTTCCTACCCTGGGAGAGTTACCACAAGACTGCAATAGGAGCAAAGCATCAGTGGAAAAAGCAGAGGGCATTCAAGCCTTGGTCCACCGTCGTACCCAAGCTTCACACAGGAAGTCCTCTGTTCTGAGGGGTTTGGAGCAGTGAGATGATGTTAAGGTAGAGGCACCGGGGGCTCCTGGGAGAAAAGGAACAGGGGGAAAGAGAAGAGGGCTGTCTTTTGTGCTTTTGAGGAGAGGAGGCATGGAACCCTGTCCTCTTGCTGTCTCTAAGAAATCTCTTGTTTCTTCCAGATTGTCTGCATAGCTCAGAGTACCAAGATTGGGAGGAGGGGGCAGCCAGGACAGTCACTCTGCCCAGGAGTAAATACTGGACCTCTGACTGGCATTTCCTCTAAACGTTCATTAGAAAGCTGAGCATGGCAAACTGGTTGCAGGAAGGCAAGGAATGACAGAGCCCTTAGCCCATGGGTAGAATGGGTGTTCGTATCCACAATTTTCAGCGGAGGGAATCCAGGCTCAGAGAGAGAGTGTGACCTGCCCAAAGACACACGGATTGAGGACTGAATCCCGGTCTCCAGGACAGGAGTTTCACCCACTTTTCCAGGCTGGCTGCTTTCACTGCTTTGCCTTCCTTCCTGAGTCCCTCTTAGGTTTTTTTCCTAAGCGAAGGAGATGGGGGAATAAGGAAAAAACTGATATTTTATGGAAACAAAATATGTACAAGCACCCTGAAAACTGTGATGCAAGGAAGCAACGTAGATGCAAGGAAGAAGCATTGCTATTAAGTATGGGAATGGTTTATAACATTTTTCCTTCCCTGCGTTGACTAATAATTTTAATTCCCTATCTCCCCTGAGAACTGAACATTAAGGATAGGACAAATGTGTCTTGGGCTGGACAGAGGAAGGTTGAAATTGGAACATGATAAAGAAAGATTACAGAGACCTTCTGGCAAAGAAACTGGGGAAGGAGCCCATCCTTCTAGGTGACTTCTCCTGAAAGCAAAATAGGTCACAAAAACAGGTTGGGGAAGAAATTCAGATCATTCAATGACCATGCAATGGAGCTCTCAAAAACAACTTTCCATGAAGGCAACTCTGATTTTTTAAAAGAGACCTACTTGGGGGTACCACTCACCAAGCCAAGAAAGAGTAAGGATAAGGAAAAATATGAAAGCTTCAGGAAGAATTTATCTGCCCCATGGATGAACAATAGCCCTGATTTGGGGTCTTGTGTAAAAGAGAGAAAGTAGCATGAACCCAAAGGGAAAGGCCTGAATCAGAGAAAGTTCCTCACTTTCCCCCAGAATCCTCAGCCCACCAGAAAGGGAAACAGCACAATCCCAACTGAGAACACTCTAAGTGATAAACGAGACCAATCATCACCTAGCAGTGGAGAGCCACCTATTGAGGGAAACAGGCATGTTTACCAGACCCAGACAGATGTGTTTGAGTGGTTATCTAAATGTGACCCCTAGTGTCCAACTTTCATGGCACTCACAGAGGAAAATAGAGGGGATGTGATAGGCTGGATGTCATAGATGAAATGAAACATTAGAGCTAGAAGAATTAGAGAGCATCCAATCCAGTTTCCTATTTTAAAACAGTGATTAAGGCCCAGCAGTGATTAAGTGACTTGCCCAGAGTCAGACAGATTGTGGCAGAGCTGGACTGGAACCCAGGTCTTCTAAGTCCTGGCTCAATACTATTTCCTGTACCTTTGAGAATATTTTCCAAAAAGTGCTGCTGGCTTTAAGTATTTCATTATAGGATCTATGGAAGATTATAAAAAAACCTTAGTGTTTATTTCCTATGAGTTGAATTATAAAGAGGACATTGACATTATTTACTTGATCTGAAGCAGTGCTAATCAGTGACTGAATCTTAACTTGTTCATGTTAAGAATTGTTAAAAAGATTTAAACCCTTTTCCAATTTTTTTCCCATTGTACACCACACATTTAAGTGACTGATCATGTTATTCCTCTTCAGCCTAAAGGTTTATAATGATTTTCAAAGGAAAGAAAACAACACACCATATAAAAGGAACCATCAGTCAGGGTGGAAATCAGATGGACCTGTTCTCCCGAGATTCCCCGTCACGGCCGTTTGTATCAACTGCTATTATTTCCTATCCATGTTCTGTCCTGCTCACAGCCTGCCGAGTGAAGCCAGAGGGCATCATACCACTGTGCGCGTTGGTTCTCCTAGAGACCCACCTGACCCAACCTCAGCTGGCTACTCACTACCATCCAGGAGTACTAGGGTCGCTCCCTCTCAAACTCCTGCCAACAGCTCTTCCCCTTTCCAGTGTCTTTATGCTTCTATCCCTTCTCCATCCCCTCAGTTTACAGAATGATCTCGTCTCAGCTTCACTGGAAAACACTGAAGGCCATTCCACACGACCTGACAAAACTTCCCTCTCTGTCAATTTATAATGCCTGTTTATCTTCCACCCTTTCTCAAAGGAAGAAATATCCCTTTTCTTTTCCAAGTCTAGTCCTCTGTTTGTGCTGTGAATCCTCCCTAGGACAACGTTCCAAATGATCAAAGTTCCTGTCTTTATCCATTTTCCCTCCTCTACTTTCTGACTCCTCTCTTCCCTAGAAAATTACCCAAATTTCCTTTAAATATAGAATGCAACATTTTGGCCAACTCTTCTTAAACTCAACCCCACCTCTATCCTTCTTTTATTGATAAATTCAATCAACTCTCATCATTTCCTTAACCCCTTATAATCTCAATTTTATTCCAGTAGCCTCTTGAGGTCACTTTTCTAAATAATTAAAACAATAGCGATTTAATCATTAGGACCCAATGGCCTATTTTTAGTTTTTAGTTTTCCTTGACCTTGCTACAGGGTTTTGTCCCCTCAAGAAATATTTACTAAACATCTATTTGGCAAGGCCCTGAGCTGAGCCCTGTGGGGAATCAAGATGAGTGAGGCCCTGCCAGGAACTTAAAAGCCAGTAGAAGAAATAAATACAGAAATGCATTAAGTAAATAATTTTTTCTTACAGACCTAGCAATTTGATTACAGAAGTCAATGATATTTTTTCACATTATTTTGTGTATATGTCTAATCAACTGAGTTAGAATAAAAATTCCTTGAGGAAAGAGATCTTTTTCTGCTGTCTCCAGCTGAGTCCTTCATAGAACCTTGGTCCTGAAAAGTGTTTGTGGTGGTCAGCTTTTCCAACGGCCCCAAAGATCCTCACCTTCTGGTAGCCATGCCAACGTGTAGCCTCTTCCCATGTTGAAGAGAGCTGACCTACGCCACCAAAAGGATACTGAAGAAATTATGGTTTGTGACTTTTGAGACTTGGTCATGAAAGGCAGTATGGCTTTGCCCTGCTTTCTCTTGCAAGATCATTCACTCTAGGAGGAGCCTGCTGCTGTGTCATAAGAATACTCAAGCAGCCCTATGACTGAATAGCCAAGTGACCTGTCTTAGAAATGGATCCTCCAGCTCCAGTCAAGGTGTCGATGACTGCAGCCCTAGCTGACCTCCTGACTGCAATATTATGAGAGAACCTGAGTCATAACCTCTCAACTGTTACCAAATGCCCACCCACAGAAACTGTGTGGTGGAGACATGGTTTTTGTTTTAAGATGTTAAGTTTTTGAGTAATTGTTATACAACAATAGATAGTTAATTCAGATTTTAGTACCCATAAGTGTAATAGTGCTGCTATAATAAAAGTCTGAAACATGGGAATGGCTTTGAAACTGGGAAGCAGGCAGAAGTTGAACAGATTTAGAAGAAACTATTAGAAAATCTTACAGGTGCTGACAGTAGAAGCTTGATAGCCTTTGAGGAGGCTGCAGGTAAGGCTTAAAAGAAAGGAAGGAAAAAGCTACTGGAAATTAAGAAGCAAGCTGATCCTTCTTATGAAGTAACAAAATGTTCAGCAACATAGTATTTATTAGAAAATATACCTGATGAACCGACTGATCAAAGGAGATTTCCAGTCAGTGTTGAAGAAGCCACTTGGTTTCTTCTTATTGCTAATGGTTATGATTTAAGAGGAGAGAGAGAAGCTGCCGGAAGATAAACCCAAAGAGCCCAGGAAGTGTTATATTTAAAGTTCCCCAGTTTGCCTTTCTAGCAGATGTTTTTGAGGGTACTCTCAGAAAAATATGGTCTAAAGATGAAGCCAAGGAATTGACTATTAAATCCTTTAGGGTCTCAGAGAGATCCCAGGTTGTGCTTAGAGAACTATTAAATCGACAGGGCAGCTAAGAAGTTTAAAGATGTCGGCCCTTTGCAGTCTAAGAGAAACTCAAGAAGAGAAGAGCTTATCTTAAAGCAATTTGTGGATGTTGCTAATGGAGTGAACCCCAATAGAACTGCAAACCTACAAAGTTTTATCCGACCCACAGACTATATTTTCAAAAATATAGCCAGCTAGTGTTAAAAGGGACAGAGATGCTACAAAAAAGCAAAAGCAGCCTCTTGACTCAAACCCCTACAGGAAGACACAAGCTGAGAAAACAATACAGCTGCCTTTGTTGAGCTGCCTTTGAAGGAAAGGAAAGATGACTCAGAGAGTGAAGCTAAGAGTCGCTGAGGATCATTCTGGGGAGGAACGGCACTGCGTAGTGAGGTCTCCTGTGAACAGTCTGCGATGAACCGAGGCCTCCTGCCAGCAGTCATGTGGAGTGCTCAATCTTGGAAGTGGACCCCTCAGCCTCTGTCAAGCCTTGGATGACTGCAGTCATCCCACTGATGTCTTGACACTCAAACACTGTGTGAGATAACAAGTACTTATTTTTTTGTCACGTTTTGAGGGTATTGTGCAATGGAGTGATAGGTAACAAATTTATGTTCAATAAATATTTGTTGAGGAAATTAAATAAATAATACCTCAAGAAGGAATATAATCAAATCACCAGTATGTTTCATAATTAAGTATTTAAAAATTTCCTAAAATGTATATGACTAGGCCATTGGCAGGGAGAAAATTGACTCTTAATCCTGTTTCTTCTGTGTAGACACCTAGCACAAAGCGGGAGCACACAGAGCCATCACAATTCACTTTACCAGTTGGCCACTGTTGTCCTGCCACTTGGCTGCTCAAGGAGTGTCCCATGTGTCTGTGGAGGGGCGTGACAAAGGGATTGTGGCCTAGGAGATCATAGCATACAGGAACGAATGCTCACCACCCTCTCACTCTCCCTCTGTGTCCTCTCTTCGTGCTCTGAATTTGTGTTTTTCCTCATTGCTCTGTTTTCTGAGATAACGTGAAAGAATCCAACTGCGGCAAGTGAAAGTGATACAACCAGGAAACCCCATCTTATCTTTATACCTTTAGAAGTATTCCTTAGAGCAGGAAGGGTTTAAATACTTGATCCCAAGAGAGCAAACATAGAAGCATCATTATAAGAAGTCAGTAAAGAAGAAATAATCCCACTTCTCAAATCAGTTCACTGGAATTGATGGAACATTATCTCAGAAGAAGAGAATTATCATCAGATTGAGAGGTTGAAGGACTCGATGAGAACAGTGCTTTCACTGGGCCTGTATTCATGTACCTAGCCTGAGTTCTCCAGAATTCATGCCACTGTCTGAAAATTCCTAATGTAAATTGGTACCTTGAAGAATACGATATTGTTGTTGTTTTTTACTTCTACTAAACCCAACAGTACTGATGTGGAATTATCCTCTGAGCTGAAAGATCCTCAAATTAGGCTTGTGTTTTGACTGAAAACAACAAAAGCTCTGCAGAAAATGGCTTAAACAGGTAGGAGTTCTCTCGAGTGAGAGAGCACCAGGCCTGAGCAACCCAGGCTCCTTTTGGCCTCCTGTTCCTCCATTCTTCAAACACGGCCACTCCAGGTGGGCGCCCTGGTCACCTTCCAAGCAGGAGAAAGGGCGCAAAAGATGGAATGGGCAAGTTAGTCACACCTGCCCCTTCTGAAAAGCTTCCACAGAACCCATATCCACAATGCCATCCACTTCTCAGTGGTCAAACTAGGTCACATGATCATTCCTACCCATAAAGGAGTCTAAAAGGTGAAGTTTTCGTTTTCTTGCCTCTTCAACAGAGAACAGGAAGAAGGGAGTTGTGGGTCTGCCACACCTCAGGTTAAAAGAGCTCTTGGGTAATTCGGTGACTCTGTCCTGCCTCACATGAGATTATTCCCTAAACCCAGTTCTCTCCGTTAGAGTCTGTAGTGAATGTTGAAATACAGAAAAGTGTCTCTTGCCCTTCACAGCAGAGCAAAGCACCAAGAGCTGTCTTTTAGAAAACAGATGCCTTGGGAGTTACCTCACTGGGGGTCAAAGCTGTCCTCTCAGCAGCAAAGGTGATTATTTTTCTCAATTACCATTGCTTCACATCTTGTTATGTGAGCTGTCGGCATCTTAATTTAGCTGATGACTTTCCACAATCATTTTAGATTTATCTGGGACCTAATTTACTTAACATAGCTTTTGCTGTGAAAGTTAATCAGGGGCCCCCAAACTCTTAATTAGCTCAATATTTTACAGTGAACACTACCCTGAGGAATGCTTTGCAAAAATGATGACAAGGCACAGGGTCTGTAGCTTTCAGAATCAATAAGTTCCTAACTAATGAATTAAGAAGGTCTTGAACTTACACTTCATTACTGGGTTCACGCAGCAGATACACAAATAAGCATTTGTAAAGATAGCTGGTTCTTCATAGAAAATTTCCATCAGCCCAGCAGCTGGGTGTAGCAGAACCTCTGTAGTCTTATAAATAACGATTAGAGAATGTGCTGCTGCTGCTGCTAAGTCGCTTCAGTCGTGTCCGACTTTGTGCCACCCCATAGACGACAGCCCACCAGGCTGCCCCGTCCCTGGGATTCTCCAGGCAAGAACACTGGAGTGGGTTGCCATTTCCTTCTCCAATGCATGAAAGTGAAAAGTGAAAGTGAAGTCGCTCAGTCGTGTCCGACTCCTAGCGACCCCATGGACTGCAGCCTACCAGGCTCCTCTGTCCACGGGACTTGCCAGGCAAGAGTACAGGAGTGGGCACCACTCAATAATTAAATTGATCTTGTTTTTGCCACCATTTCTTTAACTATTTCTTTTGAGACAAACTGTTTTGCTTTGTTTTCATATTTCTACCAGCTTGATATTAGTAGAAATCATTGAAGTAAACAAAAACTCTCTGTTGAAATATCTCTCTATATACATCAACTAGAGATAAATTCAAAATGGATCAATGGAACAGAAGAGGACCTAGAAATAAACCCATACACCTATGGTCAATTAATCTTCAAGAAAGCAGGCAAGAATATACAATGGGGAAAAGAAAATCTCTTCAGCAAGTGGTGTGGGGAAAGTTGAATCAGTTCAGTTCAGTCACTCAGTCATGTCAGACTCTTTGCGACCCCATGAATTGCGGCACACCAGGCCTCCCTGTCCATCACCAACTCCCGGAGTTCACTCAAACTCACATCCATCGAGTCAGTGACTCCATCCAGCCATCTCATCCTCTGTCGTCCCCTTCTTCTCGTACCCTCAATCCCTCCCAGCATCAGAGTCTTTTCCAATGAGTCAACTCTTCACATGAGGCGGCCAAGTACTGGAGTTTCAGCTTCAGCATCATTCCTTCCAAAGAACACCCAGGACTGATCTTCTTTAGAATGGACTGGTTGGATCTCCTTGCAGTCCAAGGGACTCTCAAGAGTCTTCTCCAACACCACAGTTCAAAAGCATCAATTCTTCAGTGCTCCATACAAATCAATGAAATTAGAACACTCCCTCATACCATACACAAAAATAAATTTTAAATGGCTTAAAGACTTAAGTATAAGACATAATACCATAAAACTCCGGGAAGAGAACATAGGCAAAACATTCTCTGATATAAACTGTACCAATGTCTTCTTCAATCAGTCTTTCAAGGCAATAGAAATAAAAGCAAAAATAAACAAATGGGACCTAGTCAAACTGATAAGCTTTTGCACAGCGAAAGAAACAATAAACAATGAAAAGACAACCTGCAGACTGGAAGAAAATATTTGCAAATGTTGAGACAGACAAGGCTCAGGGCTTAATTTCCAAAATATACAAGCAATTCTGACAATCCAATACAACAAAAAACCCAATTGAAAAATGAATAGAAGACCTAAATAGACTTTTCTCCAAAGAAGATATGCAGATAGCCAATAGGCATATGAAAAGATGCTCATAATCACTAATTATTGAGATGTGCAAATCAAAACTGCAATGAAGTACCATCTCACGTCAGTCAGAATGGCCATGACTAAAAAGTCTACAAATAATAAATATTGGAGACGGTGTGAAGAAAAGGGTACTCTCTTACACTGTTAGTAGGAATGCAATTGGGGCAGCCACTCTGGAATTCAGCATGGAAATTCCTCAAAAAACTAAAAATGGAACCACCATAAAGACCCAGCAATCCCACTCCTGGTCATATACCCTGAGAAAACCATAACTCAAAAAGATACATGCACCCCAAAGGTCATTGCAGCACTATTTACAATAGCCAGAGCATGAAAGCAACCTAAATGCCCATCAACAGAGGTATGGATAGAGAAGATGTGGTAATATACACAATGGAATATTGCTCAGTCGTAAAAAGGGATGAAATAGCACCATCTGCGGCAAAATGAATGGACCTAGAGACTGTCATACCAAGTCAAGTAAGTCATACATAGAAAAACAAATATCATATGCTATCACTTATATGCGGTATCTAAAAAGGGGGTGTACAATGAATTTACAAAACAGAAGGAGAGTCACAGATGTAGAAAACAACTTTATTACCAGGTGATGGGAGAAGGGAGGATAAACTGGGAGATTGGGATTGAGGTATACACACTGCCGCTGCTGCTTCTAAGTCGCTTCAGTCGTGTCCGACTCTGTGCAACCCCATAGACGGCAGCCCACCAGGCTCCCCCATCCCTGGAATTCTCCAGGCAAGAACACTGGAGTGGGTTGCCATTTCCTTCTCCGATGCATGAAAGTGAAAAGTGAAAGTGAAGTCACTCAGTTGTGTCCGACTCTGTGCAACCCCATGGACTGCAGCCTACCAGGCTCCTCCGTCCATGGGATTTTCCAGGGAAGAGTGCTGGAGTGGGGTGCCATTGCCTTCTCCGATGCACACTGCTATATATATAAAATAGATAACTAATAAGAATCTGCCATATAGCACAGGGAACTCTATTGGAATGATATCACTTATACCTAGAACCTAAAACACAACACAAGTGAACATATGTACAAAATAGAAACAGACTCACAAACATAGAGAACATGATTGCCATGGGAAAAGAGAGGGTGGGGGAGGAAAGGATTGGGAGTTTTGGATTAGCAAAGACAAACTATTATATATAGGATATATATACAAGTTATATAGGATGGATAAACACCAAAGTCCTATTAGACAGCATAGAGAACTATATTCAATGTACCGTGATAAACCATAATGGAAAAGAATATGAAGAGTTTATATATATATAACTAAGTCACTTTGCTGTTCAGCAGAAATTGACACAACATTGTAAGTCAACTATACTTCAATAAAAATTTTTTTAAATGCAAGGACCCATCCTCATGTAATTTATAATCTAAGACTGAAAATAGAAATGTAGAGGAACAAGGTGAAGTCATAAAATAGACAAAATACTTAAAAATGCAAATATAGTTGCCCCACCAACTATGAGCATCTTGCATGTACCTGCTACCTTCACCACTAAATATTTAAATAGTGCCCTGAAAAAAGTAGAAACTCAAGGAATATTTGCTCACTAAATGATTTTCATTGGAAAAGACTTTGATGCTGGGAGGGATTGGGGGCAGGAGAAGAATGGGACGACCGAGGATGAGATAGCTAGATGGCATCACTGACTCGATGGATGCAAGTCTGAGTGAACTCTGGGAGCTGGTGATGGACAGGGAGTCCTGGCGTGCTGCGATTCGTGGGGTCACAAAGAGTCGGACACGACTGAGCGACTGAACTGAACTGGACTGAACTGAAATGAGTTTCATAGTGATACAGAGTACAAAGGAAGGCGGAGGGATGAGAATATGCAGAATATTTGGCCTAGGGTAGGCAGGAAATATAAGCTTGCAGAAAGACTGAGATTTTTCTTTTTCTCCCAGATAGAGAATTGCAGAAAATCTGAGACTTAAAGGAGCAAGAGAGAACACATGTCTTGGGGAGGGGATGGTGTTTGAGAGGTGAGGAAGACCAATCCAGGCTTCCAGGTTTTAACCTGGAAGGCACAGGGGATGACGTGTGGACTTCAGGAGAAGCAAAGAAAGAAGTTAGGGAGCAGGGAGAGGTCAAAAGAAGGGAAACATTCTTGGACTCTGATCTCAGTTCCCTTACCCCTAAAATAAGAATCATACTTTTTCTGCCTGTCTCAAAGTGGTATTATAAGGATTAAATGAAATGTTGTGTGAAAAGTGTTTTCAAAACTTAAAAACGCTCTATCAATATAACGAGTCCTTTTAAAGCTATCTTTGGCACTGGAACAAGTAAGCAGGTGCCACCACAAGGGGAAATGCAGCGAGTGGCATTGCAAAGGGATTGCGGCCCTCGGGAATAAATGAAATGGCTCACGGGCACTTTAAAGGGTCACAGTAGGAATCTCAGATAGCCTATATTTTTAGGGCCCCAAACTTCCTGTAATGTTTTCACATAAACTGTGTTTATCACTGGTGAGACCTTACAGGGAATAAGGAGGCTGAGACTGCAGAAATTAATGGGCTTATCAAGTACAGACAACTGGTTAACAGCAAGGTTAGGACTAAGCTCAAGCTTCCTGGATCATCCTTTGAAGCTCAGGCCACTTCAGGAAAACCCTCCAATATGATTTAAAAAACCATCAGCATCAGTTTCCTTTGTTTCAAGGTACAATTTAATGAGCAAGAACAAGAAGAGATGATATTACTTCCCTGGACTTCTGATATCTCATCTAAGAACAATTTTCACAGGGAAAGTAATGGGCACCATGATTTATCTAAATTGGTTTCCATTTTGCAGGGCCAAATCTATTTTCTGGGGAGGAAACTAGCTGCTTATGGCCTCCCTATGAAGTTCTGCACATGGATTTGACAAGATGACAGCATCCTAATGGGCAGCCTGTCCAGGCTTCATAATGAAGCAGCTAGACCTGCATTAGACTATAGAGGGATCCCATCTGTTCAAGAGATTCTCTGCTTTGAGCTTCATTTCTTTATCTTGCAACTGGGCAAAACAATGACTTAGGTTGTCAGGCTAAAGAGTTTGTCTTAATCAGTTCAGACTGCTATAAGAAAAATATCAGAGACTGGGTGGCTTAAACAACAAACATTCATTTCTCTCAGCTCTGGAGGCTGGGAAGTCCAAGATCAAGACACCAAATGGCCTGATATATTTTGAGGGTCTGCTTCCTGGCTTCTAGGTAACTTCTCCTGGATCCTCCTGTGGCTGAGAGAGGTCTTCTCTCTCTCAAGAGAGAGAAGGACATCAAAAGGATGACTGGTGATTCGGACTCAAGGAAAGCTAATGTCAGATGGGTGACAGTGTCCAGGATGCAGCCACAGGAGATGCTTGTCCCAGTTGAATCCTGAAACCTCTCTCTTCCTACAAGAACACTAATCTCTTTCACGAGAGCTTCACTCTTATGACCTATTAATAATTACCTCCCTAAGGTCCAACTTTCAAATACCAACACACTGGAGACCAGTCTTCAAGATACGAGATGGGGGTGTGTGTAGCACTAGCAGGCAGGTCATAATACAGTTATGAGTGGTTTTTCTTCCTTACCTTGCCTATTTGACCTGACACTGACTTTGTCTGATTTATATCCCTCCAAGAAGTATAGGCAATGGCCCGTTTTTTATTTCTATTACAGAGATCATTTTCCTTCCTACTGAGATAAGAGTAGGATGAATATGCAATAAAATAAGTAGCTTTGTGAAGTAAGCACTCAAACTAATGAAGGCTTGCTGCCTGATAGAGGTGACCTTCTTCCTGCTTCACTGTATAAATAACTAATTTTACCCTGGCAAAACCATATTATAAACTTTTTATCAAGGAATTACGCACGCATAATTAAATTGTACACATATTTGTGGATTTTTGTGAACCTTAGAAAACCAACTTGGAAAGATATTTCATATTGCTTTTATGATCTGCATCACATAATTAAGGCCTTAATTATGCACCAATTCTTTTCACGTCTAAGGGACCCTTAGAAGTTGACGACCATAAACAGCCAATGAGGTAAGGAGAGCCCAGTTGATGAAGAGCTATAAACGTCAGGTCAAAGTAGATGACACCTGCAGTTTAGGAAGATGACTCTGAAGGTCACGTGGAGGCCTAGAGCTAAAAGGAGAAAAGAGATGGAGAGCTAATGATAGCAGGGAAATATTCTGGAAGCTGCTGAAATGGTCCAGGTGGAAAAATGTCTGAATAATGGCAAAGACAAGGATCAAGGGAAAGACAAGAATCTAGAGATATGTTTAAAAAAAAAAAAATACCATCAGTGGGAATCTCGCTGGAATGGAAAAGGGAAAATGCAATGACTTCTAGGTTTCAGGCGTGGATAGTTGTGTCATTATCCAAAATAAGAAATGCAGCATGATACAGAGATTTATTGTGGGAAGAAGTAAAGAATTTCATGTTGGATATTTTGAGTTTGGGGGAATCTAGATAAAGTGTCCAGTTAGAAGTTACAAATGTATGGGCCAGTCCACAAGAGAAGAGGGAAGTTTGGAGTAGGGGTTTAGACTTTGGGGTTGTAAGAGCATGGCTGGTAGTTGAAGGCACAGATGTCACTGATAATACCCAAGAAAGGATATAGAGGGAATGAATAGAGGAGGATGTTAAGATCTAAGGCAAGCCCATGAAAGAACTTGAGAAAAAGCTACCATAAGCTTAACAGGTAAACCAGGGTGATACTGAGGCCTGTGGAGGTGGAACACAAGATGGTGACTGTAGTCAGTAAAATCAATTTGCCCAAAGCCTCAAAGAGATCAAAAAGTTGGGGGAGAAAAGGACATCAAAAGGATGACTGGTGATTCGGACTCAAGGAAAGCTAATGTCAGATGGGTGACAGTGTCCAGGATGCAGCCACAGGAGATGCTTGTCCCAGTTGAATCCTGAAACCTCATTTCTGTAACATTACCTTTCACCTGAGTCTCAACTTCCTCTTTTTAAAATTCCTACCTTCTTCCACTCCCATAATCTCATAATTCAACCATAGTTTAACTCACTGTTACATACTCTCTGTTTATCAGTTCCTAACATAGGTTCTGTTGTTTATTTCGACTGGGGCTGATGAAGCAGTCTTTGTTGGACCAAAGGAAAAAAAAATGAGGCTATCTGACCAAAATATAAAGCTGGTTTTCTGCAGACCAAGCAGAAACTGTAGGGTATAGCCTTATTTTCCAGTCTTTTTGTGTTTTAATTTGATGCCATTTACAGATGATAATTGCTGTGTGAGTGATTGCAAAGAAAGTTAAAAGGATACACTTCGTGGAACAGCAACAACCAAGCTGCACGTCGCTGTAGGGAGGACTTTACCATGCATGCTGGGAGGAAGGGATATTTAGCTGGAAAAGAAAGGAAGCCAGAGGCACAAATAATTGACAAAGTACTTTAATATTGCTGCAGTTAAAAAATAGTAATAATGACTGATATTGATGGAGCCTGCATCAGGCACTGAACTCTACATAAGCATTACATCTATTATCTTGTTTAATACCTAAACACATTTAAGAGAGAAATCCTTCAAGCTAGGCTTTAATAGCATATGAACTGAGAACTTCCACATGTTCAAGCTAGATTTAGAAAAGGCAGAGGAACCAAAGATCAAATTGCAACATCCGATGGATCATCAAAAAAGCAAGAGAGTTCCAGAAACACATCTACTTCTGCATCATTAACTAACTACAGCCGTTGCCTGTGTGGATCACAGCAAACTGTGGAAAATTCTTAAAGAGATGGAAATACCAGACCACTTTGCTTGTCTCCTGAGAAACCTGTATGCAGGTCAAGAAGCAACAGTTAGACCTGGACATGGAACAACAGACTGGTTCAAAATTGGGAAAGGAGTACATCAAAGCTGTATATTGTCACCCTGCTTATTTAACATATTATGTGAAATGCTGGGCTAGATGAATCACAAGCTGGAATCAAGATTGTGGGGAGAAATATCAACAACCTCAGATATGCGGATGATACTACTCAAATGTCAGAAAGCAAAGAGGAACTAAAGAGCTTGTTGATAAGAGTGAGAGAGGAAAGTGAAAAAGCTGGCTTAAAATTCAGCATTCAAAAAACTAAGATCATGGTCCCATCTGGTCCCACACTTCATGGCAAATAGACGAGGAAAATGTAGAAATGGTGACAGATTTTCTTTTCTTGGGCTCCAAACTCACTGTGAACACTGTGAAAAAAATCACTGCAGCCATAAAATTAAAAGACGCTTGCTCCCTGGAAGAAAAGCTAGACAGCATATTAAAACGCAGAGACATTGCTTCTGCTGCTAAGTTGCTTCAGTCGTGTCCGACTCTGTGCGACCCCATAGATGGCAGCCCACCAGGCTCCCCCGTCCCTGGGATTCTCCAGGCAAGAATACTGGAGTGGGTTGCCATTTCCTTCTCCAATGCATGAAAGTGGAAAGTGAACGTGAAGTCATTCATTCGTGTCTGACTCTTAGCGACCCCATGAACTGCAGCCTACCAGGCTCCTCCGTCCATGGGATTTTCCAGGCAAGAGTACTGGAGTGGGATGCCATTGCCTTCTCCACGCAGAGACATTACTTCCTGACAAAGGTCCATATAGTCAAAGCTATGGTTTTTCCAGTAGTCATGTACTGATTGTGAGAGTTGGACTATAAAGAAGGCTTAGCACCAAAGAACTGATGCTTTCAAATTGTGGTGCTGGAGGACTCTTGAGAGTCCTCTGGACTGCAAGGAGATAAAAACGGTCCATCCTAAAGGAAATCAGTCCTGAATATTCATTGGAAGGACTGATGCCGACACTGAAGCTCCAATACTTTGGCTAAGAGCTGACTCATTGGGAAAGACCCTGATGCTGGGAAAGACTGAGGGCAGGAGGAGAAGAGGTGATAGAGGAAGAGATGGTTGGATGGCATCACCAACTCGATAGACATGAGTTTAAGCAACCTCCAGGAGATGGTGAAGGACAGGGAAGCCTTTCATGCTGCAGTCCGTGCGGTCACAAAGAGTCAGAAATGAATTAGCAACTGAAAACAACAACAAAGGGATAAAATAATAACTAACACAAAAATCACTTATTAAGTGCTTCACAACAACGTTATGAGTTAGGTACTATTATTATCCTCATTATGCAATCAGAAAGCAGAGGTATGAGAGGAACCCATTCCAAGTCAAGCTCATAAATGGCAGAGCCTGAATTTGAACGATGCCGTTGGCAGGCAGAGTCCAGCTCTTACGCAGTGTTGTCATAGGCTCTTTACAGGTGAGGACTATACGCACAGAAACTGGGAGCCACCGAACCACAGTTAACAGAGATGAAGTGTCACTTGAAGCCATTGGAAACTAGCGAGCAGTTAGGAGCCAAACTGGGATTCAATATAATAGTTACAACTTGTCTAACCACCAAAGTTCCATAACAACAGGCACCTCAGTTGGGTTCTGAATCCCCTGTGCCCAGAAACACCCAGGAAAAGAAGTAATAAAACAATAAGATCTTCGGTTTGCATCCACTTTATGATTTCCAAGGTGCTTTATAGGGAGCCTCCCTTTCTTTTGGATTTGATGGCCCTGCTGGTTGTTTCCCACCTACTCTGGTCAAGGCTTCAAACTGCAAGCAGATTATCTTGCCCTGCCCACTAATATCCACTGTCACTGACACTTGAGCTGGTTTCAAATGGTCGCAAAAGGTTTTTGACAGCTGAGCAGCATCTGAAGAACCATTATGCTGTATTTGTGCATATGCGCTCTTCATTTATCCATCTGCTCATTCAACTAGCGGTTGTTGAACATCCATGATGTGCCAAGCACTGTCTGGGTGCTAAGGATACAACAAGGAAGAAGGCACAGTCTATGTAGCCACAGTTGTCCACAGCCCGCTCATAGTCTACCCATCCTGGAGGTCACCTCCAGGCAGGTCACATCCAGGCCAATGGCTTTCAGCCACTCTGTGCCTCAGGGTATTCTCCGGCCCTGGCATCCTTGGCCACTGCAGAGGAGCATCCCTCAGCCCGGGGGAGGAGGAAGCTAGTGGATGTGGGCCCCAGCTTCCTTGCCCTCAGGTGGGACAAGGTGATGTATGCCCTTTATAGACTATTCACACCTCACCCCCAACAGAACTGAACCCTACTTCTAGAACGCAAATCTGAAATGCCGTTAATGCTCCATCCATTGTCTCTCCTTCATTTCCTGTCTCACTTCCTCACTTGCTCACTGTGCTTCTTAGGATCATTTCCTAAATAAGCTAATTCCACCCAAATCTTGTCTCAGAATATGCTTTGGGGGGGAACCTGCCCCCCGGGGACTTTTGACTTAGTGGTTAGGACATGTGTATTATTATAAGGATGCAGATTCACTTGAGTGACCACAATGAGAAAATCAGAGGTGCCTTCATTAGGAAGGACAGATGCTGAGTAGCTGTCCCTTTCAGTACTTCTAGGTCAGAATTTAACGTGGAAATTAATGCCCAAGGACACCTGCAGGGCAAAGCCATGCTAGAGCACTCTACTGAGAAGCCAAGCCCTGGCACATGGAGATGGCATGTGCAAGTGCCCAGCAGGCACCATCATCCATCACCTGCACAAGAGGAGAGAGGGAAGGGCACAGGAGCAAAAAGAGAGGTCGTGGTACATGATCTATAAAGGCCTGATTTAGCCACTGACTGTCCATGTCTTCAGTGGGAAGCACACTCTGGCGTAGCTGGACACGCTGCCCCTGGACACAAGGTCACTCCTGCAGCAACTTTGGTTGTTGGCTGCTTAAATCGCTCAACCCGCGGGAAAGTTAAGAAATCTGGGACTTCATGTCCCCAAAAGAGAAGCATCAAGAGAAAAGAGAAATAGCATCTGACAAGCAGCCTAGTGTCCTTTTGTACCAATGTCCTTGAAATATAGATTTAAGCAGATTGAGATCACAACCATAGCCTTCTCTAAGACCAACTGGTGTCCCCTTGTCAGTTGTGATTTATACTGAGATAATGCACGGTAAGCTGGAGGGGCTACTCCCTACTGAATTTTAGTTAAGTTTAAGCATGTCAGGCAAACTGTTGGAGAAGGTTCAAGGCCAATCCATATCATAAGCTGATTTACATGAAGGTTTTTATTGCTATAGGGAGGAAGCTTTGAGCTCTGCTCTCCAGGTAAAAGAAAGCAGACGTGGGTTGTCTGCCCCTGTCAGGCCTCCATTTAAGTACTATGGAGAGGGCTTCTGAAAGAGGCAGAAGGCACCACGGCCTGAAGCCTGCAGTGGCTTGTGGAGGGCCCTGTGTTAGCAGAGGGGCAGAGTGCGTGAAGGATGATCCTCTCCACTCACCCCTGGAGCGTGGCAAGGTGGTGAAGCTGGAGGAAATGTGGGACCATGAAGTCATCTCCTGGGACTTCGGGTACAGGGAACCAGCAGCCAGACCCACTTTGCTCGCAGACTGTGTTGTAGCAGCTGAGTCTCCTCACATGGGTGATGGCTGAGGATCACTATGTGGGGATGGAAGAGGAGGCCCAATACAATTCTGAAGCTCCTCTAAAACACCTTCAGAGATCCCAGAAGTAACTAGCAGATGTTTTTTACAGAGGCAGAGAAAGAATTTGACCTCTTTTACATGGAATGAGAACTAAATTTGCAATTTTCTAAATCAAAGTTTGGGAAACCTGGTCCAAACTTGTACTGGTACATCAAGGAGAGGCTGACCCAATCGAGAGCTGCCCAGCAGCTCCTGGGAAATGATAGGCAGGTCCACGTGGTCTTCAAGGGCCCCAGACTTCAGGTAGACCCTGGCTCAGTGGAACCTGCTGCCTCTGGAGTGGACAGTGAACTTCATTCCAAGGCCAGTTATTCAAAATTTGACTTTAAAGATTTCCAGCTCATTTTAGGGAATCTTAACTCTTATGCAGAGTACATCATGAGAAACGCTGGGCTGGAAGAAGCACAAGCTGGAATCAAGATTGCCAGGAGAAATATCAATAACCTCAGATATGTAGATGATACCACCCTTATGGTGGAAAGTGAAGAGGAACTTTTTAAAAAACCTCTTGATGAAAGTGAAAGAGGAGAGTGAAAAAGTTGGCTTAAAGCTCAACATTCAGAAAGCTAAGATCATGGCATCTGGTCCCATCATTTCATGGGAAATAGATGGGGAAACAGTGGAAACAGTGTCAGACTTTATTTTGGGGGGCTCCAAAATCACTGCAGATGGTGATTGCAGCCATGAAATTAAAAGACGCTTACTCTTTGGAAGGAAAGTTATGACCAAGCTAGATAGCATATTCAAAAGCAGAGACATTACTTTGCCAACAAAGGTCCGTCTAGTCAAGGCTATGGTTTTTCCTGTGGTCGTGTATGGATGTGAGAGTTGGACTGTGAAGAAAGCTGAGCGCCGAAGAATTGATGCTTTTGAACTGTGGTATTGGAGAAGACTCTTGAGAGTCCCTTGGACTGCAAGGAGATCCAACCAGTCCATCCTAAAGGACACCAGTCCTGGGTGTTCATTGGAAGGACTGATGCTGAGGCTGAAACTCCAATACTTTGGCTGCCTCATGCGAAGAGTTGACTCATTGGAAAAGACTCTGATGCTGGGAGGGATTGGGGGCAGGAGGAGAAGGGGACGACAGAGGATGAGATAGCTGGATGGCATCACCGACTCGATGGACATGAGTTTGGGTAAACTCTGGGAGTTGGTGATGGACAGGGAGGCCTGGCGTGCTGCGATTCATGGGGTCGCAAAGAGTCGGACACGACCGAGTGACTGAAACTGAACTGAACTGAACTCATAAACTTGCTTTGAATTTTGCACCTTTATGATTACCTATTCTATAACTAGCATAGGTGCAAAAATAAGGATCTTTGCTGCTCTAAACTTGAGTTTCTAGACTTAGAAGATAAAATACAGGACATCTAGTTAAATTTGAATTTCATATACAATAAATAACATTCAGTATAAAAATTAGCATGCAATATACTAAAAATTATTCATTATTTATAAAAAAATTTAAGCTTCACTGAGTGCCCTGTGTTTTATCTGGCAACCTTATTCTGAAAAGATCTTTCCCTAGAGAGCAGAGCAGCAAAACATCTGGAATAAAGGAAAAGTTCTGTGGTCCTGTTTCCTACTAAGTAAAACTGTAGCGGCCGACTAATCAGTCTTTCTTGAAATGTACTTCCCCTTTACTTCCCAAAAGGATTAAAATGGCATAAAGTAAAAAGCACAGGCAAGCAGCCCATTAAAATAGAAATAGAAATTCGAAAGAAATAGAAAGGGATGAGGAAGTTTGAACTCCAAAAGCCATATGGTTGTGGTTGATCTTTACTTTGCTTCTTAACTTCTTGGTGGCCCAAAGCCAAAAGAAAACTTGATCTGATACAAGGACCCAGGCAACCAAGGTTTTTGTTTGGTCCCAATTCTTGGAGGCCTTTATCATAACGGTCATTATACATAAAACAGCATGCTAGCCAGTGTGGTCCCAAGGGAAGGCAGCTTAGGAAGGCCAAACCCCCGGAACACCTGGCCTGAGGCTCAGCTTGGCCTCACCCTGTCACTTCTGCTCTTTCACCTCATTTATTCATCTGGAATGTGACTTGCCACACTAAACACCTTGCAAATGTCAGATATTATCATTAGAGCTAGGACTAAGGACACCAAGACCAGTAATAATAATAGCGCATTCTGCGAGGGTTTTATGAAACATACATAAGCACTCTTCAAATGACTGTTATTACATTCACTCTTGGTTTAAAAGACTAGGACACAACATTAAAAACCAATACAATATTGTAAAGTAATTAACCTCCAATTAAAATAAATAAATGTGTATTACAAAAATAAATAAAATGTAATTCAACAAAGGCCTTTTTTGGCAAGGTAGGGCAAAAAATGAAAGCCATTCCTGGCTGACCACCTGTCTCTTGAACTTCTCAAACAAGTGATGCTCATGGCTGTGGCATCACAGAGTACAGGGATGTCAATGAGTCTTTCCTTTACCATTGCTAATAATCTCTGCAGCCTGGCACCTGAGAGTAAGTTATCTTGACCTAAAAGCAAGCCACAAGCAAATGGGAGTGCCCATCCAAACCCAAGGCAGAACTGCAGGCTGAACTTCTTTCTTTTCTTTTTTTAAATTTTGATCTTAGTTCCCTGACCAGGGATTGGACCCACACTCGCTGCAGTGGAAGCTCAGAGTCTTAACCACTGGACCGCAGGGAAGTCCCTAAACTTCTTTCAAGGAATTGGCAGTGTTTGGCCAGAGTGGTAAGAGAAGGAAAGATATGTGCCTGTGGATACCACTAGATTTGCAGATAGGCTATGGAATGCAAACGCGTAGTCACTACAGATTGGCTGCCAGGAGCCTAGTGTATCAATGTAACTATCACTAGGTCCTTTCTGCATCAGCCACGTTTATATGGGGCCCTCTTCCCTTTCGAAGCAGACGGTCGGAGGGCTGGTTCTCCTTTTGCTCACAGAGTTCCTAGAAAAAATATGTTTCCTTTTGGAAATAACTATTAATAATAATTATTATTACAGATGTAATCATTACATACTGTGCTGTTTTTATATGCCTGTTTCATTAAACCCTTGTAAAAAAATATGTTCTATCATTACTTCCATTTTACTGTGAGAAAATCAGTTGAAGATGATCCTTTGTACCTGGTGAGCAGGGCAAAAAAGACCCTGGGACTCTGGAAAAGAACACTGCTCAATTTTCTATTCTTATTGATTTACAAATCTGATTTACTTTAACTAGAAAAGGTACGAGGCCTGAGGACTGACTGATTATTCACAAATATAAATAGTGATTGAGTACCTGCTCAGAGAAGAGTTTTAAGCTAATCACATAAGGAATGTGTAGATGGCTGTTGTCCACACTGGCTTGCAATCTAGTATGGTCTACAAATTAACCAAGATAGCATATCCATGCCCTCAGGAAGTTGTGACCTTGAGTCACCTCCCTCTGACCAACAGCCTTTGTGGTGGTAAATTTAAATATCAAAGGCGCCCTAGGTGCCTGATGGAGGAGCTTGCTTTGTACCCGATTGAGTCCCCCAGGTCCATCTGGGTCCCCAGGCCAACAAAGGTCCATCTAGTCAAAGCTATGGTCTTTCCAGTAGTCATGTATGGATGTGAGAGTTGGACTACAAAGAAAGCTGAGCTCTGAAGAATTGGTGCTTTTGAACTGTGGTGTTGGAGAAGACTCTTGAGATCAAACTAGTCCATCCTAAAGGAAATCAGTCCTGAATATTCATTGGAAGGACTGATGCTAAAGTTGAAACTCCTATACTTTGGCCATCTGATGTGAAGAACTGACTCATTGGAAAAGACCCCGAGGCTGGGAAAGATTGAATGAGGGAGGAGAAGGGGATGACAGAGAATGAGTTGGTTGGATGGCATTACCAACTCAATGGACGTGAGTTTGAGTAAACTCCAGGAGTTGGTGATAGACAGGGAAGCCTGGCGTGCTGTAGTCCGTGGGGTCGCAAAGAGTCAGACACGACTGAGCGACTGAACTGAACTGAACTGAGTCCCCCAGGAAAAGGAGGGTTTAGAGACCAAATGTAACTCTCAGGGCCTCAGACAGTTTGGTCCAGCAGGCAGGCTGTTTTGAGGGCACTTTTGAATGAGGTTCTTGATCCTTCTGGATACATGCAGGCCCTTTAGACTTCAGAAGTTCTGAGTGATCCCGTCACTGAAGGCTGGCCCTGTTTTGGCTGGCCCTATTTTGCCTCAAAAATAGTGACTGTCACCCCTCGGGCAGAGAACAGAGGAGCAAGTGTGAGGGTGGGCTCTGTAGCTCATTCTGAAAATGGGCAGCGTCAGTCAGTGGAGTGTGGGTGGAAGCCGCAATGTGCGGCGGCACTTCTCTCTCGACAGAGGGCATCCCTTGGCCAGACCTCGGAGCCAGGGGTCACCACCAGGAGCCCTCTGGGGGGAAGACCAGTAGGCTCTCCCTGGGACCACAGAGCTCTCCTACTGGGGTTCGGGGCAAGCTGAAACTTCCTCAGAGGGGACACCCTGGTTCTCCCTGTTTCCCCCGCCAGTGGCCTGCCCTCCAGAGCCTTCTGCCTTTGCTTTGCGTGCGTCTCGCATTTTTAAACAGCACTTTCTCAGAACAGATGCTTCTTCCCTCCTTCCTGGTGGCCTTTCTGCACAAACAGCAGATTGCCTGCGTCTGTCATCTTAATGGAAGGAAGGAGAGAAACATGCTAATCATGTTATTTTTCTCTTCCTTCTGCCTGCAAGAGCTACGTGAGCCAAGGGTCCCCTCTCCTCTCCAGTCTCTCTCTGTGCTTAACTCCCCAAGCAGGAGATGTCCCTTGGGACATCTCACCAAGTCTGCTTCCACTTTGGCCAGTGGGGTTCTTTTTTAACAGATACCCTTTGACCCTAGATCTCTGCTTCCTTTGACCTCCTAGGAGTCAGGTTGCCTTGCAGTCATTGATAACGTCTTTATTTCAGAGTCCCCTGTAGATTAAAGACTGGGTTGAAATTTATGGAGGCCACCAGCACCGGAGAAGCGTGAATCATCACAAGACGGTGTCTAAAGTTATGCTAGCGCCTCCTTCTCCCGGGGCTGCTGCGGCGCACAGCCCCAGGGGCATCTTTCAGAGGGATGTGTACCTATCTGGTAGCCTTACAATGTCATGCACAGACGTCGTATAAAACAAGCACAATGCTCAGTCATAAGACAAACATTGTATTGTAGTACTTTGTTGCTCAGTCGTGTCCGACTCTTTGTGACCCCATGGACTGTAGCCTACCTGGCTCCTCCCTACATGGGATTCTCCAAGCAAGAGTACTGGAGTGGGTTGCCATTTCAATTCTGGGGCTTTTTGCTCATTATGACTACTATAGCAGTTTTGAAATATCATATAGATTGCCCTCCATTGCTCTCTGTTGGGTGCCATAAACTCACGGGTAGCCCACCCACTGAGGGGTCCAGCACTGAGCAAACATGCCAGAAGGTTAGGTGCCCCCGTGAGAATGAGAGCGGGCACAACCCTGAGAAGCAGAAGGGTGAGAAGAGCATCAGGATCTCCCTTCTAGAAGAGTGACTCACATCTGAGAGGACCGCCCCTGAGAGGATCTGAAATGGAAACAGGATAGACTCCAAGACTCTACCAGCCTTGTCCAGTTGTTAAGTGATGTCACACACCATGGTCATGGGGATTCTCTGCCTCTTCAATACAGAATTTGCCCCCCAGACCTACCTTTGTGGGGGCAGTGCTGAGTAACATTGGCCAAGCAGGTCTCCTCCCACTTCCCAGCAAAGCAGGAAGGCGGGCTACAGCAGGGGTCCTGTGTCAGAGCACAGGTGTGCCACTTGGTGCCTAGCCAAGGAAACCAAACCTCACAACTACTTAAAGCAGAGAGGATTTAATACAGGAAATAAGTTACACAGGTTTCTTGGCTGCGGTCCCAGGAGAGTGAGAGACAAGGATTCCAGTGCAAGCAGTTTCACAAAGAGGCGACCCCAGGGAATACAAAAAGAGAAGTAATGGGATGGGCAAGAGAAGGAAACCAGTTTGAAGGGCCCATTAGCAAACGTATTCCCAGTGTGGAGAGAGAGCGCAATCCCATGGAACCCTGGAAGCCAGTGTAGCCTCAGGGTTAGCCCAGCCCCCATGGAGAGGGGGAGATGGGGTGTTTCTGCATCAACACTCCTGAATGAGTGTTGACTTGAGGCTACTTCTGGGAACATTCATTCTCCAGCTGGCGCTAGACATAGGTTGAGCATGTTAAAGTGTTTAGTGAGTCTCAGATGTTCCAGTAAGTAGCCTTGAGTTACTTAGAAGATAAGTGTGGGGCGCCTTAGTGTCTGCTTTGGCAGGTGATGGAAGAGTTGAGAAGCCCAACGAAAGACGGTGAGCAAGAGCCGAAAGGGTCTACTACTTTTAGGCTGGAAAGACGACAGGGGGAAGCCAGGTTCCTGGATCCAGGGGTTAGGATCATGGCTAGCAAGTGGAACCAAGAAGAGAGAGATGGTCTCGCAGGAGCAGAAAAACAGAGAAGATGCAGCAGCTGCCAGAGAGACACTGCCCAAGACGGAAGCAGCCGGAAAATAACCTTGGCTCTTCTCTTCCTCCCTTTCGTTTCTCACCAGAGATCAAACCTAGCAGGGAGCCAGCTAACAGGGGGGCTGGAAAGTAGAGTCGGCAAGTGCTGGTGCCCACCCCCTCACCCTTCACCTTCTAAAGCCCCTCACCTCCACCTGTGTTACAGAGCAAAGCAGGGGGAGAGCAAGGAAAAGATTTAAATGTAAACTGGCCTAGGATGGCCCTGGAGGGCATGAAACCAGTTTCCCTCACCACCTCCTCTCTGCACGCGCTCCTACACTAGCTGATGAAGAGCTCCAGATGAGGGTCTCTCAGCCCCCAGGGAGCACAGACGCCTTGGAACGTGAGTGATCAGGCCTCCCTCCCAAGTGGGCAACAAGGCAGTAGCTCCAGGGTTCATGAACCACAGGATCCATTCGGGTTGACCCCAAATCCCTACAAGTGGGGCGGAGGACCACATGGGATCTGGAGGAGGGCAGCTTCGATTTCCACTGCAGGGACTGGGGGCCTCAGGAGCGCTGAGGGACCAGTACAAAGACTGCTGCGGTAAAGATGTGGTGTTGCCACAAGTCCATCCATGGTTCGGCTGCATTTTCTAAACTATATCCTGCTGTTGCCGCTGCTGCTAAGTCGCTTCAGTCGTGTCCGACTCTGTGCGACCCCAGAGACAGCAGCCCACCAGGCTCCCCCGTCCCTGGGATTCTCCAGGAAAGAACACTGGAGTGGGTTGCCATTTCCTTCTCCAATGCATGAAAGAGAAAAGTGAAAGGGAAGTCGCTCAGTCGTGTCTGACCCTCAGCAACCCCATGGACTGCAGCCCACCAGGCTCCTCTGTCTATGGGATTTTCCAGGCAGGAGTCCTGGAGTGGGGTGCCATAAATATAATAACTGATTATCTCTTCTGATAGATTCAAAATGCGTGCTGGCATATTACAAACTCTGAGAAGCCCTAAAACATTTCTCAAAACTTCCTTCAGTCTGGAATGCCACCCCTTCCCATTTTTCCCAATGTGGAGTACCTTTTACAATCTCAAGGGAAAAATATTCCATAGCACAAAGCTTAAGAAATACTAAAGAATCTTCAGTAAGAAGAGTGTTGATATGTCTAGGACAAGGACTTTATACAGTTTCTGGTAGGGTCATGAACTAAAAAAAAAGTACGATAAGCAACTAAATATCAAAAAACCACCAGAGTGCTGAGGCCAGCTTGCACTGGCTTGTGAGAACCAGTGTTAAATTTCCTAGAATTTTAAGAGCTGGTTGATAAAACAGCCATTATTAAAAATAAAATCATATGTGCTTATAGTTAAATATGTTTTGTTAAAAACAGAGGTAATAAATACTCAAAACTCATTACTGTGTAATTATTTTACGATTATCTGGTCCGTGGATGATTTAGATCCATTGTGGTACAGTGGAAACGCTGTGTAGTGGTGAAATATTGTACTTCTCTCCCCAACTTCCTGTTCAGTGAAGTCCCATTGGTAGCTTAAAATCAGTCAGGAGTACTTTACTACAGAAATCAGAAAATGCTATAGTTCAAGGTTTGACTTATCATTTTATCATTTGTCTAGACTTACAAAAAGATAAAATGTTAATGTAGATTAAACTTAAAAGCTGTTGTTCTATAGACAATGCTCCGTGAATAACACAAACACATAAAATGAGGAAATATTCTTCCAATATGCAAAAACTATAAACTGATTCAGCAAAGGAACTGCTAACATCACTGATGAATAAGTGAGGTTCTGACATGCACAGTACCAAAGCTGAAAGAGGTTTCAGTTTAGTGGATATAATCTGTACAAGGGAAAGAAATCATTGAACAATAGATTACATATCAGAGAAATGATGATAAATTGATCGGGGAAAGAGAAGACTGGATGCAGCTCCATTTGTTAAATCATGGTTCAGTTGCAACCATAGCTTGGCTGCAGATACAAGAGCTCAGCAAAAATCGACTAAAGCATTTCATGAGAATCAATTGGTTATATGGAATTTACAGTAAGGAGTATTGTATATTTTATTATTATTTGTAAATTGTGTGCTGCACATCCTTTACATCAGTAACATTTATAATAAACTTACACACATACATATTGAATGGTTCCTTTTTCCCTGGAGAGCTGGTTGTTAAATCTTTAACAGGACACCGCAGATGAAGTACATTCATTTAAAGGAGATTCTGCCCCATAGATTATACTGTATTGAGACACTGAAGATGTCATCTGATACAGATATCTCTGGGCTTCCCAGTGGTGCTAGTGGTAAAGAATCATCTGTCAGTGCAGGAGACGTAAGAAATATGGGTTTGATCCCTGGGTTAGGAAGATCCCCAGGATGAAGGCATGGAAACCCATTCCAGTATTCATGCCTGACAGACTACGGGTCCACAGGGCTGCAAGCACATGATTGAAGCAAACTAGCATGCATGCGCAGATAGCTCTACATGGCAGAGTACTGTCTCTCATCCAAAGAGTCACACGCCAGTGTTTCTTTCAATTTAATCCATTAAGTATTTCTTGAGCACCTATTGTGTGCTGGAGAGGTTTCAGTAAATTATGAAGTCTTAGAATTTAAGAAATATTTGAGCTTAACGTTCTCATTTTTCAGTTTGAGCTAAAACAGAATATAAAATTCATCATTTAAAGTGTACAATTCAGCGGGGTTTCTTTTACTATATTCACAATGTTACGCAACTGTCACTACCATCTAGTTTCAGAACATTTTTATCATCCTCCCGAAAGAATCCACCTGCAAAGCAGAAGACGCAGGAGGCATGGGTTCTGTCCCTGGATTGGGGAGATCCCCTGGAGATGAAAATGGCTCCCGCCTCCAGTATTCTTACTGGAGAACCCCATGGACAGAGGAGCCTGGTGGGCTACAGTCCATGGGGTTGCAAAGAGTCTAATACGACTGGGCACGCACTCAACTCAACTCAAAGAAATCCTGTACCAATTAAGTTGTTACTCCACAGTTATCCCTCCCCCTAGCCCCTGTCAAGCACTCATCTGCCTTGTCTCCCCACAGACTTGCCAGCTCTAGACATTTCATGTAAATGAAAAATGTCGTTTACATTAAAATACTACAACACACGGCTTTTGTCTCGCTTCCATCACTAGCATGTTTGCAAGGTTCACCCACGTCCTGTGTCCTTTTGACAGCTTTATTCCTTCTTACGGCTGAATATATCTGTGGGGTGGATATACCACATTTTAAAATTCATTTTTATTTACTCATCCGTTGATGTACGTTGAGTTTCAACTTTTTCGGCTATTGTGAAGAATGTTGCTAAGGATGTTCATGTACAAGTATTTGTTTGAACATGTTTTCAGTGCTCTTAGGTATGGAATTGCTAGGGAATATGGTAATGCAGCTGAACTTTTCAAGGAGCTGTTGGACTATTTTCCACCGCAGCTCACCATTTGACATTCTCACCAGCCATGTATGAGGCAAACGCTTCAATTTGAAATGGAGGATTCTGCAGGCCAGAAAGATTAAGTGGCTTGCATAAAGTCATGAGAGAACCAGAGCTACAATCAAATCACCTGTGTACACTTGGTGCTCCTTTTACCAATGGCCCACTCAAAGGCCAATACAAGATGCTCTTTCTTCTGTATAACTTAGGACAGGAAAGTAGTCATCGTAGGAAAAACTTTTCAACATCGATGAAAACAAAAAGGATGAGTTTTCAGGTAAGCTGAGCTCACCATAAAATTAAATTAATCAGAATCCCCACCTTGTTCCCTTACTAACACCCGCCCTCTCGCTTCACCCTCACCGACCCAACTTCTCAAAGTTCTGCTCTATAAATGTCGACTCTCCAATAACACACCAATAACTTTCCAATAACACTCAGGATTAATACCCCAAACAGTAAGATCACTGTTAGCACCCACATTTAAGGTACTTTTCTGAGAGCTAAGCCGTAAGTCTTTATCCTTCTTTCAGTCCTTGTTTTGTCTTTCTTTTCCCAGGCTCTTAGGAAAGCAGCTTCTCTGGTCTCAGGGCTTCCTCACTGGGGATATCTATAGCCTATCAGTCCCCAGACAACTACTCAAACAAAGACTAGTCACATGGTTCTCCAGTTGTAAATAACACCAAGCATTTCTCAGGGTTCAAACCCTTCCTGACTTAGGCTCCTCCTCCCTTTCCAGTTAATATCTACACTCAGTCACTCAGTTAGCACTCAAGCCGGACCAAAAGAACTGAGATCTTGCAACATGTCCAGCATCTTCATGCTTTCAAGATTTTTAAAAATCATAGTTAATCCAAAAAAACAAGTGTCAGTTCTGGTACTCAAATTAACACATTTCCTGCTTTCAAAGATCAAACCCACAGCTCTCATTGTAGGTCAAGCTCTCATTAAGCAGATTATAACAATAGAAGCTGGTAAAGAAAATAATAGATTTGCAAAGTGCAGAAGTAGAGCAAAATGGGAAATTATTAACTCTCTCTAGGAGTAGTGCACAAAAAGCTTCACAGAGGATGTAATAAAGGCTTTGAAGGATGAAGAGAAGTCTACTGAGTAAGCATGGAGGAAAACCAGTCCAGGCAGAAGGAAACAGCCACTGAAAAGGCAGAATGGCAAAAACAGAAAGACACGTGAGAGCAGTTCTGGAGAGCTGGACAGGAAGAGACAGGCTGGAGAATAACAGGAATTGGCCCTGGTCTGTGCGTGAGGATTAAAGGCCTTGTGTGCTAACTAAAGAGTGTGCACTTAGCTTTAAGCAGAGGACGTGTGTTTAGCTAGCTAATTTGGGGATCACGTTAGAAGTGGATTTGAAGGGCCCCAAAGAATGGAGTTTTCCAAATTTGCTGGCATAGTGAGTGCAGCACTTTCACAGCATCATCTTTCAGAATTTGAAATAGCTCAACTGGGATTCCATCACCTCCACTAGCTTTGTCCGTAGTGATGCTTTCTAAGGCCCACTTGACTTCACATTCCAGGATGTCTGGCTCTAGGTGAGTGATCACACCATCGTGATTATCTGGGTCGTGAAGATCTTTTTTTGTACAGTTCTTCTGTGTGCTCTTGCCACCTCTTCTTAATATCTTCTGCTTCTGTTAGGTTCATACCATTTCTGTCCTTTATCGAGCCCATCTTTGCATGAAATGTTCCCTTGATATCTCTAATTTTCTTTTTTTTTTTTGTGATGCCATTTTATTTTTTTTTTAATTTATTTCTTTTTTTATTTTTATTTTTTTAAATTTTAAAATCTTTAATTCTTACATGCATTCCCAAACATGAACCCCCCTCCCACCTCCCTCCCCATAACATCTTTCTGGGTCATCCCCATGCACCAGCCCCAAGCATGCTGCATCCTGCGTCAGACATAGACTGGCGATTCAATTCACATGACAGTATACATGTTAGAATGGCATTCTCCCAAAGAGATCTCTAGTCTTTCCCTTTCTGTTGTTTTCCTCTATTTCTTTGCACTGATCGTGGAGGAAGGCTTTCTTATCTCTCCTTGCTATTCTTTGGAATTCTGCATTCAAATGGGTATATCTTTCCTTTTGTCCTTTGCTTGTCACTACTATTCTTTTCACAGCTATTTGTAAGGCCTCCTCAGACAGCCATTTTGCTTTTTTGCATTTCTTTTCCATGGGGATGGTCTTGATCCCTGTCTCCTATACAATGTCACGAACCTCCATCCATAGTTCATCAGGCACTCTGTCTATCAGATCTAGTCCCTTAAATCTAGTTCTCACTTTCACTGTATAATCATAAGGGATTTGATTTAGGTCATACCTGTATGGTCTAGTGGATTTCCCTGCTGCTGCTGCTGCTAAGTCGCTTCAGTTGTGTCCGACTTTGTGCAACCCCATAGACAGCAGCCCACCAGGCTCCCCTGTCCCTGGGATTCTCCAGGCAAGAACAGTGGAGTGGATTGCCATTTCCTTCTCCAATGCATGAAAATGAAAAGTGAAAGTGAAGTCGCTCAGCCACGTCCTACCCTCAGCGACCCCATGGACTGCAGCCTTCCAGGCTCCTCCATCCATGGGATATTTCAGGCAAGAGTACTGGAGTGGGATGCCATTGCCTTCTCCAGTGGATTTCCCTACTTTTTTCAATTTAAGTCTGAATTTGGCAATAAGGAGTTCATGATCTGACCCACAGTCAGCTCCTGGTCTTGTTTTTGTTGACTGTATAGAGCTTCTCCATTTTTGGCTGCAAAGAATATAATCAGTCTGATTTCGGTGTTGACCATCTGGTGATGTCCATGTGTAGAGTCTTCTCCTATGTTGTTGGAAGAGGTGTTTGCTATGACCAGTGCATTCTCTTGGCAAAACTCTATTAGCCTTTGCCCTGCTTCATTCTGTACTCCAAGGCTAAATTTGCCTGTTACTCCAGGTGTTTCTTGACTCCTACTTTTGCATTCCAGTCCCCTGTAATGAAAAGGACATCTTTTTTGGGTGTTAGTTCTAAAAGGTCTTGTAGGTCTTCATAGAACCGTTCTACTTCAGCTTTTTCAGCAGAGTACATCACGAGAAACGCTGGGCTAAAAGAAGCACAAGCTGGAATCAAGATTGTCGGGAGAAATATCAATAACCTCAGATATGCAGATGACATCACCCTTATGGCAGAAAGTGAAGAGGAGCTAAAAAGCCTCTTGATGAAAGTGAAAGAGGAGAGTGAAAAGGTTGGCTTAAAGCTCAACATTCAGAAAACTAAGATCATGGCATCTAGTCCCATCACTTCATGGGAAATAGTTGGGGAAACAGTGGAAACAGTAGCTGATTTTATTTTGGGGGGCTTCAAAATCACTGCAGATGGTGATTACAGCCATGAAATTAAAAGACACTTACTCCCTGGAAGGAAAGGTATGACTAGATAGCATATTAAAAAGCAGAGACATTACTTTGCCAACAAAGGTCCATCTAGTCAAGGCTATGGTTTTTCCAGTGGTCATGTATGGATGTGAGAGTTGGACTGTGAAGAAAGCTGAGTGCCAAAGACTTGATGCTTTTGAACTGTGGTGTTGGAGAAGACTCTTGAGAGTCCCTTGGACTGCAAGGAGATCCAACCAGTGTTGGAAGGACTGATGCTGAAGCTGAAACTCCAATACTTTGGCCACCTCATGTGAAGAGTTGACTCATTGGAAAAAACCCTGATGCTGGGAGGGGTTGGGGGCAGGAGAAGGGGATGACAGAGGATGAGATGGCTGGATGGCATCACCAACTCAATGGACGTGAGTTTGAGTAAACTCTGGGTGTTGGTAATGGACAGGGAGGCATGGCGTGCTGCAATTCATGGGGTCGCAAGAAATCGGACACAACTGAGCGACTGAACTGAACTGAAAGAATGGAGGCAAGAAGATTCACACTGCAGTCCAAGTAAGAGATGTTAGGTTAGGTTAGTGAAGTCGCTCAGTCGTGTCTGACTCTTTGCAACCTCATGGACTGTAGCCTACGAGGCTACTCTGCCTATGGCATTTTCCAGGCAAGAGTACTGGAGTGTGTTGCCATTTCCTTCCTTCTCCAGAGGATCTTCCCAACCCAGGGATTGAAGCCAGGTCTCCCAGATTGTAAGCAGACGCTCTACCATCTGAGCCCCTAGGGAAGTCTAAGTCAGAGATGATGATGGCTAACTAAGGCAGTGGGAAATCTACTACCACTTGTCCACCTGACAAGCACCTGGTGGAATGAACCACTGCCTCTCCTGTTACCCAGGCTTTGTACAGACCTCTCCCACAACACTCCCCTTATGGAAGGAGTTCTCTGTAATTCATCATCTTCAGTCCACCTCCAAACCGCAGCTCTGAGAAGGCAGTACCCAGACACCCTGTATCCCCAGCATTCACTATCCTCTCACTTCCTATAGCGCTTCTCAAACTTTTATTAGGGTGCAGAATTGGGTCAGTAGGTTCTTGCATGGAGCTGAGTATTTGCATATCTAGCGAGCTCCCAGCTGCATGCCAGCAAGGGCTTAGCACACAGACTTGTTGACTGAACAAGAACTGTTCCTGGAACCTAGGCTTACAGAGCACATCCCTGCCCTGCTTCCTGGCCTTCGAAAAAGGGCTTCACGCCACATGCCACTGGATCCTCAGACAAGGGAGAAATATTCTGGGGAAAATTCTCTCTAACCAAACCCCTTATCCTTACTAGAAATGCACTCATTGTTGAGCCAGAATGGTGGGCAAGCCCAGATCCTTTGGATGGACACAAGTAACAGGGGAAAGAACCAATCGGCCCTCAATATACTAATGAACGTCCTTGGTCGGCAGAGGGGTCTTGAATAATTGATGAAGGGGATTGTTGGCGGTGTTTGCTGCGGCTCTGGCTGACATTGCTTATTATGGGCGATGATTCACTCTCTTCTACGGAACAAATTGTTCCAAGGTCTCACTTCATTTCCCTTCTCTTTTTTAAAAAAATATAAAGCATGCACCTGCGGAATTCAAATGCATGCAATTGTGTCTAGAATATAAATAAGAGAATTAATTTATGTCCTACAGCCCATGATAGATGAGCTCAGAGGACTCTGCCAGGGGCCTGAACTTTAGGAAAGACTTCTTTTCTCAGAGAAAAGGAGAGATATAGTTGCATCAAATTTCTGCTGGCTGCAAAGATTTCAAGAGCAGCATGAATTGAAATGAGACCATTTTTTCCCAAGAACTCTTGTTATTTACTAGGTTTGTCAAGGGGACAATTGGTATTCAAATTGTATGCCTATATTTCAGATCGTGCATCTGGAAGCTAATTCAGCGTGTCCAGTTCTTATTAGCCAAGTGTCTCTTAATGCTTAGGGTTGCCTTGTAAATTGGGACAGGAACAGTTCAATATTGCTCTCAAAGTCTGATGGTTTAGCAAGCAGATATCAAGGTGCTATGTCTCCCCTATATCCCTTCTCTGTCTCCCAAGTTTAGAAATTTCTGTTTTATCTTTCCAATTTATCATTTTGATGAAAATACGCCCATCTGTTTTGTAAAATTAAGTAAAACCAACAATTTCACCAGACACACTTCTGTGGTGGTTCACGTGTGCAGATTCAGCCCTGGTGAAACCCTTCACCAGAGAAGAAGGTAATGGCCTGGTACCCTGGGGTACATGGTCTTTTCTTTATTCAACCAGAGAAACTCCAAAACTGAGAGGGTCAGGCGGTTCAGCAAAGCCTGACTGTGCTGTGGTCCAAACATAAGCCCTGGAAAACATCATCCACCCCTCTCTCGTCCCAAATCCGCTCAAATGTGCAGATGTTAATATGGCTCGACCCAGTCCCCAGAGTGTAATCTGAATCGGGTTGGGCTCAAAAGCTGGACCCAGCTGTGGCCCTCTCCTGATTGCCATGGCCTTGAACTGACCCGGGCTCTGGGACACTGTACAAGAGACAGATGTCCCTGCCAAACTGGAGCAAACCAACCCCAGGAATCCCAGAGACCCAGATTAACCAACACTTGGTGGAGCTGGATCGCCAGAAAAAAAAAAAAAGCAGTCTTCTTTACTTTGATTCTGGCCACAATCTTAGGATATAATGAGTCAGTGTCCCTTTGAGGGTAGAAGATCTTTGCTTTAGAATCTTTGTCCCACTACTTTCCTATGAGATTTACAGTAGTTGACTACATGTAGAATCTAGAAACATAGTGGAAAGGCAGAGATCCTCAGCCTGTTCTCTCTCATTCTTTGGCCTCACCATCATTTACTGTCTATTGCTGAAATCTGGACTGGCTGGAAAGCTCCATGAAGTTCATTTGGAAGAAGCAGTGTCTGCACAGTATTCCTTTGTCTTATGACTGATTCTAAAGCAACTGAGGATGTTGGTCCAGATTCTCACACCCTCAGTTTATCTGGTGAGTTCCTGCATTCAGCCTCCAGGGCATCTGCTGGGACATTGCAGGCCTCATCCCTAACCTAGCCTCTGGCTTCTAATTCCTTTCTGATGAGACCTTAAGGGGTGGTCTGCTCTTCCTTCATTCCCACCTCCATCATGGTTTTCAAGCCCAGGTTCCCTTTAGCATCCGGAGGTATCCTGTGTACCACAGAGATGGCGTGGACAAGAACAAGATGAGAGCACCTTCTGGGGAAGGAGGCCATGCCAGACAAGGCTGCCGGCTGCTCCTCCGCAGTCCGCTCTCAGCAGCAAGGCCTGCTGCTGCTGAGGAGCCTTCCTCAGACTGAGCACTTCTGGGGACTTAGAAAAGTGGATTGCAGATGCCAGTGTTGGGGTAGAACCTACAACCTACAGGTCAGGAAGTCGCCATCTGCCTGATACTTGACTCCCACTTTCACTATCCTTCCCTATAGCCACGTAGGAGGTTCCTGAATAGCTTGTATTAGACTGGATATTCTGAGAAGCGAATGTCAAGCAAGGATTAAAGCCATAAGGATTTTATTAGTGGAGGTGCCTGAATGAAAAAAATACAACGGGAACCAGAGAAAGCTAGAAAAGTACCATCAAAATGCAATTCTGACCCTAAATAACAGACAGAAGGAGCAGATTGGGTGAAAGCATCCTGGACTGCCATGCGATTCAAGGAAGTTTCAGCAAAACCTTTGGGAGGTTCTTGGCCCCAAAGTCAGCTGGCAAAGTAGTCCCATATTTCCCTGGACTGAGTCTGCTTCAGCACCCTAGCCACAGGTGGTCACTGGCAGGGAGCAACCTATGGGAGGCACCCCCTCAGTGCAGACACAATGGTGGTGTTTGTTCTTCCCACCTCTGTGAGCTCAGCAATTTAAACTACCCTGTCTCAGCCTAGCACACTCACAGAACAGGAGAGAAAGGACAACCAGACATCTCAGTGGAGCCAGGCCAGAACAGAAAGAACCCGCACTTGGAAAGCAGGAAGCTGCAGAAACTCAAGCCTGCCTCCTGTGGGCACCCGGGACAGCCATTTGACCAGTGCTCAAGGTCCAGGGGTCACAAGGCTCCAGCTAGTCCTGGTTGAAAGGAGAGGGCTATGTGCTGTGTCTGTAGCATTTTATTTTAACCTAAAACTTTAGCTCTATTGATATGAAAAACCCAATCAATATAAGCACTCAGAAATTCTTCCCCAACAGCAAGGAGATCAAACGAGTCAATCATCTACTTCTACTTCATTGACTACTCTAAAGCCTTTGACTTTGTGGGTCACAACAAACTGTGGAAAATTCTTTGAGACATAGGAATACCAGACCACCTTACCTGCCTCCTGAGAAATTTGTATGCAGGTCAAGAAGCAACAATTAGAACCGGACATGGAACAATGGGCTGGCTCCAAATCGGGAAAGGATGTCAAGGCTGTATACTGTCATCTTGCTTATTTAATTTATATGCAGAGTACATCATGAGACATGCTGTGCTGGATGAAGCACAAGCTAGAATCAAGATTGCAGGGAGAAATATCGATAAACTCAAATATGCAGATGACACCACCTTCATGGCAGAAAGTGAAGAGGAACTAAAGAGCCTCTTGATGGAGGAGAAAGAGTGAAAAAGATGGAGGAGAGTGAAAAAGCTGGCTTAAAACTCAACATTCAAAAAACTAAGACCATGACATCCGATCCCATCACTTCATGGCAAATAGATGGGGAAACAATGGAAACAATGACAGACTTTATTTTCTTGGGCCTTAAAATCACTGCAGATGGTGACTGCAGCCATGAAATTAAAAGACGCTTGCTCCCTGGAAGTAAAACTATGTCTAGGACAGCATATTAAAAAGCAGAGTCATTACTTTGCTGACAAAGTCTGTCTAGTCAAAGCTATGGTTTTCCCAGTAGTCATGTATGGAGGCGACAGTTGGACCATAAAGAAGGCTGAGCACCAAAGAATTGATGCTTTTGAACTGTGGTGTTGGGGAAGACTCTTGAGAATCCTTTGGACTGCAAGGAGATCAAAGCAGTCAGTCCTAAAGGAAATCAGTCCTGAATGTTCATGGGAAAGACTGATGCTGAAGCTGAAGTTCCAATACTTTGGCCATCTGATGCGAAGAACTGACTCATTAGAAAAGACTCTGATGCAGGGAAAGATGCAAGGCAGGAGGAGAAGGGGATGACAGAGGAGGAGATGGTTGGATGGCATCACCAACTCAATGGCTATGAGTTTGAGCAAACTCCAGGAGACAGTGAAGGCCAGGGTAGCCTGGCATGCTGCAGTCCATGGGATCACAAATTCAGACACGACTTAGCAACTGAAGAGCAACAACATTCTTCCCGGAAATCTATTCCCAATTTTAACTAACTCCCAGTAATACATTTAAATAAATGTTCATCAAAATTTAGGGAGGTGGGTTCCCACTAGGAACAGATGATTTGAAGTGCCCACTGGTTCAAGGTCCCATTGTTTCCCTTTTTATTGGTAAAAACAGGAACAGTTCTAAGACAGTTGGAAATGACTGTTTTGGAAAGCCCCAAGGAAATGACTTAAAAATACCATATAAATGGTATAAAAGTGTCATAGAAGTTCTTAGTGACAATGTACAGCATCATGGCCACCAAACTCCTCAGTTTATCTGGGAAGTGCCTGCATTCAGCCCTGGGGCCTCTGCTTGGATAGTACAGGCCTTCATCCCTACCCTCTGGCATCTGACGTCTTTATGGTGAGACTAGGGTGTTGCCACGGAGAAGGCGATGACACCCCACTCCAGTACTCTTGCCTGGAAAATCCCATGGACGGAGGAGCCTGGTAGGCTGCAGTCCATGGGGTTGCTAAGAGTCAGACACGACTGAGCAACTTCACTCTCACTTTTCACTTTCATGCACTGGAGAAGGAAATGGCAACCCACTCCAGCGTTCTTGCCTGGAGAATCCCAGGGACGGAGGAGCCCGGTGGGCTGCCGTCTATGGGGTCACGCAGAGTCGGACACGACTAAAGTGACTTACCAGGGTGTTGCCATGGAAAACACTCCCAGCTGGTGGATCAAATTCAGGCTGCTTTGAGGTTTGAGTCTGGCTGGTATATATGACCTTACGGCCAGGCTTTGTTGTGGCCATATTCTGAGATTCACAACACACGCACACATACACGTCAAGAAGGGAGAAATCAAATGAGGGAACACGGTACAATGATATTCCGTGATTTTTTCCCCACCCAATTCTCATTTTGGAAAATGTGAGATCTGAAATTTAGAAATATTTAAGAATCATAGAATCTTCTGCTTCTCTTACGTCCTATGTGCAGTGCGTCCTTCTTTACATTGAGCAACTAGAGGAAGAAAATAAGAAAGAGGAGTTTTAAAGAAGGAAAACCGTTCTATTCCAGTAATGGATCAAAAATCTGTACAAGGACATAGAAAACAGATTTATAAGAAAACAATGATTTTAAATAGTGTCTTTTGCAACAACATGGATAAAGTTCAAAATATTAAGTTGAGCAAAAGAAGCCCCAAAGAAACAAAAGAATATTCTGTATAGCTTCACTTATAAGAAGTTAAAAACTAATTTTTGGCAATAAAAGCCAGAATTGTGGGTTTTCTAGGGAAAAGCGAGTAATTGATTAACTGGAAGGGACTATGAAGGAATCTTCTGGATTAAAGAAAAGTTCTGCATTTTGATTTGGGTGGTGGTTACGCTGTTGAATACATTCAGCAGTAGGCTAAGTCTGGTTCTCCCTGGTGGGTTTCCCTGGTGGCTCAGATGGTAAAGAATTTGCCTGCAATGCTAGAGACCTGGGATCAATCTCTGAGTCTGGAATATCCCCTGGAGAAGGAAACAGCAACCCACTTCAGTATTCTTGCCTGGAGAATTCCATGGGCAGAGGACCCTGGAAGTCTATGGGGTCTCAAAGAGTCAGACACGATTGAGCTACTAACACACACACAAGTCTGTTTCTCACACTCCTGAGAGACAATTCTTAAATAATCAGGATGATTTTGAGAGCTGGTTGTTAAACCATTGCTAGCTTGAAATCAGTCATGATGGGATTATTTAAACCAGGAAAGTCAACAAATCTTACAATTTGGGTTTTGGCTTTTTTTCTAGAGAGCCAGTTTACCAGCTCATCTCTGAATACATTTGTCAAACTTCATCAACACAAGATTCAGGAAGTTTCCTATAGTTCTAGCAGTGATAAGGGTGGAGGATAAAATAGTGTCTTCAATTACTGATCTAGCTCAGTGATTCATCCTTGACTTCATGCCCTCATATGTCTTTGCAAGTCCTCATGAGCTCTGTTTCCTAAAACTGAGGGTCACCATAATTATAGCAAATAGTTGATTTGGCATTGGGTACTCTTGAAGCTGACGAGCTTATTTAGTCCGCATATCACCACTTTCAATATATTTATCCTGTTTCACCTCAGCTCATAAAATGCACATACACATGCAAGACATATCGGTGCACCCCACTTTTAAAAACATTTAATATGTAAAAATCTCAATATGCAAAACAGAGCAAATATTATACAACTGAACATTAACTTAGTTCACAAAGTGTTCTCATTAATTGAGTAAATCCCCCATGATTTTCATGTCTTTTTTTCCTTATCTTTTGTTTTGTGGGGGATTTTTTAACCATAGAAAGGGCATGATTATTGTGTTGAATTCAAAGAGTACAAAAAGTTGAAAGAAGATGCCTTTCCCCACACTCCATCCTGACTGCTACTCTCTAAAAGTAATCATGGTTAAATATTAGGACCTAACTATCCAATTTAGTCAAGTCAAAGCTATGGTTTTTCCAGTAGTCATGTATGGATGTGACAGTTGGACCGTAAAGAAAGCTGAGCGCTGAAGAATTGATGCTTTTGAACTGTGGTGTTGGAGAAGACCCTTGAGAGTCCCTTAGACTGTAAGGAGATCCAACCAGTCCATCCTAAAGGAAATCAGTCCTGAATATTCATTGGAAGGACTGATGCTGAAGCTGGAACTCCAATACTTTGGCCACCTGATGCAAAGAACTGACTCACTGGAAAAGACCCTGATGCTGGGAAAGATTGAAGGCGGGAGGAGAAGGGGACGACAGAGGATGAGATAGTTGGATGACATCACCAACTCAATGGACATGACTTTGAGTAAGTTCTGGGAGTCGGTGAAGGACAGGGAAGCCTGCATGCTGCAGTCCATGGGGTCACAAAGAATCAAACATGACTGAGCGAGTGAATATCCAATATTTTTCTATACCTACATTATACACAAATCAAAATTTGTAAATATATATACACAAATACTTTTTAAGAGCAGAAAATGGGATTATCCATCATGTCACGCAACTTGGTCTGTTACTAATATTCCATGGTCCGTTTTCCATCTCAGTGTTTCAGATTGGCTCTACCTCATGCTTTTAAAAGCTTCATAAGATATGCATCCTATTGCTAAGCATTTAGACTTTTTCCAAACTGTAAACATTACAAGATGCTACAGTGAACATCCTTGTGTTAGATTGACTCATTTAAATTGCTGTTTTTGTATATCAAAATTGTTGATCACAGTAATTTCATATGATTCACATTATACATTTATATTTTTATAAGATTCACTTCTTGAAGTGGGATTGATGAGTCAGAGTATATGTGCATTTTAAAATTTTGCAGCTACTACCACACTGCTCACCTAAAAAGGTTATGCCAATTTATATGCTCATTTTCTCATGCCCTTGACAACAATAAAAGGTTTTCATCTTTTTCATTTTTGCTGGAAAATTACACCTCAGTATTTTGATTTGCTTTCTCCCATGATTATTGAGGAGGCTGAACATCTTTTTGTATCTTGCTCCCCACAGTATTTAAATATCATTGGATTCTCCTATGACTCTCCAGACACACTTCTATTTTAAAAAAAGAAAATCAAACCTGTTTATAAAAGAATTTAAAAGCATGTGCCTCATTAAAATGACCTCTTTTAGGAAGCCAGAATGGATTATTTTTCTGCCTTCAATTTTCCATTTGTCTCTGTTGCGGACACACAGACACGCATTGTTTTTACTCAGAGTGGACTGCCGTGACCTCAGTCTTTGTTTTCTGAATCTGAATCACTTGGAAAGTCCAATGGTCTTTGGCTCTGAGAAGCAGACTGTAGGCTCTCAGCAAGGTGGGGTTGGCTCTGTAGCCATGCGGCCTGCCAGCCAGCAGGGGGCCTCTACAGCTCTGAAAGACCTCCTGGCCAGAGCTCCATTTTCTCACTCCTAAATAAACTTCATCTCTCTACAATGCTAGGCAATCTCTGGCTTCTGCTTAAGCAGACTAATTTACTGAATTAAAGTCGTTTGGCTTCCACCATGGCAATTAGTATGCAAATTACCGGTATATTACCTGCTGAGTCATAAATTACATTGACAAACTTAATATTCACAGATTCAGCTTACCAGTGTGGGTAATTTTTCTATTTTTTTCAGTAGTTATAGACCAAGGCGATTCACCACCTTATTGAACCGTTACACATTAAATCAACAGTTGAAAAATTAAGCATTTTTCAAAGCATTTTGTTATGCATTTATTTCTTGCATCAAGCGGTAAAGTAGAACATTAAATATGCAATGTGTCTAAGAGTACTAAATGGCTGGTGAATACATTTAAGCCTAAAACTGTTCTTTTCAACTTTAAAAAAAGAGACACAACAAAGGAAAATCTATACCATAATATAACCTATTGACTCTCCTTCACCATCTTTAGAAGCAAATATTTCCCAGTTTGGGGTCCTGTAATTGTAAAGAACCATTAATCCTCAGTATGTGGTTCAAGCTAATGCTGCTCACAACTGGAAAAGGGCTGGTCACTAGGATTCAAGCTTTATAAATTGTCACCAAGGTATTTAGCTATGGCATAGCATCAGAACTTTGGTCATTAACTCATTAAATTTATTATATTCACTTTACTTTTTTTTTCTCCTGTGTAAATAAGGTATTGAGCCTTAAGATTGGGAAAGGGTTAGAGCGAGTCCAAGAAGGGGTGATCAGGTCAAGTTCAAGCATGCCAGAGCAGTCCCTCCTTCATTCAGCCAGGAAACAAACTGAGCCTGCATTCTGTGCCAGGTCAGTGGGATGAATCTTTCAAGGGATTTAAGGATTGTTATGGCCAAAGTCCCTTAGCTCTGTACCTGCTGATGGAACACCACTAGTCACTGAAGAGTCATGGGAACCTTCCTGGCAGCAAACTCCTTCCCCCGATTCCTCTCTGCACTAGCAGAGTAAAACTACCTTTCCTTTAAGATTCTAACCTTGCTACTCAGGCAAAGGACATATACGGTATGAATCAGTTAAGCAAGGAAGTCTAAAAAAGGCTACTAGAGTTGCATAGCAGGAATATACCGAGAGAGCCATTCACATGGTGCGTGGATTATCCCAAATTGTAAATAAATCATGTGGCTGATATCTTATATTTAGTGCTTAAATTTTAAAAGAATTTGGTTTGCACATAGAATATTTTCTTTTAAATCAAATGAAAATATTCCCTGTGGAGATGGTGTGATGAGTACTCTTAAATGTCAACTTGACTGGGTCACAGGATACTCAGGTAGCTGGTTAAACATTAGTTCTGGGTGTGTTGGTGAGGGTATTTTCAGAAGAGATTAGTAATTTAATTAGTGGACTGAGTAAAGCAGATGGCCCTCCCCAGTGCGGGTGATATCATCCAATCCATTGAGAGCATAAATAGACCAAAAGGAGGAGGAAGGAGGAATTCACTCTCTGCCTTACTGCTGAGTTGGGGCATCAATCTTCTGACTGGAACATCCCTGGTTCTCAGGATTTTAGACCCAGACTGATACATCCTCCTCCACTTTACGGCTCTCAAGCCTTCAAACCACAATATTAGCTCTGCTGGGTCTCCAGCCTACAAATGGAAATAAGTGGGAAAGACCCTCCTGTGTGAGACAGGAGAAGTGAGGAGAATGATATAAGCAAAATAAAGATACAAATACATACATTTAACAATTTCCTTTGCCACCATCAGTCAGTACCCACAGAGCATGGAAAGAGCTATAAAAAGGACAGGCTTACATCAGCCGCATACCGTCCCTGCACACAGACTGGAGGCTGAGGGCATTTGGGCAGTCACCACATCAAATCCCACCATCAGCTGTGGTCTGTGGCCTGGCTTTACCTGCAGGTGAGAGGTAGGGAACTACCTTCTCTCCTTAGAGGAAAGAAATATCTTTGCTGCCTACACTGGCTGCTAAGGTTTTGTCTCAGCCTGGTGTAACCTTGGGGTCATTATCAATGCTTTAACTTCTCCTTCAAGGGAAATCAGACTCCAGTTGCTCAGGAGGTTAGGTCTGTTGACAAGAGCCCTGAAAGCAACTACAGGCCTTGCCAGTGCTAAGCTGAACTGAGAAGTTGCTGAGTTCCAGGACGGAGCTCTGTTCTCCTTGCTCACTCTCAGCCAGCAGTGCAATCCCAGCCTCACAAGGAGGTGGTTCCAGGGGCCAGAAGTGACCCCAAGGGACAGTGATCCAGACTGCTGGAATGAGGCCGTGACTCAAAAGAGACAAAGAGTTAATACTGGTTTATAAATAATAGGAGAAAAAATCCCATTTCTCTATCTTTATATGTAGACTAAGCACAAATTTTAAAAATTTAAGAGAAATAAATGAAGTGTATATGTTTTAAATAAATATATATATACACACACATATATGTGTGTGTGTGTGTGTATGTATACATACACAGATTTTCTCAGTATTTTGTGGAGACAAATTAATTTTATCATCTAGGAGTTTCTGCCCCTCAGTCTTGGCCTTGCTTGCTCGCTGTGTCATTGATGGGAGGGCATATTTTCACTTTCTTTGCTAGATACAGGAGTTAGATTACAGTCACGTGGTTCTAGAACTGTGGAAGCAGCGGATTTGTATTTTTAGAGGCAACTGGCAAAGTATATATGGAAAGAGGTCAAAAGTGATAGGGACAAGACATAGGCAACTTGCAATCACTTCCTTTCCTGGTATCATCTTACTTTGCAAGTGTTAACTGTGTGAGCATTTCATGTCTCTCTTTAGACACAGGGAAACAAGGCAGGCAGTGATCAAGCAACTGGCTTGAGTCAGCCCAGCAGGTTACTACCAGTGGTTGAGCTTTCAGCCCTCCTAACTTCAACTTCACCCTCCTGCCTTGACCCATAGCCATTTTCCTCTTTAACTGAATGCACGTCATTGGGGCTTAGGGAAGTGAACCTTCAGTATCCAAAATTCATTTCCCAAGAGTAGCATAGTCTTTCACTACAAGTTTTTATGAGAGCAAAGTACACTTTCAAACACCCAAAGAAAAAAAGATACTGGAACTTCCTGTTCCTTGGCTAACAGCAATTACTGCCCTCTATTCCTAAGTGAATGAGGGCAGATCTCCAGAAATGAAGAGGGATACAACCCAGGTGTCCCATTCATTTGGTGCCAGATACTTCATTAGATAGGCCAGAATAAATCACAGTAAGGAAGCTTTGTGTATTCAGCCAAGGGAATAGACCTTTAAATAAGTTATAATACAGACATATATACAGATATACAAACATACATCATATATACACATATATATAGTATATATATATAACATACACATATTAGATTAGATTAGATGAAATCAAGCAATGGGAAGATGGTCTTGAAAGTCAGGCCATTCATTGTTTTGAGACAAAATTGTTCAAATTCTTCTGTCTCCCTCTCAGCCTATTAACAACTGAACTCTGTGAACTTAGCTCACAGAGAAAATTACTGCTATATGGAGGAGATAATAACACCTACCATTATAGCTTAGCTCCTGGTGGCTCAGATGGTAAAGCGTCTGTCTACAATGCGGGAGACCCGGGTTCGATCCCTGGGTTGGGAAGATCCCTTGGAGAAGGAAATGGCAATCCAATCCAGGACTATTGCCTGGAAAATCCCATGGACAGAGGAGCCTGGTAGGCTACAGTCCATGCGGTTGCAAAGAGTTGGACACGACTGAGCAACTTCACTTCACTTCACTTCACAAAGAACTAAGTCATAATGTTGGGTAAATCAAAAGGAAAGGAATGCCAGCTCCTTTCCTGTCTTGGAAAAACTGGAAAAGGAGCAGAGGAGAATTGAGAGAAGTCAGAGGGAGGAAACAGGAAGACCTGTTCCTGACTTCTCCTCTACTAGCCTTGAACTGCAGAAGCAGAGCCATTAAAGACACTGAGGGCGCACCAAGGGCAAAGTTATCATTGCTTAGTTCCCATGTTGGATTCTGGGAAAGAGGTCAAAATGTATGATCACACAGTGCGTGGTGCAAAGTCACTTCAGTCAAGCCCAACTCTTTGTAACCCTATGGACTGTAGCCTGCTCCTCTGTCCATAGATTTCTCCAGGAAAGAATATTGGAGTGGGTTGCCATGTCCTCCTCCAGGGGATCTTCCTGACCCAGGGTTTGAACCCATGTCTCCTGCAGTTCCTGCATCACAGGCAGATTCTTTACCCCTGAGCCACCAGGGAAGTCCCATAGTCCCACAAACAGAAGCCAAGTTGGCACTCAAGAGCTAACCCCAGCTCCTGCATGGGATAAATATTTAATGGAGCACAAGCTATGAGGCCAAAAGGGTGGGACACACTGACCTAGATGCAGAGGATGGGATGAACCATCAGTTCAGGGTGTTGGATAGAGAATTCACAGAAATCCTAGAGTTTGTCTCCTGTGAGAGCTGAAAAAAAGTTGTGTCATCCAGAGAGATGGCTTATCTTTCTTAGGAACACATACAAACCAAAAGAATGGTCATACATAGCAAATTTGGAGGCTACCAGAGCACGCAGAAAGCCAAGTGTCCCCAGACCATCACATTAGAGGCCAATCAAGGAGACAATGTAATTAGAGAACCATTATCAGGCCAGTCATTGCATCTTTGCACAGGATGTCATGACATATAAGTTCTCCTCCCACTTGAACGTCACCTTGGGGGAAGAATCGAGAAAAGGTGAAAGCAACCTTTAGACACTTATGGCTTTTATTCCAATGACATTATTTCCTAGAGAAACAATTTAAATTTTCATATCAGACTCAAGTTAGTATAAGGGTTTGGCATTAAAGTAACCAAAAAACTGAAGAAGTCCTATCCTCTCCATTCAGCAGTTTTACTGTATGCTAAAGTTTGCAAAAATCTAGTATAGTATGAGTTCTATCTCCTAATCTATTGCTTTCCCAGGATACTGATACATCCTGTATTATTATCTTCATTTCACATCAGAAGGGTGGGTACATACCGTGGAACACCAGTTTTTAAAAGCGGATCCAAAACTGAGACGTTGTGATGTTAAGCTCTACTGATAGGACCAAATGCATCTCAATAGCGCAGAAGGAATAAAATGCAGGTCATGGAGCGGAAGACCCTAAAAACCACTTGACTGTCACTTCACTCCTGTCTGCTTTGTAAAACAGGCTTCCCCATGGCTCAGTGGTGAAGAACCCACCCACAGTGCAGGAGACACAGGCGTCTTGGGTTCCATCCCTGGGTGGGGAAGATCCCCTGGAGGAGGAAATGGCAACCCACTCCAGTATTCTTGCTGGGAAAATCCTATGGACAGGGAAGCCTAGGGGCCACAGTCCATAGACAGGGTCACAGTTAGACATGACTGAGCATGCACGCATGTGTCTTTGTAAAATAAAATTATATTCAGTCTGAAAAAGATCCAACAAATACGGTAAGGTGTCATGTGTGCATGCTCGGTTGCTTCAGTTGTGTCTGACTCTTTGTAATCCGATGGACTGTAGCCCACCAGGCTACTCTGTCCATGGGACAGTCTAGGCAAGAAGACTAGAGTGGGTTGCCATGCCCTCCACCAGGGTATCTTCCCGACCCAGGAGTCAAACCTGTATCTCCTGTGGCTCCTGCACTGAGGTGGATTCTTTACCACCAAGCCACCGGGGAAGCCCAAGGTGTCATGCTGCTGCTTAGTCGCTTCAGTCGTGTCCGACTCTGTGTGACCCCAGAGACGGCAGCCCACCAGGCTCCCCCGTCCCTGGGGTTCTCCAGGCAAGAACACTGGAGTGGGTTGCCTTTTCCTTCTCCAATGCATGACAGTGAAAAATGAAAGTGACGTTGCTCAGTCCGGTCCGACTCTTAGTGACCCGATGGACTGCAGCCCACCAGGCTCTTCCGTCCATGGGATTTTCCAGGCAAGGGTACTGGAGTGGGGTGCCATTGCCTTCTCTGCAAGGTGTCATAAATATGTTCAAATCTACTTGCTAAGGAAAAATGCCTTCCAAGATATGAAAAGAACCTGTACACCCAACCACAGTCACATTTCTTTTTAAAAATAGGAAAATCAAATGTGGTCACATGTAGAACAATTGTTCAAAGAGGAGAAGATTGATGCTGTAAACTAGAAAGTGGTGATCTATATCAGTCACCAGATATCAGTCCTAAACCAGAGGCTAGAACAGAGAGTTAGGACAGGACCATACCTCCTTACTGCAGGAAATGGTGATCAGTTAAGAATAACACGGATTCACAATGAACGAATCTTGCCAGACTACTCCTTGTTGCCCTCTGTATCACCAAGTCATGTCCGACTCTGCAACCCTGTGGACTGCAGCAAGTCAGGCTCCTCTGTCCTTTACTATCTTCTGGAGTTTGCTTATGTTCATTGAGTCTGTGATGCCATCTAACCATCTTATCCTCTGCTACCCCCTTCTCCTTTTGCCTTTAACCTTTCCCAGCATCAGGGTCTTTTCCAATGAGTCGCTTCCCACGTCTTCTTAATCTCTCTTGCTTCTGTTAGGTCCTTACTGTTTCTGTCCTTTATCATGCCCATCTTTGTGTGAAATGTTCCCTGATATCATCAGTTTTCTTGAAGAGATCTCGGGTCTTTCCCATTCTACTGTTTTCCTCTATTTCTTTTCATTGTTCATTTAAGGAGGCCTTCTTGGGGCTTCCCTAGTGGTCCAGTGGTTAAGACTTCACCTTCCAATGCAAGGGGTGTGGGTTTGATCCCTCATCAGGGAGCTGAGATCCCGCATGTCTCATGGCCCCAAAACCAAAACATAAAACAGAAACAATATTGTAACAAATTCAATAAAGACTTGGGGAAAAAAAAAAAAAAGGCCTTCTTAGGTCTCCTTGCTATTCTCTGAAATTCTGCATTCAGCTGGGTACATCTGTCCCTCTCTTCCTTGGCTTTCACTTTTCTTCTTTCCTCAGCTATTTGTGAAGTCTCCCCAGACAACCACTTGGTCTTCTTGCATTTCTTTTTCTTTAGGATGGTTTTAGTACAATGTTATGAAACTTCGCCCATAGTTCTTCAGGCACTCTGTCTACCAGATCCAATCCCTTGAATCTATTCACCAACTCCACTGTATAATCATAAGGATTTGACTTAGGTCATACCTGAATAGCCTAGCAGTTTTCTCTACTTTCAATTTAAGCCTGAAGTTTGCAATAAGAAACTGATGACCTGAGCCACAGTCAGCTCCAGGTCTTGTTTTTGCCAACGATATAGAGCCTCTCCATCTTTGGCTACAAAGAATACAATCAATTTGATCTCAGTATTGACCATCTGGTTATGTCCATGTGTAGAGTTGTCTCTTGGAGGATTTCTGTTGTGACCAGCGTGTTCTCTTGACAAAACTGTTATCCTTTGCCTTGCTTCATTTTGTACTCCAAGGCCAAACGCTTGTTATTCCAGGTATCTCTTGACTTCCTGCTTTTCCATTCCAATCCCCTAAAATGAAAAGGATATCTTTTTTTGGTGCTAGTTCTAGAAGGTCTTTTAGTCTTCATTCTCCAGGGGATCTTCCTGACCCAGGGATCGACCCCAGGTCTCCTGCATTGCAGGCAGATGCTTTAACCTCTGAGCCACAAGGGAAGCCCATTAGTCTTCATAGAATTGGTCAACTCCAACTTCTTCAACATTAGTGATTGAACATAGACTTGGATTACTTTGATGTTAAACGGTTTGCCTTGGAAAGGAACCTAGATCCCAAGTACTGCATTTCAGACTCTTTGCTGACTATGAGGTCTACTCCATTTCTTCTAAGGGATTCTTGCCCACAACAGTAGATATAATGATCACCTGATTTAAATTCACTCATTCCTGTCTATTTTAGTTCACTGATTCCTAAGATGTTGATCTTCACTCTTGCCATCTCCTACTTGACCACCCCAATTTACTTTGATTCCTGGACCTAACATTCCAGGTTTCTCTGCAATATTGTTTTTTACAGCACTGGACTTTACTTTCACCACCAGACACATCCACAACTGGGCATTGTTTCTGCTTTGGCTCAGCTGCTTCACTCTTTCTGGAGCTATAAGTAATTGCCCTCGGCTCTTCCCTAGTAGTATATTGGACACCTTCTGACCTGGGGGCACTCATCTGCAGTGTCATATCTTTTTGCCTTTTCATACTGTTCTTGAGGTTCTCCGGGCTTCTCAGGTGGCACAGTGGTAAGGAAATCCGCCTGAAAATACAGGAGATGCAAAAGACACAGATTTGATCCCTGGGTCAGAAAGATCCCCTGGAGTAGGAAATGGCAACCCTCCAGTTTTCTTGCCTGAAAAATTTCACGAACAAAGGAGCCTGGCGGGTTACAAATCATGGGGTGGCAAGGAGGCAGACACGACTAAGCAACAGAGCATGCGCACGTGGTGTTCTCTTGGCAAGAACACTGAAATGGGTTGCCGTTTCCACCCCCAGTGGACTATGCTTCGTCAGAACACTCCACTGCGACCCATCCATCTTGGGTGCCCGTGCATGGCCTGACTCATGGCATGACTTCATCGGGTTATGCAAGCCCCTTCACCATGACAATGTGGTGACCCATGAAGGTGTTGGGGACAAGACCATGGTCCAAAAAGATCGCAGTTGGCTAAAAGGAAGGGCAGGTCTAACCCGATTTACATTTAATGGTTCTGCTCTTTGATGGTGGGTCCTCTGCTTTCTCCTTCCAAGAAAGTTTAGCAACAAAAATTATCATGCCATTTCAGAAGACCAAAGAGCATCAAGTTCAAGAGTAGCTGCTTTGGAGTCAGACCTCTTTAGGCAAGTCTCTACTCCTATGAGCCTCAGCCTACCCACATTATAGGCTAAGGATACTTACTACGTCACTGGGTTCTTGTGAGATTAAATGAGATGCAAAAGATGCAAAGTATTTAGCACATTGCTTGCCCAAAATAAGCACTCAACAGATAATAACTATATATAGCTATACATACACACAGTGGCTTAGCAGGAGCATGTGTGAAAAAGACTTGTGGTTTTAATTGACTCCAAGTTCAACATGAGCCAATGATATGATGTGACCTCCAAAAATAACTGATTCAACTTCAGCTGTCTTTAAAGAGCCATGGTAGGCTGAATATGTGAAGCAACAATTCTTGTCAGATTCTACATGGACAGACCACAATTGAACCCTATATTCTGCTCCCAATATCTCACCATTAAAAAAAGAACTTTGTAAACTTAAACTCATCCAGCTGGGAGAACCTAAGACAACAAGAAAACTTAAAACCACGGTCTATGAAGAACTGGACTTGTTTAGCCTAGAGAGAATACTTAAGGGCATCATGACAGCTGTTTCAAATATTTTTAGGACAGTCACATGGGAGAGGAATAAGTGTTGTTCACTGTGAAGCCAAACTGGCTTTAAAAAATCTTTCTACAGGGGTTTGGAAGAGGCACTAATTGACTGAAAATATAAACAATAATAATGAAATAAGAGGTTTCATATTACTTTGAAGAAAGTCTAGTTCATCCTTCAGCCATTTTTGAATGATCATTAGGCGTGGAGGACCATCTCTCAGAAGAAGCCCTTTCCAGAGATTTTGACCATCCTTGTGATTAGGTATACACATCACCACCCCATCTTTAGGGGATGACAATTAAGTAAAGGAAAGGCACTCCAGCAATTTTCTCAGGCTTGAAGGGAGACTAGAACTCACCACTCCATTTTTCTCACTCTTTGCACCTTTACTGAAATCAATGGGCTTTGATGCCCCTTATCTCCTCAGCTAGTCAGCTCATGACAGTCATGAAATTGGTGATGGTTTGGGATAACTTCCCAGCACCCTGCCTCTGTGTAAGCTGTATTTATTTGTATACACTTGATTTTCAAAATTCAATGCCCTAGAAGAGTGTTCAGAGAACATTTTAGGAGAGAGATGCTCTTAGCTACCATGAAACACAGCTCAAATGTGCATGGTTTCTTGAACACCATCTCAGATTCTCATTTGTGCATTGCCCCAAATATTCTCTGTTTTAAAGTAAGCTATATTTCTCAAGGAACCAGAAGCAAGTGATTTGTATTCTGATCACAATACAGAACTTTGATGAGACAGGTTCAGATTTCTCTCACCTGATCACTGAATCTAAATGAGAAAAGATGGAATTCCATTCACAATGCAAATATTGCAGAAAACCAGAAATCATTCTGCCCTATAATCAAAACCAGAAAACTGTTATTGTAGCTCTGCACCATTTCCAGAGACTATTAATTCACTGCAGAGACCCGGTCCTAAAATGAAAGTCTGAGCAGAATGACATTGTTTCTACTAAAGTACCAGTCTGGCTTGTGGCATCATTTCCAAAGATATGGATGAAACTGACTAACAATACCTGATTAATTTGGATACTTTGTACTGGTCACATACTTGTTTCAGAATAAAACATGAACTTCAGTCAAAGCCAAGGCAGAAGTGAAGTAATTAGGACAATGACTGCCCTGGTGACATGCATTAGAGATGCTAAATTAGAGTGCTTTCTTGAGTTAACAGTATATTTTATAATCACTATGAACTTCTTGAAGTAAGTCTAACATTGTGACTGTTGATTCTGAAGTATTTAAAATATTGTTCGAAGTTTCCCTCAGGATTTTATAAATAAATTAATATACATACATATATATATATATATATATATATATTCTTCCACAAAATGTTACTTGGCAGCAAACTTCAAAGGATCTAACAGTGATTTTCAATCGTATTTATTATTAGCCCCACAATCAGCCAACATATTAAAAAGAGCAAAGGCATTAACTTGGACCACTTGAGCACTGGCATCAAGTTTCAAAGTTACAACTGGCTCTTAGAAAGGACAACAGATTTGGTGAAGTTTTGATCTCAATTCTGTTTTGTGTTGTTTTGTTTAATTTCAGTTTTCTACCACTGGTTTCCCAAGTCTCAGACAGCATTATTGCCTCTACAGAAGGGTAAAAATCAAATCAAAATAGTTTAGGTGTTCTTCTTTAAAAAATATTCCCTGGGACTTTATGATTTCAACCTATCTCTCTTTGTTAGTTTCCCTTGGATTTTTTCCTTTGGCTTCAGGATTCATTTTAATATATTATTACATCACTTCTAAAGTTATTAGACATTATAGTGTCTTAAATTTCTGTAATGTTGATTGCTACTGATATAGTAAAACACAAAAAGTATTTTGATAATTATAGGTAGATTATATTACCCTGAATTACAAGTCCTAAGGAAATAAAATTAGTGAGTCAGTAGGTAATGCCCTCTTTTTTTTTTCAGGGTTTCAAATATTAATTTCTAAACATCAACTCCAGTTTTAACTGGAGACACCACTCTTCACCTCCAGTTCTTTCACTTCCATGCCAGAGCCCTGATATGAGTCAGTTTCTAAAGGCGAGACTGAGAAGACCTCTTTGCTCTTATTCCTCAGAGAAGAGGATATTGTTATACCAACAGCCACCTCAATCAAATGCTCTGAAATTCAAAACAACCTTAGTAGCTTTATTCACAGTAGCAGAATGTTGTGCTCTTTCAAAACCAAGGCAGTATCATCAGAGGGTAGGAACATAGACTAGCACACTGGAAAAAAGCAACAGAGAGAGGAATAGGGCTTGAGACTGAAATTGGGAGGAATGTCTGAGGCTGACGCCCTCCTCTGAATAGGACAGATTCAGCTATAGGTATTTGTTTTTCTGTGGTCTCCAAAGAGCCTCAAGTTGCTGTCTCTGATAGAGGCTCTTTCACAACTTCCTCATAGTTTATAAATGCAGTTAGAGTGGTTATCACTGGACGAGAACCAGCCACCACTCTTAAAGCTGGCCAATGGCTAGTTACAAAGTTCATGCAGCATGGTGATCATCCAGGGGCTTAGTGTAAGTTGAGCATATTGAAAAGTATAGACAGAGCTTCAGTTTTCATCTGCCCCAAGGCAAATGCTCAGAGATTCCCCAAGGTCAGGAGAACCTTCCACCAAGGTGGCTCCCACTGACCATGACTTTACAGCCAAGTTTGCAGATTTCTTGGGAGCTTGTCAGGTCCCAATCTTCCCCTGGCTTCTTCATAATATTAAAATGAGGCCTTAGCTCTTCATCTGATTTAAGTCTTGGAATGTGATACTCAATGTACACTAACATTGAAATGAGAACATCTTGAACATTCTCAATTATAAGATGGTAGGGGTAAGACCTGAATCAGCAAAATAAAGGTTAGCACTTTTTCTCCTACTAAAATTATAAGACATTATAAAGTGTGCTGGCAGACAATTCACAGCACTTTATAAGAGCTACAGGTTACATTTTTCAAAGTGTAAATCTCCTGCTTCATTGTTATTACCGACAATGATTTTATTTACTATAGAAATCTACAGGTTGAATCAAGAGGGCAACATTCCATTAAAAATGCAGATGCAGAAACTCAGGCTAGCCCAAAGCCAGTGATTTTCCAGTCATGAATCAAGCCCAGTAGAACATGGAGACCCAACCACCTTCCAGTTCTTCACTGTCTTATTTCATTCATGTTGATGCGGGTTAAGAGCTTTGGTTTATCATGGAAGCAGAAGTGAAAGAGAAGGGAAGCGAAGGCTCTACTGGTCCAAGTAACTTATTCTCGTGCAGAAATATACTTTTGGAAAAGACCATCAAGAGTTTAGATCAATAGAAGTAGAAGATCATGACAATAAATCTCTAGTCTTTGCTCCACCAAAAAACTCAAAGTGACTTGCAGGAAGAAGGATCCTTTGAACCTGAGTTCCATCCCAACTGATGAACAGATCCAATCGTGAAACAGTGTCCCCTTCACCACTACCTCCTCCATCCACATCCAAAAACAGAGAGAAAATGAAGAAGTCTATGGAGTAAAAGAATTTAAAGATGTAAGGACTAAGAATTTGGTGAGTGCTTAATATTTTGATCCACTGAGTTCTCTGGATAAAAGATATCTTTATAAAGTAAACATTGAAACTATTAATACTAATTGCCATGAAGTTCAACTACTGTTTCTCACTTAAAAATATTGCTTTCGGTAGACAAAGAACAAGGTCCTACTGTGTAGCACAAGGAACTATATCCAGTATCCTATAATAAACTGTAATAGAAAAGGATATAAACATATAACATATATTCCATGTTATATATAACATTCCATATATCTATTATATATATGTACGTGTATACCATTGAAACACTTTACTGCACACCAGAAACTAACACAACATTATAAATTGACTATACTTGAATATATAAAATTTTGAATTAAAAAAAAAGATTTAAAAAAATGTTCTTGGGAAACATTTCTAAGCCTTCATTGATCTTGGACTTCACAAGAAAACCTGAGGGTCCTTTTTACATTGAAACACAATAGATCACCTTTACATTTAGTCTGTTGTTTAATTTCAATGGCTTTATCTTTCAAGGTTAGCGATGCAATTTTAGGGCAAGGCCAGTGGGAAGATTATTCAATGCTTTAATTGTCTTTTGTACTTGAAAGCCATACTGAGTGAGCTTGGCCTAGTACTGTGGAGTTGGAATTCGATGATTTCCTTGTAGTGGAAGGGAAAACAATGTTTTTATTTTTTGGCATACAAAGGCTGTGACTAGTTCCATAATGACCACTGCAGAGCAGTGATCTTTCCCTGCATAGAGATTGTCCCTTTAATTCAAGGGGATTTTCATGTAAAAATGACTGTTTTAAAAAGAAAAAAAAACTAAAGATTTCTTTCTCCCAAAGAATCTCATCCAAAAACAAATCAAAACAAAATCTTAAAATAGTTCTTGAAAATATTTTTTTTAAGATCAGATAAAGGATTTGTCAGACTGGGAAGATGTAAAGGAAAATATGTTAAACCATCATGGGACTTTCTAGGAATAGAAAAGCAATGTTGGACTTCTCTAGTGGTACAGTGGATGGGAGTCCGCCTGTCAGTACAGGGGACCTGTGTTCAATCCCCGGTCCGGGAAGAGTCCACTTGCCACAGAGCAATTAAAGCTGGTGTGTCACAGCTCCTGAGCCCACATGCTGCAGCTGCTGAAGCCCCCATGCTCTCGAGTCTTTGCTCCACAACAAGAGAAGACACTGCAATGAAAAGCCCATGAACCACAACAAAGGGTAGCCCCCATGCCCTGCAACTAGAGAAAGTCCACGTGCAGCAAGGAAGACCTAGTGTAGCCAAAAACAAATTATTTTTTAAAAAGGAAGAAGAGCAATGTTGAGCCCCCATTAACAGTCTTCTCTTCTAGCATGGGCTTTAACTCTTGGGGCTTTGTCACAGGCCCAACTGTCTCTCAAGACTAATGTGACACCCAGCACAGGACAAAGTCTGACTGAGGTCTAATTTCTGCAGTTGTAGATTTCCAGTGTACTACAGGGGAATATAGATTGGTTGATGTGTCCACCCCGTCATAAACATTGCAGGCAATCTCTCTCCCCTGACATGTTTACATCTAATTTATGTTATTAGCAAACAAAAAGAAAATTTCAGTGAAACCTCAAACCCACACAAGAACAAAATGCTTGCCTCATATTCACTTACATACATTCACCTGCAAGATGTGTTCCATCCTGGAAGCATTGTGCTTTATAATTTGCAAAAATCTTTTATTCCCATCTTAACAACAGTGACATAGATGGGATGCTAGTGGAGAAGGCCACTACAATTGCTTCCATTTTTTCCCCCAGGTCTAAGGCTCAGACAAGTAATGGTGACTGTTTCTAGGCTCTCTGAGCTAATAAATGATAGAGTCAGGGTTTTAACTTAGATCACCAAGCCCCCACTCCAACTGCCTTAAACCTACAATTCACTTTGTCTCTAATTTTTACTTTTTCTACAACCTCTGGAATTTTCTCCCTATCAGTTCGTTTAATTAAGTCACTTAGTCGTGTATGACTCTTTGCAACCCCATGGGCTGCAGCACACCAGGCTTCCCTGTCCATCTCCAACTCCTAGAGTTTATTCAAACTTATGTCCATCGAGTCGGTGATGCCATCCAACCATCTCAGCCTCTGTCATCCCCTTTTCCCCCTGCCTTCAATCTTTCCCAGCATCAGGGTCTTTTCCAGTGAGTCAGTTCTTCACATCAGGTGGCCAAAGTATTGGAGCTTCAGTATTAGCATCAGTCCTTCCAGCAAATATTCAGGATTGATTTCCCTTAGGATTGACTTGTTGGATCTCCTTGCCGTCCAAGGCACTCTGAAGAGTCTTCTCCAATACCACAGTTCAAAAGCATCAGTTCTTCAGCGTTCAGCTTTCTTTAGAGTCCAACTGTCACATCCGTACATGTCTATTGGAAAAAATGTAGCTTTCACTAGACAGACCTTTTGTCGGCAAAGTAATGTCTCTGCTTTTTAATATGCTATCAAGCTTGTCAAAGCTTTTCTTCCAAGGAGCAAGCATCTTTTAATTTTACAGCTGCAGTCACCATCTGCAGTGAAATTTGGAGCCCAAGAAAATAAAGTCTGTCACTGTTTCCATTGTTTTCCCATCTATTTGCCATGAATTGATGGGACCGGATGCCATGATCTTCGTTTTTTGAATGCTGAGTTTTAAGCCAGCTTTTTCATTCTCCTCTTTCACTTTCATCAAGAGGCTCTTTAGTTCCTCTTTGCTTTTTGCCATTAGGGTGGTGTCATCTGCATATCTGAGGTTATTGATATTTTTCCCTGCAATCTTGATTCCAGCTCGTGCTTCATCCAGTCCAGCATTTCACATGATGTACTCTGCATATAAGCTAAATAATGTACTCCTTTGATGTACTCCTTGATGTACTCCTTTCACAATTTTAAACCAGTCCATTGTTCCATGTCCAGTTCTAACTGTTGCTTCTTGACCTGCATACAGATTTCTCAGGAGGCAGGTAAAGTGGTCTGGTATTTCTACATCTTTAAGAATTTTCCACAGTTTGTTGTAATCCACATAGCCAAAGGCTTTAGTGTAGTCAATGAAGCAGAAGTAAATGTTTTTCTAGAATTCTCTTACTTTTTCTATGATCCAACAGATGTTGGCAATTTGATCTCTGGTTCCTCTGCCTTTTCTAAATTAAATAGACAGATTTGAAGGAATCCAGGCTCCTAGAACCTGAGAGAACCCACATCACAAAATGATGTGAATCGGAAAAGACTTGCATTTCACTTTCTAGGCCCCAAACCATGGCAAGGTCATGGAATTCCCCCTTCTCTCCAAATTTAGTTTAGCTGTGCCTCTTGTGGGCTGCAAATTCCATCTTCTTCCTCCAGCATAAAAACTGAAGCAATTCTGCTGGATGCAGAAAAGCTTAAGGAAAGACTCTCTTCGCCACCAAATGTCAATGCGTGTTCAGTCACTTCGGTCAAGTCCGACTCTTTGTAGCACTGGCCTGTAGCCTGCCAGACTCCTCTGTCCATGGAATTCTCCAGGCAAGAATACTGGAGTGGGTTTTCCTGCCCTCCTCCAGGGGATCTTCCCTGACCCAGGGATCAAACTGGTGTCTCTTATATCTCCTGCATTGTCAGGTGGGTTCTTTACTACTATCACCATGTGGGAAGCCCTACCAAACGTCAATATACCCAACCCAACTCTGGTATATTGCATCAGTCTCTGGAAGTTCTTCAGCCCCTATGGTGAATTTTTCATGTATAGGGCAGCATGACTCTCCCCACAGGAGGAATTTTGAGGACAGAGGAGATATTCAGGTACAAGAAGAGAAGCACTTCTGAAAGAGTTCAGTGCATTCTGATAGCAGAGAGCACCATGATGCTCGTGATGATGTTTCTGAGAGCAGCAACCTAATGCATGAATTTCTGAGGCTCAGCCAAGAGCTAGTATCTAACTCCTTCAGTTTTAAATGCCACACACAGAAAGTTGCTAAAATGGATATGGGAGCCAGGGCCCCCTCCTTCCTCACCACCTGCTCCTTGAGCTCATTTGTAGGAGTTACCCCTGCCAGCAGGACTCTCTGTTTGGACCCCGCTATAGCAGGAGGCAGAGAATGGGCATCCCCCGGGCATTTTTCACACTGTGTTTTTCAAGCTGGCACTCCTAGGGGATGATGAAAAATTGATTAGCTTTTCTAAAGCATAGCTGGAAATGAGTGATGCCAAAGAGCCAAGGTGTGGCAGACCTTCTAGAGACAACTTGTGAGGAATCTCCTGGCCTGCTTAGCATGACAGCCCCAGATGCTGAACTCTATGTTAGTGCACCCCAAGGCAATCACTCGAAAGCTTGCATGAGCCTCATTTGTCAGATTTACCTCTTGATGACTTCCCTCCTAACAAGGAAAAGCAGGCTAGCATGGCTGTGCAGCTCTGTACTTTCAAAAGCAAAGAGAGCCAACCACCAATATCCCCTTAGAAGCGACATGCCTGCCTATCACATAGGAGAAGCATACTGAAATCGGGTAATTCATAGCTAATGTGCAAAATACATTTACATTTGTATAAAGCTGTTCACATTCCCAAGCACTCTTACATTCATTGTGCAATAACTGAAGCAAGTTTCATTAGCTTCATTTGATAACGGAAGATGCTGAAGTCCCAGGGAATTCCCTGGCAGTACAGTTGTTAAGACTTCACGCTTCCAATGCAGGGGGCATGGGTTCAGTCCCTCACTGGGGAACCGAGATCCCACATACGGCACAGCCAAAACGTACTCCCGATCACATGAGACCAGCTGACGGCAAGGCCAGCACTAGAGTTCTGCTCTTCTGATTCGTGATCAGAGGCGACTGCCCATATACGGCATGTGCAATTATTTCTTAACAATATTCAGCTCACGTCTTTATTATCTGCTAAAGGAATTTTTCTCATCACTGTTCTCTCTCACCAGTTGTGCTGCTCCCAGACTCCCACGCATGAAGCGTAGAGCAAAATCAAAGGACACCTCCTAGACAGGGCAGGTGGGTGGGGTCAGAGGCTATCACACATTCTGCTGGTTACCTTGAGGGAACCCTGCTGGGTCTCCTCCCCCATTTCACACTGGCAAGTCCTCAACATACCAAATGAATAGCTTTGGCCTTTTCTGAGCTTTGTTCTTCTGGCCCCCAGAGTGTGCTGGATGTTTTAAGTGGATTGCATGGGAGTGAATGACTCATATGTGGGAAGATAATGAAATTTTGGAAATGAATACCTACGGAAAAGCAGAAAAACTGCAGGCCCTCTGCAGCACTCAAAGATGCTGAGAGCTTATCTGCTGATGCAAGAGAATTACAAGAACTCTCAATCTAGACGTATTAAATAAAGAGGATAGGACATAATACTTTTTAAAATGGTACAGTAATTTGCTTTTTAAAGAGACTCTCTTCTTTTTCCTCTTCTCTCCCTGTCTCCCTCTCTCTGACTAGCTACATACACACATACACACAAACACATACACACACACACAAATGAAGGTACATGCTCAGTAATTCTATTATCAATACAAGATGAGCTCCTCTCCACCTTTCCAAGGGGATTTTAGCATAATGAGTAAGGTAACAATTTTTGAATAACAGTTCTTCAGATTTGAAGAGGGCCTTGTTTCCAGATTATAGACTCAAAGCTTGGGCAAACACTATGCCATTCTGAAATCCTCTCGGCAGCTCCCTGGGAGTGAGCAGCGCCCACAGTCTCCCCCTGCTGCAGTGAGAGGAACCATGGGGAGAGAGGGAGGAGCAGACTTGTGTCAAGGAAAAGTACTAGCCTGGGAGTCCAGAGGACTGGCGGCTGGCTCCAGCCCTGCCTTCAACCAGACGTGCAATCTCCAGCGAGTCCTCTAACCTCTCTGGGACTCTGTGGATCATCTGGCTGCTGAAGAACTCGCCAAGATGATCACCCAGCTCTCCTCCAGCTCTGACGAGTGTAACAAGACATCCAAAACATACAGCACAATTTACAAAGCCCTGTCACATCTGTCTACCCAGTCTTCACCACAACTCATCTAGTGAGTTGAGGAAACTGGGACCCAGAGACAATAAGGGATTTGCTTGGGGATCACATGGGGCTTCCCTGGTGGTGCAGAGGTTAAAGTGTCTGCCTGCAATGTGGGAGACCTGGGTTCAATCCCTGGGTCGGGAAGATCCCCTGGAGAAGGAAATGGCAACCCACTCCAGTATTCTTGCCTGGAGAATCGCATGGACGGAGGAGCCTGGTGGACTATAATCCATGGGGTCACAAAGAGTCAGATACGACTGAGCGACTTCACTTTCACTTTCACTTTGGGGATCACAGAGCTGATAGAAGAGCCAGACTGGAGAACCAGGTTTCTGACTCCAAAGCCATGTTCATGTCATAACCCCAGGCTACCTCTGAAGGAAAGACACCTCCGTGCTTTCATTTCCTGTGACAGAAAAGTGATTTTTTTAAAAGAATAGTTAAAACCAAAAAACGTGAGTTTTCAAGTTTTCCAGTCTAAAAGCAGTGACTTTCCACAGGCCAGATCTTGAGCTACCTCTGGAGAAGAGTAAGGTTTGACCACTGGAAACTAAGGCCCCCTAGAGAAGATCTCTGTGAGATGTGCACAATCCATATCCAATTCCTGCGCATCCAGCCTTGTGTCATGGGGGTGTCCCTGGGAACACTCTCTTTATGAAAATATGTTTAGTAAAGCAACTTATATTTTGAACAAAAGAACCTCACCTGCACTTTAAGATGGTCCTCTTAGAAATTTCTTGCAGAGTTTGAAAAGAAAGAGAATATTTTCTAATCCAATAGCTTTCTACTTGTTCACATTCCTAGCTAAGTACCAGAGCAACTAGGCAGGGCAAGGGAGACTTTGACCAAGGGGAACAAATGGGAGCAGCTCCCAGCATCATGCTATTCACCACCCTCGAGGACGGAAGCACTCAGTCCTGCAGCTGCTGGAAGCATTGATAGTTGGGTGTTGCTAGCTCATAGCTGAGCCCTCACGTCAGGGACTGTCTAAACTGAAGACAGCTGCCTATCCCAAGGCCAAGACTCAATCCCCTGGAGCTGCCTAGGAAGTAGCATTTCTCATCAGTACACAACAGTGTAAAAGCCTGGCCTTTGTGCTCCAGCTGCAGATGATGCTGCAAGGTCAGACGAGCTCTAGAGCATCACCATGGGACTGGCTACAGCATCTGTAGTGGCTGCATCACAGCCCAGCTACCCCTCTACAGATCCCACTTCCCTCACTCCCTCTTAAATACACTGCACCCCAGTCTCCATCGCAGAGTCTGCTTCCTGAAAGCCTGACCTGCCACACATCTTCCTTTCTATCTCTCTTGAGCCCACAGAATGTCTAAAATCCCCATTTCTTTTTTGTTAGTTGTCAAGAGCAACAGTCCTGGTAAGCACTCCAGCGGTGGAACCCAACATTGAGGAGGATGGAACAAGGCTGTGTGTGAATGCTAATTCACAAACAAATGAATTATTCACAAATACTAATTCACAAACAAAATCACAAATGATTTTGGAAATTGGGAACAGACTTTCAAAATGAGGTCATACAAAGAACAGGTGATTTGGCAGAAGAAACAGCATATAGAGAAACTGATGTTACATAGTAAATTAAGAGGAAATTCTACCATGTACGCAAGGACATCAACCAGGAAAAAATAAAGCTCTCTCTGACTCCCTCCTGAGGGCTCATGGTCTCAAGCCAGGCAGTACTTGCTGCAGTCTGAGCAAGCATCGCCTCTACCCCTTGTGAGCAAAACAGTGATGACTTCCCTAACAGTGTATTTTCTGCTTGAACTCTCTGCCCTATATTTCAGGGCATTTGTGTTCATGATTCAGTGAACTTACTCTACCCCCAATAAAGAAAGTAGATCATTCAGTTATAAAATCTGAATAAGTCTGCATAAAGCTAGCTATATTCTAAATCATAGTCAAATCATCATAAGCATGTCCATGTATGCGTGTATGCATGCCCAGTCAGGAATGGAGTCAAAGACAGATATCAGAACAAAAGAAATTTGTAGTGTGCTTCTTCTTATTCAGTCACTCAGTCATGTAACCCCATGGACTATATAGCCCGCCAAGCTCCTCTATCTATGGGATTCTTCAGGCAAGAATACTGGAGTGGGTTGCCATGCCCTCCTCCAGGGATCTTCCTGACCCAGGGATCAAACCCATGTCTCCTGCACTGCATGCAGAGTCTTTACCACTGAGCCACCAGAGAAGGTCTACAATCAACAGAGTTTATCAGAATCTAATGTTCTTGGACAACCAAACCATCCCCGCTGTAGGCAACACAACTAAATCAAAGACCGTCGTCGTGCACAGGATTTTACCATTGGATGATGCTGTCTGACCTCTGAGACTCCACAGTTTTAACCATAAGTTGGCAAGTATGGGGAAAAAGACTGGAAGAAGAAATGCCATGTTAGTTTCTAACAATCAGGTCATTTCTAACTTGATTGTAAAAATGTTAGGTACAAATTGTGACATACAATCTGGAGAGAGCTCTGAGGTGGAAGTCTGATTTTGTCCTCAAATTTGAGGGTTGTGCATATTTTTTCAGGTAGCCTGAGGAATTCACACTGAACTGAATTTTCAGAGCAAACCGTCTAAGTGCTTGTCCAAAAAAGCATCAACATCCACAGTCCCTCCAGCTTTTCTGCACAGAGACATATGGATATTCCCTGAAAATACACACAGTGATAATATTAAAGGGGCAGGAGAAGGGAGGGAATATAATGAATTATTTCTGTAAGTCAGATCCACTACCAATGTTGTCTTCTCTCTAAATGTGACCTTATGACTTCTGGTTGGCCTAATGCAATATATAACTACAGAGTGATTGTCTGTTGAATAACAGGTTTAATGGTTAGTTTTGAACAACTGGAGTTCCCCACAGAGGACTGAGCACAGAAAAACAGGGTTGCATGTCAATGAAAATGCAAGACAACAGAGAACAAGAAGGACCAATTAGGAGAAGCACTTGGAATTAGTATCGCTCAGGACCCCAGCAGGATCATCCATGAGGATGATCCAATGAGGGACTGGTTATGCAAGCAGACAGGACACAGGAGTAGTGCAGAAGCCGCAAGCAAGGATCTGTGGCGCTGCTGCTGCTCCTAGAGCTGAACAGACAGAGGAAGGAGCACTTACTGGAACCCAAAACGAGAAGGGCTGAGGAGAAACATAATGTACGAGAAGAAACGAACTTTAGCCCAGAGCAACAGCCAGCCTGAGCTGATTCCACAGGGAGAAGGCAGGAATAATACCCCCTTCCATTTCCATCCTCTCTGTAATCTGTTGCTCATCCTCTCTCATTGGCCAAGATCAAATAAAGCCCCCTTCTGTGGTCCAAACAGGTCAGACTCCTGGCCAGAGAGCAGGTAGAAAAAGAAACCCTGGTGAGGCAAAAGTGGATATACCCCATTCCAAGAAAGAGAAGATACCTGGGATACAAGGTATCAAGATTTGAGCATGAGCATCCTTTTTCCCCTTTCATTCCAACCTCTGATAAAAATTTTAAAAGCATGAGATAAGATAAATTAAGAAAATTTTCCTGGAAGTAAGTCTTCAGCTGCATTCCATGAAAAATGGGGACATGGCTAGGGGATAGTCAAGAAAATCACAGCAAGAGGTTATTGATGGAAGAGGTTATTGGTATTGCGGTCATCTTCATCTGCTCTATCAAATATAGCACAAACGCATCACTGTTAATCTATCAAATACAGCAAAAACCATGTGCTATCATCTTCCACATGGGTTTTGCTATATTTGAAGGCAAACACCCCAGTGACAGGGAGGCCACATTTTACTGACTCCAATAATGCTACATTCAGAACCATGGCTATCTGCAGGCAATCTGTTGATCTTCTAGAGAACAGAGGATGGAAAAATCCTGCTTCACCACTTGTAGGACCAAATATGTTCCCAAAGTCCTGGCTCTAGAATCACGTAGGCCTAGTTTGGTCTGCATCGTGGCTCAGCCACAAAAATAGCTGGATGATCTTCGGTCAAATTCTGTAATCTCACTCAGCCTTAATGTCCTTATTTAAACACCAGCTCCTCCTTGCCTCATGTCACAGTGAAAGAGAATAATGTATCTGTATTAAGAAAAGTCCTTTCATTGCAAATCTGATTCTGATTTGCATCTGATTCTGGCTGGGAAGGTAGGAGGGAAGAAGAAAAAGAAAAGTAGAGAATTTGTTGAATACCTCGATAGTCAAGGAAGAAGGGAAGAAAGAGTGGGTTAAAATGCTCATATCACACACAGACCTCCCCATAGTTCTTATGGTTTCAAGCTCTGTAGATCTCCGAGAGAACGGTAAGTAGCACCACTCTGGGATCCCAGCAATAGCAGGGATGCCCATTCTTTCTGGAACACGTGACTATGTGGCTCCATTTCAATGGTTACAGTCCCCAGCCTCCTCATTGCCAATGCAAATTCCAGGGGGAGAGAATTTCATTGGCTCAGCATGGATCAAGTCAATCAACTGGGTAAACCAACCATGGGATGGGGAGAGGCCCCAACAGTCGTGTGGGGCACACGGCACTGTGAGTCCACCCTCGTGTGTCTAGAGGGAGGTCCTGGGGAAGGAGGAATCTGGATGAAGCATGCAGCCTCCACTATCTAGAGAAAGGCCACAGTATTGGGGACCCATCACACAGAAGTCCTCATGAGCTGTCAGCTATTATTATTTCAATGATTATGATAGAGATAGCATTTAGAAATTTCAGTATCTTTTCCCTGGAGAGCTGTGGTACACCATTAGCTGTTGCTGCTAATATCTATAATTTTTAAATTTTGGATTTATCTTATATTTCTTATTAGATTATAAATTCATGGAGAGAAGAGACCATTATATTTCCCACTTTCTCTTATATATCCTTGTTTTCTAATGCTTAAAAAACAGTAGGTGCCCAAATAAATGTGGTCTACTCCCTAAATCTCACTGATCTATACTTATATTAGAGCTACTGTGACCAAAATATGTCCCCATTTGCCTTTCCTTAAAACCCAAGACATAAAATCAATGTCCACTCAGTGAACTAAAAGTTTAGAGTCACACTCAAAGAAAACTCCTCATATTTCAATTTGAAGAAAAAAATTAACTTATCATATTCAACCCTGCCCAACATTTTCAGTTATTGAAAGTGGCTTACAATAAATATATCTGCTGCCAATTCTGATCCAATAGTAGGAGCTGTCTGGGCTTATGTTGAAAAGGTTCATGAGAAAAAGGCTGAGACAAAAAAATGCCATAATTATTAATGTCTGGCATGGACACAGGATTGATTAAGTTTGTCCTCAGTTTTTAGATAACTTGAGAACTGATTTAAGGCAGATGATGTGAAGGTAATATTTATGTAAATAAATATTTATTTACATAAATATTACCTTACTATTAGACTTATCATCATCTTTGTAATTATTTAACTACTAGAACAAGAGATAATTATCAAGAGTACAGTTAACTGATTTGTTACTTATCCTTTAAAGTCATGATTTCCAAATCTAGCATTTAAGTGATGATTGTGTATGTATAGCTATATTGTGTATCATTTAAACTTGGTCCAGTACATAAACAGAAAACTCAACTCAAAAAAATTTGAATGAGATAGAGATTTGCTGTATTTTTCTCTCCCATAGAAGTCCCAAGATAGGCAATCCAAGGCTAATATAGAGGCTCCAAAGTCATTAGCAACCTGGCTGTCTTCTATCTTTGCATTCTACCTTCCTCAATCAGAGGCTTCCATCTCAAAGCTGCCTCATTGCCCACGACAGCTGCTGGATCTCCAACCATCATATTTGTATTCTAACCAGGAAGAAAAAAGAAAGGAGAAAATTGCTAGTGGAAGTGTTTTCCCAATGAGTCAGCCCTATTTAAAATAGATTTCCCAGAAGCCCCACTTGATGACTTTCAATTACCTCCCTCTGACCATGTCAAGCAGTAAGGGAATGTGGGAACCTCTCTTTTCAGCAGAGCAAATTGTAATTTGGGAGATAGGGAGAATGGGTATTTTGGTAGGCGACTAATGATCTCTGACACAAATTCTTTATTAGAAACATGCTGTTCTAAGTCCTAGGTGATTCCACTAGACAATACATTCCTTGGAAGCAGGGACCTAGTCTATTTTGTTCACTATACCCCCTCATCCCACCCTACCCCCAAGCCCCCAGCACCCAGAACATGGCATAAACAGTTAACCAGTGAATAAGAGACCAAGTCACAATGAAAACCCAAACTTTCCCCAAAGCCCAAATACCTCCCCAAACCTCCATGCTTTGAGGTTCTGTACAAAGAGGTAAATGGTAGAGCTTTGAAAGAAGTTAGAAAGATAGATAAGAGGTTAAGTAGTTATAGTCCTGGGCTTCCCTGGTGGCTCAGACAGTAAAGAATCTGCCTGCAATGTGGGAGACCTGGGTTCTATCCCTGGGTCAGGAAGATCCCCTGGAGAAAGAAATGGCAATCCACTCCAGTTTTCTTGCCTAGGGAATTGCATGGACAGAGGAACCTGGTGCGCTACAGTCCATGGGGTTGCAAAGAGTTGGACACAACTGAGCCACCAACACTAACTGACAGTCCTGGATGTCTTTTCACACCAGAGCTTTTAAACACAGATCCCATAAGGGGCCCTGTACAGAGAGCAAGGAGTGGAAGAGACTCAGTGGAAGAGTACACAGTTCAGTTCAGTCGCTCGTTCTTTGCAGCCCCATGGACTGCAGCACTCCAGGCCTCCCTGTCCATCACCAACTCCTGGAGTTTACTCAAACCCATGTCCATCGAGTCGGTGATGCCATCCAACCATCTCATCCTCTGTTGTCCCCCTCTCCTCCCACCTTCAATCTTTCCCAGCATCGGGGGCTTTTCAGATGAGTTGGTTCTTCACATCAGGTGGCCAAAGTATTGGAGTTTCAGCTTCAACATCAGTCCTTCCAATGAATATTCAGGACAGATTTCCTTTAGGATGGACTGGTTGGATTTCCTTGCAGTCCAAGGGATTCTCAAGAGTCTTCTCCAACACCACAGTTCAAAAGCTCAGCTTTCCTTATAGTCAAACTCTCACATCCATACATGTCTACTGGAAAAACTATATCTTTGACTAGACAGACCTTTGTTGGTAAAGTAATGTCTCTGCTTTTTAATATGCTGCATAGGTTTGTCATAGCTTTTCTTCTAAGGAGCAAGTGTCTTTTAACTGCATGGCTGCAGTCACCATCTGCAGTGACTTTGGAGCCCCCAAAAATAAAGTCTGACACTGTTTCCACTGTTTCCCCAACTATTTGCCATGAAGTGATGGGACCAGATGCCATAATCTTAGTTTTCTGAATGTTGAGCTTTAAGCCAACTTTTTCACTCTCCTCTTTCACTTTCATCAAGCTCTTTAGTTCTTCGATTTCTGTCATAAGGGTGGTGTCATCTTTTCACCTGAGGTTACTGAGAATTCTCCTGGCAGTCTTGATTCCAGTTTGTGCTTCATCCAACCTGGCATTTCACATGATGTACTCTGCATACAAGTTAAATAAACAGGGTGACAATATACAGCCTTGACAATATACTCCTTTCCTGATTTGGAACCAGTCTGTTGTTCCATGTCCAGTTCTAATTGTTGCTTCTTGACCTGCATACAGATTTTTCAGGAAAAAAATCTGAAAAAATTTTTCAGGTCAGGTGGTCTGGTATTCCCATCTCTTTAAGAATTTTCCACAGTTTGTTGTGATCCACACAGTCAAAGGCTTTGGCGTAATCAATAAAGCAAAAGTAGATGTTTTTCTGGAACTCTCTTGCTTTTTAGATGATCCAGCAGATGTTGGCAATTTTATCTCTGGTTCCCATAGAAAAACCACAAAAGGACAGCTAAGGGGTACAGAAAAATAAGCTAAATCGGCCAACAGATTGGAGGAATGAGCCTGTTTTTAACCTCTTCTAGTTATCACACGCATCATCCTTGATTGTTTTGTAAAGGTTCTCACTTTTTGTTTAATTGTTGTTATTTAGTATTACGGGGTGAGATACTAGAAAAGAAGAATTCGTGTGAATAAACCATGGAGGACAAACTCACTATTCTCTGAATACTCACTAAAGGGGGAATCACCAGCGTTAGCAGCATCTCTGTACAGTAACTATTACAGGCTGAGGAATCACCTTAGAACATGTCTTCTTTGAAAATGAAAGTCAATACAATACTTCTAAATGTGGCTTTTTAAAACCTGAGAGCTTAAAACTTTGTACTCCTCCCTTCTGGTCATAATTATCAGGTGTTTTCTCTTGAATGCCACAAGGCTGCAGAGGAGGACTGCATAGTCAGCTCTCCGTATCCATGGGCTCCACGTCTGCCAACTCGGAGGGCAGACTCTACTACGCCATTTTATATAAGGGACGTGAGTGTTAGCAAATTTTGGTATCCAGAGGGGATCCTAGAACCAATACCCGACAGATACCAAGAGATAACTGTACTCAGGACATGCTGGTTGCCCACTTAATCCAGAAGTCATGCAAAGTTAAAGATGGGAAAAGCATTGGGAAATATTGATACCATTGGCCCAAATTGTTCCACAAGTCTAAATGTCCTTGTGGCCAAAGCACTGGCCCCAGCTCTCTGGGATTATCTGAACAATTTGATACTCACCAGATTTTATTTTGCTAACAATAATTTGGCCAGAATTCTCTTTCCGATTATAGCTTTATAGATGTTTTGCAAGGTTCTTGAAATAGGAACAAATTTGATTTATGTAGTGGAACATAACATCGGCAGTTGATTTAATTATGGGGCAGAAATGCATATGGAAATGTTTAAAAGAAATTTCCATTGTCAATTAGTTTTTGAAAACAAAGAACACTCAAATTTTTAATTATAAAGAGATGCACAGTAAACATGAAAGGATACTTTAAGATCAGCAATATATAATTTATTTCCTTCATTTATTGGTACTCCCTCCCCCACCCCCTAAGAAGTATTACTGTTAAAATGTGTCCAAAATATTTTATTGTCTATTTATTTCCCAAATTGAATTATAACCTGATGGATTAGTTTCATTAAAAAGTTACAAAGAGTTGAGAAAATAATTCAGTAATATTAGAAATAATAAATATACCAATGCAAATAAAATAATAAAGATAAGTGAAAAAGGAAGCAAAATACCCAGAATACCATAATCTGCTTGCTTCTTAATGCCCCTAAACCAAGTGATTCATAACCAATTTCAAGAAGAGTATTTTATATTTAATTAATTCCTTATCAATTAGCTTTTGGTTTCTTTTAGTTTCCTTAGAAGTTAAGGGTCAAAGGTTCAAGCATAGCAATTCCTGACTTCTGCCTTTGCACTTTAAGACAGCCATTACTTAGTACCATTTTCCCTAAAGAGCCCTTAAGCACTTGATGGCACAGTTGTCTGCACTTCATTCATTTCCTAATGAGAAAAATATGTGTGTGTGTTGGTCACTCAGTCATGTTCACTCTTTGTGACCACATGAACTGTAGCCTGCCAGGCTCCTTTGTCCATGAGTCTTCTCCAGGCAAGAATGCTGGAATGGGTTGCTTTACCCTCCTCCAGGGGATCTTCCCAACCCAGGGACTGAACCCAAGCCTCCCGCGTTGCAGGCAGATTCTTTACTATCTGAGCCACCAGGGAAGCCTGAAAGTATAATTCTAAATATACTGAGGTTTCTAAGCACTTTTTGTTTAAGAATTTCCAGTTATGCCTTGCATGCTCTGCCCATTCCCAATCCAACCTCCAGGCCATGAGAATTCTGGCAGAAATGGTTTTAGATGCCATTATTAATATTTGTCAGGTCATGAAATCCATGCATTTTAGAGCTTGAAGGAAACTGATAGGTTTGAAGATCTATTTGGTATTCTGAGATCTCCAGCCTGATTCTCTTTGACTTTTCTCTGGGTATCGTTGAATATGTAATCCTATTCATTACCTGGACCATATCATTTCATAAACATTCCAAATGAATATTTTCTGATCTACCCAGTGTGCCATTTACTTCACCTTTTGAAAGGTAGATTTATGAAAGAGAAATATACACTGTTTTAGAAAATTTGGTCTGAATTTCCCAGCACATTTTTAAGCACTCCAAGGTTATAGTCCAAATATGACCATATGCCTCCCCATACCCCGTGAAACCCTAGAAGCATCTAAAACTCTATTGCTATACTAACAAACTACCTCCAGCATTCATCCAGGAAACCAAATCTAAATTATCATAACTCCTGGACTGGAAGAAAATGACATTTAAATCACTATCTCTCTAAAGAACTTCTGCTCTCTTACTGTTTATGGACTTATTTTTAAAATACACTTGTAAGTGATAGCCTACTGTGAGCTCCCACTGAAGGCCTAGACATAATTTTCAGCAAATCTATTACTTAGACTGAAAGTCAACTTTGTTACAATAGTGCTATTCTAATTCAAACCACAAATTCTTCTCTAAAATAAAGTCCTCTCTCTTATGTCTGCAGGAAAAGAAAGTGCATTCTGTACAGGTTAAAAACCCATTGATTTCTGAGCATCTGACAACTCAATTCTCTTTCAAACACCCACCAAAACCCTAGCCCCTCCACAAAAGATCCCATATTTTGGAGGCAGTGATGTCCAAGGCTATACCAAATTGGATGGCTACCAATCCATAGAGGCCGGCACCACACTGTGCAAAATAACACACTTAAAGGAAAAACTATTATTTTGCTCAATAATTTATCTTATTTTTGTTTCATGAGAATTTACCTTGATTCTGTAGCACATGACATATAAAGATACTATATTTATTTTGTTTTTCTTTACACTGGGTTCTGTGTTCCTCACTAATTACAGCAGTTCCAACTCTTAAAGAACCCTCAAAGCATTACTTTATGAGGTTTCTCACATAGAAGGATATTTTCAAAGATTAACTTTAAATCTCCTCATTCTTTAACTTGGGAAAATCAAAGCAAATTGATAAATACCCACAAATAACTATTGCTTACTCACTTACAACTCCTTGGCCCTCTCTATTTCTCTAAATGAACTGAATATAACTGACAGGGAAGAGGCAGGGGTCTTATTTAATGGGAGTGGACTGTTGCTTACAGATTATTTCAATAATCTGAGTGATCAAGAAATATAAGAATATGACATACATGCTCCACTGGAAGGATATAATGATTTTATTTGTCAAAGAATCTTGATGACTGTGTCTCTAGTACCTGGGAAAGACTCAGGTTCTGGAGTCTAACTGCATGAGCTCAGATCTCAGCTCCACCTCTTCTACGAAGACCTGGATTTTCTGACCGGTGAAATTGGTACCATCATCACAGTAACATACCTTGTCGGGCTATGGTTAGGATTAAATGAGAGAAGATGACAGTTTGGGCAGAGGAGGTGGGAGGGGAGGGTGAACAGGGACCTCTCTCTATTTACTTCTTTTTTCACACTCTGACTTCTGAGTATCTCTCACTGTTATTGTTTTCCTGCTGCTCTCTCAATTCAGGGTCTAATTGCGAACATCACAGTGCAGAGAATTGCCCTGTCGTACCAGCATTTACTCCCTGTACAGTCAGTGGGCCTTAAGGTGAACTCACGTGATTTGGAAAACCCTATCCATTTTATTTCATCCGAAGCTTGAAATTTTTTGTAAAATATTGGGTTTCACACAGGCTAGGGCTCTTACTGGATGAGGCCTTCCAAGGCTCCATGTTGGAATATTACCTAGTTTTCTATTTCTAGCCCAAGTCTATTGACAGTCATATTCATAACCACAACTTTACAGACAACTTACAGTTCTAGCTGCCATTACTAAGGGCCTCCTATGTGCCTGATACTCCATTTGCCACTCGCTTTACATGATACTACAATATGGACATTTGTTCTGCTTTTGTTTAACTTGCAGGGAACTGAGACTTGGGAACTTAAATAAATAACTTGCCCGAGACCACACAGCTAGGGACGGGCCAAGCTGGGCCTCAAAGTAAGGTCTGAGTACAAACAGGGCAGAGAAGGCAGACAGATTCCAACTTACGTGCCCAAGGCAATGCGCTGGTGTCGGGGCAGGGCTGTGTTAAGAAGCATTTTGGGGTTGGGCCAAGGCTCAGGGGAGAGAGTGCTGTTAACAACAGATGACGTCTTCCAGGGGCTCCTGCAGGGAAAAAGGTAGAGGGTGGTAGATGCCATGCTGCCTCCTGAACACATGGCAACCCTTAACCACCTATTTTCTACACACAGAGAAAAGGGGTGAATTTGCCTCCTTGGAATACCTTCTAGTGCTTTTCTGTCCCTTTTCATCAGAGAAAAACATCTCATTTTTGAAACCTTTAACCCCCACAGAAGCCTTCCAGAGCAGTTCCCTTTGTTGAGTGCAGATTTTTCATCTCCTGGGCTTCAGGGAGACCAGCAGTAGTTTGATTTCACAATCTCTTCTCGAGCAGGGTATCTTCCCTCCCTCTGAACATTTTGATGTCCAATTTTCTGACATTGGAGCCTACCTCCAATTGCTTAATCTCTCTGCAATGTAATTTCCTTGCCTATATTTTTGTTTTCATATTTTTAAGTGTTATTGAATTTGTCATCATATTGCTTCTGTTTTTACGTTTTGGTTTTTCTGCCACAAGGCATGTGCAAACCTAGCTGCCCAGCCAGGGATCAAACCCACACCCCCTGCACTGGAAGGCAAAATCCCAACCACTGGACTGCTAGGGAAGTCCCTACCTATCATCTTAAAAAGTTTATTGGGTGGGGTGGGTGAGGGGGAGGGTACAGAGGTGGACAGCGGTTCTCAGTACTCCCTGCTATCAGAGTCACCTAAGCAGCTTTATAAACATGCCCATGTCTGGGCCCCAGGCCAGATCAGTTGGATCATCTCTGGAGCTGGGGCCCAGAGATCAGCTTTATTAAAAGCTCCCAAATAATTCTAATATACATCCATCCAGGGTAGAGAATCACTCAAGTACTACTGAATAGTAACATGCAAGATATCAACTGACATCATCAGGTAAATAAACTTGCTAGGCTTCGGTTCACTTTCATGTCTCTTGCAGAGGCTAACTAGTTCCTTTAAATACTTATCTGCAAGTGTTTTAAAACACAAATTTCAGACAACTTTGAAATACTTTGGCTTTCTTATGAAATAGTTAGGTAACTATACTGTTGGATTTATTAGCCTTCCTCCTTTACAATGTGTAGTGCTCTGATTTGGTTTATAACTTACTGTGTTTGCTAAATCAAGTGTTTGTCAAAGTGCAGTCTTTGGACCATCTATATCAGAGCCACCTGAGGTGACACGTTTTTAAGGCAAATGAAGATTCCCAGAGCTATTTGAGGCCTACTGGATCAGAGCCTCTGGAGGTGATGCCTGAGAGTCAGTGTTTTTAAGCAGCATCTACAGCAGTTTGCTAGCTTGCTAAAATGTAAGGGAAGGAACTCCCTTCTTCTTAGATTGGTTTGTATGGTAGGTACCGTTGCACCACAGCACTAGACGCACACGGGAGTTTAATAAGCACTCTCTGATAACTGTCATGATGAAGCATACAAAACACTGACTGTAGCATTTGCACACAGGTCTTACATTGCTTTTTTTTAAAGCATACTCTTCCATTTTTACTTATGTCTAAGCAAACTACTCTTTAGTTGAAGATACTGTTAGGTTTGTGCTTTTATTTGCTTTTGAGTGTTGCCTTCCTTTTTCATCAGTTCTGTTGAATTCATACAGATCTTAAAATTAGGAACAACAGTTGCTCTCTGCTGAGCTTCTCTATAAACAGGTTTATCCTCAAGGTCTTCTTCCCTGCTGCGGAACCAATTACCTAGGAATTGGGTAGACAAATCATGTGGTCCTGGACCCAGGTTGAAAAAAAGGAGTCTCAATCTGATGTACAACTCTCCACTGAGCTCCTCAGAGCTTAGCCCTGGTCCCTGGATTCCTCAGTCCTGATTTTTTTCTTACAAAAATTATCTAGTATTTGGTTCATAAAGCCCAGTCATCATTAATGAATCAATGGATATAAAATCTTTTTAATACCTGATATAAAAGCCCCATTTCACGTACAAAACAACCCTTCTTATTGCATTAGAACTAGAGTGATTTGTGTTGGTAAATCTAAAATTCAATTATGATATTTTATAACAGGTAGATTTCACCATAGAGGCTTTTGGAAACTGAAATTCATGTGCAGCTGAATAAGTGATGGCCAGATATGGGTTTCATAAAGCATGTTTTCTTCAAGGAGGAAAGTTGTCCTCCTTGGGTTTTATGATCATTCTAAACTAGGGATGATTTGTAATGATGTCAAAGGCTGGCTTTCTCTAGAAGATGAATAGCCACCCATAGCTGACTCCGTGAGGTCATATTTTCCTGTTCCTAATGATTCCCAGGATGATTTTGAGTCACTTTTGTAGTCTTGAACAAAATATAGTTTTCTGAATGACCATTTTTACTTTATATGATATAAAGCAAAGAGACTAGATCTTTAACAGTATGAGCTACATGGGCATCCAAACACATTGCCATTAGCCACCAGATTCACCCATTCAGAGGCCCTTGGTTTCAGTTCATGTGCACTTGAGACAAACAGAAGCTGGTTTAGGACAAAATGAGCTCATTCTCCTGGACAGAGGAAAAATTCAGTCACTCATGTACAGTTGGTTCTTCAGTACAACCATGAAAGCTTTATCTACTTTAGAATTCAAATGTCAACTCTGGAATGCTTTAGAGGTAATAATAGTTTCATAGTCAGCCTTCCTAGAAAACGCTGGTGAGGCTGTCCGTCGTCTGTATCACAAACAACAGCAAACATTTTGCGGCATTGTGTACCGGGCATTTTGCAAGCGCTTTACATGCATTATTTCATTCCGTCCCTCCAGCAAGTCCTGGAGTAAGTACTCTTTGTGATCCTGTTTCGTAGAAGAAATTAAAGCACACAGCTGTGCCCCAGGTAGCCTCAGTTAAAGTATAGTTCAAGCAGGTCTTTCTGACACCAGAGCCTGTGCTCTGACGGCCCATGAATTAGCTTCTTTAAGAAAACAATAACATTATAACAACTGATATTAATGGAATGCTACTATGTGCCAGATGAGTTAGATGTACTTTACCTGTCATTGGTCACTTTTTCAGAAATTATTATCACTGTTTTGCAAAGGAGGAAACTGAAGCTGAGAGAGTAAATTGACCAAAGTCTCACAACCAGGAGGCAGAACCAGGTTCACAGGGTGGGGCTGCATTGACTGGTCAGTGCCCATCTCCCAGTCTTCCATGCTGTTATGGCTATAGAATGTCTCTGTGACCGTGGCACAGAGAGAGTCAGATGGTCACTGATATCCAGCCATCTCTCCTGTGCACACAGGAGCAGGGCTCTGACCTGGGCGGGGAGGTCTCTAGCAGCTGAAACTGGACATGGGAGAGGAGCTAGGGTAAATGCAAAGTTGCCGTGCAGGGACCCAAGGAAAGGGCAGAGTTGAATGCAGGGTTGGAGGCAACAAAGAAATGTGGGGAAGGGACGACGGACAGACTCAAAGTGGTTGGGCAGAGAGGAACCACTAGGTCCGAGGCAAAGGAGCTTGCATGAGCAGCATTTACAGAATAGGCGGTTTAGGGAGACAGCCAGAGAGAGACCCTGAGGCCTGGGAGGGCAGCAGCAGAACCCACGCGTGATCTGGAGGAAGGTGGTCAGAGAGTCAGTGGAGGAGGGGGAGGGATGAGATCTTGCCAGTGACCTCATCAGACTCCTGATAAACCGAGTTAACCCATCCCCCTCTGAATAAAAAGCACGGTCATCGTGAACTTTACTTGTAATCTCTGCCCTACAGAGACAGATAAAGAAGTCTGTCCTTCTCCCTCCCAGAACTTGCTGACATTCCCGTTTCCCATTTACCCAATTTACTTTGACTAGAACAGCCATCCACTGAATTCATTAAGGGTTTTTGTTGTGAAAGTGTCTTGACTCTGGTTAGTGTCTTCAATAAAACATGTCTCACTTTGTTCTCTCTCAGTCAGTCTCCCTGGACACCCCACGTAATCATCCTTTTGTAAACAAAGCAGGCTTTGAAGCCACTAGGAGGCCTGCAAGGCGGAGAGAGATGAGAATGAGCTACAGGCTCCCTGGTGGAAACCGGAGACTGGAAATCTTTCATAACCTTCACTGTTTTTCCTGATTATGAAAGTAGCAAGTGTTCATTGTAGAAAATATATGAAAGCACCAAGAAAAAAAAACTGTTATCCAACAGAGATAAGCAAATATAACATCTGGTTTAGAGTATTTCGGTTTTAGAGCACTACATATATGTGAAACATTTTTAATGTTCAAGTATTGTTATGTGAAATTTTATTTCCTTTTTTTCTTTCACTTGATGTAGAGCAAATATATTTCCCCATGTCAAGTCAATATTTAGCATATGAATTTATAATGACTACATATTAGACCATCCTGTTGGATTTCTGGTGTTCATATTTCAGGATTTCTTTTTTGCCTTCTTATATCAGGCTGTTATGCTTGCTCTGTGGTTACATATTCAAACCCTGCCTTATTGTTTCCTCTTTATGCTTTCTTTATTTTCTAATACGTGTAAGTTGATTTAATATAGGTATACATTGTGAAATGATTGTCACAGTTAAGCTAATTAACACAGTTATCATCTCACATAGTAACCACTTTTTTTTATCAACAAATGTCATTGTCTTCTTTTTCTTTAGAGTGACATAATGAAATTGACCCCTTTATGCTTTCAGAAATTTATAACACTGGTCCTGAGACCCCCAAAAAAAGCCCTGCTAAATAAGCACTAGAAAATAGAAATTCTGTTTTGTCTTGAGCTCTGCCATCAATTCCCTAAATGGCTGCAGCCAAATCCCTCTTCTCTGTGTGTCATATTCCACATCCGTCATGCACTGTCTAATTTAAACACACAACACGTTAGTAAATGAGAGGATTCTACCTGGCTGCCGTGGCACTGAGCCACAGAAGAGCTGGCATCTCCTACAGAGAAACGCCTGCAGTGGCATGGGCCCTTTTTCATTTAATCTTCCCAACATCCCACTGAGGTTAAGAACTATCATTATTCACACGCAGTAGAAGCGGAAACTGAGGCTCAAGGAGGCTAGGTAACTTGGCGGGGACCTAGCAAGTAACAAGTTGGGGTTCAAGCCCAGCTTGAGCTCATAATCACTGGCAGCATCTATTGCTATTACTGGAGTAAAGCACTCCACCCCAAAGAGTCCAAGCTCTGCAACCACATCCTGTGAGGGAGCGTAATGACCAACTGCTTTTCAAAGATAACACATCTGCACATTTTAGAAGCCAATGGGAGACTGTCCATGAGGCAGATTTTCTTAAATGTCCCAATGAAGTAGGAAGTACTGAAACCAGATGTGTGACACAGGAAAGAAAAATGGCTCTTCAGACCCTGGAAAATTGAGACAACTCAAGGATCCAATTTTTAGAGAGTCCCCATTTCCGAGGGCCCTGGTCTTCATTATCTTTCCTGAGTATTTTAATCACAAAAGCATGTAGCTCTTTAACATCTCCCTCATCCTGCCCCTCCCTTGCAGAAGGAAATGGCATTTTGAGTTTTTGAAAGCAGCCCACAGATACAGGTCTATTTTTGTGAATCCAGACACATCCCTCCAATGTTCCCTCATCGTCCCATCCTCCACTGTGTCGGTCCCTCCCTTCCACCCTCACACACACAAAGGCCCTCAAGGAGGCCTCAGCATAGGGAGGACCTCGCCCACCATGCCTGCCAGCCTCCCTGCCCCGCGGTGACTCACACACATCTCAGAGCCACCAAGACACAAGAGGGCGGGTCACACAGAACACGCCAGTTGCCATCCTTCAGTCTGAGATTTCTGCAGCTAAGCCTCTGCCTGCTGGACCTGGTACTATCTCTGTTCAGCAGCCAAGTGACACATTATTCTGGAAGAGGAAGAAAATGGAGACGAGATGAAGGACAACTTTGGTCTGCTGGGACCAAAGCTGTGCTGGCCAGTTCAGCCACTAGCCCCTTGTGACTAGATAGTACTTGAAATACGACTAGTCCAAGTTGAGACGTGCTGCAACTGTAAAATAGACACCAGATTTCAAAGATCTCATATGGAGAAAAGGATGCAGACTATCTCAGTAATAATTTTTATGCTTATATATGTTTTCTATTTTTTATCTAAATTTTTACAATGTTGTGTTGCTTTCTGCCATACAACAATGCAAATCAGTCAGAATTGCACATCCCCTCCTTCTGTAGCCTTCGTCCCCTCCCCAAGCTGGCAACATCAACTTTCTTAGAAATGCAGGTCCCTAGGCCTTGCTGAAATTTTTCTGAATTACAGTCTTCAAATATGAGCCCCAGGAACCAGTGTCTAAGAAGATTCCCAGATGACTTGTATGCACATGAGAATCCGAATGATAATACTAGAATTGAAATCTACCTTTTTGCCTGATCAGCATCTGCTTACTCCTATTCCAGTAACATCCCCTCATGTGCCTCAGAAAACCCCTTCTCGGGATATAGAGTGGGGCTAAGCTGTTTCTTTAATTCCAAAAAGTACATAAGACCTAGGCCCAGCCAACTAGAGCCTTAGGAGCACCTGGAATCTGCTCCAGGTGATCTCTGGGGTGGGATGAGGGGGATATATTCCGGGTATCCTGCCAGCACCTGCTTCAGCCTCCCTACTGTAAGACTCTGGATAGTTTCTTCTGCTTAAAACACATGTGAAAAATCACAGCTCTCAATACTCTCTGAAGCCTCTTCCAGCCCTATGGCTCTGTGGTCCAGCCTCACGAGCTCCCTCATGGACATGCCTCTGAGGGAGCAGGCATAGGAGCTGCTGCTGTGTCCTTGGAAAGGAAGAGAGGGCATCACTGTCTGAGAGAACACAGTGTTCTCCTTAGACTTCTCTCTGTTTAGCTGGGGAAGCTTTCTGATACAGGCAGATTTATCTCAGCTCTAATCCTTTTAGGTGTGACATGGTGAACGGGCAGCTGAGGTAACTCCTTTGATGATTATTCTTCTGGAAGTCCAACCCTCGAAATACAGCTCCAAATAATACCAAAAGGTTAGCTGATGCCCAGTTTCGGGGGCTCCCTTTATAAACGATGTGAATCCTAGGATCTTTCATTTACTGTTGACCCCCTCAAGCATCTCACCAGTGCTGGGGCATGATGGGGATGGGAGGGGATTCACTTCACAGAAGACACACAGGGGTTGATGATAGGTGAGCAAGCCAGGGGGTCTAGGCTGTATGTGGGAGATTCTGTTCCCTGACCTGACCTCTCTCAGAACAAGTCAGACAGGTCCAGAAAGCCAATCAAGGAGAAAATGGAAGACAGATCCACAAAGAGAAAAGGTCACTTAGGTTGATAGGTTCAAAGTCTCAGAAGAGTCATATGACTTGGGGAACCAGCAGAGAGGAGGGCTTCCCTGGCTCAGTGATAAAGAAGTATCTATCTGCCTGTAATGCAGGAGACAGAGGAGATGCAGGTTTGATTTCAGGGTTGGGAAGATCCTGTGGAGCAGAAAATGGCAACCCACTCCAGTATTCTTGCCTGGGAAATCTCAAGGGCAGAGGAGCTTGGCAGGCTACAGTCCACGGGGTCTCAAAGAGTCAGATACGATTGAGCATGCATGAAGCAGAAAGGACATTTGCTCAGCTCAAGAGACTAACTAAACAGAGCCTAAGAATATGAATTCTCTCTGTACAGAGGATATTTTTCAAGAGCTTAATTACTTGCAGAGATTTTCGGAAGAATCATCTCTTAAACTGACCAAAGTGAAATTTTCCACGTCCTGCATGCACCTGTTACCTCCTGCCTACCTGGTGCAGGTCCTCATGACAGACAGATTTCTGACTGAAGCTTGTGTTTATCACGCTGGAGACATCTAGCCTGAGACTGTCTGTCCTCCGAACTTCACAGAAGGCCCTGCAGGCCACAGGAAAGAAACTTCCAAGTTACGCAGCTAGATCTGCTCTTTTTTAATGCTGTGGCCTAGGGCAAGTCATTTCACATGTCTAACTTGATTAAAACTTCTATAAAATGACTGGCTTCAGCCAGATGATCTCTAGGGCCCCTTTCAGCCCTAACAGAGAATCTAAGTACAGACCCTGAGGAAGGGCTAGCCTGTGCAGCCACAGGAGTCCTCATTATCCCAAGTCAAAGATGCACCTGAGATGCACAGCCTCTGGGTGCACACCTCTGGAACAGGCCTGTTTCACTTGGCCCATAGGAGAATGCCAACTAGAAATTCCCTGAGTGCAGAGTGGGGACAAAGAGCACCAAGGCCTCCCTTGTGGGCTCTCTACACAAAAATATTGCACCCTGAGCTGGCTTCCACTGCCTTCTGCTTCACCCCCATCTCCCTGGAGCCAGTCACAGCCTGGCACTTGCAGTTTGGAACCTTTGAAGGGACAGCCTCTGCCAGAGAGATGAGGCATGCTCACCTTGTGCTGAGGGCTATCCTTCTTCCCCCAGGACCAGGTCCCTTTAAGGCACATGGAAACATCCTACCGCCCTTCTCCCTCTCCCAGAAGAGGGAGGGGCATACAGTCTCTAATAAAAGCCATCTGCCATGCAGCTATCCCTAAACAGCAAGGCCAGAGCACACCACACTTCCATGCAGCTTGCCCTGCGAGCTCAGACAGTGTGCAATCGGGCTCTGGCAATAGGCTGAGCCTTTCTTTCCACAGCTAAGGAGATAGGGAAATCTCTTTCAAGATTCTTGACTCTTATCTGGGGTCTTTGGAGCAGAGCTAAAAGTAGCTGGTTGTTATGACTTGGATCTAGGATTTCCTATCCAGATTCAAGCCTTTATGAGAACAAATTCCAAATACTGCCCAGTTGAATGCAGGACCTAAAGCAAGGACCCAACAGTGGTGCCAAAGTTCGTGAGGGAATTAGATATGGTGGTTCCAGTTTCAAGGATTGTCTGCTGTCCAAGATTTGTAGCTTAGAAGTTGCCTTTGGGACTGCTTAGTATGGCTAAGATTCCTTTCCTCCCTTGGCTGGGCTGTCACACTGCCTTTAGGGCTTTTTAAGAAGCCATCTGTGAAGTTTTACTTTTGTGTGTATAGTTTTTTTTCTTTCTGTCCCCTAGACTGTGGCTACTGGACATAATATACAATGGCCCTTACACCCAAAAGAATTGAAACCAGGATCTCAGAGATATTTGCTCACCCATATTCATAGCCATATTATTCACAGTAACCAAGAGTTAGAAGAAACCCAAGTGTTCATGAACTGATAAACGGATAAACAAAATGTGGTGTGTACATATAATGGTATACTGCTGCTGCTGCTGCTGCTGCTGCTGCTGCTGCTGCTGCTGCTGCTGCTGCTGCTGCTGCTAAGTCGCTTCAGTCGTGTCCGACTCTGTGAGACCCCATAGACAGAAGCCCACCAGGCTCCCCCGTCCCGGGGATTCTCCAGGCAAGAACACCAGAGTGGGTTGCCATTTCCTTCTCCAATGAGTGAAAGTGAAAAGTGAAAGTGAAGTCGCTAAGTCGTGTCCGACCCTTAAGGGAAGGAGATTTGGATATATGCTACAACATTTGAGGACATTATGCTAAGGGAAATAAGCTGGTCAGAAAGACAAAGACTGAATGATTCCATTTATCAGAGGCATCTATAACAATCAAATTCATAGAGACAGAAAATAGAATGGTGGTTGCCAGGGAGCTGGGGGAATAGAGAATGAGGGATTATTGAATAGGTACAGAGTTCCAGTTTTGCAAAATGAAGCAAGTTCTGGAGATTGGTTACACAACAATGTGAATGTACCTAACACTACTATCAGTTCAGTTCAGTTCAGTCGCTCAGTCATGTCCGACTCTTTGCGACCCCATGAATCACAGTACACCAGGCCTCCCTGTCCATCACCAACTCCCGGAGTTCACTCAGACTCATGTCCATCAAGTCGGTGATGCCATCCAGCCATCTCATTCTCTGTCGACCCCTTCTCCTCCTGCCCACAATCCCTCCCAGCATCAGGGTCTTTTCCAATGAGTCAACTCTTTGCATGAGGTGGACAAAGTACTAGGGTTTCAGCTTTAGCATCAGTCCTTCCAATGAACACCCAGGACTGATCTCCTTTATAATGGACTGGTTGGATCTCCTTGCAGTCCAAGGGACTCGCAAGAGTCTTCTCCAACACCACAGTTCAAAAGCATCAATTCTTCAGCACTCAGCTTTCTTGACAGTCCAACTCTCACATCCATACATGACCACTGGAAAAACCATAGCCTTGACTAGATGGACCTTTGTTGGCAAAGTAATATCTCTGCTTTTGAATATGCTATCTAGGTTGGTCATAACTTTCCTTCCAAGGAGTGTCTTTTAATTTCATGGCTGCAATCACCATCTGCAGTGATTTTGGAGCCCCCAAAAATAAAGTCTGACAATTTTTCCACTGTTTCTCCATCTATTTGCCATGAAGGGATGGGACCAGATGCCATGATCTTCGTTTTCTGAATGTTGAGCTTTAAGCCAACTTTTTCACTCTCCTCTTTCACTTTCATCAAGAGGCTTTTTAGTTCCTCTTCACTTTCTGCCATAAGGGTGGTGTCATCTGCAAATCTGAGGTTATTGATATTTCTCCCGGCAATCTTGACTCCAGCTTGTGCTTCTTCTAGACCAGCATTTCTAATAATTTACTATACTCCAGTCCCAAAACAGCTAAGGTAATCAATTTATGTTATACATTCTTTACAGCAATTAATTTTTTTTAAAGAAAGAAGCAACAGTGGCAGTAGATGAGGCACGGGGAAAGCAAGGCCTGTGCGGATTCCGTTTGCACGTGCCTCAGTGAGTCTGGTGGCAAGGCCATGATGCTGCAAGAGTATTTGACCCTCGGTGTGTCTCAAGGAGGGCCCTTAGAAAGACGGGGCCCAGTTCTGTCCCACAGCCCAGCGCTGCACTCAGTGTCAATCAGGATTTCGCCTACTTCCCTGTGAGGTTTTGCCTGGGTCACTGAAGCCTTCTCTGCACGAGATGCCTGCGCCCATGCCTGAAGAACTCACTGCCAGCACTCAGGTGTGAATGCCTGCGTGTTACACGCTGAATGAAAAGAACACAGATAGCTGCTGCTTCCACTCTGTCTCAGACTTACAGTCTGAAACACACCACCAAGGAAACAGTGGATGGAATCTCATCCCGACACCCAAGGTTAAGATCATTGCAGAAAACATTTTTTTCTAACTTTCCTCCCTACTGCTCCCCCTGAAAACAGCATAGCAGTGAGTGAGTGAGTGAAGTCGCTCAGTCGTGTCCAACTGTTTGCGACCCGCGGACTGTAGAACAGTTCAAATGTCTGCTTAGGGGACAGCAGATTGCCTGAATCTGACTTTGGCTCTGTCTCTTTTCATTGTTTGATATAAGCAAATTATTTAAGGTTTCTTAAATTCATCTTTAAAATAGGAATAACGATGCAGTGCTTAGTGAGTTAGTGGGTTTAGTCAGAGTTAGTCACTTAGTTGTGTCCAACTCTTTGCAATCCCATGAACTATAGCCCACCAGGCTCCTCTGTCTACAGAATTCTCCAGGCAAGAATACACTCCCTCCTCCAGGGAACCTTCCTGATCCAGGCATCAAACCTGGGTCTCCTGCATTGCAGGCAGATTCTTTTCCATCTGAGCCACAGGGGAGCCCCTGTTTGGGTTTGGGGAGGATTAAGTGAATTCTGCTTGGGAGCTCTTACCCCAGAATCTGCACACAGTAAGTACTTGATAAGAGAGGACTTGTTACTATTCTCTCCACCCAGCCAAATCCTATCCATGTTCCAAGAACCAGTTCAAGCTCCTTCTCTTCATAAAGTTCTCCAACAGCCTGCTGTGAACCAAAAGCCCACCATGAACTCTCCCATAACAATGATTATTTGCACCCTCCATCCTTGTGGCAACGCATCAATGACCGAGGCTCATCAGGCTCCTCCACAAGTCAGGATGGAAGGGGTTAAGAACTGTCATTCTTAGAACTCCCATATGTATCGGAATCACAAGCAAAAGCTCATGGGTTGCATGTAATAACTAATATAGGATTGATTCTGTCCCATTTCCACACTGATTCAGTAAACATTTCTTGAACAGCCACCATATGGCAGGCACTGCCCCTGCAAGGAAAACTGCTGGGAAAGCCCTCTTTAAGATTCTGAAAAGGGAATTCTCGAGTCTTTCCAATGCTGCTTTGGCAGTCACTGTATTGAGGATCTCTGCCTGGTGATATGCAAAACATAGAGCCATTCAATGGAGCAACTTTAGTTCACAGGCAGTGGTTTAATTCTTTCTTATCCTGAGTACCTCATATACTTCTCGGCTTGTGTAGGCTAGTAAGGGCATATGGATGGATGGGTGGATGGGTAGGTGGGTGGGTGGACGGGTAGGTGGGTGTGTGGATGGGTAGGTGAATGGATGGATGGATAGGTGGGTGGATGGATATTGTAGATAACGTGAGCCTTACTCTGAGTTCCCTAGCAGACCCCAAGACAAAGATTTGAATGCAAGTCATTTACTTGGGCAGTGATTCAAGGAAGCCAATAAGGGAGGAGGGGAGTGAGACAGGTAAGAGAAGGAAGTCAATAAGTGGGGTGTTATCAAACAAGTTACCACCTGACAAGCATCTAGCTACTTACTATGCCCTGAATACTGAACGTCTTCCCTGTCACCCTAATCTACCTAACTGAAAGGTTATGGAATTCAGATGTTCTAAATGAGGATGTAAATACTCAAATATTGTAGGTGCTGTTACCTGCTTTCAAATAAAGGAGTATCTTTTTTTTCACCATCCCTTAACACCAGAGGCTTCCCAGAGATTGCACAAGAATTTGGGTAAATTCAATATCTCCTTGAGCAAATTTAAGTAAAGTTTCTAGAAAAAAAATTTCTCTTTTGATATGTAAAGAAATAGCTTTGTTCAAAGTCACTTATATATCTCAGGATAGGATACTTTAAAGAATAGCTGAGTTCATATCCCATCATCACTTCTTAGGTGTGTGACCCTGGGCAGGCTACTTAGATGCCCTTTGTCTTAGTTTCCCCATCTGCAAAATGGCAATAATAAAAGCATCTATTTTGTAGGAATGTTGAGGTGATTGAATAAGACTGTTTGGCAAAGAGTAAGTATTCAGTATATACACGGTATTTTTATTATTGCTTGAAATGAGTAAAAATGTGTACTAGATGAATTTACAAATTCTAATTCCACTAACATTATTTAAAATACAACCATAATGGGGGGCTATATGCAGATAGGTTAAAAATATAGATTTCTGATTTAAAAAATTGACCATTTATGAACACTCTACTAATAAAAAAGATGAATTGGACTAATCATCTAATACCAACAAAGATAAAATAAAACAGTTTTATGAACTTAATTCTTTGAGGTCAGATCTTAGAGGGAGATTTAAGGGTACAAGTATCCGCCACTTTTGCAGAGTTTACTTTATGCCAATTTGCTTTATGCCAATTTGCTTTTACAAATGAACTACATTAGTACCTATATTCACTAACTGAAAGAAATCAGAAGAGGGTTTTAGCTTTTATGAAGAAAGGTTGAAAGTGAAAGTAGTGTTCAGAGTTTGTTTTGCAGGCATCATGGAGACAGTGTGGACGCCAAGCAAAGCAGTGAGAATGAGGCCACCAAGCTCCTTCCCCAGGATCTACACTCAGCACCTCAGCATCAGGCCACTACAGCTTTGAACTGCATCTGTGAGCATCTGTGTTTATTTTGATTTATTTTGTGCATCTGTTAGCAAGATGTGTCCTCATCTTGCTTCTTCAATTTATGCCATTTCAACTTAGGAAAGCTTTCCCTACTTTCAGATTGCAGGAAGGAGAAAGTCGCTCAGTCTGTCCAACTCTTTCGTGACCCCTGTCCATGGAACTTCCAGGACAAGAAACCTGGAGTGGGTTGCCATTCCCTTTTCCAGGGTATCCCCCTGACCCAGGGGTCAAACCCGGGTCTCCTGCATCGCAGACAGACTCTTTACTGTCTGAGCCACCAGGGAGGCTCAGATGGTGGGGGAAACCGTATATCAAATATCATTCCTATGGAGGACAATAAAGCTATGGTTTTTCCAGTGGTCATGTATGGATATGAGAGTTGGACTGTGAAGAAAGCTGAGCACCGAAGAATTGATGCTTTTGAACTGTGGTGTTGGAGAAGACTCTTGAGAGTCCTTTGGACTGCAAGGAGATCCAACCAGTCCATCCTAAAGGAGATCAGTCCTGAATATTCATTGGAAGGACTGATGCTGAAGCTGAAACTCCAATACTTTGGCCACCTGATGAGAAGAGCTGACTTCTTGGAAAAGACTCTGATGGTGGGAAAGATTGAGGGCAGGAGGAGAAGGGGATGAAAGAGGATAAGATGGTTGGATGGCATCACTGACGCGATGGACATGAGTTTGAGCAGGCTCTGGGAGTTGGTGATGGACGGAAACCTGGTGTACTGCAGTCCATGGGGTCACAAAGAGTCAGACATGACTGAGCGACTGAACTGATGGAAGACACAGGAGGAAAAGGCAGGCTTAGTCGCCCCTCTTGTTATATACTAGGAAAGTTTGACTGTCTTAAGCTTTAATATTAAGTTATTTGTTAGATTTCTTGTGCTTTAATATTAAGCTTTTATTTGTTAGATTTCTATGACCTTCACTTCTTGACATTTAGGGGAAAAAATAGATCTGATTCTGCACTGTGAACCACTTCTATTAAATAGATCAACTAGAAATCATATCTGGCTGCTAGTAACTGAAACTTAAAATGTTGACTTAAATCCAGCAGAGATTTCTTTTTCTCTTATAAAATAAGAATTCTAGATGCTGGTGACTCCTTCCCGCTCTAGGTTCCACCATCCCTAGGGGGTGGCCCTTGTCTTCATGCTGTCAGAGGGTGATCTCATATAAGAGCAAGTGAAGGCACCAAGCCCACTGAGGGCCTCCAGGGAAGGGGGAAAGACCCAGGGCCTCCAGGGAATAGAGCCGCCACAGCAAGGGCAGGGCGGCCAGGCAACATCCCGCCCTCCTCACCTCTCAGCCCGCACGGCCTGCCCCTGAATGAAGGCCCCAGCCGGCAAGGCCAGTGCCACTGCCCTGCTGGGCACAAGGCAATGACCTTCATGGATTATGTAATTGCCTTCCTATTTTACAGATAAAGACCATGTATTCCCACAGAAGTTTAGAGTCTTGTCCAAGGTCACATAGCTCAAAGAAAGGAAAGTGGAGATTAGAATCAGGTGTGTCAGAGTCCAGTCTGATGCTAAATAGGACCCCAAGTTCCCACCAGCACCAGCCTTTCAAGAAATCAGCCAAGAAGCATGACTAAGACATAGGCTGCTCAAGATACCCCTTTCTACCAACCAGGCCAATACGGTCTGCTTCCTTGACGCCCAGGCTAGCTGGGGGTGCATGGTTGGGGTGCAAGTTGCAGATTCAGTAGCACTGAGGGGACAGGAGGCATTCATAACAAGTGGGGGGCAGGGGAAAGGCATCCCCGGAAGTGCTACCCCTCCACGCAGTAGTTCTAGGAACAAACAGCTTAGCTCTGGCCCCATGAACGGGAGATGCGAGCAGCGGTAGGTGGGCCACCATCCTAGTGAACCATGGCCTTTCCTGATCTGGCAAGGAAAGTCCTGCAACCTGAGAAATCAGGCAAACTCTGGTACAGAAGGGCACTGGCCACCAGAGCGTAGTTCTGTGGTCTCTTGGAAACTGAGAGAAGTGGGGAACAGGATAGAACAAAAGGCAGCTGGCCCACCACGTTGGACCTAACCTGGCAGAGGCATTTGTTGAGTGCCACATTGATGGGTGGCACTGTACCAGATCCTGCCTGGACACGGGCAATCATGGCTGATGTTTCCTGGGCACTCATCAGTGCCAAGCAGAAGAGTTTCTTGTAGATGAAAGCGATAATCCTCACCACACGTCTTGGAGGATCCTATGGCTCTCCACTCACAGAGAGGAATCTGAGGCACAGGAAGGTTAAGGAATGGACCCAAAGTTAAACAGTAGGAAGGCGGCAGAGCAGGGTCAGACTGTCAGAGGGACCCCAGAGTCCATGTACTCCCTTTTTCATTGCACTGCCTCATAGAGGGGAGGTGGAGGCTCCTCTCTGCTCAAGAAACTGACTGCCTGGGATGCAGGACAAGTTTGCTGTTCAGTCGCTAAGTCATCTCGGACTCTGCAACCCCGGCCTCTGCAACCCCGCCCTCTGCTCAGCCTCCACATAAAATGTCTAATTTAAATCCTCATTACCTAGAGTTAGTATTGCTAATCTCCATTTTACAGAGGATCAGAGTGTGGCTTAGAGAGGTCAAGAATCTTACCCAGAGTCTCTTGTGAAATGGGGGACGGAGATGCAATGCAGAAATCTCATCCCAAGACAGGGGAGAGCTATGCAGTGGTTAGGAACTCGGGTGGTTACCCGTGAGCAGGCTCAGTAAGAGCCAGGTGATGCTGCAAACCAAGTGCCCTGGACATCAGCCATCCCCGTGTCTTGAGTTCTTTGTGCTGAGCGGAGGACTCCAGTCTTGCGCTGTGGGCTGTGTTCAGATAGCCATGCCAGAGCTGGTGGTGGCTGCCATTGTCCTGCGAAGGCCAGCCTGGAGCGTCATGGAGTGACACAAGACTTTCAGTCCAGCCACCGTGGCCTTTTCTTTCGGGATAAATGGCACAGCATGGCGCTATCCTGGGAAACGGCTTTCCACCCCCACCCCCATGCTGCCCCTCCATTGTAGCTGTTTGCTTCCACTCCAGAGAAGACACATTACCTACCTACACAGAACCGTGGTAGGGAGGAGGCCTTGTCAGGCTCTCCTGCCAGGCTTGGGCTATTATCATGGCATAACCAAAAGGCGTTATTAGTATGGATGCATTCCAGAAGACACTTGTTTAAAAATCTTCAAGGGGGCAAATGCCTGAAAGCCCTGCTGCTGTTGTGCCCACAGAGCCCTCCTCAGGAGCAGTGAGTTCTAGGCACTTGACCTCCCACTGGAGAAACACAGGCAGGCCTGCAGTGCACAGGAAAGCTTCCTGAGAGAATCCCTACTTCCTTCCCAGCTGTGCTGAGAGCAGGGTGGAGGCTCCCAGACAGCAGAGTTGCCTGCAAAGGGGCCACAGCATCCTGCTGTCAAAACGGGACTAGACTGGGGCTCATGAGCTGGCTGCTTCTCCCGTGGTCAAAAAGGAAAGAGGGCCTCGAGACAGAGGGGCCCGTGCTATTTCTCCACAAAGAAAACAGCACCCTCTTAGAACTAAGCTCATGAAGGAGCCTAACCTAGTGTGTATTGGAGCTGGGGAGTCTGGTGGAAACTCAGCAATAACTGCCTTAATCAGGCTGAGGAATTTGAGGTTCATGTGGTAATGATGATAATGATTAAAAAAAGAAAGCCCTCATGATTTACCACCTGCCAGCCCTGGTCTAACCACTTTGCGCATGCGCTCAGTATCTGCGGCCACTCTATGCTGTCTGCCCTGTGTGCGCTCAGCCGTGTCTGACTCCTTGAGACCTTTTGGACTGTAGCCCGTCAGGCTGCTCTGTCCATAGGATTTTTCAGGCAAGAATATTGGAGTGGGTTGCCATCTCCTCCTCCAAGGCAACTCTATGAGATAAGTATTAGTATCATTTCTGTATACAGATGTGGAAAGCAAGGCACAGATAGGTTAGGTTGCTTACCCCAGATCACACAGCTAGAAAATAACAGAGCTAGTATTTGAATTCAGGAGGTCCAGGGAAACCTATGGGAGCATGTGTGTGGGACAGTATTAGGGGTGACTATTTCAAAGCTGGGAAGTATTGCGGGGCTGTGGGTGACTACTTGTCTGTTACAGAATATGGATATTGATTTTCCTTTCTTGTAACAAAGCTGCCTTCCAGGCCCCGTACCTGGGTGCCCACAGGCCCAAGGGAAGCTCAGTGGAGAGAACTCCACAGGTTTCTAGCCAGGAGCTGGAGCAAGAAAAGCATGTCATCTGGGATGTAAAAGTGTCTGACACCAGGTCACCTGTAAATGTACTATGTCACCCTGCTCCATGAACTGGATCAAACAACTCTCGTCCATGTCCCCAAACCCAGGGTTTTCTTCAGCTCTGAGAAGGAGGTGAAAGAGCAGGAGTCACCTGCCCAGGCTGAATTCAAAGAGTCCTATAGGCCTTGAAAGAATCAGGTCTTCCCTTTTTGTTTCTCCTGAGCCTTCTCCTCACTGGCTACTGCCCAGATCAAGTCCAGAGTTGCCAGGGCCCCTCTTCAGGGACTGGCTAGTTTTCTCCTGGGTGGTCAATCTGAGTTACACCCACTGCTGAGTAAGAGATCCATTTGGCTGAAGAAAGAACCCCAATCAGAAGCAATGTTCATCATATATTGTTGCATTTAAAAACCAATTTACAAAAGACTAAGTAGGTAACGATGGTATTTGGGGAGAAAAGAATAGCAGTAGTAATAACTAATTTTGTTGACTGCTCACTGTGTGCCATGCACTGTGCTCCCTATTTCATTAATCTTCAGAGCAATACAGTGGTGCATGTGTGCTATAGGGTAGGTAGGAGCACCCTGAGACTGAAAAGATTAAAGAAATCAGCCCAAGGTACAAGTGGCTGAGTCAGGAATTCAACCTGAGCTGACTGACCACACACCCTGTTCACACCACCATCCGCTTTCTGGCCTCTGTATACACTAAGACGTTAGCTGAGGAAAACTCTGGGGTCAAATCTTCTTTTTAACCTCCTGTATGTCCCAAATTTGACCTACTGAAACATTGTTGTTTTTGCATTTAGGGGGTAAATGTTAGGCCTGTCCCCTGTCCCCTGTCCCCCCTACCCCGCACTGAGATCATCACAGTAGCCGGAAGCCTCTCCTGCTGCCCTTCTTGGCCCACACGCCTCACTCCTCATGACCCCCATGACCTCCTGCAACTCCACAGCCCCTCGGGGAGCAGCCTCTCCCATCAGACTGGAGAAGCAAGCCCATCCCTGCCTGCTTCGAACAAGATCCCAGCTGAGTCCTCCAGGACACGGGTGTCTATATTAATAGAACCAGTGTGAACAGATTTTCCAGGTGGTCACCTCTTGGAAAGAGTTTGTCTGGACTTTGGGCCAGAATACTAGGAAGCCACTGGAAAGTATCCTGAAAATGCTAGCCCTTCACAGTCCTCAGCCCTGAGGAGACCCAGTAAAGTTGTCTTCCAAACTCTACAGAAAAAGCAATCCTTCAGTTCCTACAGGGTCCTGAGCATTGTCAATCAACTCTGCGCTCTTCTGGAAGAGATATATAGACTCATACAGGGAGTTTGCAGGCCAGTTGAAGAGGCAAGAGAGGCATCAGGTAGGTAGCAAGGAGCACACCTCTTTCAGCACAGCCCATTTGTTGCACATAGATTGTATTAATTCACTCTGGTGCTGAATAGTGTGTTAGCGTGTGATTCTCAGTGAACAGCGTGCTATCGCATGTTCTCAGTGCTGGGAGACAAATCTCTGTGGGTCTCTTGTGTTCCTGCAGGTCTTACAAGTAAGGCACTGACTGCTCTTTGTTCCTGACCATCTTTTCACGAATGTATGTGTAATGAAACACCTTGGAATACCGAGCTAGTGTCTCCTTCTAGAGCAAAGGGTAGCCTTGCTGACCGCCCATTGCAAAAGACCTGGGCTCTTAATGGCTCTCTGTAGTGCAGCTCTCTACCTGGGCAAGCAGCATCTAGCCCTAGTAGTCGCACACTGTGAGAACTGGGGCTCAAAGAACCCACTCAGTATTGCTAATGCTCTATCTAGCTGCTGCTACTGCTCTGAGTAATAAACTGTTCTTTGGCCCTAACCTAGCAGTCCCACATCCTCTTTCAGCACCCATGAAACTGTAGCAGGCTAACTTGCTGCTTTGCGAGGAGGGTAGAATTTCAGACCCTTCACAGTTTGTGACACATAGTGGGTTCTATTAATAACATGACATAATTTAATTTTCTTAATCTGAGGGGCCACCATCCCACTCCTTTCACTCAGATGATATCAGTCCTCCAGCCATTATTTTGTTTTCTATGGATAGTTTTGATGATTAATGACTGAAGAAAGGGCATACAAGTAACCATGCTTTATCTGCTGAAAATAAACAAAGGGATAATCTCACTGGCCATAAAAGATAATAAAGGTAGCTCAAGTCTGCTTCCTGAAAATGGTTTGAAAATCAAGGGTATAGATCAACAAGAAATAAGGGATTGGTTGAAATTCTTCAACATCAAAAGAGCATTAACACGCTGCTATAGTTTGGGAGGGTTGATCAATAGCTGCCGAAAGAACTGGAGAGTGGAGAAACAATGCCTACATATGCCACTGAGAAGACATTGTCTCAGGGATATACCAGGAAGTCCAAATATCGCTGATTTTCTTTCTATCCCCAGAAAAACATTTTCTAAATAGGATATGCCTTAATTCCATCATACAGCACAGAGAAGCACCATAGAAGTTTGTAAACTAAGTCCATTTCTGATCCTAGCCCTGCCATAGGATGTGTGCGTGTGTGCTAAGTCACTTCAGTCATGTCCAACTCTTCGACCCCATGAACTGTAGCCCACCAGGCTCCTCTGTCCGTGGGATTCTCCAGGCAAGGATCCTGGAGTGGGTCGCCATGTCCTCCTCCAGGGGATCTTCCTGACCCAGGGATCGAATCTGTGTCTCTTACACCTCCTGCACTGGCTGGCAGGTTCTTTCCACTGGAAAAGTGCCCTCTTTCCCATCTCTCAGTGCCACCTGGGAAGCTGCATGTATAAGTGTGACCATATTGAGACTTCTATTTGGTCTGGAAACACAACTGGAGAAAAAAGTTAATTATTAGGTTTAGTCGAAAACATTTCACACAAATGTTCCCTTTAATTTTGTTTTCAGCTGTGGGAACTCATGCCCATGTTACAAATAATAAACTCTGAAAATAGAGCATTCAAGGAAAGAATTTAGTAATCAAAATGCACGATAAAATCAATCTGACTCAAGTTTTCCAGTACAAACAGTCATTGTGCTACCTGGTAACAAGGCATAAACAAATCATGTAAATGAATATAATTAGTATTACTTTGATACAAAAACCAACCTTCTGAAAGTCTTTCCTTTTTTCTTTTTGTCAGGATCCTTTAACTTTATGCATCAAGGACACTGAAGGACACACTGTGGAGCATTCAAATTACAGGACCAAGTTTTAATGGCTGGATAGCTCAGTTCAGTTCAGTTTAGTCGCTCAGTCGTGTCCGACTCTTTGCAATCCCGTGGATTGCAGCACGCCAGGCCTCCCTGTCCATCACCAACTCCTGGAGTTTGCTCAAACTCATATCCATTGAGTCAGTGATGCCAATGGCTGGATAAATTAAGTTCCTTCTCTTAGCTTCTTCCCTTTGGATTGGAGAGTGGGCATGTGCTTCTGAAGCATCCCCTTTGCCCTCAAGGAGTAAGAATGTTAGAGGCAGCACAGTCCTGTGAGAAGAAATGAGGCTCACACATGTTCAGCTCAACTTAGCAAAGTAGAGTAACAGGAGCCAAAACTGGGAATAAAGGGTCTGCACGACAATTGTCCTTGATGTTCATAGCGGAATTCCCAGCAGAGACAGATACTTGAAAGATAGAAATCCAGGGTAGGAGAGGTGGGAAACTCTTAGTCCTGCTTTGATCAATGTTAATAGTCTCCCCACTTACCATTTTAATGCAAATTATCTATTTTTCTGCTTTCCTCTCCCTCTTCCTCCTCTTCCCCTTCTTCTGTCTGCTCCCCTCCCCAGTACACACTCAGACTTTCCTTCTTACTAAAGCACATGGGCCCTGAACCTATCTCTGGCCCCAATCTCCATACACATGCATCTTGCTGATTGTCAATATCTACTTTGGAAGGTCAGTAAACACTCAGTTCCCTGAGAACTCAGAAGATTTGCCTCACTAGATTGAAACACTCGTGTAAGGAATTTCCTGACAGTCCAGTGGTTAGGACCCATGGTTCTCACTGCCGGGGCCTCAGGTTCAATCCTTGATAGGGGAACTAAGATCCCTCAAGGGGATCAAAACAGACAAACAACAAAAACACATGTATTTACACAACGATTTTCTAAGAACTTACTGTCAAACCTCCACTCCTCCTATTTTAGGAGAGCCCACCTAGCCATCTCATTTTTTTGTGTGTGAGGCTTATAAATTCACATACCAAACAATTCACCCATTAAATGTACAATTAAATGGTTTGTAGTATATTTAAGAGTTGTGAAACCATCACTACAATCAATTTTAACAACCCTAAAAAGGAACTTGAAGCAGTCACTCCCAATTTTCCTCTAAATCGCCACCCTCGTACTCCCATCCCAGGCCTTGGCACCCATTAATCTACTATCTATGTCTATGAATTTGCCTATTCTGTACATTTGCATAAATGAAATCATACAAGATGTGATGTTTTATAAACTAGCTTCTTTCACTTAGCATAGTGCTTTCAGGGTCCGCCCACTCTGTTGCAGATTGCAATACTTCATTCCCTTCGTTGGTGATATTCCATTGTACAGCTATATCACATTCTACTTATCTACTCATCAGCTGATGGACACTTGGGTTGTTTCCGCTCTTCAGCTATTATGAACAATGCTGCCGTGAATACTTATGTATAAGTTCTTGTGAGGATGTATGTTTTCATTTTTCTTGGTTATTACCTACTAGTGAAACTACAGAATCATATGGTTAAGTCTATGTTTAACCTTTCAAGAAACTGCCAGATTGTTCTTTCGAGTAGCCATACTATTTTACATTCTCAGCAGCAATTGTCTGAGGGCTCTAGTCTCTCCATATCCTTGTCAATATATGTTACTTTTTAAAATTATAGCTATGCTAATGGATGTGAAGTGGTGTCTCAATGTCTTTTATTTGCATTTTCCTGACAGCTAATGATGGTGAACATCCTGTTATGTGCTCATTCACCGTTTTTGTGTCTTCTTTGAAAATATATCTGTTAAAATATTTGCCCACTTTTAATAAGATTGCTTTTTTATTAAGTTGTAAAAGTCCTTTATATACTCTATATACCAATCAATATTTATGAGTTGTCTTTTTGCTTTCTTGATGATGTGTTATTTGAAGCAAAAAAAAAAGCTTACTAATTTTGATGAAATCCAGTGTAACTATTTTTTTCTGTTGTGACTTGTACTTTTAGTATTAGGTTGAAAAAATACATTGTCTAGTCTAAAGCCACAAAGATTTATATCTGTCTTCTAAGAGTTTTATAGTTTTAGCTCTTACTTTTATGTCCTTGATCCATTTTAAATTAATTTTTGTACACTGTGTGAAGTGGGATTTAACTTCATTCTTTGCATGTGGATATCTTTAGCTGTCCCAGCATTATTTGTTGAATGGTTTTTGCTTTTTAATAAACTTCCCCCGAGAGATCCCTATGAATCTCTAGTGCTGCAACTCTGTCTCCAAAGTCTGTTTTCAGGGGGCTTTTTCTGGTCACAGAGCTGCTGTCATGTTTTAATGTATGGCAGTTGAGAGGAGTTTGTCATTGATTCCCCCAATACCCCAGATTATTCCCCATTGCACCCCAAATCTTCCTTACTGGGTTTCTTCAGTTCAGCCCAAGAGGCATTACTGAAATCAAGTCCTTTGTAAAGAATGGGAATACTTGTTCTACCTGGGTTTTCAGGTAACCAAAGTTACTTTATGAAATTGAAATCTTTTTAACTTGGGCTCCCCTTGTGGCTCAGGTGGTAAAGAATCTGCCTGCAGTGTGGGAGACCTGGGTTTGATTCCAGGGCTGGGAGGATCCCCTGGAGAAGGGAAAGGCTACCCAATTCAGTATTCTGGCCTAGAGAATTTCATGGACTGTATAGTCCATGGGGTCACAAAGAGTCGGGCACAGCTGATCAACTTTCACTTTCTCTAGTTTGGGAAGAGAGGTTATGAGGACGGAATGTAGGAGCATTATGAGTCTAGCACTTCTCTTTAAAAAGATTACAGTAGATATCAGTGGGCTGGGCCCAAGATTAACTATTTTCCTGCTGGGGAACTGCCACCTCCTGAGCTCTGGCTTGGCTATCAGCAGCCTCCATGCAAAGCTGATGTTCAAGGAGGCCAGGACCAAGCCAGGAAAGCAGCTGTAGAGCAAACTGGGAAACTCTTGACTTCAAAATTCCAGAAAGAGCTTTGATTTTTCCCAGCATCATTTTCAAGTTAGATGATGAGGATAGTTCATTGGATAAAGAAGTTGTTGTTACCCAGAAGAGTTTCCTGGGTTCCTTTGCATACCCTAGGATGAGCAGTTAGGACTGTTCTGAATTATCTCCATCACCGGTGCCTCTATTTTAACCTTTACTTGGGATCAGAATCATCTGGGGTACTTATTAAAAATCTGTCAGGGGACTTCCCTGGTGGTCCAGCGGTTGGGACTCTGTGCTTCCAATGCAGGGGTTATAGGTACAATTCCTGGTTGGGAAACGAAGATCCTACATGCTGCATGGCCAAAAAAATTAAAAAAACTTAGAAAAAATTCAATCTATCAGGACTGTCCTGGGGGTACAGTGGCTAAGACTCCCTGCTTCCAGTGCAGGGGTCCAGGTTTGATTTCTGGTGAGGGAACGAGATTCCACATATTGCAACTAAGAGTTCACATGCCAAGACTGGAAGTCCCACGTGCCCCATCAGGCCCAGTGCAGCCAAATAAATATTTCCTTAAAAAAAAAATCTATCTTCCTTGGTCTCACCTCAGAATAGAAATTGCATGTTTAATGAGTAGCCTGGGTGATTCCGGCGTAGACCATTCCTGGATCCACTGTGGCCACACTGCACGAAAGCTCACCTGATGACTCGGGGTTATGCTGAACCCTGCCCCTCGCTGCGGCTTTCTCATCCTAGGGTCTCACCCAAGACCAGGGAGAGGCTATGAGGGCGCTAGCGGCTTGGGAAGGGGAGAGCAGACTGTTAGCACACGCATGATCGCAATCAGGAGAAAACGTCTGGCAAAGAACAGCCGGAGGTCTTCTGAGGATGTTCAGACATTTAAGACAGAAGGTGGAGAAAATCTGTCTTATATGAATATCACCTGTATTATTATTATTTCACCACTATATTTTTCTCTATATCAATGCCTCTAATATTGCCACCGCCTTTAGACTTGTCTTGAGAAATAATATACAAATGAATTTTTTTCAGATACACATTACAAAAAATGTATAATTATTGACATTTTTAAAATGCCTATGTACTACTTAAAGTCTTTACAGCACTACCAGCAACCAAAATACCATCCTTGGGAAGATATCTCTTTACTATGTAAGCTTCTAGAGGGAAATTTGTTCCCTCCCTTAGCAATTCTTTGTGATGCTCTAGGACCAAGAAAGTTTCAAAAGAAAAGCCTGTTTTCCAGAGTCAAGATTAACCTCTTGTCCATCTTTTAAACAGGTCATAACTTATCAGAGGTTGAGGGTTTTGAACAGCTTGATCTCCAGATTATGTACATACATGATTGCCACTGTAATGTATAAAAGCCAGCAAATTTAAAGTGAATAGAGGGTTTCAGAATTATTATGACTACAAGACTCTTTATTTCTTTTCTTTAAGAGTTCAGTCTTTTTAGGAAAGGATTTGGAAGGTTATATAAACTAGTTACCTAAGCTAAAAATAAAGAGTTTTTTGAAATGGTAAAAAAAAGGCAAAAGTAATTTTTTTCCCAGGTTTAAGTTCTGTTAAACACATACAAAATAATGTGTTCAGGTGAACCTCAAATATGACTTTATCAGTGGCTATTTCTCCTCCTTCAACACTCCTGAATAAAGGAGGCTTTAAAGAAGCTGTCTGTATATGCAATAGGAAGTTCATATGCCAGTCTGCTAGGGATATAATGCAATCATAGCTCGCAAATGTAAATTCAGGGTAGACATCAGACTTAGTGAATAAAGATTTGTAAGATTGTCTCATTAATATTTCTTGGAAACCAGGTATTGCACAAAAAGGGTAAAATGAAATTCTGTATAGCATTTCAAGCATTCTATTCATAATGGGATATGTAAATGTTGCAAATTGGGGAGAATATAATAATGTTTTACATACTAATAGGAAAATTTAAGTCCCGCTTATTATATATTTGGTTCCATTTGGTACATAAGTGCTGTATTTATGCCAGTCACCACTTTGAAAGACATAAAATGGGAGCATAAATGTGTTCTTTCTCTGGTTTAATGTCTTCATCACGCCGACTGAGTAGACATCTGCAGGGAAGATGCATACGCTGCAGGCAGAGCAGAAATCCTGTATTTCCATCAAAGCTCTAGACTCCTTTTGTTTGCATAGCCAAAAGAAAAAAGTATCTCTGCTAAAAATACACTGGAGTGAAAAACCCAGAAGAGCATGCTTTCCTTTCTTTAAAAGGTTTTATTATGCTTTGCAATACGTCTGTGTCTCCCACTTTGGGTGAATTCTGCAGGCTTGGACTGGGATTATTGTATGGCCAGTTGATGGGATAAAGAATGGAGGCCTTTTCCCAAATTTCCTTGATGTCTTAAATCCCTAAATTTCACTACCTCCTAGATTTTGCAAGGCCCATGGAAGGGACACAGGCTATCCCCAAATTACATATGTATTCCTTGACTCAAATAACTGTTTGTCCAAACTAAAATAAACTTGACTTTTTTAAAAAAGTGATCTGACATTTCTTGTGCCCAAGTGTTATGACACAAATTCATATCTGTTTAATATCTATGTCTTTCATGAGACTGTAAGTTTCTTAAAGTTTGGGCTTCCCAGGTGGCTCAGTGGTAAAGAATCCACCAGCAATGCAGGAGACGTGGGTTTGATCCCTGGGTTGGGAAGATACCCTGAAGAAGGAAATGGCAACCCACTCCGTATTCTTGCCTGGAAAATCCCATGGACAGAGGAGCCTGGTGAGCTACAGTCCATGGGGTTGCAGAGTCGGGCATGACTGAGAGACTGAACAACAAGGACACTACAAGTTTCTTTCATTCTAATATCTGTCTTTGACTCCATCCCTAACACAGGGCTCCTAAACGATTATAGATCCCTGAAGGATGAGAGCGCTAGCAGCATCTTTCATTCTAATGAGGTGACTCTGGTGATCAAGACATGATTAGAAGCTTGGCATTTTCAGCTTCACCCTTTATCCTACAGAAAGGGGAAGGGTGCTCAAAATGGAGTTAGAAACTAATCATCCCCACATGAAGAAACTGCCATAAAATCCCAGTAGTAGAGAGTTCAGAGAGCTTCCGGGTTGGTGGACACATCTTCCCTACCAGGAGGGTGGCACACCCCAGCTCCACAGGGACAGAAGCTCCTGTTCTAGGGACTCTCCCAGACTTTGCCCTATGTGCCTCTTCATCTGGCTGTTATCTGTATCCTCTATCGCATACTTCACTACACTGGTAAAAGCAAGCATGTGTATCTCTAAGTGTGTGAACTGCTCTAGCAACTTCATCAAATCTGAGGAGGAGGTCATTGGAACCTCCAGCTACAGCCTGTTGATCAGAAGTACAGGTGATGACCTAAGCTTATGACTGGCTTTTGAAGGCAGGGTGTGGGAGGAGGATGGGGTGCAGGGTGCACAGACTTATGGGACCAAGCCCTTACCTCTGAGATCTGACCTCTGAGATACCTCTGAGTATCCCAGGTAGACAGTGTCAGAATTGAGTTCAATCACAGGACATCCAGCTGGTATAGGAGACTCGCTTGTGGTAAAAACCCACCACACACTTGACCAGAAGCATCAAAATGAAGTGTCTTGCATGAGTAATACATTCACAGGAGAGAAATGGTAGCAAAGAACTTTGTTTTTCCGTGCATAAAACAGGAAGCTGAGTTTTTCCTTTATAGGCAAGAAAGAAGGTAAAGTGTTAAAATAGCAGCTTGAAAACCAAGCCCTGCTTGTCTAGCGCGCCTCCCTATCCAACCCCCAGGGTTCCACACTGTCTTTCTCCAGTATGTCGCAGACTCAGAACAGGCTTAGCAACATCTCCAAGGCTAGGCAAGGCACTAAGACAGGCCTACACAAGAGTCCTGTCTAGTCAAGCTAAAATAAATTTCTGTGTTTAAAAATACTTGGAAGGACAAATAGTGTGCTAAACTATAAATCAAGAGCCAACAGCCACAGGGGCCAGGCTCATGAAGGAATTCATGGTCTGTATCAAATGCTGAGGCTAGAAAGAGGTTGTGAGATCTCTGGAATAATACTCTGTGTTCTTTCTAGATCAGAACATCAGAGGTACAGGGAGGTTAATGAGTCTCAACTGGCGCAGCCAGGACAGCAATTGGTGACTTTCGACACATAATATCATCACTTTGAACTAGTCTTCAGTCTTCTCACTAAAAGAAGTTTGTGATGGATTTCTGCAGAAAACTAGGAGAAAGAAAAAGGCTAGGCTAAAAGATTTTAAGCATGGCAAATATAACTATGAAAACTGACTGAAGGGCATGGGACAGAATGGTGATACTGAAACCTCAATTAAATATAAATAAAGCATAGATGGATGGCATTTAGACAGATAAGTATGTTTGATTGAATATCTGAGGCTACAAGAAGGGGAAAGTATTCTGCCAAAGCTGAGAACATGAGTGTAGGAAAGTAAGCAAGCTTGGAAGCCACTGGCTAACTGTGTCTATAGCATGACTTGTACACAGTGTGAGACCCAGAAATGGATACCCTCTTAGGGAAAGAGAGAAATAAGAAAGAAAAAGAAGACCCACAGAAAATGCAAGAATAACAAAGAGCATCTGTCTCTATCCTGGCTCTAGAAGTCAGGAATAAAAAAGTTTCCTCTGGTAACTTGTACCTTCTGATTCAGCCTTAAGTGGATTTGAGGCCCAAATCTGCATGACTTCTATGTGGTCCTTAAAAATCTATAATGTAAGAACTGTAGTTAGTGACCCCAAGTCTGTGGTACCTCCTAACAGCTGAATAAAGCAGACACACATCTTCCTTAGAAAAGCAGTCTGACAACCCAGGGCTATAAGAATTTCAAGCAAAATTTTCATCACGAAGACACACACACACACACACACACACACACACACACACACAATTACAAAGCCCAAAAGCCACCATGCACACAAAGCACACAAGAACAATGCATAATAGAACCAGATCTGAACACACGTGAGATATTTTAATGTTTCATATATTAAAATGACCTGGAGAAGGCAATGGCAACCCATTCCAGTACTCTTGCCTGGAAAATCCCATGGACGGAGGAGCCTGGTAGGCTGCAGTCCCTGGGGTCGCTAAGAGTCGGACATGACTGAGCGACTTCACTTTCACTTTTCACTTTCATGCATTGGAGAAGGAAATGGCAACCCACTCCAGTGTTCTTGCCTGGAGAATCCCAAGGACAGAGGAGCCTGGTGGGCTGCCTTCTATGGGGTCGCACAGAGTCGGACATGACTGATGGACTTAGCAGCAGCAGCATATTAAAATGACCAGACACAAAATTTGAGGTAAGTATTATAATTTGATTAAAGAGATAAAAGAAAAAATGTAAAACAATAAATAAGGAGCAACAAACTGTCACGATTTGAGTAAAACCAAAGAGAACATTTAGAAATAAAACAACAGAATGTAAAACCCAATGAAACAGGTTTAGGAAGAGGGAGAGATGAATAGGTGGAGCACAGAGAGATAGCAGAGCAGTGAAACTACCCTGTACGCTGCTAGAAAGGTGGATACATGTCATTACACGTTTGTCAAAACTCACAGAAATACAATACAAAAAGTGAACCCTAATGTATAGACTTTGGTTGATAACAATGTGTCAATGTTGGCTTATTGATTGTTCAACAAATGTACCACAGTGGTCTGGGATATGGATGATGGTAGAGGCTGCAAGTGTGTGGTAAGCAGATATATGTACACTTTTCTCTCAATTTTGCTGTAAAACTAAGACTTCTCTAAAAAGTAAGGGTTGTTAATTTTTTAAAAAAGAGAAACAATGAAAAAAAAACTTGATGGATGTATTAAACAACAGATTAAACATAGATGAAGAGAGACCTAATAAACCATAAAGAAATTATATACAATGCAGCATACAAAGAACCAACACATACACACACATGTTCTTCTTATATATAGAAATAAAGTTCAGAAAGTAAAAGTGAAAGTCACTCAGTCGTGTTGACTCTTTGTGATCCCATGGACTATACAGTCCATGGAATTCCCCAGGCCAGAACACTGGAGTGGGTAGCCTTTCCTTTCTCCAGAGGATCTTCCTAACCCAGGGATCGAACACAGGTTCAGAGGTACAGAGGATATAATGAAAGAGACCAACATATGTCTAGTTGGAACTTCAGAAGGAACAGAGGGGATTATAGAAATAATAAAGGAAAGGCAGCATTTGGAGAGATGTGAGAAAAATATTTCATGCATTTTCAAATCAAGAATCACAATGAATCCCAAACAGGATAAATAAATGTAAGGCCACACCTAAACCATTATAGTAAAGTAGAATACAACCTAAGATAGAGAGACTATTTTGAGGGTAGCTAGAGACACTACATGGAGAAGGCAATGGCACCCCACTCCAGGACTTTTGCCTGGAAAATCCCATGGGCGGAGGAGCCTGGTAGGCTGCAGTCCATGGGGTCGCTAAGAGTCGGGCACGACTGAGTGACTTCACTTTCACTTTTCACTTTCATGCACTGGAGAAGGAAATGGCAACCCACCCCAGTGTTCTTGCCTGGAGAATCCCAGGGACGGGGGAGCCTGGTGGGCTGCCGTCTATGGGGTCGCACAGAGTCGGACACGACTGAAGCGACTTAGCAGCAGCAGCAGCACAGACACTACAAATTATCTACAAAGGAGAGGCAAGTAGACTCATAGCTGACTTTTCAACAGCAAAGGAAGCCACTGTGGAATAGTTTCTTCAATATGCTGAGTAAAATAAGCAAAAGTGAATTGAGAATTTTATGTTCAGAAAAAGAAAAAAACCCTGCCATTCAATAATTAACAAACACGAAATAAAAATATTATCAGAAGACTAAATCTGAGATTCTCAACAACGAATTTCTAAATCATGTACTCAAAAAAAAAAAAAGGAAATTTTCCAGAAGTCTGAGATACTAAAAGAAATGACCAAAATTAAAAACATGATAATGATATCAGTCAGTTCAGTCGCTCAGTCGTGTCCAACTCTTTGCGACCCCATGAATCACAGCACGCCAGGCCTCCCTGTCCATCACCAACTCTCAGAGTCTACTCAAATTCATGTCCATCGAGTCGGTGATGCCATCCAGCCATCTCATCCTCTGTCGTCCCCTTCTCCTCCTGCCCCCAATCCCTCACAGCATCAGGGTCTTCTCCAATGAGTCAACTCTTTGCATGAGGTGGCCAAAGTATTGGAGTTTCAGCTTTAGCATCAGTCCTTCCAATGATCTCCTTTAGGATGGACTGGTTGAACCTCCTTGCAGTCCAAGGGACTCTCAAGAGTCTTCTCCAACACCACAGTTCAAAAGCATCAGTTCCTCGGTGCTCAGCTTTCTTCACAGTCCATATAGACAATTCTAAATTAACATTGATGAATTAAAACAATTATCAAAATGGCGCAATTGGTACACTGAAGTAAACATTTTCTGTGTATGATGTTTGCTTAATAAACCAACTTGGCATTTTTTGGTTAATATCTAATTACTTTTTAAAAAACCACCATATTCTATTCCATCATGCTACATTTAGAAATAATGAGCACTATAAACAAAATCATTTGCATTTTTTGCATTTTAAAATATGGCAGTAAATGCATAATTTTGAAATCGGAAGCATTTATAGCAACAGCAGCCAACTGTTACTGAATGTGTACTATGTGGAAACCCTTATTATTAACTCATTTAATCATCAAAACAACTCATTAAAGTAAGTACAAAACTGAAAAAAAGAAAGGGTTAATCACTCAGTTGTGTCTGACTCTCTGTGACCCCATGGACTGTGGCCCACCAGTCTCTGCTGTCCATGGAAATCTCCAGGCAGGGATACTGCAGTGGGTGGCCATTCTGGCCATTCCCTTCTCCCGGGGATCTTCCCAACCCAGGGATCAAACCCTGGTCCCCTGCATGGCAGGCAGATTTTTTACTGTCTGAGTCACCAGGTACCATCATCATTTTACAGACGAAGTATAAGGAGAAATTAAGTTATTTGCTTAAGGTCACAAATTTAGTAAGAAAAAGAGGCAGAATTTGAAAAAAAGACAATCTGTTTCCAAAACCTTATGTTCATCAGATGGTTCTACGTAGTCTCCCAAGGAGATTGCTTATCAGTTTATTCTGACTAAAATTTCTCACTCAGAAAATAGAGTAAACAAATAGTTTGAGGCCCCATTTTAAATGTCCATAAAATTGAAAAATAGATTCAAAAATGTAATATTTTGAATGAATTCTCTAGTTGTGAATTTTGGCTGATTTGCCACTTATATGAAAACTGTATGACCTACAGTATTTGGTATCTACTTTCAAATAAATGACATATACATTTGGAAACAAAAAAAAAACAATAATCAAACAATAATTTGTAATTTATGACAAATTTGTCATCTATAACAAACCTAGACAGCGTATTAAAAAGAAAAAACATCACTTTGCTGACAAAGGTCTGTATAGTCAAAGCTATGGTTTCTCCAGTAGTCATATATGGATGTGAGAGTTGGACATAAAAAAGTCTGAGTGCCAAAGAATTGATGCTTTCAAATTGTGGTGCTGGAGAAGATTCTTGAGAGTCCCTTGGACAGCAAGGAGATCAAACCAGTCAGTATCAACCATGAATATTCATTGGAATGACTGATGCTGAAGCTGAAGCTCCAGTACTTTGGCCACCTGATGTGAAGAGCCAACTCATTGGAAAAGACCCTGATGCTGGGAAAGATTGAAGGCAAAAGGAGGATGAAATTACTAGATAGCATCATCAACTTGATGGACATGAATTTGGGCAAACTCCAGGAGACAGTAAAGGACAGGGAAGCCTGGCCTGCCACAGTCCATGAAGTCACAGAGTTGGACACGATGTAGCAACTGAACAACAATAACAACTAGTCTTCTAACACTAAAGAAGTCAAATTCCTTTAACAGAGGCATCTCCCTAATAACCAAGAAGAAGAAAGAATAGAAGCACTCTTTTTGTAATCAGAAACAAGAAATATATGTCTGCTATTTCACCACTTTTATTCAATATTATGCTTGACCTCTGCAATAAGACAAATATATATATATATAAAGTATAAGAACTGAAAAGGGAGAAACAAAACTGTCATTATTTGTCAACGTTTTGATCTTCTACATAGGAAAAACTACACTAATTTTTAAAATTAATAGAAGAGTCCTGCAAGAAAGTTACATAAAAAGTCAAAAAATCATATTTCTATATATTAAGGGAAAGCACCTAGTAAATATAAAATTGTTAAGTTATTGTTTGTTGTATTATTCTATATATTTTAAATTTTAAAAAATAAATTAAAAGGAAGTATAGGACAAATTATCAAAAGAAAACTAGTGGTCACACCAAAAAATAAGATACCTAGGAATAAATACAACAAAAGCAGAAAATAACCTTAATGAAGGAAATTGTAGAACTTTACTTTGAAAACTCATTAAGGAATACTAAGATGAAACAGAAATCCATGATCATGGTTATAAGACTCAATATCATAAAGATGCCAGTTATTCACCAATTGGTCTAATTCAATAGTGATCAGAATCACCTGTTCCAATAACCTAAGCCCAGATACAGCAATGTAATTGAGGTCAGTTCCTTACACAGAAGGCAAGGGACCACATCTGTGACCCTCCCTACTCTCCAGGGAAATTTTTTCATATCTCTCTGTCTGCCATCATTACACATGCTTCTATTATGCTGGTGGTAACCATTCTTTCTAAACCTGAAAGCCCAGATGTAACACTGAGTGCAGAGTTTCTCAGCCCTGGCACTATTGACATTTTGGACCAGATTAATTCTTTGTTGTAGGCGGCTTTCCTGTGCATGGTAGGATGTTTAGCATCTGCTTAACATCTCTGACCTCTACTCACTAGATTCTGGAAGCACCTGCATACATACACCAGTGGTAACCATCATAAATGTCTCCAAACATTGTCAAATATCCCCTGCAGGGTATAATCATCCCCTATAGGCTGCTGCTAGGTGTACAATATGACAATAGAGTATATTTCCTGTGGCCTTTTCTCCCTCATTCATCTGTTTTTCCACTGGACTTTTCATCAATCAATAATTATATGAGACAACCTAGATGCAAAGAATTAGAAATCATAATTGTATCAGACTACCATTTTAAAGGAGATCAGTCCTGGGTGTTCTTTGGAAGGAATGCTGAAACTCCAGTACTTTGGCCACCTCATGAGAAGAGCTAACTCACTGGAAAAGACCCTGATGCTGGGAGGGATTGGGGGCAGGAGGAAAAAGGGATGACAGAGGATGAGATGGCTGGGTGGCATCACCAACTCGATGGACGTGAGTTTGAGTGAACTCTGGGAGTTGGTGATGGACTGGGAGGCCTGGCGTGCTGCAATTCAGGGGGTCGCAAAAAGTCAGACACAACTGAGCGACTGAACTGAACTGATTCAATAGTAACACGGGTAGCCAAAGTAACAAAGCCAAGTAACAAAACAAGAATGCCTTTAAAATTATAAGGGAAAGTGTTTTCCCAGCTGCCTTTTCACTTAAGCAGTCCACGTAATTGAGTTTTAACCAATGCAGCATCCATGAAAATGAAACCAATTTCAAGGGCAGACCTCTAAAATCTTCCACAGGATCCTTTATGGACTCTTCCCTTGTCATCTGAAGGGATGCAGAAGACCTATTGAGGACTCCAAGACCCTGGTAAAGCCTCCAGGTGGATGAAACCTGAGTCCTTAAAAAACACCATGTAGAAATCTACCCACCAAACAACTGCAGTTAAAATGAAGTGAGCGAGACATTTTTTGTGTTAAGACCCTGAGATATGAGAGCTGTTTGGTACAACAGTTAGCCTATTCTGACTAATGTAGCAATGTCAAATTCTGTACCCATACAAACCACTCATTAAATGGCCAAATAGGAAAAAAAAAAATCCAGATTTCAAAAATGTACCTCCTCTGTATCTTTTCTCGAAAAAGCAAGTAGACAATGCAGTCTATCAAAATAAGGGGGTAAAATAAAGAAAGAAGTTGTTAAACCCAGTCAGGATGAAGAGAATTCTCAGAACGATAGTGAAAAATCTCAGGAGAATGGCTAGGCAGCAGGCTTAAAAATCAACCCAAAAAGATCAGAGAAGAGGTCAGGAGCTTTAGAAAGGGCATTCAAGAAAAAAAGTGGAATTAATAGATTAGCTGAAGTCTTTGGTTATACTGACCAGCTTTATACAGCTTTACCAGCTAGTCTGGGTTATATTAGAGATAAAACACAAAAACTGAGGCAATTAACTGCAATGGGGGGAAAACAAGTTGAACAAGAAATCATAATACACTTTGAGATTTAGCTGTTACAGTATATATGCAGTTGTAACAATGTGCATCCTGAATACTGACTTATTCCCAAATTATTATACCAATGCATCTGTATCAGGAGAATAATAGAAGGAAAAGCAGGGGGGAGGTGTGAGGAGATAAGAATTGGGGATACATGAAACAAGAAGTTCTTATCTTCCATAGGAGGAAGTCCACTAATAATATCTAAAGTTTACAAATCAAGTAATAGCAGTGTAAGCATATTATTTAGAAACATTGAGACAAGTTTCTCCTTCCCCCCAAAAGAAATGACAGCTGAAAGAAATGGCAATGGTTTATTGGGAGAGGACTCAGGGATGGAAAAGTTAGAGAAGGGCAGCTGTTCTTTGTTTTTAGCCATTTTATTACCTGAATTTTAAATAGTATACATCAAAATTAAATTTTAGGAAAGAAAAGAAGGAAGGGAAAAGGAAAGAAAGGAGAAGGGAAAAGGGAAGGAAGAAATACAGGAAAAAGAAAATGGGCAACTCACAAAGAAAACTCAGTAACAGTATGAAAAATCAAAAAAAACTAGAAAACAAAATAATTGATCTTAACCCATAAAACTAGAAAAGTCTTTAAAAAAAAAAAAAGATTGATAATATTCAACACTGGGTGTGGGAAAAACACCACTCCTGCCATATAAACTTGGATAACTTCTCAGGAGATCAATTTGGCTCATGCATTCTAATTCTCTGCCAAACCCAACATGTACTGCAGATATTGCTTATAAATCATAACTCTCTTTCCAGCTGAAATTAGAATAGAGCTTCAGAATCGTTCTCAATACAACCCTCAAGATAGCCACAACCCATACACTGGTTTGAACTGGGTTTGATAAAAGTGTGATCTCATTCTTGCACAACTTTAAAAAGTCTATGTATAATATAAGGCATCAGAATTAATGTGTAAGATTATACAGACCTATTTGCATCCTGAGATAAAAATTCAAAAATAATATTGGCCTTACCAAAATTTTCTCATTGAACCTGCGGCTAAAGCTTTCATGCTAATGCTTTATTGGAGCTGCAGTCTTAGAGATGCATTAGGGAAGGGAAAAGGGAAGTGGACAGGGAAAGAGGGAGAGCAAATACATTGTGGTATCTCATTAAGGAGTAGTGCTGATGGCTCAAACAAAACACTCCCGGAGAGGTGACATGGAACACTGTTCCTTAGAACAATCCATTGAGTGAAGAAAGGATGAACAGTTTCTCTGCTGGCCACTTTCTACCTTCCTGTCACTAGTCAAAGTCAAGAGTATTAGCCCTTTCCTCCTTGGCCTCTCCAGAGAACCAATGGGAGTGACACAGCCTCTGCAGTTCCAATCCGGCCAAAGGATAGGCACAGTGTCCCTTCTTTTAGGTGGCAAGGACAACGGTAGCAGGTGAGACTTGCCAAGACAGTCTCATTAGGGACGCAAGGCAAAGCAGGGCCAAAGAGCTTCAGGTTGTACATAATTTGCGTTTGATACAAGTATGATCCCGTTTTTGCTCAACTTTTTAATATATACATTTATATGTGTGTGCTGCTGCTGTAATAGGTATTATATTTGCATATATGTATTTTCAGTCCCTTGGACTGCAAGCAGATAAAACAAATCAGTCCTAAAGGAAATCCACCCTGAATATTCACTGGAAGGACAGATGCTGAAGCTGAAGCTCCAACACTTTGGCCACCTGATGAGAAGAACTGACTGACTGGAAAAGACCCTGATGCTGGATTGAAGGCAGGAAGAGAAGGGAACGACAGAGGATAGGATGTTTAGATGGCATCACCGACTCGATGGACATGAGTTTGAGCAAGCTCCAGGAGATGGTAAGGACAGGGAAGCCTGGCGTGCTGGGGTCCATGGGGTCCCAAAGAGTCAGACATGACTAAGTGATTAAACAACAAATATGTATTTGGATAGGAACGTTTGGAGAAAATACACATAAATATTTTCTGAGGTTACATCTAGTGATTTTTTTTTCTTTTTTGCTTATCAAAATATATTTTTAGGTTTGCTTTAATAAACTTTTATTTCCTGCATGAAATAAAAAAGGGGAGATAAATGCTGGTAATTAAAAATCATTTTTAAGGTATAATAGCATCTAACAAATAAATCACAACAAAATTAAAAAGATAATTCTCTTGAACTGAATTTAAAAGTAAAAGCGACCTTTAAAATATTTTTACGTTGCTATTGTTCAGTCACTAAGTTGCGTCCGACTCTTTGTGATCCCATGGACTACAGCCCACCCCACCAGGGTCCTCTGTCCACAGGGTTTTTCAGGCAAGAATATTGGAGTGAGTTGCCATTTCCTTCCCTAGGGGATCTTCCCAGACCAGGGATCAAACCCATGTCTTCTACATTGGCAAGCAGATTCTTTACCTCTGAGCCACCTAGAAAGTCCAATATTTTTTTTACAACGTATGACAAAAAGTATATCTGCCCATATACATACTGAATAATGAATGTGCTTATAGTTGCTTTGGTTGTGTCTGTCTCTTTGTGACCCTATGAACTGAGGCTTGCCAGGCTCCTCTGTCCCTGGGATTCTCCAGGCAAGAATACTAGAGTGGATTGACATTCCCTTCTCCAGAGGATCTTCCCAAGCCAGGGAATGAACTCACATCTCTTACAGCTCCTGCATTGGCAGGCAGGTTGTTTGTTGTTGTTTTTTTTGTTTTTTTTTTTTACCACTAGTGCCCACTGAATAATGAAACCAAATTTAAAAATGGAATAAATCAGAAATCCATAAAACAAAAATATATGCACCTGTGAAAAACTATTACAATTAGAACCACAAAAGACCATTTTTTAGCGCATCAAACTGACAAATATTTTTAAATGGTAATACAGAAGAACTATACAAAAATGATCTTCACAACCAACATAATCACAATAGTGTGATCACTCATCTAGAGCCAGACATCTTGGAATGTGAAGTCAAGTGGGCCTTAGAAAGCATCACTACAAACAAAGCTAGTGGAAGTGATGGAATTCCAGTAGAGCTATTTCAAATCCTAAAAGATGATGCTGTGAAAGTGCTACACTCAATATTCCAGCAAATTTGGAAAACTCAGCAGTGGCCACAGGTCTGGAAAAGGTCAGTGTTCATTCCAATCCCAAAGAAAGGCAATGCCAAAGAATGCTCAAACTACTGCACAATTGCACTCATCTCACATGCTAGCAAAGTAATGCTCTAAATTATCCAAGCCAGGCTTCAGCAGTATGTGAACCATGAACTTCCAGATGCTTAAGCTGATTTTAGGAAAAGGCAGAGGAACCAGAGATCAAATTGCCAACATCCGCTGGATCATGGAAAAAGCAAGAGTTCCAGAAAAACATCTATTTCTGCTTTATTGACTATGCCAAAGCCTTTGACTGTGTGGATCACAAGAAACTGTGGAAAATTCTGAAAAAGATGGAAATACCAGACCACCTGACCTGCCTCTTGAGAAACCTGTCTGCAGGTCAGGAAGCAACAGTTAGAACTGGACATGGAACAACAGACTGGTTCCAAATAGGAAAAGGAGGACGTCAAGGCTGTATATTGTCACCCTGCTTACTTAACTTCTACGCAGAGTACATCATGAGAAATGCTGGGCTGGAAGAACCACAAGCTGGAATCAAGATTGCTAGGAGAAATATCAATAACCTCAGATATGCAGATGACACCACCCTTACGGCAGAAAGTGAAGAGGAACTAAAAAGCCTCTTGATGAAAGTGAAAGAGAATGAAAAAGTTGGCTTGAAGCTCAACATTCAGAAAACTAAGATCATGGCATCCGGTCCCATCACTTCATGGGAAATAGATGAGGAAACAGTGGAAACAGTGTCAGACTTTATGTTTTTGGGCTCCAAAATCACTGCAGATGGTGATCGCAGCCATGAAATTAAAAGACGCTTACTCCTTGGAAGGAAAATTATGACCAACCTAGACAGCATATTCAAAAGCAGAGACATTACTTTGCCAAGGTCAAGGCTATGGTTTTTCCAGTGGTCATGTGTGGATGTGAGAGTTGGACTGTCAAGAAAGCTGAGTGCTAAAGAAGTGATGCTTTTGAACTGTGGTGTTGGAGAAGACTCTTGAGAATCCCTCAGACGGCAAGGAGATCCAACCAGCCCATTCTGAAAGAGATCAGCCCTGGGATTTCTTTGGAAGGAATGATGCTAAAGCTGAAACTCCAATACTTTGGCCACCTCATGTGAAGAGTTGACTCATTGGAAAAGACTCTGACGCTGGGAAGGATTGGGGGCAGGAGGAAAAGGGGACAACAGAGGATGAGATGGCTGGATGACATCACCGACTCGATGGACGTGAGTCTGAGTGAACTCCAGGAGTTGGTGATGGACAGGGAGGCCTGGCGTGCTGCAATTCATGGGGTCGCAAAGAGTCGGACACGACTGAGTGACTGAACTGAATTGAACTGACTGACCCAGTGTTGGATACAGGGTACAAAAGGATACAGGGGGAAACTCTTCATGAATTGCTGGTAGACACATAAACTTTACATGTCTCTGGATATAATTTTGAAATACAACGTACTCTGGATTGAACTGTGCCCCTCTTATCCCCTTCAAAAATATCCATATGGTGAAGTCCTAACAGCCAATGTGACTACATTTGAAGATAGAACCTTTAAAGTCTCATTCAGGTTAAATGAGAACATAAGGGTGGGTCCCTAGTCCAATAGGATTAGTGTCCTTATAAGAGGAAGGAAGTATCCCCTGGAGAAGGGCATGGAAACCCACTCCCATATTCTTGCTTGGAGAATCCCATAGATACAGGAGCCTAGTGGGCTACAGTCCATAGGGTCACAAAGAGTCAGACACAACTAAATTGACTTAGCATGTACACAGGCAAGCAGAGGAAGAAAGAGATCAGAACTCACTCAGAGTTCTGAGTGTGCACAGAGAAAGGACAATGTGAGAACACAGCAGGATGGTGGCTACCTGCCAGCTAGCAAGAGAAACCTCCCCAGAAATCCAACCTCTTCTTCATCTTTTGTCTTGGATTTCAAGCCTCCAGAACCGAAAATAAATAAATAAATAAATAAAATTTCTGTTGTTGAAGCCACTCAGTCTGTAGCAATTTATGTATGGCTTTGGGCAACTTCCTAATGAGTATTTGTGCCTCCACTTCTCCATCTGTAAAGAGGAAATGATACTATCTACCTCACAAGACTACTGCGTAGATTTAGATAATGAGGACATAATCAAGGGCTACTGTAAGTAGTGGCATCACAGTGAGTACTGAGGATTCAAAGAGTCAGAGGATTCCATGCATGGGTTCAGCCTACCCTAACTATGTGACCTGGGGTGAGTCATTTCACCTCTCCTAGCTTCAGGGTCTTCATCTTTAAAATGAGGACTCTGACTAGCTGATCTTGAGGATCCCTGTGGCTCAGTCCTCATAAGAGGAAAGCCTGCATCATGTCAACCGTGGGAAATATTACAACTTGAGGCTGTATGAAAAAGAGTGTAAGAAACTGCCTTCTGATGCTGTGCCCCTCTGCAGGTAGTCATTTCCGGCCTTTCTGTATAACAGCCATTCTCCACATGATAGCGGCAGTAGTTTTCATAGCTATTGTTACAAACATATACCGTGACAAAATGGTACTAAGCATTTGGCATTGCTCTTAAATTAATTTTTCTTTTAATTAAGTCCATAGCAACCTCATTTACTTGAAAAATAGTAACACTTCCATGGGAGACACTTCATTTATCTCATTCACAGGCCATGCTTGGTCCCCCTTAACTTCTTGCAGACCACTGCAAGACCACTCAAAGGGCAATTTGAGAACCACAACCAAAGACATCTTTCTCAAGGCTTCTGCAGAGAGGTGAAGAACAATCTTTTCTTTCCAAGCCTGTCCTCCAGTTTGAAAGTGAACCAAAAGGTGCAAGGTGCTTGTAGTCTCCAGGAAGATTGCTCCTGGTCAGAATGTCAGACAGTGTTTAGACACCTATGCAAACCATGGGCTTTCATGGGGACTGCCTGTGAAGTGAGTAATCTTGCCTGGAACCAAAAGTCATTCCCCTCAGTAGAGCCAGAAGCTCAAAAAGTAGTAAACAAGATGCTTTCCTTTTTGGGTAACCTTTATCATCAAAGAGAGACCTTACCATTGATTCATGAAAGGATCAGCCCTTAAACTGAAATCATTGTTTGTTATGATTGCTGAGTTTGCAAGGCAAAGATTTTGCTACAGAATACACTGAAACCTGTGCTTGAAAAATAGTTTTCAGTCACTCTCTTAGTCTCAATTTCCTTAGCTAAGAAATGGAAGTGAAAATAACACCAAATTCAGTGAAGTGTTGCTAATAAAATAATTAAAAGCTCTTAATAAATTTCAAAGCACTATGAAAATAGAAGTTATTAATACTAGTAGCATCATGGAAATTTTCAAGTTAAATGATACTTGTTTATCTCTCTCTGTGGAAATCTGGCAACCCAGATAGAAAACCTTTTAACAACATATAACCAATTTAATCCCTCAGCAAAACCTGTGTGTGAGCGTCAGCCTGTCAAAGCTGCCTTCTGTGCATAAGAATGATCCATAGAAGCCCGAAGGTTGATTATAAAACCTCAAGTGTCTGCTTGCCTCGAGTCATTTTAGATGAGCTATTCAAAACACATCTAAGTAATCAGTTTCCTCTGATAGACAGGAGTAACAAGGAGAAAAGCTTGATTTCCCCTGCTGGAAAGGAGGCACGCCCATTGTTGTCTACCTTTCCATAGATCATATTTCTAGCTCTTTGTTCTTACTTAGCAATATGGCTTCAAGCTTAAAATTTATTATCAAATTTGTATGCTGGGGAAGACCATGTTAGTTACTTTACAAAAATGTCCAAAAACTCAGGCAGAAATGAAACCAATTAGGTCAGCTGGTATGTAATCTTTTCTAAATTTAAGGGTGTATTTATCATTTCAGAGGAGAATAATTATTTTATATTGTATATTTGGCATTAAGTTCTTAAAAGTAGAATCTTATTAAAAGTATCATCAAATATTTACCTCAGTCTTGCCCGTTCTGTCTTGATAAGAGAATACTTCCAACCCAAATTGTTAATTAATACCTAATTAAAATTCCAAAGCATCTTCTTGGATGCTGATGGAGCATAGGATTCAGACCTAGACTGACATTGCTTTGTATCAGTTTAAGGAAGTCTTGTCATTTCTCCGAGCCTTCTTTCCTCATCTACAAAAATCCTTCCTAATGAAATAAGAAATGAATAAAATGAGAAAATGAGAGTGAGAAGGTTGTAATCGTTATATAAACATTAGTGACTGCTGCTGTTATTACCAGAAAGGTGTTAGAATAAGAAATATTCAATTATTCTCTGTGACCCAAATGCAACAATTGATACCAACATTATTGTCACTTTTCCTCATCATCTCAGTGCAATATGAACACCCATAGGAAAAAGATACATGTATTCTAAAATACAGATGAAATGATATGATTCCTGGGATTTGCTTAACAAATTTTTAAAAAGCAAGTTGTAAAATAATACAAGCTATGTACTTCCTTGTGGAGAGATATAGATATGGAAACATGGATATAGACACCGAGCTAAATAGAGAGCAACAGAGGCAGAGACATGGAGAGTGATAAAGATATAAGGTCGAATAATATCAAAGTGGAGGCAAAGATCAAGATGGCAGAAAAGAAGGACATGGAACTTAACCTCCTCCCACAAATACACTAAAAATAACTATACATGTGAAACAATTCTCACAGAATACCTATTCAATACTAGGAAAACTTATACAAGCAAAATTGCAAGAAAGATCATCATATAACTGGGCAGTAGGATGAAAGAAAATAAGAATCGGGATGGAAGGAGAGAGCTGTCAAAGAGGAAATTTTGCCTCACCCTAGGAACTCCCTTCATTGGCTGGGAGATCAGCTGGGACAGATGGGAAGCTTCAGGGTCTCAGAGGAGAATGCGGCAACTGGGCTCCAGCAGGCAGAACAGAGAGACCAGCACAGAGGGTCCTGCCCACCTACCTCCCTGGACTCCCCAGTCCAGGACATGCATCCACTGATGTGCATGGGGGCTGAGTGCTGGAAACTTGGGCTCAGTGGACAGACCTGGGGAGAGGACTGGGTTGCTGCACAGAGACAGTCTGAAGGCCCCCGAGTGTGCTTTGAGCTGCAATCAGAAGCGGACATAGGAGAGACCCAGGGTCTGCCATAGGAGCCGCATTGCTAATGGGTGCAAAGATAGGCGGGGCCCTGCATAGCAGCCTTGTTCTCAGCATGTCCTTAGCAGGCACAGCCCCACCTCTGTGGGTTCGAGGTGGGGCTGAAATCTGAGCCCATCCCAGGCCGCACCCCTCCCACCCTCCCCCGCCCCCAAACAACTACGGAAGCATGGCTGAAATCTGAGTCATCTCCCAGTGGCTATGCTACCCCATGGATTTATACACTGCCAATGGCTTTGTAAGCTCAGTGCCTGCAGGGCATTTGAGCAAATTACTGGTGCTCTCAAGGTTAGGGCTGGTCCAACGTCAACAGCTACAAGCTTTGTGGGCACATGTGCATGCGGAGGTGGGGCCGAGGTCTGAGATAATTGCATAGCTCCTACAGTAGGTCCAGGTGCGTGACTACAGCTGTCCTGGGGCCTGACTTCAGCAAATCTGTGCCAATGAATCTGCGCTGGTGACTTTGGGAACACAGTGCCTAAGGAGCACCTACACCTTCATTCCCATGTTTGAGGTGGGGCTGGGGGCACTGCCAACAGTATGCTTTGTGAGCCCACACAACAAACAGGTGGCAGGTGACACCATGGAGTGCACCTCCCAGTAGACATCTCCTGTACAGGAACACACAGTGGCTCCTCTCCCAGTAGAAGCACTCCAGTCTCATCTACCTCACACCGCGCCCAGAAATGGATCTGGGGGTTTCTACTCCAGCAGCCGGGGAGCAGATCCTGTACCAGACGGGCTCTGACTGTTAGGTAAAAGATGACCAGTTACACCAAAAGAATAACTAACAGGCTTTAATAGCAAAGCACTCCCCGGCGGGGTTCCCAGACCGATCGGGCAGGTCGAGGAAATCCGTGCGCCCGGACCATGTTGGAAGTTTGTTTATATATGCACACTGCGAGGGCTGGCTGGGCTAGTGGATGGGGATTTGGATAGGTTGCCGGTTCTAGGAGTTGCGAGGTTTTGATAGGTTGCTGATAGGTTTTTCTATGCGGCTGGGGCGGGGCGGGTTATGCAGCTGAGGGAGGCAGCTTTAGCTGGTGGAGCGTGCTGTCATTGGTCCCCGGGATCTGGGAGGCTCCCTCCATTAGAGACTTCCCCATAAGACGGCAGCCCACCAGACTCCCACATCCCTGGGATTCTCCAGGCAAGAACACTGGAGTGGGTTGCCATTTCCTTCTCCAATGCATGAAAGAGAAAAGTGAAGGTGAAGTCACTCAGTCTGGTCTGTCTCTTAGCGACCCCATGGACTGCAGCCTACCAGGCTCCTCCATCCATGGGATTTTCCAGGCAAGAGTGCTGGAGTGGGGTGCCATTGCCTTCTCCCTACTCTAGTCTACCAGATCCCAAATTCAAAAAGGAGGGAATAAAATACTGAAAGAATTAAGGAAGACTATCAATAGAAATGCAGATTACTGTAAAATGTAACTAGAAGCTATAGAGAAGAGCCAATTAAAATTTAAAAACTTATTTTCCAAGACAAAAGCCAAGCTAAAGGCAATAAGTAGCAAAATGAATAACGCAGAAGAACAAACAAGTGATCTGGAAGACAGAATAATGGAAATCACCCAACCAGAACAGCAGACAGAAAGACAAATGAAAAAAATGAAAGCAATATATGAGACCTATGGAATGATATAAAGCATGCCAATCTACACACACAAGGAATGCCAGAAGGTGAAGGAGAGAAAAGAGGATTGAAACTGAATTTATAAAAATGATGGCTAAAAACTTCCCAAACCTAATAACAAAAGAGATATCCAAGTACAGGAAGCACAGTGAGTCCCAAACAAGATGAACCCAAACAAACCTACACTAAGACATATTATAATTAAAATGGCAAAAGTTAAGGGTAAAGAGAGGATTCTAAAGTCGGAAAGAGAAAAACAAAGAATTAGTTACAAAGGAACCCCCACAGGCTATCAACCGACTTATATAAAGAAACATCACAGGCCAGAAGGGAGTGGCAAGATATACTCAAAGCCTGGAAAGGGAAAAAATTTCCAGCCTAGGATATTCTACCCAAGATTATCTTGTTGCTTAGCCAAAAAAAAAGAAAAATTATCTTGTAGTTTTAACAAAAACTAAAAAAATACAGCAATATTAACCTATTCTAAAAGAAATATTGAGAGGTCTTTTCTAAGTAGAAAAGAAGCAAGAAACTATAGAAAATAGAAAATCACAATTGGAAAGTAAATCATTTAAATAAGCCAGTAGACAGATTAAAAAAAATAAGTCCCATGAGAGTGATGGAAACTACAATGAACAGAAAAAGGATAAGCATGAAAATATAAAAGAAGACATCAAAATAATAAACTGTGGAGGAAGTGAGTGAGAAACTATAGATTTATTTTTTAGAATGTGTGTGAGCCTATATGATTATCAGTCTAAAGAAAATAGCAGGTTTCCCTGGTGGCTCAGTGGTGAAGAATTCACCTGCCAATGCCAGAGACACTGATTTGCTCCCTGATCCAGGAAGATCCCACAAGCCACACAGCAACTTAAGCCACTGCTATTAAGCCTGTGCTATAGAGCTCGGAAACTGCAACGACCGAGTCCACCTGCTGCAGCTGCTGAAGCCCATGCATCCGGGAGCCCATGCTCCACAGCAAGAGAAACCAGCACAATGAGAGGCCTGCACGCTGCAACCTAAGAGCAGCCCCTGCTTGCCACAGCTAGAGACAAGTCCATGCAGCACCGAACACCCAGCACAGCCAAAAATGAATCAGTAAATAAAACTACTGAAAAGAAGAAAATAGGTAGAGTAATGGGTTAGCAGACTTGAAAAACAAGGTAACCACAAATCAAAAACACACAATAGATTCACAAAAGCCTAAAGAAAAGAACACGAGTACAACACAAGAGAAAACCATCAAACAACAAAAGGAAAAAGAAAGGAACAAAGAAGAAATACAAAATCATCTGGAAAACAAGGTTTAAAATGGCAATAAATACATATTTATCAATAATTACTTTAAATGTCAATGGACAAAACGCTCCAATCAAAATGCATGGAGTGACAGACTGGACGATAAAACAAGAAAATATAATATGCTGCCTATATCAGATCCACTTTAGGGCAAAGGACACACACAGATTGAAAGTGAGTGGATGGAAAAAGATATTTCTTGCAAATAGAAATTACAAGAAAGTGGGGGTAGCAATACTCATATCAGATGAAACAGACTTTAAAACAAAGGCTATAAAGAAATGTAAAGAGGGACAGTACATAATCATAAAGGGATCAATACAAAAAGAAAATATTATACCTGTTAATATATATGCATCCCAATATAGGAGCACCACATCACTGAGCAACTCAACTGAACTGAACTGAAACACATAAATACTAACAGCCATGCTATAGTCCATGGGGTTGCAGAGTTGGACACAACTGAGCAACGGAACAACACAGACATAAAGGGAGAAATTAAAGGGAATACAATAAAAGTAAGACTCTTTAACACCCTACTGGTATCAGTGGACAGATCTTCCAGAGAATCAATAATGCAGCTGCTAAGTTGCTTCAGTCGTGTCCGACTCTGTGCGACCCCATAGACAGCAGGGTCCCCATCAGGCTCCACTGTCCCTGGGATTTTCCAGGCAAGAACACTGGAGCGGGTTGCCATTTCCTTCTCCAATGCATGAAAGTGAAAAATGAAAGGGAAGAGTCATGTCCGACTCTTAGCGACCCCATGGACTGGAGCCTACCAGGCTCCTCCATCCATGGGATTTTCCAGGCAAGAGTACTGGAGTGGGGTGCCAAATGACACAATAGAATAGTTAGATTTAACTGGTATTTTCAGAACATTGCATCCAAAGAAAAAGAAACCAAAGCAAAAACACGTTCTTTTCAAGTGCACATACAACACTCTCTAGAACAGATCTCACACTAGGGCCCAAAACAAGCCTCATCACGTTGACAATCATAGAAATTATTTCAAGCATCTCTTCTGGTCCCAACTGCATGAAACCATTTACAGTAATCAACAAGAGAAAGAGAAATGAGAAAAAAATTACACGGAGAATAAACCACATGCTACTAAAAACCCAGCTGGTCAACAATAAAATAAAGAGGGAAATTAAAAATACCTTATGCCAAATGACAATGAAAACACAACCATGCAACATCTATATGGGGTAGCAAAAGCAGCGCTTAGATGGAAGTTCATAATGATACAAACCTTCCTTAAAAAACAAGAAAAATAAATAATCTAACCTACCCCCTAAAAGAATTAAAATAAGCACAACAAAACCTAAAGTTAGCAGATGGAAGTAACTAATAAAGATTAGAGAGGAAATAAACAAAATAGAGATTTTCAAAAATAGGAAAAAGTCAGTGAAACCAAAAACTGGTTCTTTGAAAGGAGAAAAAAAAAAAAAAATCAACCAACCTGCGGCCAGGCACACCAAGAAAAAAAGAGACAGGCCCCAAATGAAAAAATAAAAACTGGAAGAGAAGTAACAACTGATATCACAGAAATACAAAAAGACATAAAAGAATACTATGAACAATTTACATGTGAACAAAGTGGACAACCTAGAAGCAATCAGCAAGTTTCTAGAAACACACAGCCCATCAAAGCTGAATCAAGAAGAAACAGATAATTTGAACAGACTAATCACTGGAAGTAAAACAGAATCTGTAATTTAAAAAACTCCCTGCAAACAAAAATCCAGGACAATTTAGCTTCACTGGAAAATTCTACCAAACATACAGAGAAGAATTTATATTGATTCTTCTCAAACATTTCCAAAAGATTGAAGAGGAGGGAACACTCTCAAAATAATTCTACGAAGCCATCATTCAGTTCAGTTCAGCCACTCAGTCGTCTCCAACTCTTTGTGACCCCACGGACTGCAGTACACCAGGTTTCCCTGTCCATCACCAACTCCTAGAGCTTACTCAAACTCATCTCCATCAAGTTGGTGATGCCATCCAACTATCTCACCCTCTGTCATCCCTTTCTCCTCCTACCTTTCCCAGCATCAGGGTCTTTTCCAACGAGTCAGTTCTTCAAATTAGGTGGCCAAAGTATTGGAGCTTCAGCTTCAGCATCAGTCCTTCCAATGAATATTCAGGACTGATTTCCTTTAGGATTGACTGGTTGGATCTCCTTGCAGACCAGGGGACTCTCAAGAGTCTTCTTCAACACCACAGTTGAAAAGCATCAGTTCTTCAGCGCTCAGCTTTCTTTATAGTCCCAATTCTCACATCCATGACTACTGGAAAACCAAAGCTTTGACTAGATGGACCTTTGTTGGCAAAGTAATATCTCTGCTTTTTAATATACTATCTAGGTTGGCCACAGCTTTTCTTCCAAGAAGCAAGTGTCTTTTAATTTCACTACTGCAGTCACCATCTGCAGTGATTTTGGACCCCCCAAAATAAAGTCTCTCACTGTACCCATTGTTTCCCCTATTTGCCATGAAGTGACGGGACTGGATGCCATGATCTTAGTTTTCTGAATGTTGAGTTTTAGGCAAACATTTTCACTCTCTTCTTTCAGTTACATTAAGAGGCTCTTCACCTAGAACCAGACATTCTGGAATGTGAAGTCAAGTGGGCCTTAGGAAGCATTACTACGAACAAAGCTAGTGGAGGGGATGGAATCCCAGTTGAGCTGTTTCAAATCCTAAAAGATGATGCTGTGAAAGTGCTGCACTCAATATGCCAGCAAAATTGGAAAACTCAGCAGTGGCCACAGGACTGGAAAAGGTCAGTGTTCATTCCAATCCCAAAGAAAGGCAATGACAAAGAATGCTCAAACTACTGCACAATTGCACTCATCTCACATGCTAGTAAAGTAGTGCTCAAAATTCTCCAAGCCAGGCTTCAGCAATACGTGGACCATGAACTCCCTGATGTTCAAGCTGGTTTTAGAAAAGGCAGAGGAACCAGAGATCAAATTACCAACATCTGCTAGATCATGGAAAAAGCAAGAGAGTTCCAGGAATACATCTATTTCTGCTTTATTGACTATGCCAAAGCCTTTGAGTGTGTGGATCACAATAAACTGTGGAAAATTCTGAAAGAGATGGGAATACCAGACCACCTGACCTGCCTCTTGAGAAACCTGTCTGCAGGTCGGGAAGCAACAGTTAGAAATGGACATGGAACAACAGACTGGTTCCAAATAGGAAAAGGAGGATGTCAAGGCTGCATATTGTCACCCTGCTTATTTAACTTCTATGCAGAGTACATCATAACAAATGCTGGGCTGGAAGAAGCACAAGCTGGAATCAAGATTGCTGGGAGAAATATCAATAACCTCAGATATGCAGATGACACCACCCTTATGGCAGAAAGTGAAGAGGAACTAAAAAGCCTCTTGTTGAAAGTAAAAGAGGAGAGTGAAAAAGTTGGCTTAAAGCTCAACATTCAGAAAACTAAGATCATGGCATCTGGTCCCATCACTTCATGGGAAATAGATGGGGAAACAGTGGAAATAGTGTCAGACTTTATGTTTTTGGGCTCCAAAATCACTGCAGATGGTGATCGCAGCCATGAAATTAAAAGACGCTTATTCCTTGGAAGGAGGATTATGACCAACCTAGATAGCATATTCAAAAGCAGAGACATTACTTTGCCAACAAAGGTCCATCTAGTCAAGGCTATGGTTTTTCCAGTGGTCATGTGTGGATGTGAGAGTTGGACTGTGAAGAAAGCTGAGTGCCAAAGACTTGATGCTTTTGAACTGTGGTATTGGAGAAGACTCTTGAGAATCCCTTGGACTGCAAGGAGATCCAACCAGTCCATTATAAAGGAGATCAGCCCTGGGTGTTCTTTGGAAAGAATGATCCTAAAGCTGAAACTCCAGTACTTCGGACACCTCATGCAAAGAGTTGACTCATTGGAAAAGACTCTGATGCTGGGAGGGATACGGGGCAGGAGTAAAAGGGGCTGACAGAGGATGACGTGGCTGGATGGCATCACCAACTCGATGGATGTGAGTTTGAGTGAACTCTGGGAGTCGGTGATGGACAGGGAGGCCTGGCGTGCTGCAATTCATGGGGTCTCAAAGAGTCGACACGACTGAGCAACTGAACTGAACTGAACTGAACTAGTTCTTCTTCACTTTATGCCATAAAGGTGGTGTCATCTGCATATCTGAGGTTATTGATATTTCTCCCAGCAGTCTTGATTCCAGCTGGTTCTTTATCTAGCCCAGCATTTCACATGATGTGCTCTGCATATAAGTTAAATAAATAGTTACAATATATAGCCTTGACTCACTCCTTTCCCGATTTGGAACCAGTCTGTTGTTCCATGTCCAGTTCTAATTGTTGCTTCTTGACCTCCGTACAGATTTCTCAGGAGGCAGGTAAGGTGGTCTGGTATTCCCATCTCTTTAAAAATTTTCCACATTTTGTTGTGATCCACACAGTCAAAGACTGTAGTGTAGTCAATAAAGCAGAAGTAGATGTTTTTCTGGCACTTTCTTGCTCTTTCTATGGTCCAATGGATGTCAGCAATGAAAACCAGTCACAGAAAACTAATCAAACTGATCACATTGACCACAGCTTTGTCTAATTGAATGAAACCATGAGCCATGCTCATCCATACAGTGCCACCCAAAACAGATGGGTCGTGGTGGTGAACTGTGACAAAACGTGGTCCGCTGGAGAAGAGAATTGCAAACCACTTCAGTATTCTTGCCTTGAAAACCCAGTGTACAGTGTGAAGTCATCATTACCCTGATACCAAAATCAGGCAAAGATAGTACTGCTGCTGCTGCTGCTGCTGCTGCTGCTGCTGCTGCTAAGTCGCTTCAGTCGTGTCTGACTCTGTGTGACGCCATAGACGGCAGCCCACCAGGCTCCCCCGTCCCTGGGGTTCTCTAGGCAAGAACACTGGAGTGGGTTGCCATTTCCTTCTCCAATGCATGAAAGAGAAAAGTGAAAGTGGAGTCGCTCAGTTGTGTTCGACTCTTTGCAACCCCATGGACTGCAGCCCACCAGGCTCCTGCATCCATGGGACTTTCCAGGCAAGAGTACTGGAGTGGGGTGCCATTGCCTTCTCCGAAGATAGTGCTACCCTCCCAAAATTATAGGCCAATATCTTTGATGAATATAAATGCAAAAATTCTCAACAAAATATTAGGAAACTAAATCCAACAACACATAAAAAACATCATACACCACAACCATGTTGGATTTATCCCAGGGTCACAAGGATGGTTCAACATGTGCAAATAAAATAATGTGATACACCACATCAACAAAAGAAAAGGCAAAACCACAAGATCATCTCAGCAGATGCAGAAAAATTATTTGATAAAATTCAACATCTATTCATGATTTAAAAAAAAAATAAAAGCTCTTACCAAATGATTAGAGGGAACATATCTCAACATAATCTACAGCCAACATAATACTCAATGGTGGAAAATGTCCCACTAAAATCTAGAGCAAGACAAGGACGCCCACTCTCACCATCTCTATTCAACATAGTATTCAAAGTCCTAGCCAAAGCAATCAGACAAGACAAATAAATTGAAGGTATCAAGTTGGAAGGGAAAAGGTAAAATTGTCATTATATGACTATGACATGATATTCTATATAGAAAACACTGAAGATTCCACACTAAAGTACTAGAACTGATAAATTCAGCAAGGAAACAGGATGCAAAATTAATATATAGAAGTCAGTTTCATTTATTTACACTAACAATGAAATATGAGGAAGGGAAAGTTAAAATAAATCCCTTTAAAAATTGTACCAAAAAATAAAATACTTAGGAATAAACCTGATCAAAGAGATGAAAGATTCATATAGCTGAGAACTCTAAAACATTGATAAAGGAATTGACGATGATACAAAGATGGAAAGATAGCCCATGCTCTTAGAGTGGAAGATTTAATGACCATACTGTTGAAAGCAATCTACATATTTAATACAACTCTATCAAACTGCCCATAACATTTTTCACAGAACCAGAACAAATAATTATAAAATTTATATGGAACCATAAAAAACCCAAAATTGCCAAAGCAGTCCTGAGGAAAAGAACGAAGTTGGAAGCGTAAGTCTCCCAGAGTCCAGACAATACCATTAGAAAGCCACAGTAATCAAAACAGAGTGGTATTGAAAAAAAAGAAAAGACATGGATTAATGAAACAGAATAGAGAGCCCGGAAATAAACCCACACGTGTACAGTCAATTAATCTTTGACAAAGGAGGCAAAAATATGCAATGGCAAAAAGACAGTCTTTAGCAAGTGGTGATCAGAAAGCTGGACTGCTGCATGTAAATCAATGAAGCTAAAACTCTCACACTACACACAAAAATAAACTAAAAATGGCTTAAAGATTTAAATATAAGGCTCACCACCATAAAGCTCCTAGAAGAGAACATAGACAAAACATTTTTCTTAGCTCAGTCTCCCAAGGCAATAGAAATAAACAAATGGGACCTAATCAAACTTACAAGCTTTTGGACAACAAAGGAAACACTATAAACAAAACCAAAAGACAACTTACAGAATGGGAGGAAATATTTGCTAATGAAGCTACCGACAAGGGATTAATTTCCAAAATATGCAAACAGCTCATACAACTCAATAAAATAAAACATCAAACAACCCAATCAAAAAATGTGCAGAAGACCTAAGTAGACATTTTTCCAAAGAAGACAATCAGGTGGCAAATGGGCACATGAAAAGATGCTCAGTATCAAAAATTATTAGAGATATGCAGATCAAAATTATAATGAGGTTTCACCTCACATTGGTCAGAAGGGCCATCTTTAAAATGTCTGCAAATAATAATTGTTGGAGAAGGTGTGGGGAAAAAGGATCCTCCTACACTATTAGAGGAAGTATAAATTGGTGCAGCCACTAGGGAAAATGATATGGTGGTTCTTTAAAAAACTAAAAATAAGAGTTGTCATATGATCCACCAATCCCATTTCTGGGCACATAATCAGAGAAAGTCCTAATTCAAAAAGATACATGCACCCCAATGCTCATTGCCGCACTATTTACAATAGTCAAGAGGTAAAAGCAATTTAAATATCTATCAACAATGAATGGATAAAGAGGATGTGGTATATTTGTACAATGGAATATTACTCAGCCATAAAAAGAATGAAATAATGCTATTTGCAGCAACATGAGACTGTCATACTAAGTGAAGTAAGCCAGACAGGGAAAGGCAAATATCACATGATATTGCTTGCATGTGAAATCTAAAAAAAAAAATAAAATAAAATGATACAAAAGGACGTATACGCAAAATAGAAACAGACCCACAGACATAAAACAAGCTTATGGTTACCAAAGGGGAGAGGACATAGGAGGCACAAATCAGGAGTTTGGGATTAAAATATACACACTGTTTTATATAGTATATATATACTATACATGTTTATAAATAGTAATATACACAGTATATAAAATAGATGACCAACAAGGACCTTCTGTATAGCAAAAGTAACTATACTCAATACCTTGTAATAAACTATAAGGGAAAAGAATCTGAAAAAGATATAGTTACATACATATATATATAACTGAATCATATTGCTTAAACCTAAAACTAAAACAGCATTGTAAATCAAGTATACTTCAATTTTAAAAATACTGCAATAAATGTGCAAAAAAAAATATGATACAAATTAATTTCTTTACAAAACAGAAATAGACTCACTGACATAGAAAACAAATTTATGATTACCAAAGGGGAAAGGGTCTAGGGAAGGGATAAATCAGGAATTTAGGATTAGCAGATACAAACTACTATATATAAAACAGATAAATGACAAGGTCCTACTGTATAGCAGAGGGAACTATATTCAATATCTTAAAATAAACTATAATGGAAAAGAATGTTAAAAAGAAAATATATAATTTAAGATATGTATTAAACTAAATCACTCATTAAAAAGAAAATATATAATTTATATATTAAACTAAATCAATTATTAAAAAGAAAATATATAATTTAAAATATATATTAAACTAAATCACTTCTCTATACACAAGGAACTAACATAACATTGTAAATCAACTATACTTTAATAAGAACTTTTTTAAATATCAAAGTAATCATATCTGGATATAATAAGAGGGGGTTTATTCCCCCATGACATCTGTATTTTCCAGCTCTTTTATAATCAATACACCTATTTCTACAATTTTTTAATGTTTTTCTTATTTTGGGTGTTTTTTTCCAAAAAGATACTAGAAAAAAGTTTTAAGTTGCTATATTCATGATAAGAACATGAAACACCAACTCTAACAAGAACTCTTGGTGATTGTAACTCTGTACAAGGGTAGTCCCTTCACTTGGATCATTCTCCCAGCTCCATCAACTCTTCAAATGGCTGGTTCTTTCTTACCTTCACATGAGTGATTAAATGCATCTCCTCAGAAATCTCTTAGCTAGCCTATCATAATTGTTGCTTTTCAGTCGTTCAGTCATGTCTGACTCTTGCGACCCCACAGCTCCTCTGTCTATGGGATTTCCCAGGCAAGGACACTGGAGCGGGTTGCCGTTTCCTTCTCCAAGGGATCTTCCCGACCCAGGGATCAAACCCTGCGTTACAGGGCGTCTGTAATGTAGCGTTTCCTGCATTACACGCAGATTCTTTACTGCTGAGCCACCAGGGAAGCCCCGCCTATCATAATATGCCTGACATAGTTGTATAATTATATATTCTTATTAATATTTCTTTACTTCAGTGGTACCCAATCTTTTTGGCACCAGGGGCTGGTTTCGGGGAAGACAATTTTTCACAGACTGGGGAGGAGCAGATGGTTTCAGGATGATTCAAGCACATTACATTTTGTATACATTTTATTTCTATTACTATAATATCAGCTCCACCTCAGATTGTAAGGCATTAGATCCTGGAGGTTGGGGACTCCTGCTCTATTTGTTCATTGGCTGTCTCACATACCCATGAGACTCCCTGTGCCAGGAGGCAGAGACTGTGACTGCTTTGTTCATCACTGTATATCCAGCGCCTGGCCTAGAGCATGGCACATAAACACAGTATAAATATGTATTGAACAAGTGAATGCACCAGAATCCATTCAGGAAGGCAGACATCTTCACCCAGATAGATCCAGGTCCATCAGACTCTAAAGGTGAGGGCAAGCTCTGAATAAACAGTCATCAGAGGGCTGGCATATGAACAAATATCTGCTTGCTGTGTTAAAAATGAAAACTGAAGTGGTCACGAATGATTTCCACTTAAATTCAAAGAACTTTTCAAGGCAATGCTTACTTGAAAATTCTAGAGCTAAAACAGTCCTTTAAAATCAAACCCTCTTTTGCAGATGGGAAAACTGAAAGCAGAGATATCACACAACCAGGAACCTTGGTCCCCAGCTACCAGGCCAACATCCACTCATTAGTCCCTCTCTGACCTCAGTGTGACAGCAACGTTACCCAGGCTCTCACAGACAGATAGCCCCAGAGGTTATTCTTGCTTCTGCTAGCACAAGGAGTCTGTACGTAAACTGATAAACTCCCTTTTTCAGTGCTCTTCTTATAGCTTGCTTATTCTATAAAACACGGATTCATGCTGAGTTTGACACTGAAAAGAAAAAGTGAAAGTGTTAAACACTCATCGTGTCCTGCTCTTTGCGACCCCAAGGACTGTAGCCCACCAGGCTCCTCTGTCCATGGGATTCTCCAAGCAAGAACTCTGGAATGGGTGGCCATTTCCTTCTCCAAGAGATCTTCCGGATCCAGCGATCAAACCCATATCTCCTACATGGGCAGGCTGATTTTTTACCGCTGAAACACTGACAGCTTTAAATAACCTGCCTAATTAGCAAGCAGTGGAGCTGGACTTGGACACAGACAATCTGGCTCCAGCAAACACATTCATAACTACTCATGGGATATTTTTGTTGTTTGTGTGGGGCGGCGGGGTTGGGATTTGTTTTGTTTGTTTGAATAAGACAGATGTTTGTTTCTGGGTTGTGGCTTATAGCGCAAAGACACAGGATCCGGGTCTGTAGGGAAAAATCTGGTTTCCTCAACATGTGGCTTTTATCTCTGTATGAAAGTCTGTCCCTGGGCTAATTGCTATTTTCTAGTCGGTGGGAAGAGGAAGAGGAGGGGAAGCAGCTTCCCTCTTTCCCAGTAAATCTTCAAACCTACAGAAAAAAAACAGATGTTTAAAAAGTAGAGCCCAAGAACATCTCACCCAGATGTATCAATTGTGAACATCTTATTATACTGTGTGTGTCTTGCCTTTCTTCATATACCTAGGAAAATACTGAAAGTTACACAAGAGTACTTCTCACAGGATGAAGGGAAGATAAACATGCCAGTTAGAAACATTATGAATAATAACAGTTGACTTGGTGAAATGAAATATTGTGGATAGCTTCCTTTTTTATTCTATTAGAAAGTTTGTCCCACAGAAAACTAAAATATATATATATATATACCAGAAAACTTTTAAAAAAATAAAAACATCAAAGCTGCAACAACATAAAGATTGCTAGTTTAGCCTCTCTATACAAAGAGGGACTAAAATGACAAACACCTGGTTGGGTGAAAACAGAATGGACCTCAGAGCCTGCGAAACAACTCCAGCTGAGGTTTGTGCTGAACTTTGTGATGACTAGGCAAGTTTTACCATCTGAGCCACCGGAGAAGCCCAACTAGTCCTCTGTGTATAGCCTAGGAAACAGGCCTTCCTGAGCCTCAGTTTCCTCATACGTAAAATATGTAAAGACTCACTACAAATCTACATTTCCAGCAATTCCTGGATAAAACCCAGAAGTCTGCCTCCTAAGTCCAATGTAGGTGGTTTACAGAACATATTCCAAGAAACACTACGTAGCAGGGGAGCTAACTAAGGAATTTGTGAGAGGGAGGAAGGGGTCCCAAACCTGTTATAGCTTCTTCAGCTGCCCTCCTTCCCTATTCCTGCTGCCTGTGCCCTTATCCTCTCACACATTACAAGATACTCAAAAATTTGCCTCTCTGACTCCAGTGTGATCTTCTCCAGGTGAAGTCCTCCTATACCCTCTTCTCCACCCTGTACCCTAACCCCAGTAGAGATATGCTTTCCCACCAATCTCCAACATAAAGCTTCTGCCTCAGATAGCTCAGTGTGCCTGGGCAGCATTATGACCTACACCATTACGACCACCTCCCACTTGGCCTCACTCTCTGCCTCTTGTTCAGAGCCCACCTTAGGGGCCTGTTCTTCAGAGAAACCCTCTTCTCCAGCTACCCTGAGTTCTCCCCTCCTTAAATAATTAGCATTTAATTCTACCTTGCTTTATTCTCTACCCAACCCACATGTTTAAATCTGTACATTTCTAAATGTGATCTGAGCTCCTTGAAAATATAAGCAGTGATTCTCCTTCCTCATGTTTTTTGTGACACTTAGCACAGTGCTAGACATAGAAGGTATACACCTCAGCCTATACTGATTGGTTGAGAACTTAGCTGATTTATTGAGGGAAATGAGACGAGATTAAGGGATGAGACTTTATGAAGGTAAGCACAAGCATGGAGCTTGTTGTAGGCTGATGAACACTAAGGGCCCTTGAGTATAGGTGAACCAATCTTCAAGGGTGTTTTAAATAACAAACCGTAAGTGGCAGAATAAAAGCAGAGTTTAAGATAAAATCTCAAATAAATGAAGAGCAATGAGCATGCAGCTGCTGTCACTTGCTCTCTTGTGTTTTTGATGAGTTTCAATTAAAAATAGCCCTAATACATCAAAAACAACCTGGTGAATTCCCTTTATTGTCCCTTCAATGTGTTACTAAGGAGTTATTGGTATCATTTCACGACTCCGGCGCAAATGCCTCTAGGATTTACTGCTGGGTTCACATCTCTGCTCTTTTATGGATTTCTTCCTAGAGGGGCTTGAATACAGGGCTCCCATTATATGTCCCTTGTGGTACGTTGGCTAGAGCAAGCTGCATCAGCGATGGCAATAAAGCTCACCAAGGCAACAACCGTTACTCACCAGTGTAGTTTGATTTAGAGCAGACTGTTTCCAGATGGGTTCCAATGTAACCCTTTTTCTTCCATCTCGCAACAACATTGAAATTGAAAAATCAATTACAGGAGCCAGGTTTTATATGTTGCTGAGTTTTGCTGGGAGTGGTAAAACACACACACACACACATATATATATATTTATATGTATACGTACAAAAGCATATTTTGTAAATAACTTAAAAAAAAATGAGAGAGCATCCAGGAATGCGGTAGGTGTATTTAATCAAGACAACCTAGACAATAGTAAAATAAGTACTATTAGGAAAATATCTTATTTATTTAAGGGCTTGCTGCTGCTGCTATTTAAGGGCTTAGAAAAGCTTAAATCACAAACTCTTAGTTTGTTATGTCAACAGGTTGTCAATAAAAATCTGTTTACTGGGGTCAATAGAGTCAGTAGTGCGCTCATCAGTCCTGCTTGTTCAACTAGAGGCAGTCATCAAATCTCATTAGCTTGCTCTGTCTCCAGGAGAAGGGTGATCATCTATCAGTTACCCTTACTCCGTGACAAACCATATGAAAAAGAGCTTTTAATCCACTGGTGCTCTAATCAAGGAAGGAGAGGATAAATGTCTTTGGATATTAGCTTTAACAGAAAGAGTCTGGAGAAGTAACAGGAGGATTGTATGTGGGTCACGCTGATGGTTGTTTTATTTTTAATTAGCCAACGACTGCAGACATCGTACAGCAGACCTGAGTTGCTCTTTTTGGATATTTCCTAATCTCACTCTCCATAAAGGACTGAAAAATGAATACTGTGAAATCAGCACAAGCTTATTTTGTGACACTGTAATTAGATAACTTTCTCTCGTGAAAATCCAACTCCTGTATCACTAAGTAGATGTGATGGGCTCTTCAACGTGCATCTGGCTATAAAAGCAGACAACAGATACAATACGTTTCTAATTAAGCAAATGACAGAACAGGAAGGAGCATGGTACACAATGATCAGACTTTCTTCATTTTAATATCCTCAGGTGACCTTCTTTTCATAAAAGTCAATTTGAGCGATGTTTTTTGTTTTTGTTTTTTTTTTTTCCCACCTTATCCAGCTTGTACTTAACCTAAGCGACCACCAGTCTAAACTGTCACGGCCTACTCGACCTACCAGATGCTCAGCAAAAATCTTAGGTCATTCAATTATCCAAATACAGAGAACAGCCAGCACTTCCCAAACTTGAGTGCATTTACAAACTACCCAGAGATCTGAGTAAAATGTAGATTTTGACTCAGAAGGTCTAGGTGTGGCCTGAGCACCTGCATTTCTAACAACCTCCCAAGTGATACTGATGTTGCTGGTCTGAGATTCTAACACTGGCCATAGATCACCTTAATAACATTCTGTAAATTTTCCAGCAGAAAATAAAAACACAATTACATAATTTCATGTGGTTTGTTTCCCGGAAGAGAACAATGATTATGTTTGAAGAGAAGTCAGTTTTAGATGTGAATTTCAAAATACAATTGTAGTCTTTCTAAATGTTATCTCCATGGATAGACATCTTTTTAAAGCTCAAAGAGGTCCTTTAAGGTCGATGAGTATTGACTTCAGGAAGTGATCCAAAACAGAACACAAACAGATTCATTTAAAGCAAAGCTTAAATCCAATACTTTCCTCCAGCTGTACTACTGATGATGGCTTGACTTTTTCTTTGCAGTTAATGTACACAAACAAATTGAAAAACACTCCCCTTAAGTTCAAAACCCTCTTCCTGAGAACAGGATTCCAGTTCATATGCTCTTCTGCTGTGCAAAGTTTATTTATGACATACTTAAATAAAGATTTCTGTTATTCAGATTAATTCTCTTTGAAATTGATTAGCCTAACACAGATTCAACTGTGGAGATAAATGTCAAAGGTCAGAATATTCTAGTTCACCGTTAATGATATTAAGGTCCTGTATTTAATAACTACTGTATTCTGGGGATCTTGTAACACTCCTGTTCATCTTCCCACTTCTGAGTTTGATAAGGAAATGGGTATAGATCTGGATTTGCAACATTAATAGGAAAAACAATCTAATTTTTCTGTACTTTGAGTAAGTAGATACTAAGTATAATATACTTGATGTGTATGTGACTCTTACTGAGTATAACTTCACTTTTCAAAAGCATGGTTAATGCTTAATTCCTATGCATAAAAGAAACATTGTAATAAAACAGCTAAATATGTTCACTCCACAAATATTTATTTAGTTCTATAATAATAATACTAACACAATATATTATTATATATCATATAATAAAATAACTGATATAATAATAATAACTAATGTTTATAACAAACCAAGGACTAATCTAAGTATTTTACAAAAAGTCACTATTCTTTACAATTTTACACTGTAAATATAATTATTGGCCCCATGGAGCAGATAAATAAAGTGAAATACTGACAGGCTAAATAATTTACCTAAGGTTATACAGCTTCTATGTGACTGCTATGGTCTGAACATCTGAATCCCCACCACCCTGCAAAGTCTTATGTTGAAATCCAACCCCCAAAGATGGTGGTATGGTGGAGCCTTCAGGAGGTGCTAGGGTCATATGGGTGGATCTCATGAATGGGATTATGGCCGCAGAGAAGCCCCTGAGAACTCCCTATCACTTTCTACTATATGGTGACCCATGAGAAGGCTCAAAAGCAACGGACCAGGAAGTGGGCTCTCACTAGAACTCAATCATGCTGGCACTTGATCTTGGACTTCCCAGCCTCCAGAACTGTGAGAAATAAGTTTCTGTTGTTTATAAGCCACCCAGTGTGTGGTATTTTGTTATAGCAGCCCAAACAGCCTAGCTTCTGTATTCAAGACAGAGCCTAGCTCTGTCATATGCCAGACACCCCCCTGGGAAATGATGATCACGACAAAAGGTGCTTATGGGGATAGGCAAGCGTGTTGAATCTACACCTCCACCCCACTTCTAACCATCAGTAGTCATTATAGGCCTTCTTTCCAACTGAGCTCAGATTTAGGCTCAGACACATGCACCTTGGGCTCAGAATCCTTCACACCCAGTGTTCCAGGTAGTTATAGGATCAGTCAGCTGGAGCTGACACATGAATCAAAATGTATTTGCCGTTCCTGACTGAGTGCATAAAGCACGTCATTCACTAGCTTTTAAATACTTTAAAAAGTTTGTATAGGTTGCAGATACTTATGTGAAAAGGAGTATATTTCTCATCAATATTGATCTCAACCTGTTTCCATCATCAACTCAGAGGACATGAGTTTGAGCAAACTTGGGGAGATAGAGAAGGACAGGGAAGCCTGGTATGCTGCGGTCCATGGGTCACAAAGAGTTGGACATGACTGAGTGACGGAACAACAGCAACAACCTGTTTAATAAACTTTGATTCAGTCATGGATCCCATGCTTTGGTTCCTGCCTTCAAGGCATTTTCACATTGGAATCCTTTACACATTCCCTATATAGGCTTTAATATTTCTCTAGCCTAAGAATTTAGGAAGGATCCATCACACCCCTGAAATAATACATTATTTTATATTATGTAACTAGTTACTTTAATAACTATAGAAAAAATTAAAGTTAAGATTCCTATCTCCCACAACCAAGGTGCATTCAGATTTAAATTTTTTATTATTAAAAAATTATGCTGGGGACTTCCCTGGTGGTCCAGGGGCTAAGACTCCTTGCTCCCAATGCAGGGGCCTGGGTTCAATCCCTGGTCAGGGAGCTAAATCCCACATGCTGTAACTAAGAGTTCACGTGCTACAACTAACACACAGCACAGCCAAATAAATAAAAATAAGATATTTTTTAAAATATATACTGGGGAAAAATGTTAAATTACAGCTTTACAATTGTGGAGAGAGGAAAACTTTCTCAAGCATAACAGAAGTCCATACACAGTAAAGATCTCATTGCATAAAATTGCAAAATCTCTGTACTGCAATGATACTATAAGCAAAGCTAAAAGATAATGATATCATTTCTGGATTGCTGAGGTAACAGTGGCCAACTAAATCTGAATTTACACAAATCTGAATCTCTATACACATCCTCCAAAACACTACAGATCAATAAGAAGAAAAACTGCACATACATAAATCTGACAACTCGTCACAATTAAAAAACAACACTACTACCAACTTTAAATGATCTGTAATTGGGGGAAAGACGTTACAGCAGCACTAGAACTCCCATCATAAGACTTTGCAGAGATCTAAGGAAGGGCTTCTGACTCCCCAGATGACTCGGTGGTAAAGAATCCACCTGCCAAGCAGGAGACCTGGGTTCAATCCCTGAGTAGGAAAGATTCCCTGGAGAAGGAAAGGGCGACCCACTCCAGTACTCCTGCCTGGGCAACCCCATGGATAGAGGAGACTGGCAGGCTACAGTCCATGGAGTTGCAAAGAGTCAGATACAACTGAGCAACTAAGCAACATTAACAACAGCAAACAAGGGAGTTTCCAGAAAATCTGCACAGAAGAGAAAAGGGAATTAAGCAAAAATAGCTCCCAGAAAAAGGCCATCTTAAGTGTCAAAATATTGAAAACGTTCTAGTCATAAGAGTATGGCATATAGGGAAGACACAGAAAAGTGATGAGATTCAGTGAAGCAGTTCTGGAAGGACTGGAGAAGAAAAGGATTTAAAAAATCAGAAGCAATCTTTGGGCACTACATAAGGAAGACAAAAAGAAACATGGGGGAAAGATTCATGGTCCTGCCAGACAAGCAAAAACCAAAAACTCAAAGGACACACAAATATTACTTGGGCCAGATCATACTGGGCCCAATTATACCTATTCTGTACACTGTAGAATGTTTGACGATATCCTTGGCCTCTACCTAGCAGATGTTGTTAGCACACCACCCCCCCAGTTATGACAACCAAAAATGTCTCCAAACATTGCAAAATGTCCCCTAGGATATGAAATCACATCCAGGTGAGAACCACTGACCTAGAGCAAAGATTTGTTGAATTGCTGATTGGTTTATTTGTTGCTGCTGCTACTAAGTCAGGTCAGTCGTGTCCAACTCTGTGCAACCCCAGAGACGGCAGCCCACTAGGCTCCTCTGTCCCTGGGATTCTCCAGGCAAGAACACTGGCGTGGGTTGCCATTTCCTTCTCCAGTGCATGAAGGTGAAAAGTGAAAGTGAAGTCACTCAGTCGTGCCCGACTCTTAGCGACCCCATGGACTGCAGCCTACAAGGCTCCTCCGCCCATGGGATTTTCCAGGCAAGAGTACTGGAGTGGGGTGGTTTGTTTGTTACTCGTCTTTACACATTTGCCTTTTTTGTAGTAAATCATTAAGAGGAAAAATAAAACTGAGGGAGGAAAAGAAACTACTCACTCACTCATTTATTCTTTCATCAAATTTCTATTGAATGCCCACTAAGAAATAGGCATTGTATAAAAGATTAATAGGTAAATCAACAAAAGAATGGATAAAGAAGCTGCAGTACATGCATACAATGGATTATTACTCAGCCATAAAAGGAATGCATTTGAATCAGTGATAATGAGATGGATGAACGAAGAGTCGATTATACAGAGTAAGGTAAGTCAGAAGGAGGAAAACAAATATCATATATTAACATGTATATATGGAATTTAGAAAGATGGTACTGATGAACCTATTTGCAGGGCAGCAAGGGAGACACAGACATAGAGAACAGACTTATGGACACAGAGGTGGGCAGGAAGGAGACAGTGGGATAAATGGAGAGAGTAGCACGGCAACATATAGACTACCATATGTAAAACAGACCAGTTCACTTCAGTTCAGTCGCTCAGTCATGTGCGAACTTTGCGACCCCATGAATCACAGCACACCAGGCCTCCCTGTCCATCACCAACTCCCAGAGTTTACCCAAACTCATGTCCATCGAGTCGGTGATGCCATGCAGCCATCTCATCCTCTGCCGTCCCCTTCTCCTCCTGCCCCCAATCCCTCCCAGCATCAGGGTCTCTTCCAATGAGTCAACTCTTTACATGAGGTGGACAAAGTATTGGAGTTTCAGCTTTAGCATCAGTCCTTCCAATGAACACCCAGGACTGATCTCCTTCAGAATGGACTGGTTGGATCTCCTTGCAGTCCAAGGGGCTCTCAAGAGTCTTCTCCAACACCACAGTTCAAAAGCATCAATTCTTCGGCACTCAGCTTTCTTCACAGTCCAACTCTCACATCTATACATGACCACTGGAAAAACCATAGCCTTGACTAGACGGACCTTAGTTGGCAAAGTAATGTCTCAGCTTTTCAATATGCTATCTAGGTTGGTCACAACTTTTCTTCCAAGGAGTAAGCGTCTTTTAATTTCATGGCTGCGATCACCATCTGCAGTGATTTTGAAGCTCCCCAAAATAAAGTCAGCCACTGTTTCCACTGTTTCCTCATCTATTTCCCATGAAGTGATGGGACCAGATGCCATGATCTTCGTTTTCTGAATGTTGAGCTTTAAGCCAACTTTTTCATTCTCCTCTTTCACTTTCATCAAGAGGCTTTTTAGTTCTTCACTTTCTGCCATAAGGGTGGTGTCATCTGCATATCTGAGGTTATTGATATTTCTCCCAGCAATCTTGATTCTAGCTTGTGGTTCTTCCAGCCCAGCGTTTCTCATGATATACTCTGCATAGAAGTTAAGTAAATAGGGTGACAATACACAGCCTTGACGTCCTCCTTTTCCTATTTGGAACCAGTCTGTTGTTCCATGTCCAGTTCTAACTGTTTCTTCCTGACCTGCATACAGATTTCTCAAGAGGCACGTCGGGTGGTCTGGTATTCCCATCTCTTTCAGAATTTTCCGCAGTTTATTGTGATCCACACACTCAAAGGCTTTGGCATAGTCAATAAAGCAGAAATAGATGTTTTTCTGGAACTCTTGCTTTTTCCATGACCCAGCAGATGTTGGCAATTTGATCTCTGGTTCCTCCGCCTTTTCTAAAACCAGCTTGAACATCAGGGAGTTCACGGTTCACATATTGCTGAAGCCTGGCTTGGAGAATTTTGAGCATTACTTTACTAGCATGTGTGATGAGTGCAATTGTGCAGTAGTTTGAGCATTCTTTGGCATTGCCTTTCTTTGGAATTGGAATGAAAACTGACCCTTTCCAGTCCTGTGGCCATTGCTGAGTTTTCCAAATTTGCTGGCATATTGAGTGCAGCACTTTCACAGCATCATCTTTCAGGATTTGAAACAGCTCAACTGGGATTCCATCACCTCCACTAGCTTTGTTCATAGTGATGCTTTCTAAGGCCCACTTGACTTCAAATTCCAGAATGTCTGGCTCTAGGTGAGTGATCACACCATCGTGATTATCTGGGTCATGAAGATCTTTTTTGTACAGTTCTTCTGTGTATTCTTGCCACCTCTTCTTAATATCTTCTGCTTCTGTTAGGTCCAGACCATTTCTGTCCTTTATTGAGCCCATCTTTGCATGAAATGTTCCCTGGGTATCTCTAATTTTCTTGAAGAGATCTCTAGTCTTTCCCATTCTGTTGTTTTCTTCTATTTCTTTGCACTGATCTCTGAGGAAGTCTTTTTTATCTCTCCTTGCTATTCTCTGGAACTCTGCATTCAGATGCTTATATCTTTTCTTTTCTCCTTTGCTTTTTGCCTCTCTTCTTTTCACAGCTATTTGTAAGGCCTCCCCAGACAGCCATTTTGCTTTTTTGCATTTCTTTTCCATGGGGATGGTCTTGATCCTTGTCTCCTGTACAATGTGAAAAACCTCATTCCATAGTTCATCAGGCACTCTATCTATCAGATCTAGTCCCTTAAATCTATTTCTCACTTCCACTGTATAATCATAAGGGATTTGATTTAGGTCATACCTGAATGGTCTAGTGGTTTTCCCTACTTTCTTCAATTTGAGTCTGAATTTGGCAATAAGGAGTTCATGATCTGAGCCACAGTCAGCTCCCAGTCTTGTTTTTACTGACTGTATAGCACTTCTCTATCTTTGGCTGCAAAGAATATAATCAGTCTGATTTTAATGTTGATCATCTGGTGATGTCCATGGGTAGAGTCTTCTCTTATGTTGTTGGAAGAGAGTGTTTGCTATGACCAGTGCGTTCTCTTGGCAAAAGTCTGTTACCCTTTGCCCTGCTTCATTCCATACTCCAAGGCCAAATTTGCCTGTTACTCCAGGTGTTTCTTGACTTCCTATTTTTGCATTCCAGTCCCCTATAATGAAAAAGACATCTTTTTTCGGTGTTAGTTCTAAAAGGTCTTGTAGGTCTTCATAGAACCGTTCAGCTTCAGCTTCTTCAGCGTTACGTGTTGGGGCATAGGCTTGGATTACTATGATACTGAATGGTTTGCCTAGAAACAAAAAGAGATCATTCTGTCGTTTTTGAGACTGCATCCAAGTACTGCATTTTGGAGTCTTTTGTTGACCATGATGGCTACTTCATTTCTTCTAAGGGATTCCTGCCCACGGTAGTAGATATAATGGTCATCTGAGTTAAATTCACCCATTCCAGTCCAATTTTAGTTCTCTGATTCCTAGAATGTTGATGTTCACTCTTGCCATCTCCTGTTTGACCACTTCCAATTTGTCTTGATTCATGGACCTAACATTTCAGGTTCCTATGCAATGTTACTCTTTACAGCATCAGACCTTGCTTCTATCACCAGTCAAATCCACAACTGGGTATTGTTTTTGCTTTGGCTCCATCCCTCTCATTCTTTCTGGAGTTATTTCTCCACTGATTTCCAGTAGCATATTGGGCACCTACCGACTTGGGGAGTTCCTCTTTTGGTATCCTATCATTTTGCCTTTTCATACTGTTCATGGGGTTCTCAAGGCAAGAATACTGAAGTGGCTTGCCATTCTGTTCTCCAGTGGACCACATTCTGTCAGACCTCTCCACCATGACTGGTCTGTCTTGGGTGGCCCCACATGGCATAGCTTAGTTTCATTGAGTTAGACAAGGTAAAATAGATAGCCAATGGGAATTTGCTCTATAACTCAGGGAACTCAAACCAGAGCTCTGTGACAACCTAGAAGAGTGGGATGGGGTGGGACGTGGGAGGGAGGTTCTAGAGGGAGGGGACATATGTATACCTATGGCCAATTCCTATTGATGTATGACAGAGACTAACACAATACTGTAAAGCAGTTATCCTCAGTTAAAATTAAATACTTTTTTTAAAAAGATCAATAGGTAAAATAAAGTCACAACCCAAGTTTTAAGCTTTCTGTGTCACTGATTTAATTTATCATGGTTTGATTTAATATCTATCTGTCCAAGAAACTGATATCATGATTATTTCTAACCTTTCTTAACACACAAGCAAAACATTGTGTATCATTTTACTACAAATGTTTAGAAAACTCACCGAGGATAACTATTAATATACTTAAGTGAGTGAGTGAGTGAAGTCACTCAGTCGTGTCTGACTCTTTGAGACCCCATGGACTGTAGCCTACCAGGCTCCTCCATGGGATTCTCCAGGCAAGAGTACTGGAGTGGGTTGCTGTTTCCTTCTCCAGGGGATCTTCCCCACCCAGGGATCAAACCCAGGTCTCCCACATTCCAGGCAGACGCTTTATCTTCCGAGCCACCAGGGAAGCCCGATATTATAGGCCACATAAAATATACCCCACCTATGTAAAACTACAATTTCATGCAACAGAGAACATGAACACAGGGAGGGTTGAAGAATTATGGCCAATGCTGCAATTTAACATGGTGGGTTAAAAAAAAAAAACTTAGTCTTGTTTTATTATCTCAAACTTAAGATTTCTGAACATGGATTAAGTTTAATTAGTGATAACTACAATAGCAGAATAATAGAAGACTAAATAAACCATCAACCTCACAGGGGTTATTATTTAGTATAATTTTATTATAACAGCAAGCAATACCAAATTCATCTACATTAAAGCAATTCATTTCTAAAGACCAACAGTTCAGTGATAAATGCCAGTAAATGACTTTTTAGTATCATATATGTTACACTGTTTGTAGCTATTTTTAGTAAGAAACTTTTCTGATGTCTTTATTTATATTCTATATCTGGTCTCAAAAGGAATTTTCCTGAAACATAATACTTCTTAAAATCAAGTACTGATCCAATAGATTTAAATTTCTACATCCTGTATGCTACATGGGAGAAAATATTTGGTTTAAGCTTTCTCATTCATGACTATTTAAATATTCAGTTTCTGAGGTTACATTGTAGTGTGTTCTTATGTTTTATTCAGGACACAATGTTCCAGCAAATATCACACACTCAAATCAATGGCTTATACTGGCATTAAATATGCCATTAACATGCTTGTTCTCGGAAAAGTCCAATGAAAAGCTGTCAACAAACCTGCAGAGAGAGCCTTGTTGCATTCAAAATAAATGATTAAAAGAGGCACCAGAAATAACCTAAAACCTTCAGAATGGTGAAGAGAAGAAAAAGTAGTATGAAAATATCTAACTCTCCACTTGGCAAACAAAATTTATGCCAATCTTCCTATGCATAGAACTGACAATAAAACCAAGTTCATGCTGTTTCCACAGCATTCATGAGGCTGTTCCTTTCATCTCTGTGACTTAGATGCTTATAATGCAATGTTACTAACACCTTAGAGCTCTGGTCTTTAATGTCCCATCACCATGAGCAACAGTGAGATCTCAAAGAATAGCACTTTAAAAAAAAAAAAAAAGAAGAAGAGAAGAGAAAACAGCATTGAAAGGTCAGCAACTCAAATACAGGGACAAAAAGGAAGATAGCATATTTCAGGTAATAGAGTTATTTAACAGTTTTTAATTCATTCATTTACTAAACAGAGAATGCTTACTGGCCAAGCCTTTGAAAAGCAATGTGTCTTACCAGCTGGGACTGATCTTTAAAATGAAGGAGAGAAGGCTGGGCATAGCCCAGGGAAGCAGAGTGAGAACTTCTTAGTACTGGGAAGTAAAGAACGAGAACAATGGCTATATGGCACATGACCTTTACTCTGTATAAGCTTGGTAACGCATTTGAGGCCAATAGTGCAAGAAATAAAGTTTCAGGTTAGAGGAGGACATGCTGTTGGCAGAAGGTCATGAAGATATGCCAGAAGAACTTGAAGAGCAGAAAGATACACCAGAAGAACTTGAAGAGCAGACCAAATCCAAGATATAGGCTGAATCACTTATAGTTGTCTGAGTTCATTTTAAGGTTGTCTAGTAATAATTCATATTAATAATGATGACCCTAGAGCCCCTCAGAAGGTATTAACCATGTTCATTTGGCTCTTTTAAGAAATTTTTTTAAAAAAGGGAAATTCTTTTTTGAGGGATTTTTATGAAAAAAATTGTTATGCTTATTTAACACCTTTGTGCTCAGATGCTAGTTGTGTCCGACCCTTTGCGACCCTATAGACTGTAGCCTGCCAGGCTCCTCTGCCCGTGGGATTCTCCAGGCAAGAATACTGGAGTGGGCAGCCATTGCTTTCTCCAGGGGATCGTCCCTACCCAGGGATCTAATCCGCCTCTCTTATGTCTCCTGCATTGGCAGGCAGTTTCTTTACTATTGTGCTACCTGGGAAGCCCCATCACTATAAATTAGCTTGTATTTCTACAGTTTTATATAGATGGATCACACATTATGTGCTCTATTTTGTCTAGCTTCTTTTACTCAGCATAATTATTTTGAAGTTTATCTATATCATTATGTGTATCAATAGTTCATTCTTTCCAAGTTGCTGAATAGAATTTCATTACATTAATATATCACAACTTTATTGTCCACTCACCTGCTGATGGATATCTGAATTATATCCAGTTTGGGGCTATGAGAAATAAAGGTCTTAAGATCATTCATGTATAAGTCTTTGTACGGACATGTGATTTCACTTCTTTTGGATTAATACGCAGTATTGGAATGATCATACTGTAGTAGGTAAAAGTCTAACATTTTGAGAAAATGTCAACCTTTTTTCCAAAGTGGTTGTACCATTTTAAAGTTCAGCTAGCAGTGGATGGGAGTTACAGCTGTACCACATCCATACTCTCACATAGTAAAGTCAGTCATTTTCAATTAAGGATGTGAAAGTATCTCAACGTACTTTTGAGATTTTCCCAGTTGTGGTGCTGGAGAAGACTCTTGAGAGTCCCTTGGACTGCAACTAGATCCAACCAGTCAATCCTAAAGGAAATCAGTCCTGAATATTCTTCAGAAGGAATGATGCTGAAACTGAAACTCCAATACTTTGGCCACCTGATAGGAAGAGCCAACTCATTGGAAAAGACCCTGATGCTCAGAAAGATTGAGGGCATGAGGAGAAGGGGGTGAGAGGGGATAAAATGGTTGGATGGCATCACTAACTCAATGGACATGAGTCTGAGCAAACTCTTGGAGAGAGTGAAAGACAGGAAAGCCTGGTGAGCTGCAGTCCATGGGGTTGCAAAGAGTCAGGCATGACTTACTGACTAAACAATAATAACTTATGATGACGATGTGTTTATTTGCCATCCACATTTTTTAGCAAAGCATTTGTGCAGATCTTTGGCCTATATTTAGTTGTTTTTTTAATTTTATTATTACAGTTTTTAATTTTTAAATTTGGAGAGTTCACTAGTATTTTCTTCTGTAATATCTAATCTGCCAATAATACAGTCAAGCATGTTTTTCACCCCCCAGAATTTCAGTTAGGGTCTTTTATTTTTTTTTTATTTTTGATGTCTTTACTTAACATATTCAATCCTTCATTTAGTTTCTTGAATATATAGCATATTGTTATTGCTGTTTTAATGTTCTTGTCTGTTAATATTATCATTTGTGTCATTTTTTGTCAGCTTCTATTAATAAACTTTTAAATCTTATTAGGAGTTTTTAATCTTCTTATTGTTTATATTTCCCTGTTTATTTGCTGGTAACTTGCTTCCCTGGTGGCTCAGAGGTTAAAGCGTCTTCCTGGAATGTGGGAGACCTGGGTTCAATCCCTGGGTAGGGAAGATCCCCTGGAGAAGGAAATGGCAACCCACTCCAGTACTCTTGCCTGGAGAATCCCATGGAGGGAGGAGCCTGGTAGGCTACAGTCCATGGGGTCGCAAAGAGTCGGACACGACTGAGTGACTTCACTTTCACTTTCACTTTTCTAGTGGATGCCAGATACTTATTATTGTTGAGTTTTGCTCTGGGACCTGGTCAAGTTACTTGCAAACTTCAGATCTTGCTTTTAAACTTTGTTAGGCAGGACAGAAAAACATTTAGAAAAATATTAATTTCAGTCTTCTACTAAGAGAACGTATTTCTAAGAACTTTACCTGATACCCCATGAATATGACATTTTCCATTTCTGCTGGCAAGAACAGGCACTACACCCTGTGCTGTGTGAGCCAGAGAGATCACTCCCTCTGAGAGTTTTGAGTGGTTTTTCCCTCCAACGCAGTTGAGTTGTACACATGCATGAGCTGATCAGCACTCAGTTGAATAGTCAAAGGGATTCTGCGCAGGTCTCCGGAATTCTCTCTGTGTGTGTCTCGCTTTTCTATCCTATTTTGTGAACTCTTGATTATTTGACCTACCTGAACTTCTAGCTTTAGCCTCTTAAACTTGGGGAGACTGCTGGACGTCTGTCCTAAGTTCCCCTCGCTACACCACAGCCTATAGAAACTGCCTCAAAACAGTAAATTTGGGCAACTGTAAGACTCATATGCTTTGTTTTTCACTATTTGTTCTTATCTTGTACTGAATATATTGAGAACCATTGTTTCATATATTTTCCCCTGCTTTTACTTATTTCAGGCAAGAGGGTAAATCTAAACATGATTACTCCACTACGTACAGAAGTGAAGCTCCAAAATAATTGTTTAGTGTTTTCATCTCAGCCAAATAGGGATTTTTTTTTAGTATAAGGATATATAAAAATAAATTTACATTACACTAAAATCTACCTTTTCCTTTTGATGGCAGATAAATCAGGTTTTACTATAAGCAGTCATTCATCATGCGGCTGCCCAGCTGAAAACACCGTAATGAACTCTGAACTAAGAGTTTTATAGATCTAGATGCACATTTTCAGGGAGCAACAAGAAGAGATCAATAAACAGGTAACTAATTTGAGGAGTCAACATTTTAGATGTTACCAGACTGCTGGATTTTGAACATCTTCACTAGAGTAATACCTGACAAAGACTAAAGAAGCCTCTGCATGTAGGCACACTTCCCTCTGGAGAGCCTTTCTCAGTTTAATTCACCCATTCCACAAATATTTATTAAGCTCTTATCTGCCAGTGACCATTCAAAACTTATAGAGATACAGCAGGGAATGAAGCAAAGGCCTCAGCCTTCATGGAACTGAGTGGCTAAAACAGAAAATAAGCCAACATAAAAGAATTCTATTGAGAAAAACTGAATCAGAAAGCGGGTAGAGACCTTCAAGGAGTAGTTGTCTGGGAAGGCCTCTCTGAGGAGATTACATGGGATTTGAATGAAGTGAAGGAAGAAACCGTGCAAAATTCTAGAGAAGAAACTCCTAAGAAAAAGGAACAAGTGCAAATACCCTGAGGCATGAGTGAGTAGAGCTGATTTAAGGAGTCTGGTAGGAACCTAACCTAAAGTTAGCGAAAACTAGAAACCACTTATTTTTGTTCACCTACATTCATTCATTCATTTATTCATATAATAAACTACACATCAAGCAATCATTGTATGTGTGAACGCAAGAACAAGTTGCCTAAAATACATCACAAGCACAATTTAATGGAAGAGGATCCAATATGTAAATAACAAGCAATGGGCATAATAATGAGGGTAACGGGGCTTCAAGTTTAAGGGTCCAAAGGCATGCTAATTCTAAAAGATCTGATCCACTTGGCTGTATGTCACTGGCCCACTGGCCTTTATTTGCATAAAAGTCAAAGGAGTATGCTGCTAAGAGATGGCAGATTGGAGGGACAACTTGATTTGTGTAAAGATGTGAAGTAGCTGTTGAAAAAGAAGAGGAATTCAGAGCACAGCATAGGGCATACTAGTTAAGGCCCTTTGGCTCTGCCTCTCTGGGTTCATGCCCAAGGTCTTCAGCAGAGAGATAAAGAGCTTTACTGTTGAAATCTCTATAAGAAACCAGAGCATCAGGCACCGCTGCTTGGGACATAGTTCATACCGGGCCCTCCTACACTGGCTGACTGCTGGAGCACACTGGAGCACGGCACAGTTACGAGGTCACGGGTAGAGTAGTCAGAGCCGCGTGGACAGAAACCCCACGCCCGCCAAGGCCAGGAGTCAGGGCAGCCCCATGGGGCCACTACCCAAGGAAGAAGAAATGCTACTGTAGTCAGTAAGACTGTGTTTTCTGAGCACAAGAGGACATCCCTGGGGACTCCTTATGTCAGCCCCCGAATTTTTTCTGCTGGAAATATGTGACTTCAGAATTATATATACTTCAGTTATAATCTTACCTCGGACACTCAATAGCTGTGTTACCTTGGGCAAAGTACTAAACCTCTCTGGACCTCGTTTTTTTCATCTGCTAAACAAGGATGAAAATATCACTGTTAGGTATTAGGTTTGCTGTGAGGTTTAAAGAGCATGTGGTAAGTGCTTAAACAATAGTGGCTATATTTTTTTTGTTATAATTACTATTATCCGTATCATTGTTATCATCATTGAATTTCAGGAGATCTGAAATTCTCTAACGTTGGTGAGTAAAGGTTAATGCTTATAAACTGTTTTGAGGATCCAGTTCTACCCACAATCTCTTATGCCCTGGGAAGCCTGGTACACCATTAAAACCAAGTATATGACTTTGGGCAGGTTAAGGTCCTTGAGCCTCCGTTTCTTCATCTATGCAACAAAGTGTTAATGAGATCATGGCTGTGCTCCTCACAGGGCTGTTACAAGGTTCCCGTCCAACAGTGGGCATGGAAAGTACTTTCCAAAGAGCTATTCATATATCCCTGATGTCCAGCTGTCATGTCCCTCACCAGCCCTGCTTTGTGCAACTCTTAGGACTGAGAAAACTCATTTTCTAGCTATTTTCAGGTCTGTGAAATGCAGCTGCTCAGAGTCAACTGCTATATGGCTAGTAAGGCTCTACAGGCCACCTGTTAGGGCTGCCCCCTTCAGAAGCCTTGGTGCAATCTTTCCCTAGCTCCCTGCTGCTCAAAGGACCAAAGGTAAATATCTTATTCCTACTGTTTTGCTATATTTACTTCCTGTTGCCTGACTACCTGCCTCCAGCCTCAGAAATAGCCTCTGAGCCCTCGAGTATATTTATTTTTCATCTGTTTCTTCCCTGCCAGCAACAGCATTAATGCACCCCTAAAGATCCAGTTTCTGGAAATTACAGCCCAGGAAGCATTCAGTGTAGTAGAGGGATAATTTTCTCTCTTGGATTTTCACACATTAGAGTATGACTCCAGACCTCATGACCCAGCAAAGCATAATTTAAACCAGTGGGCTCCCCTTACCTCACTCAGTACATATGCACGAAAGGGACAATACTGATTCCCCAAGAAGGAAAATTAAATCCAACTAAAAGGTACAAAGATTTAGACTTTAAATAAAATTAAAACTTAGGACTTTTGGAAGGACAAATTCAAGGGGAAAGAAAAGCAAGAAGGGCAAATGAAAGACAGTAAAAATTTGAACTAGAGAAGAGACAATAAACCAAAAGAAATTCACGTTTATATAGCTAGAAGGAAACACTAAAGGGGATGGGTAATTATTGGCAGGGTGAGGTAAAAAATGAGAAGGAAAAATGAATGATACAGTTCATGACCAGAGTGGCTGAAAATAGTAGAATTTGGAATAAGATCTAGACATAGATTTGAAGATGGAGAGGGCAAACTCAGAAGTTCTTTCTAATCATTCATGATATTGAAAGAAACAGCAGACAGCTCTTCTCTAAAAGAGGGCGGGCTTAACTTTCATTATAACTTTTCAATAACTTTTCAACTGATGCTTTTGAACTGTGGTGTTGGAGAAGACTCTTGAGAGTCCCTTGGACTGCAAGATCAAACCAGTCAATCCTAAAGGAAATCAACCCTGAATTTTCATTGGAAGGACTGATGCTGAAGCTGAAGTTCCAATACTTCGGCCACCTGATACTAAGAACTGACTCATTAGAAAAGACCCTGATGCTGGGAAAGATTAACGGCAGGAGGAGAAGGGGACAACAAAAGATCAGATGGTTTGATGGCATCACCGACTAGATGGACATGAGTCTGAGCAAGCTCCAGGAGTTGGTGACGGACAGGGAAGCCTGGCATGCTGCAATCTATGGGGGTGCAAAGAGTCGGACACGACTGAGCAACTGAACTGAACTAACTTTCAATAATAGGGATTTAGGGTAGACATTTGAGAGTCAGACATGACTGAGCGGCTTTCACTTTCACTTCACTTTCACTTCACTTCGCTTCCCAGGTGGCGCTAGTGGGAAAGAATCTGCCTGCCAATGCAGGAGACGCAAGTTCAATCCCTGGGTCAGGAAGATCTCCTGGAGTAGGAAATGGCATCCCACTCCGAAAATTCCATTGGCAGAGAATTCTGGCAGGCTACAGTCCCTGGGGCCACAAAGAGTCGGATAGGACCGAGCAACTGAGAACACATACACAGGTTAGACATTAGAAAATATCTTAGGTATGAGTATTGCAAGAAAAATATGGAAACCCCATAAAGATACTAAGATACTAAGAATAGTAAGATACTAAAGATACTAAGAAATCATAAGGGTAGCCACTGTCTTTTACTAATGGCTTAAGGGCAAACCTGGACACCTAAAGTTTCAAGGATACATCCATCCACATGTGACGATGATCCTGTGTTTTCTCACTCCATTCCCATCACAGTATATTATATAGAGGTTTTCTTAGAGGTCGTCGTTATTTTCTAAGTTTGTCTGTCCTGAATTGGCTTCTTAATCTAGTCCATCTCCCTGACCAGTGTGTGGAGTTCTTAAAAAGGTTCTCCACAGATCTTCAAGGGCAACAGCCTGTTATTTCTCTCCGTATCCCTGGTCAGCACTGTACCAGGCACACTGGCACTTGATAAACAGTCCCTGAACAACTTTCAACTCTGAGAAGTAAAGAAAATCACTTCAATTAAAAAGAAAATAAGAATCTTGGAAAACTCAGTAATATCAAAGAAAAAACATTACTTCCTGCCTCTTCCACAGAAAGTTGGTTGAAAAGAGCCCTTGACTTTCACCCAGAAAAAGACCATAAGGCAGACAGCCCACTCATTCTGAGTGTTTATGACTACCAATACTTAAGGGGGAGAACTGACACTTCCAGGGTCCTGGTTGTCTGACTCAGATTCAGCTTTATTCCATTCTTGAACATTCCCATCTGGAGTAACTAAAGTCACAAGAAGATTTCCAGGGCCCTGGAAGGTAAATGAATGCTGATTCAACAAAAACTGATATAAACCAGCTCTTACCTCTGGCCTGAGCTCCAGACCTCAGGCCAGGCAGAGACTTCTTTTCCCAAATGCCAATCACTCACATATTATCTTCAAGATTTTATATCTTCATAATACCTGTTCATATTCATTAGTTAACATTTACATTCATTATTTAATATTTGTCTTTACTTTGTCTTTAAGTAAACCATCCCTGGTTTCTTGCTCACACTGGTCCTAAGTAATAAAATCTGAGAAATTATAGTGCTATATGCAGGCAACATTTTTTATATGCACCTTAACCAGATAACTTTTTCATAAAAAATTAAAGTATAGTTGCTTTACCATGTTATATTAGTTTCTGCTGTACAGCAAATTGAATCAGTTTTATGTATACATATATGCACTCTTTCTTAGATTTCCTTCCCATTTAGGTCATCACAGATCACTGAGTAGAGTTCTCTATGGTATACAGTTGGTTATCTGCTTTATACATGTGTGTGTTAAGTCGCTGCAGTCATGTCCGAGTCTTTGCAACCATATGGACCGTAGTCCACCAGGCTCCTCTGTCCATAGGATTCTCCAGGCAAGCATACTGGAGTGGGTTGCCATGCCCTCCACCAGGGCATCTTCCCGACCCAGGGATGGAACTCGCGTCTTTTACACCTCCTGCGTTGGTAGGCGGGCTCTTTACCACTAGCGCCACCTGGGAAGCCCGTTCTATACATAGTAGTGTGTATATGTCAACCCCAGTCTCCCAATTTGTCCCACCTCCCTCGGTAACCATAAGTTTCTTCTCTACATCTGTGATTCTATTTCTGCTTTGCAAATAAATTCATCTGTGCCTCTTTTCTAGATTCCACATGTAAGCGATACTATGTTTTTTTCCTCTTTCTTATTTCATTCTGTATGATAATCTCTAGGTCCATCCATGTCTCTGCAAATGGCAGTATTTTTTCCTTTTCATGGCTGAGGAGTATTCCATTCTTTATATGTTCTTGGTCTTCTTTACCCATTCCTCTGTCAAAGGACCTTTAGGTTGCTTCCATGTCCTGGCTATTGTAAATAGTGCTGTAATGAACATTGGAGTGCATGAATACTTTCAAATTATGGTTTTCTGCAGATATATGCCCAGGAGTGGGATTGCAGGGTCATCTGGTAGCTCTATTTTTAGCTTTTTAAGGAACCTCCATACTGTTCTCCACAGTGGCTGCACCAATTTACATTCCCATAAGCCATGTAGAAGGTTTCCCTTTTCTCCACACTCTATCCAGCATTTATTTAAACACATACTTTTAAAAGTAAAAATATGTATAAATATGCTACCCAATATTTCCCCTAGAGGTGAGAAATTCTACACAGGATTACATTTCAAGCTAAAGCCCAGCCATTCTCATTTTTCCCCACTAAGATATACATGGATGCCATGCATATGATTAGCATACTCCCACTTGAATATCTGAACTTCTGGCAGCTTCCAACAGAAAACCTAGAAGCCACTCAATTTTTTTCTCATTGAAGGAAGTATATCAGAATGCAAGTGAGTGAACATAAATATAAGGGGAACTATGAACTCACAATTTGAGGATAATAATACCTTCCTCACAGAGCTGTTGAGAGGCTAAAATGAAGCAATTAGCATGGAGCTCAGCACACGCATGCATGCTCAGTCATGTTCAACTCTTCACAACCCTCTGGGCTGTAGCCCGCCAGGCTCCTCTGTCCATGGGATTCTCCAGGTGAGAATACTGGAGTGGGTTGCCATTTCCTCCTGCATGGGATCTTCTCCATCCAGGGACTGAACCCTGTCTCCTGAGTCTCCTGATTTGCAGGCAGATTCTTTACCACTTGAGTTGTTGGGGAAGTCCACTTAGCACATAGTATGTAGTTAATCATTTGTTCCTGGTTTGTTTACATTAGCCACTCATCTTGAAAGCTGATTTTTAAGAATCAACTTTGGTGATATTTCTTCAATCAGAAAAAGTTGGCATGACCTCTGTGCTGAGGGTTGCTGTGTCTGAGGAGCCTTGTCACCACTCACACCAACGAGAGCTGCTCCACAAAGATAGTGGCCAACTCCTGCAAAAAGCACTTTGTCCTGGTCTCCAGGAAATTGTTTTCTATTAATTCATGGGCACTGAGTCCATACTTATCTTTTCCTTCCTGTTTTATACTTGACATACAACACTATATACATTTAAGGAAGACAGCATAATGATCTGCCTTACATATATCATGAAATGATTATAATTTTTAGGGAACATCCATTATCTCACTGGGGAAAACCTCTGTAAATGTAATTTTCATTTGTCGGTCACCTACCCAGGGGTAAGAGTCTTGACTATACCATGACTCCTTCCCTTTTACCAGTCTGGTTGTGGTACCTTCTTTATATCTTAGTTAATGAAGGTCTTTTCTGGTAGGTTTTGATCTTTCTCATCAATAGTTTCTCCATAAGTCATTTTAAATTTGCCATGCTTCTGAGGAGGTATGTTCAGGGTTTTCCTACTATACTATCTTGAGAACACTTCCGACGGTACTCTTCTTTTAATAAACTCCTAATACTTTTGGAAGGTAGGAAGTAATTCTGCAGGTGTTAATAAGGTATTGTGATTTCAGGACACAGCAGAATGGAGAGATCATATCCTCAGATGGCAGCTTCCAGCATATTCCAGAATATGTTAGTGTTAGTTAGCTTCACTAATTCCATCACTCCTCTAAGAAAACTGTAGTGATACAGCCTTACCCAAAGAGATTAGTACTTAGACTGCACTACTTCAGAAGCTGGTCCTAAGATAAATTTGTTGTGAATGTCTTCAGTTCACAACAAGTCTGAACTGCCAAAAGACTTGTATTCCTTTATTGGGCCCTGGAGAGACATTAGATTTAGGTATTTGGATTTTATTAAATTCAAGAACACTGGGTGTTTTTTTTTTCTTTGAGTGTAACCAGGGCAAGACTTTATTATATCACCTAGAATGGAAAAAAAAAATTGATGTACTTAAAGAAAGACACTTGACAGCTCCTGGTTTCAGTTTAGCTGTTTTAAAATGAAAATAATTTTCTTATTATGATTATCAGCCTCTAATTTTATTATGTTAACATATCTGTCTTGTTTCTTTGTGTATAACCAGCTTAAAGGGGCATCTCAGGACAAGTGAAGAAGAGATGTGGTTATAAAACCTTATTAGGATTCTCTTAGTATAGACTCCCTTCCTTAAATCCTTTCTCCTAATTTAGAATCAATCATCCTTTCCTCCTAGGTAAAGGTGTTGTGTTTTTTTTGTTTTTTTTTTTTCCTCTCTGACCTGTCTAGAATGTAAAGCTATCTGATGGCTGTCAGAATCTTCTCTCTTGTGGAAGAAAGAAACGATTCTTCCTTTATATATACCATAGCCTTAGGGACTCTATTGCATGTAAAGTGAGAGAAACAACTTCCTGGGGTCTAAATTCTAACATCACATCCTTTCCAGTGCTCCAGCTGTTCTTTGCTTAATGAACTTCCCCTTCCCCCCCTCCTCTCCCCACAGTAATCTCTATAGAGCATAAGGCTTTGGCCAGAGCACTGGGGATGGAGTTAGAAGATCAGGGTTCAGGTCTTGGTTCATCCACTTACTTGCTGGCAAAAGGCAAATTTACAGGTGTGAGACAGGAAGAACTACTGGTTCCACCTACTTCCTCAGACTCTAGTGAAGATGAAATGAGATGCAATGGTCAAACAAATACATGCAGCAGGGATAGCACCATACACACTAGGGTTACGGAAGAATCAGGGTGTCTGAGGGCAAAGAGCACGGGACCTGCAGCCGGAAACTTGAGCTTAAATCCCAGCTCTGCTGCTAACCACCTGTACGACCTGAGGCAAGTTATGTAGCTGTTCTGTGTCTTAGTTTCCACACCCATGCAAAGATGCTGATAATGGTAGTACCTATATCATCGGCTTTTGTGAACACTAATTGAGTTAATACCTGGGAAGTATTTAGCACAGTGTCTAGACACCTAGTCAATACTCAGTAAAAGTTAGCATTATATTAGACTCTTCCTTCTCCTTTGCCACAAATAGTAAATCAACCATCAGTTCAGTTCAGTTCAGTCACTCAGTTGTGTCAGACTCTTTGCGACCCCATGGACTGCAGCACACCAGGCCTCCCGGTCCTTCACCAACCCCTGGAGTTGACTCAAGCTCATGTCCATTGAATCAGAGATGCCATCCAACCATCTCATCCTCTGTCGTCCCCTTCTTTCACCTTCAATCTTTCTCAGCATCAGGGTCTTTTCAAATGAGTCAGCTCTTCAAATCAGGAGGCCAAAGTATTGCAGTTTCAGCTTCAGCATCAGTCCTTCCAATGAATATTCAGGACTGATTTCCTTTAGGATGGACTGGTTGGATCTCCTTGCAGTCCAGGGGAATCTCAAGAGTCTTCTCCAACACCACAGTTCAAAAGCACCAATTATTCAGCACTCAGCTTTCTTCACAGTCCAACTCTCACATCCATACATGACTACTGGAAAAACCATAGCTTTGACTAGACAGACCTTTGTTGGCAAAATAATGTCTCTGCTTTTGAATATGCTGTCTAATCAGATCTCACCAATTCTCTCAGACAGCTCATTGTTCCCCCTCAGTTCAGACCTCTATTGTCCCACTCTTGGGCCACCAATGACATTGCTGGGTTCTCAGATCTTGTTTCTCCCTCTATGTGTTTCTGTGCGTGTGTGCTAAGCTACTTGAGTCATGTCCGACTCTTTGTGACCCTGTAGCCTGCCAGGCTCCATGGGATTCTCCAGCAAGAATACTGGAATGGGTTGCCATGCCCTCCTCCAGAGGATCTTCCCAACCCACAGATTGAGCCCATGTCTCATTATGTCTCCTGCATTGGCAGGCGGGTTCTTTACCACTAGAGCCACCTGGGAAACCCATTTGTTCCTGTACTTGGCACCAAGTCCATTCTCTCAAAACATTATTTTGAGCCAATCACATGAATACTTAAAATTCTCAGTGACTCACAAATACTTATAGAATAATTTTAACTCTTAGACTCCAATTTAAAATGTGTTATAAACGAAACCCACCATTACATCTTTCTCAGACATAATCCCTCTACTCTAGGAAGCGTTTTCCCTCATTCTAGAAAACAACTTGTCATTTCATACCTCCAGGTTATAATTCCCTTCCTCCTACTTGGAAAGTCCTCCCTTCTTGGCCAGCTAATGAGAGGCGGTATATCCAGTGGTTGAGAGTTCCAGCTTGGATGCCTAATAGGCTTCCATTATCCACTGGCTCAACAACTTCCTGGCCAGGTGACCTTGGGCAACTTTTATTCCTATTCTGTGTGCTTAGCAAGAGCACTCTTATTATAGTTATAGGAAAATCCATTTTACAATGATAATCCATCGATTTGGGGGGTACTTACTTTTTAGTTAATTGATGTTTTACTATAATATATGAATCAGAACTGAAAACAAAATTAAAAATTTTCTTCTCTCTATCATCCCAATACATCTTCTGTTTTCTGCTAAAGAACATCAAACCCATTAGGAACTGACAACCTTCTACTTACTTTCAAGGCTAATTCCTTTATTACATTCTTACTCTGCACAGAGCTAATCTAATTACTCTCTTCCAGGTCACCTAAGAATAATGACCTAGCTTTCAGATTAGCCAAAGCAGGACACAGGTGACTCTGCAACGGGAGGGAGAGAGCTTTGTACCGGTGAGGTTAGGAGTGTCAGCCTCAGGAACCCAGCAAAAGAAGATCAAATGAAGACAAAGAGAAATGACCTACACCAGAGAACTGTCAACAAAGCAGGAAAAAGGAACATGAAGAGTTTGCTTGTTTTACTCCTCCTAAAACATGGAAATATAAAACAGTAAGACTCCACAACCAAGCAGGCTCCAGGCTGGCTCTACCTTCCTCTGTTATCCCTCCTCAGTTCTCCTAGGTCTTTTTCTTGTCTAGCACTGAGAGTTTTTTGGCAATATTAGCCTGATTTAAATGCACAGAAATAAACAAACAAACAAATAAAAGAATTCCCTGGCAGTTCAGTGGTTAGGACTCTGCATTCTCTGCCAAGGACCCAGATTGTATCCCTAGTCAGGAACTAAGATCCCACAAGCCTGGCAGTGTGGCCATAAATGAATAACTGCACAGAAACAAATTTACACCAATCTGCATCTCTTCAAGTCTCTGAACCTGGAGTCCTGTAACCAGAGAACATGTGTCACCCTCAAGAGCCACTTTCCCCGTCATCAGTCCCCTCATCTACTCATTCTATCACTCCACCTTTCTCCTCCTAACTCCCCTTCTTACCTCTCTGCCTCTTAACCCTTTCCCTTACTACTCCCATTCCAGTGTCTACAAAGAACTCTCCAACACCTTCAAATATTTTTCTCTATTTTAGCTCAACTAGTGATTCTCAAACCTGACTTCACATTAAAAGAAGCTAAAAGAAAAAAATACCTGAGCCTCTCTCCCTGCAGAGTCTAACAGTCTGGGGTCTAGCCCTGGCATGGGCTTGTTTGTTTAATCTTCCTAGGTGACTTCAAGATATAACCAATCTTGAGAACCACAGCCTAAACTAAGACTGGATTCTCCCCTAGCAAACAGGCTCCCTTTACCTCTTTCTGGAGACTACACCTTCTCCCCACACCTGAATACCACCAGACAAGAAAGGGCAATCAGACTCAGGCTGTTTCAGACCATGGGTCTTCCATTTTCACACAAAAGCAAACAACAACAAAAAATGTCTTTCTTGGAGGTATTTTATTTAAATAACTCTGTTTCCTCTACCCCTACCACCAACCTTATCTGCCTGAATAACTTTTATATCCGTTAAGATTCAACTAAAACATCACGTCTCCTGAGAAGCCTGATCTGGCAGGCTGAGTGATCTAGGGCCAACCCTATGTTCTTGCTATATCCAGTGGATGCCACGACATAGCCTTTAGGTCCCTGTTCATAGTTATCTATCACTTTCCTGTCCGCCTACCTCAATAAACTGAGTTCCTTGAAAGTAAGAAGTATACTTTCTTCATCTCTGTGTCCCTCCATGTAACCTATGCAATGCTTGGCACATGATTGGCATTCAGTAAATACTGGTGAGAGAGCAAGTTGGGAAAAAGAGAAGAGAAGGAAGTTTGAAAATGAGGAAGAGTAAAGAAAAATATCTCTTCTATGTCATCTTCTGGCCTTCCAAGGATTAAGTTGACTATACTTGGCATGTTTTTGGAGCCATAATATAGAGGCACAGCACAGAAAGTAGGAATCCAAAACAACGCTTCATTTTTAGAAAAAACATACAAATTACAAGAAAGTCAGCCTATATATAGAAAGCACTTTTTGAACATATTTCTAGTTATCAACTAAGGACAGTACTGTTCATCTCCCACATCTATACTATTGATAACCCAGATTTTCCCTGACAATCTCATTCTGTTCAGTGGCCGTGGTGGGAAGAGCAAAGCCCTCAAAGATGCTCATATCCCAAACCCCCAGTTATGTGACCACCACCTCACATGGCAAAATGCAATTTTCAGATGTGACTAAGATGTGAGTTTTGAGATGCGGAGCTTATCTGGGTGGGTCCAATGTAATCACAAGGGTCCTCTTACATGAAAGAGGGAGGCAGGAAGCTCATTGTCAGAATGATGCAGTATGAGAAAAACTATCCATTCCTGGCTTTGGAGATGGAGGAGAAGCCAAGGAATGTAGGCAGCCTCTAGAAGCTAGAAAAGGTAAGGAAACAGGTTCTCCCCTAGAGCCTCCAGAAGGGACACAGCTTTGTTGACACCTTGATTTTAGCCCAGCGAAATCCATGTGGATTTCTGACCACCAGAATTCTAAAGTAGTAAATTTGTGTTGTTTTCAGAAGTCACTAAATTTGTGGGGGTTTTTTGTTTGTTTGTTTGTTTATAGCAGCCACAGGAAACTTAAGTGTTCACTGGGCACACTCTTGTCAGAACATGTTTTCTTTGAATTGATATCACTTTTGTCACAGTTATTGTTGAATAATCACTGTGAGTCTTGATGATAACCTTAAAAAAAAAAAGAAGTGCCTGGAAAAATGTATGAAATAGTTCTTAACTTTGGACTCTGGCTATACTTGAATAGCTCAGAGATTCCAGAACTCTGGCACACTGGATATCAGCCCTTTGACTCTGTTATGTCCCCTACTGAAGGTCATCAGGCTCTGTTCTAAGGCTAGGACCTTGAGAGTGGGGAAAGGGGAGAAAGGGGAAGAGGAGAGAGGGCTTCACGGTGCCCATTCTCAGGTTATCATAGATGCAAAATAATTAGACTTGCTGCACTGCCCAGACTGATAATAGCAGGCATCTCCTAAAGGACATTATGCTAAGAAGTGTCTATCCCTGTTCCAGACTGTCTGGAGGAGGAGGAAGGGAGAAGGAAAAGGAAAACAGTGTATCAGTGGTGAATTCATACATATTTTAGAATGATTCATTAAAATTTAAAAGAAAATTCAGGTTAACTCTAAAGTATCCAGAAATTTTACAGAATCAGTATTCCTCATTTTCTGAACTTTCTGTTCAGTCAATATTTTAGCATATAGCTTATCGTTTTGGCTTTAAAGTCTTTTTTAACTACTGTAATATATTGCTCTCTTCCTTCTTCCCACTCAGCACAGAACCAATTGAGGGAGTCATAGGGATCAGAAATACAGGAATCAAATGTCAGCTTCATTACTGACAAACTAAAGAACAGCCATTAGGTGTAGGGCAACTATAGGCTTCCTACTGCAGCGCCTCCATGTTAAGAAGAATGACCTACTCAGTTACTGGCAGCTGGCAAAAGTGATCAGCCCCATCAGGAGCAGAGCTGCCCAGAGTTAATCCCAGCAAGAGTCCAGAAGGGACCAAAATAGGTGTGCCCATTGTCTCCCAACCTCCCTTCCTAGGGAAGATTGTCCCAGGGAGGAGTAAGCAAGGAAGAGAGAGGGCCAGGAGTGTCACACTGGTAAAAGGTCTTCAACATGGGTGCGTGAGGAATAGGGGATGAATGTTTTTCACCTGACAGCTGTGTCTAAACAAGAGCAAGGAAAGCTATGCTGTAATTAAGCTAAGTAATTGTATCTTGAGTAATCTGAAGGCAGTATTAGCAAGATCTGACTAAAGATCCATCACCCCAAAGCATACCTGGAAGCAATAGCCTCCATACTCAGTGATGAGGAACAGTCTGAGGTGTGTTACTAGCAATAAAGCATAGACATTTACAAATGATGCCTCTCGGCTTCAAAAATTAGAGCTTGTTCAAAGGTGTCTCTATAATAACATTACTCTTTCTTGCCTTCTTTCAGATTTACTGTCTTGAGTGGGAGGAAAAGGAAAGGGCTTATAGATAGCATTCCAGAATTTACACATAACCCAGACTCCCTTATCTGTGAAGTAGCTCACAGTGAAAGACATTTCTTGGCAGCATTCATAGTTATGGCAACCATGAGTTACTGAAATGCTTGTGAGTTGGGATTTTTATAGTTACTTCTATTTCTTTTTTATTTTATCCAGGGATGAATTTGATTAAGAAAGCAAATGGGGATTTTTTTTTAAACATGAGTATCAACATGACACATGATCAGGAATGACCCTACAAATACTTTTGGTTAATAATGACAGAAGAACTACAATAACTTGTAAAAAGCAGACCATGTAATAAAATTTGTGAAATTTTCAAGGACTGCATTAATACCATTATAAAAAGTTAATGAACAGTTTACATATCTGAATTTAAACAATAAAATAGGAGGATTTTGTTTTATTCTCTAGTTTTATTGAGTTACTCCTAAGGAGTTGTGGTCCAAAAAATAAATTAGAATTCATTTTTTAAATAAGTCACAATTTTTAAAAGCAGATTAGTTTACATATTTATTTTTATTATAACATCATTGAGATTTTTAATAGTTTATTCATTTGCTTATAAAATGAATTTATATACTTTTATAAACAAAGATTCCACCTATTTAAAGGTTTATGGCATTTTTTTTTTTTACTTTCCTACAACCAACCTCTCAAGTTGATGAGGTGTGCCAACTCTGAAAATATTATATATTATGCTCACAAATTGCTAAAAAATCAAGTATGAAAAATGAGTACTCTTCTGCTATAAAGTCCTCCTCAATCCTTCTGCAACACTATCTTCTCAGGAGAGTTTTAAGTTGGCCAGAAACCAGATTTCCCCTTAGCAACAAACCAGTGTTGTTGCTAGGGGATTATGACATAGGAAGAGTGACCTCCAGTCAGAGGGGAGCTCCAGAAGTCTGACTGTGACATGCCAGTATAAATATGAGCACTCCCACCACCTGTAGGCCCTTCTCCTCTCCACTTGTAACTCATAAGAACAACATCTGCGATGGCCAGAAACATCACCAAGAACAAGCGCCGCAGAGGACACCAAAAAGCAATCTACAGAAAGAAATCACGTTCCAGCACTGAATCTGGCCACAGGAATTATTCACTCTACATAAACAGGGTCCTAAAAGAAGTGGTTCCCCAGAAGGGCATATCATCTCACACCATGGACGTCTTAAACACCATGATCAATGACATGTTTGAGCGCATTTCCACGGAAGCCTGCAACCTAATGTGTTACAGAAAACGCTGTACCCTCACCCCTGAAGACATCCAGAAGGCAGTGTATTTGGTGCTGCCTGAGAAACTGGCTAAGTATGCAGTGGCTTTCGGAAATGAAGCTGTCCAACGATATGTCCGCTCCTAAACTCCATGTTCCAGCTTCATTAAATCTTAGGGAAAGTAACTCTTACTTACTTCCCAAATGATCACTTCAATATTGAATTCATTCTTCTTTTTTATGACATAGTCATATCTCCTGGTATTTTCCCTTTTGTCTTATGTGTAGAGAAGAATTACTCTCTTGCTGTTTTATGTTCTAATGATTTGCCTACCTTTTAGGGTTTCCAACACCTGCTGCTCATGTGACTCCCTCCCAGAACTCACGTTTTTCCTACGAATGTATGAATCTCATTATATAAATTCAATGCTAATTGTATTGTTAAGGTATTGTTAACTATGTAAATGATTATTTAATCCAGCTATTTTGACCCCCAGGTCACACCGACTTTGAATTTATGAACACTAACATTTTAATCAGAAGCATAGTAACACTGATAAATTTTCATCAAAAAGGTATTTTCTAGAGCAAACTACATTCCACCACTTAGTTCTTTAATGGAGTCCCTTTAGAACATGTGAACTATTTCCTTCAATAAGCTCAGCTCCTAACCATGCAATTTTTATCTTTGCGTGTGCCTCTTTTTAATGAGGTAGTGTACATCTGTTAACCTTTTATTCCAATCTATCCCTTTATTCCAATCATTCCCCTTTGGGAACCATGAGTCAATTTTCTATGTCTATTTTATATATAAGTTCATTCGTCTTATTTTTCAGATTCCACATGTAAGTGATATCATATAATTATCTTTCTCTGTTGGACGTTCTTCACTTGGTGTGATAATCTCTAGGTCCGTCTCTGTTGCTGCTTCTGGAATTATTTTTTACTTTTTATGGCTGAGTCGTATTCCATTATATACACACACCACATCTTTTTTATCCAGTCATCTGTTGATGGACACTTGGGTTGCTTCCCATGCCTTACCTTTTGTGAACAGTGTTGCTATGAACATTGGGGTGCAAGTAACTTTTCAAATTAGAGCTTTTTTTTTTCCAGATATATGTCCTGGATTGGGATTCCTGAATCATATGATAACTCTATTTTTAGTTTTTTAAGCCGCCTCCATGCTGCTTTTCATAGTGGATGAAGCAATTTTTGATCTACCTTTATATTTAATTCACTGGAATTTATTATTCTATATTTATAGCATAATAAGGCCCCCACACAGGAACCTACCACTCAATTTATAAACTTTGAACTTTATAGATGTCACTGGAGATATTTCCCAGTCCTATCTCCCTGTCTACTATACTGAATTTTGTTTCCCATTGCCTTGCTTTTCTTTGTACTTTTGCTACCTATCTATACATCTCTACAGAATATGTTTAATTTTCCTAATTTATAATTTAGGGGCCATACTACCTAGGTCATTTTGTGCCTGTCTTTTTCTTTTAAAATTGTTTTTAAGATTTAAATAGTTCTAATTCATTCTTTTCACTCCTGTACTCTATAGTATTCCATAATGTGAATATACAAGTTTGTGTATGCTTACTCTGTTTACGGAGATTTGGGTTGTTTTCTTTTTTTGCTATCATGACCAATGCTCCTATAATGAACTACAACAACAGCTAAGACTTATGTAGCATTTACTATGTGCCTTCATCTTACATAAATTATTTAATAGGGATGACAACCTTGTGAGGATTAAGTAATTTTTCCTTCCTACAGATGAGAAAAATGGGGCACAGAGAAATAAGTAGCTGACTGAGGTCACATACCTATTTAGTGGCAGAGCTGGGATCTGACCAGGTTAACAGCTGCTGTTCAGTCGCTCAGTCATGTCTGACTCTTTGCTACTCCATGGACTGCAGCACACCAGGCTTCCCTGTCCACTATCTCCCATAGTTTACTCAAACTCATAACAAAACACGGTCCAGACTCTGACAAAACATGGTTCACTGGAGAATGGAATGGCAAACCACTTCAGTATTCTTGCCGTGAGAACCCCGTGAACAGGTTAACAGAGTCCACTGTGAACACATGATGCCCACTGTGAACATTCTTGTACATACATCTCATACAAATGCACAAGAATTTTTCTAGTTAAAAAACCTAACAGTGGAAATGCTGGGTAATTGATATGCCCATATTCAACTTTCTAGATATTAACAGACTCTCTTCCAAAGTGTTTTACCAATTTACATTTGCAGGTGATGAGAGTAATTTAGATTCTTCTGGTTACAAGTAACATCACTTAAGTTTCCTCAAGAAAAGGGGGTTTCCTGTATACTGAGATTGGAACTGAGGCTATTCTGTCTCTCGTTTTTATATGCATGCATTTGTATAATTAGACTCAAAATCATCCAATTTAAGTTAGGCCCAGATAGAAGTTGTTTGCCATCTGAAAGATCCATTTAATCATCATTCGATGCCCACACCTGCCGTTCTGCTGGTCAGAAGGGCTTCCAAGTTCTATCTGGGGCCAATAAATTACAGCCCTTGGGCCAAATCTGGAAGCATCCCTCTTTTGTTTGACCCCCCTTACAAGTTAAGAAAGATTATTACATTTTTATAGGGATATTTAAAAGGAAAAAAAGAATATTCAACAGGCATAATGTGACCCACAAAGCCTAAAATACTTGCTATGGCTCTTTACAGAAAGAGTATCTGGTCTACACAATGCTGCTCTTTCTTTCAGGGTCTGCGATACAGCAGGTTTTCTAAGGCTTTGCTTGGGACACCTATATCTCTATAAAGTAAAGTTGAAAATGATGAAAAATTTATAGTTGGCTTTCAAATAACTGTGGTAGAGAGAGTACATAAATGGGGCAATGACCTAATTATCCAGAAAAATGTTTTACTATATATTGAGGTGTTAAAGTGGGTCTTACTTTAAGGGAACTAGGGGGGGTTCCTTGTGTATTGTTCTCTCTTTGTATATGTTTTGAAACATTTTAATAGAATCTCAAAATAAGATTAAGATTTTTGGAAAAAACTCTGGAGTCAGTTTCAAGTCTGATTACATAAATGCACGTGGGTATAAAAAACACATTTTAAAAAAATTTTTAGTGTGGTAAAAATATATATAACATAAAACATCATTTTACTCAGTTTTAAGTGTACAGTCACATTAAGTATATTCACATAGTTATGGAACCATCACCACCATCCATCTTTAGAACTTTTTCATCTTCTCAAACTAAAACTCCATAAACATTAAATAATAGTTTCACATGTCCCCCTTCTCCAGCCTCTGGCAATAACCATTCTGCCTTCTGTCTCCATGAATTTTGCTCCTCTGGGTACTTCATATAAGCGGAATCCACAACATTTGTCTTTTTGTAACAGAAGTATTTCGCTTAGCATAATGTTTTCAAGATTCATCCAATGTAACATATGTCAGAATTTCCATTATTTTTAAGGCTGAATAATATTTGATGGTTCAGCAAGTAAAGAATCTGCCTGAAATGCAAGAGATAAGGAGATGTGGGTTCGATCCCTAGGTCAGGAAGATCCCCTGGAGAAGGAAATTGTCCAGTATTCTTGCCTTAAAAAAAAAAAAAAAAATCCCATGGACAGAGTAGCCTGGTGGGCTACAGTCCAAAGGGTAGCAAAGAGTCAGACACACTGAGCAACTAAGCAGTATTCCATTGTATTCCATTGTATGTGTATAACACATTTTATTTATCCATTCATCCACTAATGATCACTTGGGGTCCTTCCAACTTTTGACTCTTGAGAATAATGCCACTCTGAACATACACAAATATCCCACATTAGGAGTATACCCAGAAGTGAATTGCTAGGTCACATGATAGTTCCATTTTTAATTTTTTGAGGAACCACCATACCATTTTCCACATAGCTGTTTCGTTTTATATTGCCACCAGCACTGCATAAGGGTTCCAATTTCTCCACATCCTCATCAACCTTTATTATTTGATTTTTACATATAATAGCTCTCCTAATGGATATGAAGTATTTTTATTTTCACTTCCTTAATGATTTGTGATAGTGAGGGTATTTTCATGTGCTTATTAGCCATTTGTATGTTTTATTTAGAGAAATGTCTATTCAGGTCCTTTGCCCATTTTTAAATTGTTGGTGTTAAGTTGTAGAAATTCTTTATATGTTCTGAATATTAATCCTCTCTCAGATAGTTCTCCTATTCCATGGATTGCCTCTTCACTTTGTTGATAGTGTCCTTTGATACACAAAAGTTATTAATCTTGATAACATTCAATTTGCCTATTTTTCCTTTTGTTATCCAGGCCTTTGGTGTAATAGTCCACTTTATATTTTGTATTGCTCCTTTATGAGAAAGTTATATACAATACTATTAATATATTTTTTAACTTGGAATCAATTCATAAAGTCAACAACTTATAAAATTAGCTTCTAATTTTAATTTTTTAATGTGTCATACTAGCTAACACATTAATGGTCAAAATTATTTCAGTGCATAATTTTGACATTAACAGGGCCAGTTTATCAACTTTTTAAAGTCTTGAACCCCAATAACCTGAGACAGTTAAATGAAAGACAAAATGTAGCACTCAGCACTAGTCCTCTACTATGCTTTTACCCCCATCTTCTCAGAAATAGAACCCTCAGTTTTAGCTAAAGTCATTGTCACCCAGGATAAAGAGTACATTTCCAAATCTTCCTTTGCCTAGGTGCCTAAGTGACCAACTTGTGCTGAATTGTAAAGAACATGCAACTTACAGGAAGTATCCTTAAAAAACAAGAGCGCTCTTTTCCTTTCTCCTCTTTCCTGCTGGCTGACTTCGGGAAGCAAAGACTAGAGCTGAGGCAGCCATCTTAAACTAGGAGCAGAAACCCATATATTAAAGATGGTAGAGCGGAAAAATAAAAAAGCTTTGGTCTCTGATGACTGAACTGCCATCCAGCCTGGGACTGCCCGTATTTACACGAGAGAGGAATTTCTAGCTTGTTTAAGCCACTGTTATTTCAGGTTTCTATCATTCATAGTCAAATTTTGTTCTAATATAAACATCCAGAAGATTATTGACTGCTAAACAATGCAGTTAGTTTCAAAACGATTGTATACTTATTAAATAAAAACATATTAATCTAGAGATGGAGGATGGCAAATGTCTTGTTTATTTACCAGAGGACGTTGCTGCTAAAATGAAATCTCATGCTATTTAACAATTTGTTGTCAGAGATATGTAATGCAGATGGCAAAATTCTATTGTTATTAGTCTATTGGACACATGAAGTGATTTTAAAACATTACTTAAAATACAAAAATATGTGAGAGTCAAAGATGATGGGAAAGACAACTTCTGACTAACTCAACAACATGATCAATACGTGGATTCCATGGTAATCTGAAGATGGTGGCATACAACATAATGAATGATGTCCCATACCAACAAGAAAGAATAGGGCTGATTTTGTAATACAAGTCACCCAAGAGATAAAATTCCAGCAAACTTAGATTATCCTTCTCTGAGTTTAGAAGTCTTATTTTAGAAATGAAAAATGTAATATCATATAAGTATATGCTGTCACTTACTATGACTTTTTAAAGTCCTGATATGCACACGGCTAGCTTGTTCCTGTGTGAATTAAACATGTCAAAGTACTAGGAAATAGGAAAGTACCATAGAGTATAATACCTTACATATGGTACTTATAGTTTACTATGGATTCACAGAAATGTGTTCTTAGTGATAGATGCCGAGAAAACAAACTCCATCTCTTTAAAAGCATAGAAATTTTTGAAACAACAAACTGAAAATAAATTATTGTGAACAGCTCACATACAGAGAGTCTAGGCTCTGAGCTAGACATTATTCTAAGTACTCCATATATATCAACTCAATATAAAGCCCAAGACAACTACTTGAGAAAAGTACTAATATCATTTACCATCAGGGGAACTGTAGCATAAAAAAAGGCTAAGAAACATGCCAGAGGTCACACAACTAGTAATAAAAGAACTGTGGTTAAACCCATGTACTCTAGCTCCAGAGCCCATCACTTAAAGTACAATGCTTGCTTTATCTCTCATGAAGAGAGACATGTTAGAGGATACTATGGAACATGGAATGTGCATCTAACCCAGAATAAAAAGGTGTCTAACAGGAAATGACACCTGATCTAGATCTTGAAAATGAGTAGGATATGCACATGGGTAGAAGGAATAATATTTGCAAAAGTTTAGGACATTAATGGTATCAACTTAAGATCATTGCAAATTACATAGCTGGAAACAAGCACAGAAGAAAGGATGGGGAAATAAGGTTGGCTGCTCCCGCTAAGTCGATTCAGTCATGTCCGACTCTGTGAGACCCCATAGACGGCAGCCCACCAGGCTCCTCCGTCCATGGGATTTTCCAGGCAAGAGTACTGGAGTGGGGTGCCGTTGCCTTCTCCCAATAAGGTTGGAGAGGTAGGCAAAAATCTGTGGGCTGACCTACACCTTGAATTTGATCCAGTATCCTTGGGGAGACTCATGGAGGGACATTAGGTAGGAGAAATATGTGATTTCATTCGCTGTTAGAAAGATTATTCCAGGAGCAGAAGTGAGGAGGGTGAATTAAAACAGAAAGAGTGATCCATGCAAGTCTTAATGAGGGCCTGAACCAAGCCATTGGCAGTAGAAATGAAGGAGGAAGTGACAGATGTGGAAGAGGCTTAGGAGCCAGAATCCCCAAGAGACATGTACAATGTGCGCCATAATGGAGAAACAGCCAACAAGGGATTCCCAGGGCTCTGGCTCAGGAGACTTGATGGATGGAGCCAAGCCATGTGGCTCAGCTTATTGAGCACTTCCACGTAAAATATCTAGACAGTATGCAAGAGACCATTGTAAATGATGCCATGTGTGGGGTATCATAAGAGTGCTTAACATGCCAAGGGTCTGGCAAAAATCAACCAACCTTAGGGCAGATGATTAGCACTTGTTTAATGCTTAAACAGAAGAGGACAGCTTGAATTTTTAATGCTCGAAATCAGTTTTTATCACAACCCTGTGCTAGGCCACACATCATGTGTTGACAGATTTTGTTAGCTCTGACAGCTGATTGTTTTGAAAGACATTTGGCAGGATGAGAAGAAACCAGCAGACTGTAAATATATGGGAGAAAGTAGCAGCCTGTAAATATAAGTTAAGGTGAAAGGTAAGTCAGTTACATTCAAGATGCTGCTAAGCCGCTTCAGTCGTGTCCGACTCTGTGCGACCCCATAGACGGCAGCCCACCAGGCTCCCCAGTCCCTAGGATTCTCCAGGCAAGAACACTGGAGTGGGTTGCCATTTCCTTCTCCAATGCATGAAAGTCCCCAAAACCAAAAATGCTGGTCTTTTTTTCTGTTCTTGGTGGAGAGTTACTCAGAGGCAAAAGGGGCCTCTTTTCCTGAAAAACTTCATGCTGGCCCAGCCACAGGCAGTGCAGCTTCATTCAGGACCCTAGAAAGGCGCTGGGATCTGAAAGTTGAGGAAAGGGCTGTTTTCCCTCCTCTGCCCTGGGATTAGAATTCCAAAGTAGAGACGGAGATAGGGATTCTTATCTGAAGATGGTAGGGAAAAGGAAGCACAAAGCAATGTCCTAGGATGTTCCTGGTGGGTTGACCTGTGGGCACATGGATGCCAGGCCCCTCTGGGATAAGCACAAAAATTTCTGTGGGGAACTTTGCCAGGAGGGTAAGTTACAGGAACCTTGAGTTACTAAGATTTCAGCTGAAAAGAATACCCCACCTTCAAGTGGTCCTCACTTCCTCTTGTGGATTCTCCAGTAAAGGAGACAGAAGAGTCAATTAAAATCAAATTAATCTCTACAGAGAGTTGCATGCAGATCCCCAGTCAAGTCAGACTTTTAGAACATTATTATTAAACAAACTATCCCTTATTTTGGCTTCCCTGGTGGCTCAGACGGTAAAGAGTCTGCCTGCAATGCAGGAAACCCAGGTTCAGTCCCTGGGTCAGGAAGATCCCTTGGAGATAGCAACCACTCCAGTATTCTTGTGTGGGAAGTCCCTAGACAGAAGAGCCTACTGGGCTACAGTCCATGGGGTCGCAACGAGTCAGGACACGACTGAGCAGCTTTCGCTTTCATCCCTTATTTTAGTCTGATACATTTGCATTTGGATTACTCCACAGTGAAAAAAAAAAAAGAAGCTTTTAAGAACAATAAACAGGGACTTTCCTGGTGGTCCAGTAGCTAAGACTCTGTGCTCCCAATACAGGGGGGCTGGGTTAGATTCCTGGTCAGGGAACTAGATCCCACACGCTGCAGTGAAGATCCCGCAACTAAGACCTAGTGCCGCCAAAACACGCAGACACGCACCAGTACTATTTAATCGGCAGTCAGTCTCTAAGATGACTCCCTTATGATTTTCTTATCCTGTGATTCAAGTCTTTGTGTGGCTCCTCCCACAACATATCAGCGTTGGTCTGTGTATCCGAGAATACCCTGGAAGCGACAGTGTGTGACTTTCAAGGCTATATCAAAACAAAAACAAAACACACTGCCACTTCCTCCTGGTTTTCTCTTGGGTTACCCACTCTGGGGAAATCAGCTACCTTGCCTCGGGGATATCAAAGCAGCCTATGGAAATATTCAAGTGGTGAAGAACTCAGGTCTCCTGCCGACAGTCAGAATTAGCTTACTTGCTGGCCATATGAGTGAAACACCCTGCAAGTGGCTCTTCCAGCCCAAGTCATGCGTTCTGAAGACAGAGCCCTGGCCAGCATCTCAACTGCAAGCTCAAGAGAGACTCCAAGCCAGAGCCCCCAGCCCAGCTGCTCCGATATTCCTCCCCCTCAAAAATGTCAAGACAAATGCAACAAATTAACATTATTGTTGCACATTTGGAGAGAATTTGTTAAGCAGCAATATTTAACCTATATACTTAATTTATATCCACATGAATAAGACAACTTACCAAAGTAATCTTCCCAAAACAAAGAGATTGCCGCCATAATAAGCTTTATATTCTATCTTAGGTCAAAAGAAATCTCTGGCACTAAAGCAAATTTCTGGCACATTTCAAATTCAGGCACAATTTTGACTCCCCTTAGAAATAGTAGTGTTCAGAAATATTAAAATCTAAGTCCAAAGCACTCATTTACGCTATAGTACCATACAGGTAGCTAGCTAGGTTGAAAAGTCTGATAACTTAATTTTTTAAAACAGGAAAAAATCAGTCTAGACAGCATCTACAGATAAATAACATCATTGCATTCAATGATCTGGCTCAAGAGAGAAAGCAACAAAAAAAATCTGAGAGTAATTTGATTTTAGGAAAGAAAAGCATAATAAACTGCTACTATTATGAAAAAATGATGTATGTTCCAAAGCAAAATATCTGCAGCAACAAGAACACATTCAAAATATCTTATTGAAATGCCAAGGAAAATGCTGGCCTCTAAAATAAAGTGAGGAGCTTGAATACATCTCAGAGGACTATATGCAATGTTATAAGCAAATCAAGATGTTTCAATTATCACACACATTAAAATAATAACCAGAACTAGAGACAACTACCCACATTTTGGAAGGCTTCAGAGGTGAGACTGTGAGTTGTCCTCATGCATAACCTTGTATTATGTGTTATGCTTCACATACCTGTCTTTTGGCCTAAACTGTAAGCTCTTAGAAAGCAGGGACTTCAGTACCTAGCTCAATTCACTGCTGATAGTGAGTTAATCTGAATTCTCCAGGGGAAAAAAATGAATCTGAATCCAGAGCTTATCAGCAGGTGCAATCCCAGGGCAGCAAAAATGAAGGAAAAGGTAAATGGAAGAAGATAGATAGTCAGAAGATGGAAGGAAATACAAGGTAATGCATTGACCACACAGGCTGCTGGTCTATAACAAATAATCGCTTTGCTGGTGTTCCCTTCTGAGCCATGCAGGACATGTCTGGACAGATTATCAGGGAAAACCATGACTTGGAACAGTCTCTTGCAGGAAAAAATGGAGAGAGAATTTGTCTGCTAGCTCCATCCTGATTTCTGTTCCTCACTGGTCACAGTTTGTTCTATGAGGATTTAATACCCCTAAACACCCAGACTGTGGCCTCTTCAGCAACCGCTAGGGAAAATCCATCATACTTCATACAAATCTGGAATTGGTAAGAGGGGCCAGAGACTTGAGGCATCAGTCTCAAGTATCATAAATTCATGACCCTCCTCCACATAGCCCTTTACAACAGTAGCTATGGCAAAGCCATAAAAACCCAAGGTTTCGGGATCAGGAGAGGCTGAAAGAAGGCATCCAATATAGCCAGTGCTGGTAGATACCTTAGATACCTGTGTTCAGAACCTTCTTATAGTCTGGATGACAAACAGGAGACTAACAAGTATTCAGTACAGCTACAAAGTCCAGTTTTATCCATCTTTATACATAAATCTAACTTACCTAGTTAGCTCCAGTCCTTTTTCCCTGACACCAGTAAGATATTTTTGTCTCAGAGACGGGGATAAAAGATGAAAGATTTTTATTTTCAATGCTTTTATAAGCTGATCTTTTTAGGAGCAATCATCAAGTTTTGGTCAAATTGCTCATCTCAAGTCTTCCCAATGACTCAAGCTGGCCTCAAAATCTCTAAAATGAAGCTTTCTCCTGGGTAGCAGACCAGATTAATTCACTTGCTTTCATTTTATGCAAACCTTAAGTACCTGAATTTGAAATATAAGTAAAGGCACATTTTATGTGTAAAATCTGAAGCAGTTCAAATTCACTGATTTTTAAGAAATTGTCAATAATTATTTAATTTTGAAGCTGGTGAACTATGCTTATACTATTGTCACTTACTGGGACTAGTTTAGATGGTAACAAGCATACCCATTATCATTTTTCAGAGTTAAGTCATGAATTATCTGAGATCTTTAAGATATCATATTATATCATATTATGTGGTATCTTTAAGAACAGATGTTCATAAAATGCATCTGCTTCCTATTCTTGCTGCTGCTGCTGCTGCTGCTAAGTTGCTTCAGTCGTGTCCAACTCTGTGCGACCCCATAGACGGCAGCCCACTAGGCTCCCCCGTCCCTGGGATTCTCCAGGCAAGAACACTGGAGTGGGTTGCCATTTCTTTCTTCAATGCATTAAAGTGAAAAGTGAAAGTAAAGTCGCCCAGTCGTGCCCGACTCTTAGTGACCCCATGGACTGCAGCCTACCAGGCTCCTTCATCCTTGGGATTTTCCAGGCAAGAGTACTGGAGTGGGTTGTCATTGTCTTCTCCCCCTATTCTTGCTAGTGTTATAATTTTGCAGATGAGGAAACTGAGTCATCACATGACTGAATTTTGGGACTCAAGGCCAAGTCTTCAGTCATCAATACTTGTGTCCTTTTCATTATATCATGTTTATGGTTCCATCCATCTCAAATTTGTGTTATTATCAAACTTTACCTTCATGCATAGCATCAATAAAAATATTGACTGAGGCTACAGTATTCTACCTAATATGTACCTTTAGGCAGACGTAAAGCTATTAACAGATACTCTATTTATAGTATGATTCAACAACCCAGCTACTTACCTACTTTAAGAGTCAATAAGCCATAGTTCACCATTAATTGCCAAGAAAATAAAAAAGAGAGTTAACAACCACAAGAATACTATTATCTATCATTTGGGGGAGTGGGGCACCAGGTACTATCTTATAATCTTCACATACATTATTGCATTTAACACTCACAACAGCCCTGTAAGGCAATATTATTATTTTTCTCATTTTGCAGACAAGAAGGGACTCAAAAACATTAACTAATTTGGTCAAAATTACCCTGCTAGCAAGTATATGCTAAGTGCTGGACCTAGATATTTTCCATTGACCCAAACTGCCATATATTTGCAAAGTTAAGTAAGGTTAGCGAAAGCGTGTTTATTCTTGCATGTGCATTAGCTCTTTTTAATATTTATCACAATTTATTTTATATGCAAAGAAATTGAGGCTCATGAAATGTAGGTGTTTTTTCCAAATTCTTATAGCTATTAAGTATCAGAACTGGGATTCAAAGCTTGGAATTCTTTCTATTCACTGCTTCTCCCTGAATACTATCAGTTGAAATCAAGACTGCCTATGTTCAAGACAGTGTATGCTAATCTATCATCACAGAATAGTATCTAAAAATCGATTCTACAAAAAATCACTTACAACAGTTGTTTCCACAGTTTGTACCTTCTGAATTAGTGAGAAACCTCTAAGTCCACTGATGTAACTGTAATTTTATGCTGGAAACTCCCAGGGATTTTAGTGAAGAGAGAGATGAGAACTTAGGAAAATATAATAGCCTTATACAGATATTGAAGATAGAGGAATAGCAATAAAGACTTCCCCGGTGGCTCAGATAGTAAAGAATCCACCTGCAATGTGAGAGATCCAGGTTCAGTCCCTGGATCAGGATGATTCCCCTGGAGAAGAGAATGGCTACCCACTCCAGTATTCTTGCCTGGAGAATTCCATGGACAGAGGAGCCTGGCAGGCGACAGTTCACGGGGTCGCAAAGAGTCAGACATGACTGAGCGACAAACGCACATAATAAGAATCCTCAAAACAGCTGACATCTTAATGGTAAGCCTAAAAGATTGTTGAAGGAAGGAAGATAGGACTAACAAGCTAGAGGTGAACAGAAACAAAACATCCTACAATGAAGTACTTTAATACACTGGTATAGAAAACTTCTCTTAAAGTTTCTCTCATTTCCCCAGAATATGTATTAGGAATAGGTTTGGCTGCATTTAACAGAGCAATCCAAAGCAATGGTGGAAATAAGAAAGTTTGTACCTTTTTCGTATGTGTGTGTGCACGCTGAGTCATGTCCAACTCTTTGCGTCCCTATTGATTGTAGCCTGCCAGGCTTCACTGTCCATGGGATTTTCCAGGCAAGTATACTGGAGCTGGTTGCCATTTCTCCAGGGATCTTTTCTAACCAGGGATCGAATCCAGGTCTCTGCAGATTCTTTACCATCTGAGCTACCTCTTCCGTATAATGGCCGGAAATTGGCAGTTCTTGGCCAGTATGGAGTCTCCAAGTGTTAGAGAGCCAAGATCTTTCTTCACTGTTGCTTTGCCATTCTTGGCTGCCATCAACAGGTCACCTCCTGGTTCACACTAGTTGCTGGGGCTCCAACCACTATATTCATGTTTCAGAGAATAAAGAGTCTACTTTTTCCCTTTTAAGGAGACTTTCCAGATATAAATCACAGTTTTTCCACTTATATACCACTAACAGAATTTCATACCATAATCACATTCACACTTTGTTGCAAGGGAGGCTGTCCTGTAGCTGGATGTATTATCCCCACATAAATACAGGATTTTATTACGCTGGAGGAAAGAGTATGGATATTGTGATGTGCAATAAGCAGGCTCTGCCACAAATGGATAAAGGATAAAAATAACAATAAAAACAACAACAATAATAATATAGTTCATTCAATCTACCTACCTCCTCAAAGATATCCGCATCAGGATATTTCAATGCCATAAGTAAATTGGCACCATAGTACAATATTCCAGTTACAAAATTTGAAATCAATTTAGATACTTTTGTAGCAAGAATAAGGGGAATGGATTGACTATGAAGCCAACGAATGAGAAAACTTGAGTTTTGTATATACAAAAATCACAATATTCTTCTAATCTGACAGTTGGCTTTTGTCCTCAGGCTGTGATGGCTGGAAGCATATGATAAGAAACTTTCACATTTAATGTCATCTATATTCTCACACTGTAGATTGTTTAAATTGAACTTGCAGCAGCTCTCTTTTCTACTCCACTATATTCACATTTTAAGAAAACACAGCTCAAATTTCAAGGGAAAAACTCTATCAAAAGTTATATTTAACTCCTATATATTCAAAATACTGCGTATAAATTAAATGTTCACTGCTTTCTAAAATTGGATAGAAATGAGCAATTAAAGAAAAAATTGAAAGAAATAAGGTATATGATACACAACTGTTCTTTTAAATGTATTTCTATTTCCCATAATTATAATAATCGCTAACATTTATTAAGTAATTATTATATGCCAAGAGCTTCAGTGTGTAATTTTTCTCCTTAGGGTCTGTCAACCATTCAGCCTTTCCATAGATATCTGCCAGACATTTCTTATAAACCTAGCACTAGACAGGGGTACACAGACAAAAAATAGATACAATTCTAAGAAAATGGATAGTATTTTTTTAAGTGAACAGAGAAATTAAATAAGTACATTCTAATTCCTGAATACATGAGTTCTGAGACAGACCATTGAGGCTCAAATTCTACTCCATGAATTCCTAGCTGTGGGATGTGAGGCAAATCCACATAACTCTTCCAAATTTCAGTTTCCTCATCTGAAACATGGGGATAACAAAGTCCTGAATGAAAAAAGTTGTGTAAAGCACTTAACTCACTGTTTGGCACAATGTAAGCATTCAATAAGTGTTAGTTATTATTATTTGCATAAATAATAGCACCCAGGCTGCTAAAGGACCACTAAGAAGGATGATGCTAAACTCACACACCAGGCTAAGAAGACTTAGAGTATCTGAGTTGATTACTGAAGGCTGTGCAACTCAAATATTCCTCTAGGTTCTCCACCTTTCAGGAGTCAGCCTTCTTTTTCATATCCAAATAACCCTGACCCACATCCCTGTAAAAGCAGAAAGTCTCATCTTTCATTGGGCTTCCTTCTCAAGGGCAGCAGTGAAAACTCTAAGAATGATGACAGGTTCCACAAACCCTGGGGCTCCCCAGGCTGGATGCCCTCTCTGGATAATGGCTCTACTGTGTGCACAGCATACCTGCCCACACCTAACCAGCTGTCCCAGGCTGTTTCTGCTTTCCCAGTTACTGTTCAACCTCACGATGGACACAGAGCCCTCTTCAATGCCCCAAGACAATCTAAGAAGGAGCCGCATCTTTAAATAAGGCTTCATTGAAAGATTAGGAGGACAGAAATACACCAGGAAGGTTAACCATGACTAAAGATGGTTACTCTGAGAGTCACAGCCAAAACATAAGTTCACTGTCTTCTCTTAGCTCCCACGGGTCCTTTCCTGATGGGGGTAGGAGCTAGCTGTGTATACTCTACCCACAGGAATCCTTAGATACCTCCACATTTCAGACTCCGAGCTCAATTCCCTCTTTGCCCCCAAGGAAGAAGGAAAACCTCTCCCCAGCCCAAGGCCCTTCCCTTTCCCATCCCTGGATGTCGGGTGCATGAGCACCCATTTCCTTCATGGTAATAGTTTCCTTATATCAAAGATACCTAGGACAAGCATGTGAGTCTTCAAACACTGCCCCAAATCAAGGTTATATCATCTTAACTCTGGGGTAGAACACCAATCCCCCAAGCCTTCTACTGCTGCTTCAAGCTTGTCTATATCCGTATTACAGACCCCACTCCTTTGGTCTTGAGGTAAAAGGAAGTTCAGGCCTGCCTGACCTTCCTGCTGTGGTTCCTGGATTTTTATGGACACTTCTTGGGGGAAAAAAAGACACCTAACGCCACTGACGCATCATTTTCAGGCAACGGACAGTCTAAATCCAGATACAGAGGAATTTTTTTTTTCCATTAGCTTTTTGAAATACTACACTTACATTATCAAACAGAACATTTAATATGTTATTCTGAAGCTTTTGCATTTGGAGCTATTACCATACTTTATTTTGAGCAAACTCCAGGAGATAGTAGAGGACAGGGGCACCTGGCAGGTTGCAGTCCATGGATGGGGTCACAAAGAGTGACCCACAAAGAGATGGGGTCACATCTTAGCGGCTGAAGAACAGCAACAAACCCTACTATATGGGCTTCCTTGAGAAAAATGGTTAAATATTTTCTTTACAAATACGTTACTAAAACGATTCATCCAAGTGGTCTACCCTCAAACAAAGAGAAGTCTCACCTTAAGGACAAGTGTTTCACTGTGGAGTACCTCACTTCCTCAGAGTTCTGCTCTCAGCCAGATTCTGTGTTAGATATGCTTTGCTTTTCCCCAAAGTGTATCCTCAGTTGTTTAGAAATAGCATTCTAAATGCCAAGAGCATTTTAAAAACATTAAAGAACTGTTTTATTAGAAGGTATTTTAGCATTCTGTTACTACTGAATACATAATACCTCTTGGCAGAAACTCTATCAGGGATATCAGACATATAAGCAGGGCTTCCCTGAGCAGCAAGTAAAGAATCCACTTGCAGTGCAGGAGACCTGGGTTCGATTCCTGAGTTGGGAAGATCCCCTGGAGGAGGATATGGCAACCCACTCTCGTACTCTTGCCTGAAAAATCCCATGGACAGAAGAGCCTGATGGGTGACAGTCAATAGGGTCTCAAAGAGTTGGACACAACTGAGCCCAAGCACACAAGATACACACCCAAGACTTACAAGCTAAAGATCCTATCTAAACACCAAGGGAACCACTTTTTGGACAGTCAAGAACCATTTGGCATTCAAATGTGTACCCCTAAAGGTTTTTATTTATATTACTCAAGCAATAATTTACAAGTTCAGTGACACTTATATTTTTAGTATAATATTACTCAGGGTATAAATCAAACTATCTTTGATCATCTATTCACTGACATCTCTCCTCTGCTCAGACAAGCAAATTTAGGTGAGTTTAGACTTTCCACCAATATATCAAGTTTTTCTTTACTCTCTGCAATAAAGAACTTTAAAAAATATTTTTATTACTATTGTTAGGTGCTTCAGTTCAGTTCAGTCGCTCAGTCGTGTCCGACTCTTTGCAACCCCATGAATCACAGCACGCCAGGCCTCCTTGTCCATCACCAACTCCCAGAGTCCACTCAACTCACGTCCATCGAGTCAGTGATGCCATCCAGCCATCTCATCCTCTGTCGTCCACTTCTCCTCCTGCCCCCAATCCCTCCCAGCATCAGAGTCTTTTCCAATGAGTCAACTCTTCGCATGAGGTGGCCAAAGTACTGGAGTTTCAGCTTTAGCATCATTCCTTCCAAAGAAGTCCCAAGGCTGATCTCCTTCAGAATGGACTGGTTGGATCTCCTTGCAGTCTAAGGGACTCTCAAGAGTCTTCTCCAACACCACAGTTCAAACGCATCAAGTCTTCAGCACTCAGCCTTCTTCACATCCATACATGACCACTGGACCATAGCCTTGACTAGACGGACATTAGTAGGCAAAGTAATGTCTCTGCTTTTGAATATGCTATCTAGGTTGGTCACAACTTTTCTTCCAAGGAGTAAGCGTCTTTTAATTTCATGGCTGCAGTCACCATCTGCAGTGATTTTGGAGCCCAAAAATATAAAGTCTGACACTGTTTCCACTGTTTCCCCATCTATTTCCCATGAAGCGATGGGACCAGATGCCATGATCTTCGTTTTCTGAATGTTGAGCTTTAAGCCAACTTTTCACTCTCCTCTTTTACTTTCATCAAGAGGCTTTTTAGTTCCTCTTCACTTTCTGCCATAAGAGTGGTGTCATCTGCATACCTGACGTTATTGATATTTCTCCTGGCAACCTTCATTCCAGCTTGTGCTTCTTCCAGTCCAGCGTTTCTCATGATGTACTCTGCATAGAAGTTAAATAAGCAGGGTGACAATATACAGCCTTGATGTATTCCTTTTCCTATTTGGAACCAGTCTGTTGGCCCATGTCCAGTTCTAACTGTTGCTTCTTGACCTGCATACAGATTTCTCAAGAGGCAGGTCAGGTGGTCTGGTATTCCCACCTCTTTCAAAATTTTCCACAGTTTATTGTGATCCACACACTCAAAGGCTTTGGCATAGTCAATAAAGCAGAAATAGATGTTTTTCTGGAACTCTCTTGCTTTTTCCATGATCCAGCGGATGTTGGCAATTTGATCTCTGGTTCCTCTGCCTTTTCTAAAACCAGCTGGAACATCAGGAAGTTCACAGTTCACGTATTGCTGAAGCCTGGCTTGGAGAATTTTGAGCATTACTTTACTAGCATGTGAGATGAGTGCAATTGTGCAGTAGTTTGAGCATTCTTTGGCATTGCCTTTCTTTGGGATTGGAATGAAAACTGCCCTTTTCCGGTCCTGTGGCCACTGCTGAGTTTTCCAAATTTGCTGGCATACTGAGTGTAGCACTTTCACAGCATCATCTTTCAGATTTGAAATAGCTCAACTGGAATTCCATCACCTCCATTAGCTTTGTTCGTAGTGATGCTTTCTAAGGCCCACTTGACTTCACATTGCAGGATGTCTGGCTCTAGGTGAGTGATCACACCATCGTGATTATCTGGGTCGTGACGATCTTTTTCGTACAGTTCTTCTGTGTATTCTTGCCACCTCTTCTTGGTCCAGACCATTTCTGTCCTTTATTGAGCCCATCTTTGCATGAAATGTTCCCTGGGTATCTCTAATTTTCTTGAAGAGATCTCTAGTCTTTCCCATTCTGTTGTTTTCCTCTATTTCTTTGCATTGATCGCTGAAGAAGGCTTTCTTATATCTTCTTGCTATTCTCTGGAACTCTGCATTCAGATGCTTATATCTGTCCTTTTCTCCTTTGCTTTTTGCCTCTCTTCTTTTCACAGCTATTCGTAAGGCCTACTCAGACAGCCATTTTGCTTTTTTGCATTTCTTTTCCATGGGAATGGTCTTGATCCTTGTCTCCTGTACAATGTCACGAACCTCATTCCATCGTTCATCAGGCACTCTATCTATCAGATCTAGGCCCTTAAATCTATTTCTCACTTCCACTGTATACTCATAAGGGATTTGATTTAGGTCATACCTGAATGGTCTAGCAGTTTTCCCTAGTTTCTTCAATTTGGGTATGAATTTGGTAATAAGCAGTTCATGATCTGACCCACAGTCAGTTCTCAGTCTTGTTTTTGCTGACTGTGGAGTTTCTCCATCTCTGGCTGCAAAGAATATAATCAATCTGATTTCAGTGTTGACCATCTGGTGATGTCCATGTGTAGAGTCTTCTTTTGTGTTGTTGGAAGAGGAGGTTTGCTATGACCAGTGCATTTTCTTGGCAAAACTCTATTAGTCTTTGCCCTGCTTCATTCCGCATTCCAAGGCCAAATTTGCCTGTTACTCCAGGTGTTTCTTGACTTCCTACTTTTGCATTCCAGTCCCCTATAATGAAAAGGACATCGTTTTTGGATGTTAGTTCTAAAAGGTCTTGTAGGTCTTCATAAAACCGTTCAACTTCAGCTTCTTCAGTGTTACTGGTTGGGGCATAGACTTGGATAACTGTGATATTCTGACAGAATGTGGTCCACTGGAGAACGGAATGGTAAACCACTTCAGTATTCTTGCCTTGAGAACCCCATGAACAGTATGAAAAGGCAAAATGATAGGATACTGAAAGAGGAGCTCCCCAGGTCGGTAGGTGCCCAGTATGCTACTGGAGATCAGTGGAGAAATAACTCCAGAAAGAATGAAGGGATGGAGCCAAAGCAAAAACAATACCCAGCTGTGGATGTGACTGGTGATAGAAGCAAGGTCCGATGCTGTAAAGAGCAATATTGCATAGGAACCTGGAATGTCAGGTCCATGAATCAAGACAAATTGGAAGTGGTCAAACAAGAGATGGCAAGAGTGAACATCAACATTCTAGGAATCAGCAAACTAAAATGGACCGGAATGGGTGAATTTAACTCAGATGACCATTATATCTACTACTGCGGGCAGAAATCCCTCAGAAGAAATGGAGTAGCCATCATGGTCAACAAAAGAGTCTGAAATGCAGTACTTGGATGCAATCTCAAAAACGACAGAATGATCTCTGTTAGGTGCTTAGTCATGTCCTACTCTTTGTGACCCTGTGTACTGGAGCCTGCCTGGCTCCTCTGTCCATGGAGTTCTCCAGGCAAGAATACTGGAGTGGGTTGCCATTCTCTTCTCCAGGGGATCTTCCTAACCCAGGGCTCGAACCTGGTCTCCTGCATTGCAGGCAGATTCCTTACTATCTGAGCCACCAGGGAAGCCCACTGACTTACTGTTACTATTAAATGTTACGATTTAACTGAAATTTTCAAAGAGAATATTTTGCTAGCCACTTCAGTGGATTGTTGGAAAATCAGCTGAGATAATAGAGTAAGGATAGAACAACTTTTAGGAAACTATGTATAAATTATTATCATTACTATCTTGTTAAGGTGGGAGAACAGTAGATAATGGTACAAATGGCATTTAATATATGGCCTGTGACAATGGTAAGAAGACAAACTCATGTGTATTGAGACTAATTTGGCAGTTAAGTATATCTTAATCCTCACAACCAATGTATGATATTTCTATTTTAAAATACTTAACTGAAGATAACAGAGGTTAAATTACTTGCCTTATAGCCACAAAGTTAATCAAAACCTGAATGGGGCTTAAACACAAAAGAGAGGGCTTAGGAAACATAAGCAGAAAAGTAGCAAGAAAAGGACTGTCCAACCTACATCCTACAGTTGCCTGTCTAACTTTGCCTGGTTCTCTCTTAAGTAAAGAATTTGAGAGTTGTCCTTCTCTAGCCTTTGCAGTTCAGCCTCAGCCCCAGAGACCACCCAAGCACTCTGCACCCTGGCAACTCGGCTGTGAGAGTGAGAGCTGGCACTTGGAGTTGGTACCCTGTTGCAGGTCAAGTGTCCGGTGAATCTGCTCTCAAGCCCTGAGGATGCACAGACCCACCAGCTACAGCTTCCTCCGGCCTCCACCATTCTGCCCAGGTGATAAAACTGAGGTTCTAACTGGGCTTTCCCGTCTGAGTTCAGGCAGGATGAGGCTTTGCCTCATATGAAGGTCTGTTAAGTCTGCCGTAAATGAGAAGTGCCCAAGGTGAAAAGAGGCTACATGCTGCAAATGCGCAAGAGGGCCACAATTTATCAAGGCATAGCTTGACTGGAGTTGCCGAGCAAGAACAGAAGTCTGAGAAGATGAAGGTACAATGAACTTGTTCCAGTTGCTATCTCTGTGATCGTTAGCCAATGTTTTTAGCTTCTTTGGGCTTTGCTTTCCTCATCTCTAAAATGAAGGTAAGGATACCCATACGACTAGGTTTTTTGTAATAATTAATTTAGACAATCTTTGTCAAGGATCAGGAACAGAACTAGTTCTATAAAAGGCATAAATAAATGCCATATATCATTGGTTCTAAAGTGCACATTCATTTTCACATTTTAACATCTCTGAATTGGAATGAATTTTATGTTGTGTTACAGTTTAGTCAACAGGATTTTTCTGCCTTTTTAATGGTACATAATGGTACAGTCGATGGCATCTTAAGTTTGATTAAATATCAAAATATCAAAAAAAATCTTTCTCTTACCACAGACTTCAAGAACATATTTTATTCCCTCCCAAACCTGACAAGTCATATAGCAAAAATAAAGCAAAAGTAAAATAATGGACAGTGCCTTATAACCATTTAGAACAATTGAGAGTAATTTTCCCCCTATTTTTTGCCATAATACCACTTTTAGGGTTGTGAAAAGAGCAACTGAGATTTTTGTGAAAGGGTAAGATCTTTAAAGAGGGCTCTCTTTTGCCTTTTTCACAGACAGCCTTGGTTTAAAAAAAAATTGCTAACTCTAGATCATGCAGTTCTATAAGAGGAAATATGTTCACCTTGTCTAAAAAAATGTTCCAATTAGATTACACTGGTTGATTCTGCCAAATCATCACACAGGATAAATTGTTTTAATCCAAGTCCTGGTTTTAAAACTGATTCATGTGAGAAGAGCCAAGGGCAAATGAGTCTTGCAAACATACCTATACTCTCACTGGTCACTTGTCCCTTTGTTTCTGGGATGCCCTTTCTGCAGTCCTCTCAAAATTGTCATCCCCAAACCACCCAATAAAACAAGAGAGACAAATTTAAATAATAACTATATTTTAATGCTAATAACTATTGTTAAATTTGAGATGAAATAATGGTGAAAGTGAAAATGTTAGTCACTCAGTCATGTCCGACTCTTTGAGACCCGAGGGACAGTAGCCCCCCAGGCTCCTCTGTCCATGGGATTCTCCAGGCAAGAATACTGGAGTGGGTTGCCATTCCCTTCTCCAGGGGATCTTCCCAACCCAGGGATCGAACCCAGGTCTCCTGCATTGCAGGGAGATTCTGAGCCACCAGGGAAGCCAGAAATAATGGTACCTAATTCTTTAAAGATATATATTGAAATTTTTGTAGATAAAATGATTTGTCTGGGAATAATCTAGAATTGAGGAAAATGTGTGAAGGTACAGATAAAAAAGTCAGTCATGAAATTATTGAAGTTGGATGTGGGTACATAAGAGGGGTTCATTATACTGTTCTCTCTAGTTTTGCATATATTTGAAATTTTACATAATGAAAAGTAATTTTAATATGCCACTGTGAAAAGTACTGCAACATATTTTATACCTAAGATGAATGAATCTTGTAGAATCTTCAAGAAGTACTAGAATGGCATACATGCATATACATAAACTCCCATTCTTTCAAAGTGGCCAAATATTTCAAGATAAAGAAATATCATAGTCTGGAGGAAGGACATATTTAAGTCAACACAAAAGTACTTCTCTCTAGTTTTCATCCAAAAATGCACCTTTGGATAGATTTGGCTCCAAACTCACCAATCTTCCTGCACTTCCGGAAGATTCGCAGTCACACCTATAACATTAATTGTATTGTTAGAATATCTTGGAAACAATTGTGTGCATTCTCATGGGTCCCCCGTGTTAAGGGTTCCCATTGGCACCAGGAGCTCTGTGTCTGCCATCCCATGATTCTACACCTACTAGTGCTAGCAAGTGATTTTATAAAGCTATGCATCCCGGGCTCCTCTTCTGCAGTATTTTGGCTCACGTTTTCAAGACCTTAGGTGCAAAAAAACCATTATGTTTTCCTAAACAAGTCTGCCAGGGCAGAACCTAGGCCCAAACTGGCAGCAATGATGGCAACTTCAGTGCAAAATCAGCAGCCACAGCAGCAGTGATCACAGCCACGTGATAAAGGAGGTTTCTGCACACAGGTACCTCTGGGACCCATGGTGGGAGGCTCTCACCCCTTCATCTTTAGAGCCTGACTGGGGCATCTGCACAAATATTAACTCTGGCCTGAGGCTGGGACAGGAACTGCCAGCACATAGGCAGTAAGCTTTGTCAGTAAATTATTACAAAATAAAACTGTACACATGAACACTGCAAGAAAGCACGTCAGGGAGTCATTATAATCTTTTGAAGTGTTTAGAATCCCAGGTTTTCCCTGGAGAAGGAAATAGCAACCCACTCCAGTATTCTTGCCTCGAAAATTCCATGGACAGTGGAGCCCGGCAGACTGCAGCCCCTGGGTTCAGGAAGAGTGGAGGCTACTGAGCACACACACCCACACAAAGAGAACTGAAAGGGCCTTGTTAATGCAGAAGAGGCTGGCACTTACTTAAATATTTCTCAAATGTTAACTCTTAAGAAGTTGAAGTTATCTTGAAAGGATAAGAGCACTCTAAGCATCATTGGGGGAACACGAATAATAAGATTTTGGTGACTTCATCAGACATTTTCCAAGACAAATATACTTTTATTTTGATAGTACAAGACTCTGGGACTCTAGGAATAAAATTGGCCCTATGCACACAACTCTGTGGAACTAGGTTTCTTTTATTTTGTGACAGCTGCTGCTCTACAGAAAGATGTTGATTTAGTATATTGTTTTTAATCCCCATTTTTATTTATTTGTGTTTGGTAAGACCTAAGTGTGACAAAAGCTATTCTTCTGCTAATATGAGGTGGTACTGTGTTCTGTTAGAATCTGAATTCATTTATTGAAACATTTATTTTCAGGTTTACCAACTGTTTATTTTAAAATGTTATAAAATAACATTTGAGCATGCTATTTTATAAATGACAGGATTCCAGGGTGGAAATGGAGTGCTTTTTCTCCTTTTAATTTCTATTTTAAAAAATTATGTCAGTTAAACTCCACTTCAGCGTTGTAGTTTAGCAAACTTGTTTTGCTTTATGGAAGAAGGAGTGTTAAATTTGATATTTTAAAACATGTTTCTTTATGGTTAAACATGATTTCTCAATGTTATTTTTACTTGTATTTTGCTTTTGGTATGGCCAGATAGTCAACTTGTTTTTCATAGTTCCTAATTTTCAGAAAAATCAAAATAAATTACTTCCCTAAAAAAAAAAGAATCTCAGGTTCTGAAAACAGCTTCAGTATTGCAAAGCCCAAACCCACAGACTTAGAAAACAAATTTAAAGATCAAGACATTTGATAGGAAGGTATAGTACTTACTATGAAGCTTCAGATGAACAAATTATTAATGAGGAGGCTAATTAAAAATTATTTTCTTATAGTTGAGCATGCATGCATAAAATGCATAAGCAATCACTTTAAATTTTATACAAATTATGAAGTCACATTTGGTTTCTTTGTACAACCTCCACAAATTATAAGAAATGTCAGAGGAAATATTAAAATGCCATTGTATAAATTTACATTTTTAATTAAATTTCAACTTACACAAAAATATTTTGTATGAAGAATGAAATATTTTTAGAAAAAATATTCCATGGAGCTCATTAGCTCTATAGGTGCTAAAATTTTTATTTCAAAATAATTTATCAGAAACTTATCCCAAATATTGTCTATAAAATAGACTATAAAGTACTCTTAATAGCTTCAACAATTGCATCAGCAGAAGGATCCTTGTCAAAATTTAAAATTATCAATAATTGTTTGCAATTTTTCATTCTTCAGGGGCAAGTAATGTTTCTTTGGATTGTATCAATTGAAAATAAAATTGCTAAAGGTATATATTTTAAGAACATTTAAAGTGAATTTTCCTAAAAGAAAGCCACAAAATTATGATTAAAATACCACATTGATAAAGTATTATTATATTTATTGTCTTATATAAAGTAATGACATCAAAAACACTTTTTGTACTTTGTGAGTTATATTGTTCCTCATATACCACTGTCACCTCTGTTGTATTTTATAAGTAACAAAGTGTTTTTAAAGGAAAAGCTTTATTTGGAATACTTTTAATGGCACTTTTTTCCCAGCCTTTTTCAACAAGAGCCTGCTTTTTCATTTTGCACTGGGCCCCTCAAATTATCTAGCTTGCCCTGTTCACAGAAAAGGATATTTTGTATGTTTTACCTGATTAAGGGAATAGCTATATTTCTAGATGTAATCAAGCCCATTAAATCTATTAATAGTGCTGTTATATGGAAGAAGAGAAAAGCTGTCTCTTACAAATGTTTAACCAGTTTCTGGGTTTTTTTAATTAATTAATTAATTATTTTTTTTTTTAACTTCACAATACTGTATTAGTTTTGCCATACTTCAACATGAATCTGCCACTGGTGTACACGTGTTCCCAATCCTGAACCCCCCTCCCACCTCCCTCCCATACCATCCCTCTGGGTCATCCCAGTGCACCAGCCCCAAGCATCCTGTATCCTGCATCGAACCTAGACTGGCGATTCGTTTCTTAATGATACTATACATGTTTCAATGCCATTCTCCCAAATCATCCCACCCTTGCCCTCTCCCACAGAGTCCAAAAGACTGTTCTATACATCTGTGTCTCTTTTGCTGTCTCTCATACAGGGTTATTGTTACCATCTTTCTAAATTCCATATATATGCATCAGTATACTGTATTGGTGTTTTTCTTTCTGGCTTACTTCACTCTGTATAATCGGCTCCAGTTTCATCCATCTCATCAGAACTGATTCAAATGTATTCTTTTTAACGGCTGAGTAATACTCCATTGTGTGTATGTACCACAGCTTTCTTATCCATTCATCTGCTGATGGACATCTAGGTTGCTTCCATGTCCTGGCTATTATAAATAGAGCTGTGATGAACATTGGGGTACATGTGTCTCTTTCAATTCTGGTTTCCTCAGTGTGTATGCCCAGCAGTGGGATTGCTGGGTCATAAGGCAGTTCTATTTCCAGTTTTTTAAGGAATCTCCCCACTGTTCTCCATAGTGGCTGTACTAGTTTGCATTCCCACCAACAGTGTCAGAGGGTTCCCTTCTTGGCCTTGTGGCTAAGATCAAATGTAGTATCTGTTCTTATCAGTTTAATCAATTTCTGTAAGCCAAGCATTATAGAAGATTCTAGTTCAGTGGCATAGTGGGGACAATAAGATGAGCTATTGTCTTACACAGATAGCAAAACTGCAAAACAACTAATTTTTTTTCAAGGTCACAAGTAGTTTATACTTGGCATTAAATCTCAAGCCTCTCGAATCTACCTGGTATAGTTTTTACCACCAATTCTTTCTGATTGTATCAATAAAAATTCAGAAAAGCAGAAATTGCTCTAGGTATTTCAAACAGAATAATGTGAGTAATGACCACCAAGGAAAACCCATTCAAAGGCGCTAGAGCAATGGAAGGAAACAGCTATTGCTGGAGGAGAGATACCCCTGCATTCTCCCTTCCTCCCTTCCTCCCTTCCTCTCTTCCTGTCTTTTATCTTTCACTCCAGATTCCCATTAGCAGAACTGAATTTTAAGTCAGCAGACCGAAGAGCCTGGAAAACTCAGTCTGTAGGAGTCAATCCTCTATGATATTGAGCAGAACAGGGGAAGGGTGAGCAGGGGATTGAAAGCAAATGACTAGTGCACTGAATAAGCCAGAGCTGATAACTTCTTTAGGGCTGAGAGCTTCCTGAAAATATAAAAAGTGCTGGTAGTCAGCTATTACTGGCAGTCCTCAGTTCCTGAGATAATGCACGTAAAGCCCTTAGCACAGAACAGGGGATAGAATAAGTCGAGCTTACGTCATCCTCCTCCTCATCATCATTACTTATCGCTGTCACCACTATTAAATGGGAAGAGGTTCCCTGGTGGCTCAGATGGTAAAGAATCTCCTGAAATACAGGAGACCTGGATTTGATCCCTGGATTGGGAAGATCCCCTGGAAAAGGGAGTGGCTATCCACTCTAGTATTCTTGCCTGGAGAAATCCATGGACAGAGGGACCTTGTGGGCTATACAGTTCATGGGGTGGCAAACAGTTGGAGATGATTGAGTGACTAACGCTTTTACTTTACAGAATTATCAAGGAAACAGGAGAGTTTGCCAAAGGATGCTGAGACCACCATTCAATACGTGAAATAAGAAGACAAAGCGGAATGTAATGCTGGTCAGTCGCAGTCTCTCAAGCAGAGCAAACTGTTGACCTTATAAAGGGTCTTTGTTTGGAGCGAACATGAAGCGCCAGGTATTGTCAGATTTTCATGGGTCAAAGTTTTCACTTGTATGCATTGGAGAAGGAAATGGCAACTCACTCCAGTATTCTTGCCTGGAGAATCCCAGGGACGGGGTCGCACAGAGTCAGACATGACAGAAGTGACTTAGCAGCAGCAGCAAGGTGGTTGACATCAACTGTAGTCCATTGCTGCTCAGGTGAGACTGTTGTTGATTAGTCGGCACTCAGAGGTATGTTTATTGGAGTGATTCTGGCAATGATAAGTTGATTTCATGTGGGGCTTACTGAGGCAAGTTATTCTTGACCGAGTAAACGGGTTTAAAACTGGTTTTGTCGCTACTTGTTATCTTTGCTAAGAGCAAAAATCAGCCTTTTTCTAAGTTTACGGGAACTTCTTAATTTTTAGTACTTCCTTTTGATTGTCATTTAATCAAATCTTCATGGATGGTACAGATCTTTACCACTATTGATTTTCCTTAAAGGTGAGGTTTCATCTGTGGAAATTTTATTTTCAGTTCACATGTCTATCAGCAGGATTTTATCCTGTTCATTTGTTTGGTCTTTAGACAATTTCTTGAATCATCTGTAAGGACAGTGGCTGTACTAAAGTATCCAAGACTCTGGAAAATACACATTTAACAACAGTGAGACAGGTAAGTACAATTGGAAGAGACTGGAAGACATTTCAAAACCATGATCCCAAATTTCCCAGACCTGTTCATGAAAAAAGTCTCAAAGATCCTCAAGTCTATTTCAGATAGTTAGGTTACCTTTCCTTTAGCTTAGATAAGGATTGTTACAAATCAGTTATAGTACTTGGGTATAACATATAGTGTTAGCAATCTTCCTGGTTCACAATCTTCCCTGGTTGGCCAAAAGAAAATCCAAGGCCATTCTATTATCTATAACTACTGGGTTTAAAGAATTTAACCTGGTTTGTTGTGCCCCAGAGTTGGGGATGTACTATTTAATATCTTAGCCAAAGTAATGGAACATGTTTTTGATAAATGCCTTTAGTAGTTTAACTCCTCTGGATAGGATCATTATTCTCAGGATTGACTCCCCATCAGAGACTTTATACTTTTGTCCTCTTTTAAAGAAAATCTAGTCCATTTAGGATGTTTGGATTATGTTAGTTATCTATTGTTCTGTAATAAATAATCTCAAACTTGGCAGCTTAAAACAAGAGTATTCAGTTGTTAGAGGGTCAATCTCACATTGTTTGAGAGTCAAGAATCCAGGAGCAGCATATCAGGGTGATTCTGGTTTGCTGATCTACTTTTTTTAGTCAAAAAACCCATTGACAAATAATATTGTCAGCACTTAGTTTTTGAGCCACAAAGAATATTAAATCAGCAGTTGGTACTGAAGTATCCAAAAACTGTTGTGGGGGTGGGAGGTGGGAGGGGGTTCAGGATGGGGAACTCATGTACATCTGTGGCTGATTCATGTCAATGTATGGCAAAACCAATACAGTATTGTAAAGCAAATTTAAAAAAAAAAAACTGTTTTGGCCATCATATTTCAAAAACACAATCAGACACTTCGCTATTGGGTAAGGATTGTAGAGTTGCTGGAATAAGAGTATTTCTCTGATGGATAATAATATGAAATGAATAAAATGTTGGTACTTATAACTTACTAATTGATGTATAAATAAGAGTGTTTTTCATTAGCAACAAGGAGTTACTGTTTACAATAACATCAGGTTTGAAGGTAATCATAGTATAAGATCTGAAGGTGTTTTGATATATTTAGTTGAGGTTCATGACTATTCTGAGACAACTAACCTAGCATTGGCTACTGTAATAAGAGATTGGCCTTATAATAGGTATTAGGTCTTAAGTGTATGTCATGTTGAAGGGTTAAAACGCATATAGGTGAATTTTCTCATGTTCATATAAAAAGAAAAGTTTATATAATCCAGGAAGATTTTTAAGGCCTCTGTTGAAATCTTTCTGTGTCCATGGAATTTTTCATGGGGTGCTAGTGGTAAAGAACCCACCTGCCAATGCAGAAGTAAGAGACAGGCTCTCTATCCCTGGGTTGGGGAGATCCCCTGGAGGAGGACATGGCAACCCACTCCAGTATTCTTGCCTGGAGAATCCCATGGACAGAGGAGCCTGGCAGGTTACAGTCCATAGGACTGCAGAGTCGGACATGACTGAAGCAACTTAGCACACATCCATGGAATTTTTTTCCTGTTGCAATTCTGAGACCATAGTTATTCCTTCAGTGAGTTTTTAAATCATACATGGTATAGGTATATTATTAACAATATCAGCTATAATTTTATTGTAAGAAATTTTCTGTGATTTTTTAAAAGCAATCCTTTGCAGTACATTTTATCTGGTAATTTCATTTGCAAAGTAAATCCCTACCTACTACATTCATAGGAATTGTGTCATAGAGAAGAAAGGAATGCCTTTCTGATAATGATTCCAAGGTATCAATAACAGGTTGGGACTTAGGGAAGGACTTAGGATTCTTAGACATTCCCATTCTTTTAGTGCTTCCAATAAATCCATGCCTTCCATACTTTACTATATACACTCAAATTTGTCTTTTCTTCTTTCACTACCTGGTACAGTCGGTCATTTTTAATTTAAGTGAAAATTTCTCTTTTTTTCTTATTAAAAATCTATTTTAGATTTCAAACAACTTTAAAATTTTATTCTCAGGGATCTGATGAGATTAATGGTAGATGTAGTGGCTCCATAGCAACACAAAAAGCAATATTAGTCCCTTCAAGAGGTTAGAAAAAGGAAAGGGAAATACTTAGGCTTAATGTTACCCTTGCAGTAACATCAGTGGACCAATTTGGGATAATTCCTTGTATGCTAAGTCACTTCAGTTGTATCTAACTATTTACGATCCCATGGACCATAGCCCACCAGGCTCCTCTGTCCATGGGATTTCCCAGGCAAAAATACTGGAGTGGATAGCTATTCCCTTCTCCAGAGGATCTTCCCTACCCAGGGATCAAACCCAGGTCTCCCACATTTCAGGCAGATTCTTTGCCATTCCTTAGCCACTATGAAACTTTGATTCTTTCAATTACCATTGTATTTGCAATATCCACAGGTATTCCTAACCACAGGCTCCCAATTTTTCAGGGAATGGAGGCTTTTTTAGTTATTTTTATAGTTTATTTTTATTCATCTATTTGACCGCTCTGAGTCTTAGTTACTACACAAGATTCTTAGTTGTATCATGTGGGAGCTAGTTCTCAGACCAAGGATCAATCCCCCACCCACACACAGACCCTGAGAGCATGGAGTCTTAGCCACCAAGGAGTCCCTTTAGTTATTTTTTAACTAGCAAGCCAAACGCAATTTTCAGCTCCTTTAGTTCCTAAGACTCTGGCAGTGTCTAGCCACAACTTGACTATTTTCTAGGTTAGCAATTTTACACTTCACTTTCTTTTTTATCATTAAATTACATATTTAAAATTTGACCCCATTTACAACAGAAGACTTGTCTCTCTACTTTAATTGTGGGTTTATTCCAGCTTCTAGAATATTTCCTGAAGTATATTTTTCATGTTTGTTTTGTTTACAATTTGAACCTTTTTACAATTTTTTCCCTTAAAATATTATTTCTGAAATTGTCTTATTGTAGGCAGTTTTTAAATTTGCATAGCTATCTTGAGACAATTTTTTTTTAATTTATATAACTGGGTGATTTAAATTTTTTTCTTTCCTACCTTTCAGCTTATTAAGCATTTTCCAGGAGAGGCTAAGCACTAGCCTAACTAGTTGGTATAGATATATAACAGAGAAAGTTAACTGTGTAACAAAATACTAAATTCTGTAACAAATTTCTATCGGTTTTCCAAAGTTTAGGAAAATCTTCAATTATATCCTTTAACTTGGCTCTAGACGATAATTTTAATTCAACCTTCTCATCTAGAAATTTTATAATAGAATTATTCTTTCCCTGAGAAAACCCTCAAAAAAGAACAGCTCATCTAGAAGGTCAAGTAAAACTGAGTAAAAAACAAGAAAGAAATGCAAGATGAACAGGTTTCCAAAGGTTACAAAGTTTTTGAAAGAGACTACCTTGAGTTAAAAATTTTTTGAGGTCTTAGCATGACACTTTAAGAATCTGACTATAGGTATTTTGTCTCCTAATATTATTAAAGTTCTTCTTAATAATATTAATGTAATGCTTTGGACATGTCAAACATGACATTATTAAGTCAAAATAATTATTAAGTCAAAATAATTTTTTGCTGTTTACCAAGAAAAATACAGAAGTTAGATTATAGAGCTTCTTAAAGGAAATAGAAGCTCTTCCAAAGAGAAGGATGAGATTTGGCAGAGACAAACCCATAACACACAAGGAAGACAGGCCACTACAGTCAGTTTACGGTGCGGGCTTTTGAAGGGTATTTGGGTTCCCCAACCAAGCAGAAACTGGGATTGTCAAGTTGACAAAAACCACACAATCCTTGACACTTGGGTATGGACAAAACAAAGTGATCAAATTAACAAGAGAGCACCTCCTGAAGGTTTTAAAGGGCACCCCAGATAAAGTGTTACAAACCTTTTTTCCCCCCCAAATCGATTGTTGGTCTAACAGATCTCCAACAATTAGCCCCCAAGTCTGGCTTGCACTGAAAAATGTATCAAGCTTATGCTCCCAGCTGTTCCCTATGGAACTCTCCCTCCTACTTCAAAAGCAACAAGCTTTCAAAGCAGAGATCCAGTCACAGCTGTAGAAAACAAGTTTATGGCTACCAAGGGGGAAGGACACAGGGAAGGGTAAACTGGAAGATTGGGATTGGCATATACACACTACTCTTTGCAACTCCATGGAGTGTAGCCTGCCAGGTTTCACTGTCCATGGAATTTTCCAGGCAGGAATACTGGAGTGAACTGCCATTTCCTCCTCCAAGGAATCTTCCTGATCCAGGGATCAACCCTGTGTCTTCTGAGTCTCCTGCATTGGCAGGTGGATCCATTACCACTACACCACCCGGGAATTGTATAGCATAAAGAACTCTGTTTAATACTCTGTAATGACCTACATGGGAATAGAATCGAAAAAAGAGTGGATATATGTATAGCTGACTCACTTTGTCTACACCTGAAACTAACAGAACATTGTGTATCAACTATACTCCAATTAAAAAAAAAAGAAAAGGAAAAAAAAAAAAAACCAACCTAGGAGAAAGCAAAACACAAGAAATAAACAGCACCAAAAGCAAGGCAAGCAGCAGAATAAGTAGGTTAATAGCAAAAAAACATTTCTTAAATGTGTGCTAAGTCACTTCAGTCGTGTCCAGTTCTGTGTGATCCCATAGACGGCAGCCTACCAGGCTCCTGGCACATCTCCAAAACAAAAGGTATAATGATATTATACAAAGACCTAGGCTTAATTTAGTAAACGGTGCATCTCCAAACCGAAAGATCTAATTGCTCCATACAAAGATCTAGGCCTAAACAAAGACATATTTGGTTACAAATTCCTAAAATAACAAATTCAGTGATATAAACTCAGTGAAGCTACTCAGAGATGAGATTATTGTTGAAACTGGCTCACTTGACAACACATCTGAAGAGTAAATAGAATTTGGGCACAATGTGCCCAGTGAGTGTACCTGTTGGCCTCAGGGTTCCCTGGAATGCTCCTAAATGAGGATCTTTAAAAGAATCTAGGTGGACCCTCCAAAAGTGTTCAGTGAAATAAAAAGACAAAGCTAACTTATTGCTTGTGATAGTAAGGGATGCTGGTCAGACACCGTGTTAGAATACATTGTCAATTTTATTATATAAGGATTTAGGGAAGTATCAAGTTCAGGAACTGGTGAACTCTCAGAGGTATAATTGGGTTAACATCATCTATAGAGGCATGGTTACTCAGGTTAAACTACTGTTGGTTGGGGACCACTCAGAGGCATGCTATTGGAGTTCATCTGTCACCAACAGGCTGACTTTCAGAAGTGAGAGACTGACAAGAGCATCTGGCTTGTAAAAGTTGTTTACCAAGATGAGTCATATAACAAAACAGCCTTTAAATTAATTATGGTGGCTGCTTGTTTTATGGCTTTGTTATCAAACGCAAGTTCATGTGCCCAGAGCACAGTGAAGCCAAACAATACCAAAACATTGGAGTCTGGAGCACAGAAAGGTTTACGGTTGGGCCACGCAAGCAGATGGGCGGCTTGTGCCTTAAGAACCTTGGAACTCTGCAAAAGCTTTCAGCAGAGCCCTATTAAAGAAGAGGTAAGGGAGGGGCATGGTTAGTGGTTGCAAACTTCTTGGTGTCAGATCCTTTGTTCTTGAAGTCAGGTCACAATCAGGTCACGATGTTTCTGGAAACTTCCACCAAAACAAATGTTATTCTCTGTTCTGACAAGAAAGGGCAAGGTCCCAAGGCTTTCTGAGGTCCACGCCCTAGCTAAAAGGAGAGGTTTCCAGCATCAGCCGGTTACCCTGCCCTGGACAGTTCAACCCACCCCTAGTCTGGGTCCTCCCACCAGTGCCCAGACCCTCCTGAAGAGACAGATCTCAGCCCTCAGTGCCAGGCGCGCTCAGACCCTGCCCAGCCATCATCACTGAGGGAGCCAGGCGCCTGAGACTCAGCCTGCCCTCAGGCTGCCCAGACGGGGACCAGGTCCCAGGGACTGTGACCCATGGACACTGCGGCCGCTATTAGGTCACTGAGGTAGGGATGGGGCAGAGGTTCACTGCTGCTTCAATGCCTGGGTCCAGCCAGTGGGCAACCATGGCAAGGGCTCTGGCCAGTGTACCTCCAGCACCTCCTCTCCACTGTATTTTGCTTTGTTTAAAACAGAAAGAAAGAAAGCGGGGGAGGCCAAGGGGCAGGGGACAGAACATGGGGGAGAAACAAAGGTGGTCAGTCAGGGCTGTGGGGTGCCCCGGGTGGGGTTCAGCCCTCAGCCTGTCCCCAGGCCCTCCAACTCACCTGCTGGCCCTGATGATCTGGAAGGCCAGGGCAGAAGGCCTTGGTTGCTTCTCACTACACTCACGGCCCCCAGAGCACTGCCCTGATGACTGCTGAGGGAGCGGGACCTCTAATGGCTGCTCAAACGGCTGCCCTGTCGTCCCCTCCGCCTCCTGCCCCCAATCCCTCCCAGCATCAGTGTCTTTTCCAATGAGTCAACTCTTCGCAGGAGGTGGCCAAAGTATTGGAGTTTCAGCCTCAGCATCAGTCCTTCCAATGAACACCCAGGACTGATCTCCTTTAGGATGGACTAGTTGGATCTCCTTGCAGTCCAAGGGACTCTCAAGAGTCTTCTCCAACATCACAGTTCAAAAGCATCAATTCTTTGGTGCTCAGCTTTCCTCACAGTCCAACTCTCACATCCATACATGACCACTGGAAAAACCATTGCCTTGACTAGACGGACCTTTGTTGGCAAAGTAATGTCTCTGCTTTTGAATATGCTATCTAGGCTAGGTTGGTCATAACTTTTCTTCCAAGGAGTAAGCATCTTTTAATTTCATGGCTGCAGTCACCATCTTCAGTGATTTTGGAGCCCCCCAAAATAAAGTCTGACACTGTGAGTGATGGGACTAGAAGCCATGATCTTAGTTTTCTGAATGTTGAGCTTTAAGCCAACTTGTTCACTCTCCTCTTTCACTTTCATCAAGAGGCTTTTTAGTTCCTCTTCACTTTCTGCCATAAGGGTGGTGTCATCTGCATATCTGAAGTTATTGATATTTCTCCTGACAATCTTGATTCCAGCTTGTGCTTCTTCCAGCCCAGCGTTTCTCATGATGTACTCTGCATATAACTTTAAGCAGGGTGACAATATACGAGATGGCTGGATGGCATCACCGACTCGATGGACATGAGTCTGAGTGAACTCCAGGAGTTGGTGATGGACAGAGAGGCCTGGTGTGCTGTGATTCATGGGGTCACAGAGTCGGACAGGACTGAGTGACCGAACTGAACTGAACTGAACGGCTGCTCTAACAGTTGCGGTCTCCACTAAAGATCTCGCGCTAAGAGCTGTACCCCCGTTCCACCCCATTACAGCTTCAGAATAATCAGTCTTTTCTTCAATTTGTAACAGACTTTTCTTCCTCAAGTTCAAAAATAAGATAAAGTAGAGCTTTTGGAAGCTGCCCCAAGTGGTAAAATTGCCCACTCTGAAGTGGGCAGGTGCCACTTTTTGAAGAAGACAGGTGCCAGTCCTTGAGGTAGATGACAGTCTTTGGTACAAGTGAGATTTCTGTGTGTACAGCTGAAATTTATATGGTTGAGCCAGCAGATGAAGGAAAAAAAAGGATTCTTCTGGAAGAAGAGTTGCAGCTGAAATTAGTACACATTTAATTTCAAATTTTCATTCCCTATTACCATTAACATTTATTGTACACAATATTCCTTTTTAGTAAACTTATGTGTAAAAAATCCATGTAGATTTGTTGAGAGAGTATTCCACCTTTACATTCCTTGTTTTTTCTTCATTTCATCGTACAGCAAGGTTCTTTTCAAAGATTTTCATAACTCACCTTTTTTCATATTCAATATTGTAAGCCACTTCTAGTTTTAACTGATGATACCCTCTTCATTTCCAAGGCAACTGGTTATCATGTTATTTGTAACCACAGAGTTAGAACTTTATCATGGAATTAAACATTACAGAAAGTAAATCTAAATTTATATTTGGAAGAAGTAAAGATAGTATCGGTATGATTCATTGCTTGATTTCTAGACTCAGACAAACCTGAGTTTAAGTCCTGGCTCTACCATTTATGAGTTGTGTGAGCTGGGGTAAGTTACTTAACTTCTTCAAGCTTCTGGGTTCTCATTTGTGACATGATAATACTAACTAAACCCACTTTATGGCTATTGAGAGGATTAAAAGCAATAAATTATGTAGAGTGGTTAGCATAGCTTCTGGCATGTGGTAGGTTTCTAATAAATGGGATGTATTGTTTTTGTAATTAATAGGAAAAATATGAAGAGATGTTAAAATACATAATTTGTTTTTCGTCTTTTCTTTCTCTTGTTTCTTCTTTTGCCTCTGTGTTAATAAAATTAAATATTTTGAAACTCTTTTGCTAACATTTGCAACACAAAACCATGCTTAGATCTTCACAGCCCTTTAAGGCAAGAAATGTGTTGTTACTACATCAATATATTTATGGTTAAAAAAAAAGCTTTATTTGAGTGAGGTAACAGGGGTGGGAACATGAAGTCAAAGAAATGTATGAGTTCATTAAATGTGGCTAAAGAATCCAGGGGAGATGGCAATTTACACTCCTAGGGAATTTCACTCTCACCATATTCAGGTCCATCTAGTGACATGATAGATGCATCCACGGGCAGCTGCAACAGAAAATAATAGTGTCCAACTGGGGTAGAACCTCTTGAAATTTATGAATGGCTCAAAGAAATAGAGACACCGGGAAGTCTTGTAAAAGGACAAGTGTTTGTCACACCAATTTGTAAAATTGATGTCCTGTACCAAGAAAAGTCCTGAATACCTCTGGTTGAATAATTATCTATTGAATGAATGTACTACATTTAACCATTCCCCTGGTCGAACATGTTTTCTTCCAATTTTTTTTACATTATAAATGATAATGCTGCAAGTATCATTGTATACAAAACTTCTTTTCTTTCATGATGTAGTGATTATGAGTCCAGTTCCAGGAGCTTCAAATATCAGTGATCTTAAGCAATTTACTTAATCTTGATGTCCCTCAGTTTCCTCATCTGTAAAACGGCGATAATAAAAGTACCTACTTCATATGGCTGCAATGAAAATTAAATATGTCAAGCACTTAGAAAAGTGCCTGGCACGGAGCAAGCATTCTAGGTGGTAACCACTATTAAAGGTGAAATTTTGCCTTAGGCTGAATCTTCAGTTGTAAAAGAGTGTTTATATTTTTATGCTCTCAGTGTTTAATGCTAAGAATCTTTTTAAGAATTAAATTGAGAATTTAAGATTTAAGAATTAATTTATAGCAACAAGGACGATGTGTGGTTGCTTATTTTTCCATAGCCTCTTTTAAAGTTTTATGATTTTTCTTATGCATACTTTTAAATTCATTAACTGTGAGATTTTAGCTTATTGTTGTTTTAATGCAAATTTATTTAATTGCTAGTGAAAGTATTTTTAAAAGTTTCCTCTTATTCGAATGCTGTTAGTATCCTTTTGTTCTTTAGGGATTTGGTGTTAGGCTTTAGCTTCCACTGAAAACTGATGTATTTAACATTCCATTAGCTCACATATATTTAGTACAAGTAATTCCCTAAGTCTGTTGTCTTTTTTAGCTTCCTTCATTAATACTTAACTTCAAGCAGTGTTCTCCTAAAGAACAGAGACTCTTAGCCATCATTGGATCTATATCCCCAGCCCAGAACGTAGTAGGCAACCAATAAATATTTATGGAATGGACGAATAAGTAGAGGAACAACTGAATTGGCCTCAGTAGTCCACAGACCACACAAAACATAATAAGATCATGTTTTCTTTAATAGTCAAATTAAGAAAACTGTGAAGCTGCATTCCATAAGCTGTAAGAAACCCATTCTTCCTTGGGGTTTCCCTCCCACAGACCTATCGCACATCCCCCTATTACACATCAGCTCTCCTGATCAGGCAGCATCACTGCTGGAGTCCAGCAGGTCACTCATACTGTCTATAACCAGTTTCTCCAGAACACCGCTCTGTCCAACCGGTTTCTCTCCTAGCATGGACACAGATATCTTCCTTAATTCTCCAAGGCACTAAGAAAATAATTTAAAAATTAACTAAATACACTGAAGATTCAAGAATGAAACAGTAATAACACTGCTAGAAGGAGTTACTATTAGAACACTCAATACAGCAATGGCCAACTCATTCCCACTAAGAGAAAATCTCAGGCATCTCCACACTCTGGAACAGTGGCCCTATGAACCCCTGTGGTGGAAGTATGAATGGGATTGTGAATATATATGTGCTTGTATATGTGTACTTACGCATTGTGTGTGTGTGTGCACATATAGAAGAAAGAGAGATGGAGACTTTCCTCTTCAAATCCAAGTCCTGTCTCATATGGCTGTCATGAAGATTGAGTTGAAACTCTGACAGTAGGAACACCCAACCCAGAGAGTAAAATTTGGCTCCATGGCTCAAACAAGGCTACGATAAAGGTCAGCAGTGCTTTACTCAGGTCTGAGTTATTTTATCTTAAATAACACTATGTGAAAGGCAGTAAAAAATGGTCCAATCTTAATATTAGTGTGCCAAGCCCAGTTCTACTGATTTCCCCTTCACACTTTGAATCTCCAGCATAAAGAGATCAGGTCTACACAATCCTCTTGGCACACTTCAGTGACATTGCGTACGTGTGTGCTGTTGCTTCAGTCGTGTCCGACTCTGTGACCCTGTGGACTGCAGCCTGCCAGGCTCCTCTGTCCATGGAATTCTCCAGGCAAGAACACTGGAGTGGGTTGCCATCTCCTTCTGCAGGGGCTCTTCCCCACTCAGGGATCAAACCCACGTCTCCTGAGTCTCCTTCATTGGCAGGCAGATTCATTGCCACTGAACCACCTGGGAAGTCCCACTCTGCAAGGACGTTCAGCCTAAATCCAGATTCCAGGGTGCTATAGTTTGAATATTTGAATTCCCCCAGATTTTGTGTATGGAAATCCTAATACCCAATGTGATGATATGAGGAGGTAGGGGGCTTAGGAAAGTGCTCAAATTATGAATAAGGAGCCCTCATGAATGGAATCAGTACCTTATAGAAGTTCTAGCAATAGCCTCAGCCCTTTCTACCATATGAAGATACAGTGAAATGTCCGCCACACAGAGGAATGCCCTCCCCAGGTCATGTTGGCCCACAGTCTCAGACTTCCAGCCTCTAGAACTGTGAGAAATAAGTTTCTATTGTTTACAAGCTACTCAGTCTGGCATTTTTCGACAGCAGCCCAAACAGATGAAGACACAGATATATTTTTCTCCTCTGATTCTGAAAGGACATATGCCCACCAATAAACCTAAAGTTGTCAGCTTATGGGAGACTTCCATTTCCTCCAAAAGTAACAAGTGAATACTTGCTCTACATCTGTGTAATTAAAAAGAGCCATTTTAGTGATTTTCCTAAAACAAAGGAAGTCTTTCCCAAAGATGAATTGATAACTCCACCCCTATAAGAAGCAAATAGCTGTAAACTTTTAAGTGATTTAATGCCAGCTTTCAAAAACAGTAAAGTCATAACGGGCAGCTTTTTTTGCAGAACGGATAGAAATGTAGCGTGAGGTGAAGGTCCAAGTTGAATTCTCTTTATATTAATTTGTAGTTTTCTTGAAGGTGAAAGTGTTAGCTGCTCAGTCGCATCCAACTCTTTGCAACCCCATGGACTGTAGCCTGCCAGGCTCCTCTGTCCATGGAATTCTCCAGACAAGAATACTGGAGTGGGTAGTAGTTTTTTCTACTAGTTCTTAAATCATGACTCCTCTCTCCATCATTTGGGTAGACTGAGTTCATATATTAAAATTGCATTATATGCAAACGAGGGCTCCTATTCCTTTCCATTACTCTTTCCTCCATTTTTGAACTAATGCCATGTCATTTCCATTCATTTCCTTAAAAATTCTAGTACCTAGCAAAGATAGTTCCTCTTCATTGTTCTTTTTCCCTCCACAGTCAGTGTAATATTTGCTAATTCTGCTGATTTGTTTTTCCAAAACAGTTTTGGAATCACTTTATTGAGCTCTATAAAGTACACTTTGCTTCACTGGTGGTTCAGTGATAAACAATTTGCCTGCCAAGCAGGAGACATGAGTCCTATCCTTGGGTCAGGAAGATCCCCTGGAGAAGGAAATGGCAACCCAGTGCAGTATTCTTGCCTGGGAAATCCCATGGGGTTTTTAGTCCTTGACTACAGTCCATGGGGCCGCGAAAGACTCAGATAAGACTTAGTAACTGGACAACAGCAGAAAGTTCCCTTTGGTTTTTAATGGCATGTGTTAAATCGGTACATTTATTCAGGAAATATCATTTCTGCTATCTATGGTCATGCTATGTGTCTGCCTTCATTTGTTTTTCTGAATTATTTCATTAAGGTTTTTTATAGCTTATTTTATGTTCCTTTAATAGTCCACATGAACGTCCACATATTTTGTAATTCACTGACATTGTGAATAAGATCTCTTTTTAGTTACCTTTCCTTGTTGTTTTTAATAATATTTAGGGAAGATATACATATTTACACATTTATCTTGTGTTTTCCCATTTCACTGAATGCTTTTAAGGTCTTAAATAGTTTTGTGGAGGGTAGAAATGGCTTAATTAGGGTCTTCTATTTCTTGAAATAGCGTTTTTGTTTCCTCCCCTCCCCAATAGTTAGTTTTCATTCCTTCTGGAGATGCTACTGTGATAAAAAACTATTTCTAGCATTATATCAGAAAATAATAGTGAAAAAAGCACCTTTGTTTTCTTCATTTTCTTTTTTTAAGGAAAATGTTCCTAGTATTTACTCCACCATTTACAAAATCAACTTTTAATTTTAAGTTCTTAGTTTTCCCTTTTTTATATCAAAAAAGAGCAACTTTGATCTCACTTTTAAGACTGGATGTTGACAACAGATGGCCAACAAATATGAGTAAAGATGCTCAACATTGCTCATTATTAGAGAAATACACATCAAAATTACGATGAGGTATCATTTCACACCAGTGAGAATGACCATCATCAACAAGTCTACAAACAATAAATGCTGGAGAGGTGGAGAGGGTGTGGAGGAAAAGGAACCCTCTTGCACTGTTGGTGGGAATGTAAGTTGATACAGTCATTAAGGAGAATAATATGGAGATGCCTTAAAAAAACTAGGAAAAACTTAAAACTACCATATGACCCAGCAATCCCACTGTGGGGCATATTCCCTTAGAAAATCATAATTGAAAAAGACACATGTACCCCAATGTTCATTGCAGCACTGTTTACAATAGCTAGGGCATGGAAACAAACTAGATATCCATCAACAGATGAATAGAGAAAGCAGCTGTGGCACATATGTACAATATTACTCAGCCATAAAAAAGAAAGCATTTGAGTTAGTTTTAGTGAGGTCGATGAAACTACAGCCTTTTATACAGAGTGAAACAAGTTAGAGAAAAATATCGTATATTAATGCATTTATATGGACTCTAGAAAGATGATACTGATGAACCCATTTGCAGGGCAGTAATAGAGGCTCTTCCAGATGTTCAAGCTGGATTTAGAAAAAGCAGAGAAATCAGAGATCAAGTTGCTAACATCCGTTGGATCATGGAAAAAGCAAGAGAGTTCCAAATATATCTAGTTCTGCTTTATTGACTACATCAAAGCCTTTGACTGTGTGGGTCACAACAAGCTGTGGAAAATTCTTAGAGATGGGAATACCAGACTACCTGACCTGCCTCCTGAGAAATCTGCATGCAGGTCAAGAAGCAACAGTTAGAACTGTACATGGAACTACAGACTGGTTCCAAATCAGGAAAGGAGTATGTCAAGGCTGTATATTGTCACCCTGCTTATTTAACTCATATGCAAAGTACATCATGAGAAATGCTGGACTGGAAGAAACACAAGCTGGAATCAAGATTGCCGGGAGAAACATCAATAACCTCAGATATGCAGATGACACCACCCTTATGGCAGAAAGCAAAGAAGAAATAAAGAGCCTCTTGATGAAGGTGAAAGAGAAGAGTGAAAAAGTTGGCTTAAAACTCAACATTCACAAAATTAAGATCATAATATCTGGTCCCATCACTTCCTGGCAAATAGGTGGGAAACAATGGAAACAGTGAGAGACTTTATTTTCTTGGGCCCTAAAATCACTGCAGATGGTGACTGCAGCCATGCAATCAAAAGATGCTTGCTCCTTGGAAGAAAAGTTATGACCAACCTAGACAGCATATTAAAAAGTAGAGACATTACTTTGCCAAGAAAGCTCTGCCTAGTCAAAGCTATGGTTTTTCCAGTGGTCATGTATGGATGTGAATGTTGGACTATAAAGAAAGATGAGCGCTGAAGAATTGATGCTTTCAAACTGTGATTTGGAAAAGACTCTTGAGAGTCCCTTGAACTGCAAGGAGATCCAAACAGTCCATCCTAAAGGAAATCAGTTCTGAATATTCATTGGAAGGACTGATGCTGAAGCTGAAACTTCAGTACTTGGCCACCTGATTTGAAGAACGGATTCATTTGAAAAGACCCTGATGGTCGGAAAGATTAAAGGCAGGAGGAGAAGGGGACAACAGGGGATGAGATGGTTGGATGGCATCACCGACTCAATTGACATGAGTTTGGGTAAACTCCGTGAGTTGGTGATGGACAGGGAGGCCTGACGTGCTGCAATCCGTGGGGTCGCAAAGAGCTGGACACGACTGAGCAACTGAACTGAATAGAGACTCAGACACAGAGAACGGACTTGTAGACACAGTGAGGGAAGGAGAGCGTGGGACAAACTGAGAGAGTAGCATTGGAACATATGCATTACCATATGTAAAACAGCTAATGGGAAATTGTATAATACAGGGAGTTCTGTGACAGCATACGGGGTAGAATGCAGGAGCGGGTGGGAGGGAGGTTCAAGAACAGGTGGACATATGTATGCTTATGGCTGATTCATGTTATTCTATGGCAGAAACCAACACAACATTGTAAAGCGATTATCCTCCAATTAAAAATAAATTTAAAAAAACACTGGATATTGAATTTTATCAAATATCACTTGGAGCTCTTATTGATATGACTACAGTTTTATTTTTTTATTTTGTTATTAAAGTTATTGATATATGTTTTTACTTGATAATTTTCCTTTCATTGAATCACTCATTAATTCAGAATTTCCCTGATTCCCTAATCTTCAGTAGTCTCCCATCACTCTTTATCACATCCCCTATTTTATTCTCTTCATGACAGTTATTCTTATCAGGAATTCTCTTGTTTATTTGTTTACATGTTTACAACTGTCCTTATGCATGGGACCCTTACTAGTATTTCTGCTTTGAAATCCTTACTGATCAGATCATCATTGCCGTATTAAATTGTGTTATACCTGATCTAGCATTACAGAACTATCTTAGAGCTGATGGACTCCAAATCTGCTCCCTAAATCCTGGTTTTCCCTGTGCATCTATTTGCAAATCACTTCAGGGTAGAAGTTGTCTTTAGTTCAGGAGAAAGCACTGTGTGGAACTGATGTTTCTCAATTTCCAAGCTAAAGTTCTGAACTACTGTTAAGTCTTGCTGCCGCAGAACACAATGAGACCAGGGACTTATATATACTTTTATTCAGAGATTTTTCAAATAAGAACCCATCATCTTTAAATTTTTTTAGCAAAATACAAGCTATTTCTAAGCTGTTGCTGCTGCTACTGCTACTAAGTCGCTTCAGTCATGTCCGGCTCGGTGCGACCCCATAGATGGCAGCCCACCAGGCTCCCCCGTTCCTGGGATTCTCCATGCAAGAACACTGGAGTGGGTTGCCATTTCCTTCTCCAATGCATAAAAGTGAAAAGTGAAAGTGAAGACACTCAGTCGTGTCTGACTCTTTGCGACCCCAGGGACTGCAGCCTGCCAGGCTCCTCCATCCATGGGATTTTCCAGGCAAGAGTACTGGAGAGGGTTTATTTCTAAGCAAATAAGATCAAAATATTAGCACTAGGTAAGAAGTAACACTTGGATTTCAGCCTAGATGTTTTTACTTATTTACCATGTGACTTTGGTCAGGTAATTTAGTTTTTTATATTCCTCTTTATAAAATGAGAGGACTGCATTAGATTTATCAATGCCTTCCAGCTGCAATTCCAAGTGAAAAATTTACTAGAGAAAATTATAAAATAAATATGAATTAACTATTCTTTTTATATCTAAGTGGTTAAAATAAACCTTGGTAAACCTTTAAGCACTGCTATTTTACCAGAATATGTTGGTAACTTGGTGGGATTTTTGTGCCCAAGCATCAGATCATCTCTTCCAACTAAATCTCGTGAATCAAATGATTTGGAGATGTACTTTTCCAGTGGAGAAATTAGAAACAGTTTCCTTGGCCCATCTGCTTATCCTAGAAACTGCACTTCCTTCTCTCTTTTCCCCTCCTACTGTCCTGCAGCCAGCGCAGGGACGCCATATTGCAAAATGACCCTTCATTCTAGCCACAGTTAATCACTCGTGGTCCAACTCAGGCTCCTCACTCAGTCAAGCCCAATAAGTCTTATCCCCAGGAATTTAGGTTTTAAACAGAAAAAAAAAAAAAAGAAAAAAGATGTAGAGTTGGTCCCAAACACTTGAAACGATAAAATGTAAACCTTGGTTATATCAGGCAGTCATGTTCCTCACAAAAGAGAGGTCCATAAAACAAGAGGCAAGCAGAGTGTCTGACATTTCTGTTCCATAGACAAGCTGTATTCCAATCACTAGAGTGGGTAGTTTAGTTTTTTGGGGTTTGTTTTTTTTTTTTTGAGAACTATTCCAGTACACTTTTAATAAGTTCTTTTTGCCAAGCCAATCAAAATCTGGTTTGCTTGCCTTCCTCCCCAACCCCCAGATCAAAAGTGGCACAACTTCTCTACAAATAAATTGAACTCTCTCATCTTCAGCTAATCTCCCTGCCAGGGATGATCACTTCTTTCATAGCCCTGTCCATCTCCATGACTTCTGTAATACTGCCTTGAGTCTTCTACTCACAATCCTCCTTTCTTTCAAATTGAAAGATTTCCATTAGCTCAACTACTAAAAGAAGTACATTCTCCAGCTAAAATTGACCTGTATGACTTAGAGATATTTTCACCTTATTTCTTTAGTTATAGAGCCTTCCTCCTTCAGATTCTGTTACACAGAGTATTACAGTTTCCTGTAAAAGAAAATTCTATAGACATAATTCAATGATATATATGTATATAACAATAGTAATATATATACTACAGTATATAATATATACTGTTGTATATAGGTACTTCCATCTACTCAGATCTTGAGGAGAGTAGATGGGGGGGAAAATGTGTGATACTTTATAAGAAATAATCCTTTGAACTTAATAAGATACTAGAATCATGGTAAATTATCAAAATAGCAATGTGATGACATCCTCTTTTCTCAGCAACCCAAATTCCATTTGTAAAAATGTAAATATGCCCTTCACATAGTATTGGAAAATCCTTCTGAGGAAGGAACATAAATTAGTTGAGCAAAAATATTGCTAACTGGGGTCTTCCCAGGTGATGCTAGAAGAACCTGCCTGTCAATGGAGGAAAAGTAAGAGATATGGATTTGATTCCTGGGTCGGGAAGATCTCCTAGAGGAGGGCATGGAAACCCACTCCAGTATTCTTGCCTGGTGAATCTCATGGAGAGAGGAGCCTGGTGGGCTACAGCCATGGGGTCTCAAAGAGTCAGACACAGCTGAAGCGACTTAACACTCACGCACACACATTGCTAACTGGCAGAGAAAAAAAAGCATTAATGAGAAAATGGGAAAGGTGGTAAGGGACACAAATTAATAGCATATCCACAGCTATTATTGAAATATTCCTTGTTTTGATTTTCTAGATGTCTTATCAGTTTATATGTACTTCATGATAAAATTCCCTAATGGTTTTTCTTTCTGATTTATGTGAATACATATCCTCACAGAAAAATCCAGTTCCAAGATTAGAAAGCTTTCCTTCTGTTCAGTCCTTAGGGACCATGAGATATGTTTACCCCCATAGGCAATACAAGTCTTGTGAAATGCAGGCAGAGCTTTCATGCCTTACAATTCATTTCTCTGACTGTACAATCATTACCAGCATAAGCAAAGCAAATCCAAATTACCACTTCTACTTCAAGCCAGCTAGAGAAGAGACAGCCCTCATTTTTAGAATTCTTTAAATCTGCCCCAACAGAAGTGCTAGGAAAAGCATAACACACGGAATCACACATTGGTCTTTTGACAAACTGCCAATCTAGTGGCTCTTAAAGGAAGAACAACAGTGAACACTAAGGAAAGGACAAAACAAAAGCAATAGCTGAGAGATGAAGTTGAAAACTGAACTAAAAATGCAGAAGGTGGGGGAAAGGAGCCAGTCCAGCATACATGTAATTTCAGAGCCCCAAGAGAAACCTGCATAAGGATACGTTTTATTGCTTTAAAATTTATGAATAACTTTGTAGCAGAAAGTCCACATGGTTTGGTGGAATTCTTTGGATGCTTGGATGTTATGACCCCAAAATTTCTGGTGCACAAATTAAAAGTTAGAAAAAGACTTTCCTGTTTTCTGTCTCAAGGGATGATTCATTTTCAAAGATATGCATATATATTTAATCTATAAATTTTGCTATAGCAATCTGTGTTTAAAAATATAAATCTTTCTGAACAGAATGTCTGTGTTCTTTGAAAGCTGCTGATCCATTTGTAAATTAATCTTATGAAGAATTTTCATGACATACAAAACATGGAAAATTATATGGCAGTTTATTGGCATCAGTCTCCTGTACTATCCCATGGTCTATAGCAAAATCATACCACTGACTCCTAAAATGTCACTGGAATTAAACCTACATTTAATTTTTAAAATATTTAATTCCCAATTGCTAACCTACTGACCCAAAATTACGTACATTAAAATAGTCTCTCTCTTACTCAAAATTAAAAATGAAACCACGCCCAGTGTAACATCTACTAGTTACTTTTTAAAAGTAGAATGAAAAATTCTAGTTTAACTTTTAGACATATTTTTCTCTTTTCTGAAATCTCCTGAAAATGGCAGCAAAGGAAAATTTTTCAGAGATCTAATTCACAAGCACGAGGACAGCTAGAAAGATGCTACGGCAGACAAGAAATGTTAAACTTTGTTAACAAGTTTGTGGAGACAGAAAGCAGATGCAGAAGTGGAAACTGGCTTAAAAGAGAAGAGAAATGTGAAATCAAAGTGCCTGACACCAAACTGAAACAAGCTGAGTCTCTCCACGGAGCTCAGGAAGGGCCGAGGAACCGAATGCATGGGAAGAGGCAGAGACGCACTGACACCCGGAGAACTGGCCGAAAAAAATCCCCGGAACCCTGTCCTACCCCATGAAGCAACATGACAACTCGTCCTGGTCTCACGGTAAGCAAATGGCAGGTTTATTCTCTGCGGCAATTGAACCAGACAGGCCCCAGACGAGAGGAAGCCAGGCACAGTGGAGCACAAGGATGAGGCACGAGAATGAAAATAAAGGACTATAAAGAAGAAAAAAAAAAAATGAAAATAAAGGACTAACCAGATTCAGGCACAGTAAACAATGAGACCTCCTACTTCCACCCCTATAGCCTGTTCCAGGTCCTAGAACCCCAGGAGCCATGCTTATCTCTCCCAATCAAGGCACCAGAGAAGTTGTGGTCTCCATGCCTCATCACTGAGGAGAGGTCCATGCTTAGTTGTTCAGTCGTGTCCGACTCTTTGTGACTCCGTAGACCGTAGCCCGCCAGGCTCCTCTGCCCTAGTATGCCTCTAGGCAAGAATACTGGAGTGGGTTGCCATCTCCTTCTCCAGGGGATCTTTCCGACTCAGCGATCAAACTCGTGTCTCCAGTGTCTCCTGCACTGCAGGCAGATCCTCTACCTCTGAGCCATCCAGGAAGGCCCCCTGTCCACAAATTCCTCCATCACAACAGCGCTTACAATCTGCTTTTCTGTGCCTTATTCTTATTAATGAAAATGTCTGAATGAAGAGCCAGTCTCACCAGACTCTTAAGGAAAGCTCCCAAATAAAAGGCAAAGACAAAAATGAACAGAAGAAAAAGAACCTGCTGTGGGGCAGGGAGTGGGATGCAGGCAGTAGAAGAAAACTTTGTGTTGTTTTTTTTTTGTTTGTTTGGTTTTTTTTTGACTCTGATTAACATCCTCCAAGAGGTGAGAGGAGTAACCTGTCTTTCCTATCCATGCCTTCCATAAAAGAGCTGGATGTGAGATCCCTTTAGGTAGCATTTTAGTTAAGTTTTGCCACTATTTGCCATTATTTCTGCCTTGTTGGGGTTAGACAATCTGCCCAACTCCTCTTTTGGAGAGTATAACACAAATACTCAAAACATTTATCAAAAAATAAAAATTTTTAAAGAAAAAAGTTTACATTCCTCTATTACACTGTTAATAATGTTAGTATGTGTGTGTTAGTGTGTGTCGTGTACAACTCTTTGCAACCCCATGGACTGTAGCCCACCAGGCTCCTCTATCCATGGGATTCTCCAGGCAAGAATGCTAGAGTGGGATTCCATGCCTTTCTCCAGGGGATCTTCCTGATCCAGGGATTGGACTCAGGGATTGAATCCAGATCTCCCACATTGCAGGCAGATTCTTTACAGTTTGAGCTACCTGGGAGGCTCAATGCTAGTATAATTAGAAGTATTTTCAACTCCCCTGGAAAAATTATTACTCATTCAAAATAGTGGGTATTTACTGAGTGCTTACTTTGTAAGTACAGCTTGGTGCTGACAAAATCTTTACAAGGTTAATCCTCTCAACAACCCTAGTTAGATGGGCACAACTAATATTTTCATCACACAGATAAGGAAACCAAGGATCCCAAAGGTCAACTGATATCTCCAAGAAGACAAAGCCATCTGAATCTAGATATGCCTGGAACTAAAGCTTCGCCTTTAACCTCTGTGATCACTATTCCTCAAAAAAATTTTAAAAGTACATCAAAGTTGTAATGTGAGAGTACAGGAGAGGAAGTAAATGGTAAATTGGTAACATGTGTCTCTTGATAAATGGTTCCTCAAAAGTTTTATAAGTTGATTAAAAAAATAAACCTAGAAATATTACAAATGGAGCAGAGCTGTCCCTTAACAGGCCCTCACATAGCACCCTTAACTAGATAGGGTTTTGATAGGGTTACCACGGTCCCAGGGTGGGGTCCTTAGTGCTATTCCAACAGAAGGTGCAAAACAAGATAAAGGGTCACCTGTAAAGACTCTGAACACAACTGTTCATCTCCCTTTTAGGAGCAAACTCTCGTTAACAAAATGTGGGGAGAAACGTGCATTAGAACCAGAATATCAGCCAATGTCCAAATATGATCAGAATGTTGTTTCTCCAATAATCAAAATTTTCTGGGAAGTTAAGTTATAATCAGAAGGTTGCTCAGTGAGCATGGAAACAAAGCCAAGGAGTTGGCTTAATGTTTCACCAAGTTAGTCATCAATTCATCCATTTATTTATCTACTCTCTACTTACTGAGCACCTACTTTGTATCTGGCATTCTTCTTTACACTGAGAATATGATTGCTGTAAGAAAGACAAAGTTCCCACTCTAATGGAGTCCACGTTTTAGTGAAAGAGATCCTCAAATGAACAGAGAATATGATTTTAGATATTGATACATGCAATGAATAAAATTAAGTATGGTAAGAAGATAGAAGTTTAATAAGGTGGTCAAGGGGTAGTATCTAGCAGAATCTTTGAGACCTGAAGAAGTAAGAGGGATCATCGTGCTATGTCTGAGTGGAACAGCAATCCAGCAGAGGAAACAGCAAGCGTAGGGATTCTAAGGTGGAGATGAGCTCACTATGGTTGGGGAACAGTATAGCTGGAACCCAGTCAACAGGTAGAAAGTGTTAGTCGCTGAGTCTATCTGACTTTTTGCAACCCCATGGACTATAGGCCACCAGGCTCCTCTGTCCATGGAATTCTCCAGGCAAGAATACTGGAGTGGGTTGCCATTCCCTTCTCCAGGGGATCTTCCTAATTCAGGGATCGAGCCTGGGTCTCCTGCATTGCAGTCAAATTCTTTACCATCTGAGACTTCAGGGAAACCTACAGAAGAGGAGGTCAGAAAGAGGAGGTCAGCAAGGGCCAGATCATGCAGGGCTTTAGAGCTATGATAAGGATTTAATTCTAGGAGTTATTGGAAGCCATTGCAAAGGTTTTGAGAATGATAGATCCCAACTTCTGGGAGTCAGGCTTTGGATTGGAGTAAGAGGAAAACTTAGACTTTTCTCTGGGAATGGAGTTAAGCCCAAATATTAAGCTAGGTATGTGTCATATAACAAGAGACAAAGTTCTAGCTAATGACAAATAAAAGTGGTGTGTGAAACTTTTTGAAAGGGAGGTTCTTACATCTCTCCTTTTTTTTCTCTCTCTCTCTTTCCCAATGACTGGATTGTGGTTGTAAATGGCTAAGCTGAAATCTGGTATTCCATACTAGACCATGAGAAAGGGGCTTCCTATAAAGGATGGAAAAGTAGCAAGATGGAGAAGCCTACATCTGATAATTACGAATCTTCCAGACAAGCTGCGAACTGCCTTTGTTGACATGAAAGATAAATTACTATCTTGTTAGAAGTTTTCTGTCACCTGTGGCTGAGTAATCCTAACATATTTCATTCTTAGCCTGTTTGAGATTGCATAATGACTAGAAATTTCAAGCCAGGACACTGACTCGAGTTGTCTCAGAAACCCTGATGGAACATACTGGTCCCTATTTATAGTTCATAATAGGTTCTTCATAACTTGGCAGAACAATTGCTCATTGGGCATCCAAACTCCACTTAATAAGCAGCTCTAGTCTATTCACTGAAGTCTGCGACTTTTATTCTGGTTGATGACTTGATAGGATGGTGTGTTTCTTTGGCCCTTAAGATATACAGATGAATTCTCCCTTCAACCACAAAAAGACTTTCAAACTTGATGGAATCTTGAATTCTTCCTTTACTTAGAATCCCACAACTTTTATAAGCATTAAAGTCATATCCAGTTAAATTTTGGAAAGGTTTTTGATCCAATGGAGAGGCAGAGATTGAAGATACAGGTTAGAGAAGGCAAGAGGAAAAGCAAGCAGAGAGAAGGAACTTTGCTAGGAGAAACCATGGATTGGATTTTTTCCACTTTTCATTCTCTGGAGATTCATTCAAGTTGCTGTGTATATCAATAATTTGTTTCTCTTTATTGCTGAGTAGTATTCCACATACTGAGTAGTAGTATGAATATACCACAGTTTCATTAACCATTCATTCATTGAACATCTGAGGTGTTTCAAGTTTGGGGCTATTACAAATAAAGCTGCTATAAATGTACATGGACAGGTTTTGTGTGAAAGTAAGTTTTTCTTTCTCTGGGATAAATGTTCAAGAGTGCTCATATAGACAAATGCTCATACAGTAGTCGCATGTTTCGTTTTTTAAGAAAGTGCAACTGTTTTCCACAGGGACCATACCATTTTATATTCCCGATAGCAATGTATGAGTGATTCAGCTTCTCTGAATTCTCATCAGATTTTGGTATTGTCATATTTTTTTCAGTTTCAGCCATTTAGATGAGCATGTAGGGATATCTTATCACCTGTGGTTTAATTTGCATGTCTGTGATAACTAATGTTGATTGGTTTCTGAAAACTGATTTAGCCCTGAATCCCTGGAATACCCATTTGGTCATGGTATATAATTATTTTTATATTATAATTATTTTTATATTTGTAGAATTTAATTTCTACTATTTTGTTTAGAATATTTGAGTCTATGTTGAGTCTATGTTTGAGTCTATGAGAGATACTAGTTTATAGTTTTCTTTTTTATACTATTTTTTTCTGATTTTGGTATCAGGGTAACTATACAACATGAGTTGAGAAGTGTTTTCACCTCTTTTTCTAGGACAGACTGTGTATTCAGTTCAGCTCAGTCGCTCAGTCATGTCCGACTTTTTGCGACCCCATGAATTGCAGCATGCCAGGCCTCCCTGTCCATCACCAACTCCTGGAGTTCACTCAGACTCACGTCCATCGAGTTAGTGATGCCATCCAGCCATCTCATCCTCTGTCGTCCCCTTCTCCTCCTGCCCCCAGTTTCTTCCAGCATCAGAGTCTTTTCCAGTGAGTCAACTCTTCGCATGACTGTGTATAGTTGGTATTAATTCTTTAAATGCTTGGTAGAACTCTACAGCAAAACCATCGGGGCCTGGAGATTTCTTTTGGAAGAGTTTTAAAAGTATGAATTCAATTGCCTTAATAGTTACAAGGTGATTTCAAATAATCTGTTTTATGTTGGTAAGTTATGGTAACTAGAGTTTTTCAAGGGATTGGTATATTTAATCTACATTCTCAAATGTATGTGTGCAAAGTTGTTCGTAATATTCCTTTATCATCCTTTTGATTTCTGCAGTGTCTGTAGTGATATCCCCTGTTTCGTTCCTGAGTTTTCAGTAATTTGTGTCTTCTTTCTTTTTCAGTCTTACTAGAGGTTTGTCAATTGTATTGATTTTTTTCCCCAAGATGCATTTTGTCTCATTGATTTTCCTTATTGCTTTTCTATGTTCAGTTTCAGTGATTTCTGCTCTTTATTACTTCTTTTTATTTTAAACCTGCTTGTATCATATTTGAAGTGAGTTTCTTGTAAACATACTTGGGTCATTATTTTAATCCACTCCTGCCAATCAAAATACATTTATGTTTAATGTAATTGATATATTAGGGCTGTCATTTTACTTCTTGTTTTCTGTCTGTTCTTTTTTTATTATTATTTACTTTTCCTGCTTTCCTGTGGGTTACTCACACATTTTTTGAATTCCATGTAGATTTGCCTGTAATGTTTCTTCATGCATCTCTTTATATAGCTTATTTACTGGTTGCTTTAGGTATTACATTATATATACATATATTTATTTAAATTACATACATATATGAAAGAAAGTGTATCAGCCACTCAATCCTGTCTGACTCTTTGCAACCCCAGGGACTGCAGCCCACTAGGTTCCTCTGTCCATTGGATTTCCCAGGCAAGAATACTGAAGTGAGTTGCCATTGCCTTCTCCAGGGGATCTTCCCTATCCAGGAATCAAATACAGGTCTTCTGCACCGCAGGCAGATTTTTACCATCTGAACAATTAGGGAAGCCCCATATATGCACATATATATGAGTATAATTAGAAATGTATATATATAATTTATATATATATGTTTCTATATATAAGGTTTCTACACTTCACTTGAACGGTAAAATGACAGCACCAGTATACTCAGAAACATATGAAGTATAGAAACTGCATTTCCCTTTATGTTTCTTTACCTTTCCATTAATGATACAATTGTCTTAAATATTTCCTCAAACTACATTCAGAATGACATCAGACAATGTTATAATAGTTGCTTCAGCCACCAAATAAAATTTAGAAAACTCAAGAAGAAAGGAAATCGATTACATTTACCTATATTTTTGTTTAACCTGTTCTTTCTTACCAATGCTCCTATATTCCTACTTTTATACTTTCCACCCTGTTTAGAGTCTTCCCTTAACCATTCTTTTAGAAAAAAAAGTCTATTAGTGACAAGATCTCTTAATTTTCCTTCATCTGATAATATTGTGATTTTTCCTTCATTCTTTAAAGAGGTATTGTTGCTGAATATAGGATTCTGGGTTGATAGTTCTTTCAACACTTGAAAAACAGTATTATTTCCTTTCAGCCTCCATAGTTTGTGGTGTGAAATTCACTTGTCATTCATATTATCTTTTAGGTAAGGTGTCATTTCTTGTTCCCTAAGCTTTCAGTTTTTTCCTTTACATTTTTAGAAGTTGAACTATGTGTCCTGACATGGATTTTCTTTTTGCTTGATTAATCCTACTTGGATTTCATTTTTATGTTTATAAATGACAGACTTACTGAGACATAACTTATATATTATGAAATTTCCCCTCTTAAAGTTTACCATAAAGTGTTTTATAGTATATTCATGAGGTTGTGTAACCTCTACTATCTAATTTTAGACTGCTTTCATCCTCTCTAAAGAAACCTGATACTTGTCGGTAGTCACTCTTGATTTCCCCTCCAATTTTTGGAAACTCCTAATCTATTCAGTCTCTGTAAATTTGCCTATTCTAGGTATTTCATGTAAATCTGATTGTACAATACACAGTCCCCAGTACTGCTTTCTTTCATTTAGCAAAATGTTTTCAAGGTGCACTCAAATTGCAGCATGTATTAATACTTTATCCTTTTTAAAATACCAATGAATATTCCATTGTATGGATATACTAATTTTGCTTATTCATCAATCGATGGACATTTGAATACAAATAATGCCACTATGAATATTTGTGCACACGTTTTGTGGAGACATGTTTTCATTTCCATTAGGTATGGAATTTCTGGAAGATATGGTAACTCTTTTTATTTGAGGAAATGCCAAACTGTTTCCTAAAGCAGTATTAGCATTTTACATCCCCCCCCCCCCACTTCCCCACATCCTTGCCAGTACTTATTATTATCTATGCTTCTTACTATGGCTATCTTAGTACATGTGGAGTGGTATCTCGTTTTGATTTGCATTTCCCTAATAGCTAAGACTAGAGATCTCTTCAAGAAAATTGGAAATATCAAGGGAACATTTCACCCAAAGATGGACACAATAAAGGACAGAAATGGTAGAGACCTGGTAGACGCAGAAGAAATCAAGAAGAGATGGAAAGAATACACAGAAGAACTGTATAAAAAAGATCTTAATGAACTGGATAACTATGATGGTATGGTCAGTTACCCAGAACCAGACATTCTGGAGTGTGAAGTCAAGTGGACCCTAGGAAGCACTGCTGTCAATAAAGCTAGTGGATATGATGTATTCCAACAGAATTACTCAAAACCCTAAAGGATGATGCTGTCAAAGTGTTGCACTCAATATGTCAACAAATCTGGAAGACCCAGCAGTGGCCACAGGACTGGAAAAGGTCAATCCTCATCCCAATTCCCAAGAAGTTTGGTACTAAAGAATGTTCTGACCATTTGACAATTACACACATCTCCATGCTAGTAAGGTCATGCTTAAAATCTTGCATGCTAGGCTTCAGTATTATGCAAACCAAGAACTTCCAGATGTCCAAACTGGTTTTAGAAAAGGCAGAGGACCCAGAGATCAAATTGCCATCATTTGCTGGATCATAGAGAAAGCGAGGGAATCCCAGAAAAATATCCACCTGTTTCATCGACTATGCTAAAGCCTTTGACTGTGTGGATCATAACAAACTGTGGAAAATTCTTAAAGAGAAAGGAATACCAGACCATCTTACCTGTCTCCTGAGAAACCTGCATGTGGGTCAAGAAGCAACAGTTAGAACCCTGTATGGAACAACTGACTGATTCAGGACTGAGAAAGGATTACGACAAGGCTGTCTGCTGTCACTCTGTTTATTTAACCTATACACTGAGCACATCATGAGAAATGCCAGGTAGATGAATTACAAGGTGGAAATAAGATAGGCGGGAGAAACATCAACAACTTCAGATATGCAGATCAGTTCAGTTCAGTTCAGTCACTCAGTCGCGTCCGACTCTTTGTGACCCCATGAACGGCAGCAAGCCAGGCCTCCCTGTCCATCACCAACTCCCAGAGTTCACCCAAACCCATGTCCATTGAGTCGGTGATGCCATCCAGCCATCTCATCCTCTGTTGTCCCCTTCTCCTCTTGCCCTCAATCTTTCCCAGCATCAGGGTCTTTTCCAGTGAGTCAGTTCTTCACATCAGGTGGCCAAAGTATGAGTTTCAGCTTCAACATGAGTTCTTCCAATGAACACCCAGGACTGATCTCCTTTAGGATCTCCTTGCAGTCCAAGGGACTCTCAAGAGTCTTCTCCAACGCTACAGTTCAAAAGCATCAATTCTTCAGTGCTCAGCTTTTTTTTTTTTATTCTCAGCTCACATCCATACATGACCTCTGAAAAAACCATAGCCTTGACTAGATGGACCTTTGTTGGCAAAGTAATGTCTCTGCTTTTTAATATGCTATCTAGGTTGGTCATAACTTTCCTTCCAAGGAGTAAGCGTCTTTTACTTTCATGGCTGCAATCACCATCTGCAGTGATTTCGGCACCCCCAAAAATAAAGTCAGCCGCTGTTTCCCCATCTATTTGCCATGAAGTGATGGGACCGGATAACATGATCTTAGTTTTCTGAGTGTTGAGCTTTAAGCCAACTTTTTCACTCTCCTCTTTGACTTTCATCAAGAGGCTCTTTAGTTCTTCTTCACTTTCTGCCATAAGGGATATGTAGATGATACCACTCTAATGGCAGAAAGTGAAAAGGAACTAAAGAGCCTCTTGATGAGGGTGGAGGAGCCAGCTTAAAATTAAATATTAAAAAAAACTAAGATCATGGCATCTGGCCCCATTACTTCATGGCAACTAGAAGGGGAAAAGGTGGAAGTAGTGTCAGATTTCCTCTTCTTGAGCTCTAAAATCACTGAGGATGGTGACTGTGGCCATGAAATCAGAAAATGATTGCTTCTTGGCAGGAGAGAGATGACAAACCTAGACAGTGCGCTGAAAAGCAGAGACACTACTCTGCCGACAAACGTCCATATGGTGAAGGCTATGGTCTCCCCAGTGGTCACATCTGGTTGTGAGAGCTGGACTGTAAAGAAGGCAGAGCACCAAAGAATTGATGTCTTCAAACTGTGGTGCTGGAGGACTCCTTAGACAGCAAGGAGATCAAACCAGTCAATCTTAAGGGAAATCAACCCTGAATACTCACTGGAAGGACTGATGCTGATGCTGAAGCTCCAGTATTTCAGTCATCTGATGCAAACAGATGACTCATTGGAAAGTCCCGAAGCAGGGAAAAATTGAAGGCACAAGAGGGCGTCAGAGGTCTCTGTTGCCCTCTTCTCCTTCTGTCTTCAATCTTTCCCAGCATCAGGGTCTTTTCCAATGAGTTGGCTGTCAGAAGATGAGATTGCTGGATGGTATCACCAAAGCAATGGACATGAACTTGGGCAAACTTTGGGAGATGGTGAGGGACAGGGAGGTCTGGCATGCTATAGTCCATGGGGTCGCAAACAGTCTAGCTTGCCCAGTTGCCCACAACTGGGCAACTGAACAATGAGATTGAGTATCTTTTCAAATGCTTATTGGCAATCTATGTGTCTTATTTGAAGAGATGCCTATACAGATCTTTTGCCTATTTTAAACTTGATTATTTGTCTTTATATTATTGAAATATGAGTTCTTTATTCTAGAAAAGGTCTATCAGTATGTGACTTGCAAATATCGTTTTCCCATTCTATGGGTAGCCTTCTCACTTTCTTTATGGTATCCTTTGAAGCACAAACATTTTAAATTTTATTGAAGTCCAATTTATCTAGTATTTTCTTTCGCTGCTTGTGCTTTTGGTGTCATATCTAAGAAGTCTTTTCCCAATACAAGGTACAAACATCTACTTCCATGTTTTCTTCCAAGAATTTTATAGTTTTAGCTCTTAAATTTAGTTCTATGATCCATTCTGAGTTAAATTTGGTAAATGGTACAAGGTAGGGGTCCAACTTTACCCTTTTGCATATGGATACTCAGTTGTCCCAGCACTATTTGTTGAAAACACTCTCCCTCATTTAGCTGTCTGGGGACCTCCATTGAAAATACACTGTAGATGTATGTCTTTTGTCAAATTTCAGAAGTTTTCAGCCATTATTTCTTTGAGTATTTTTAGGCCCACCTTTCTTTTCTCTTTCCAGGACTCTGATGACATGAATGTTAGATCTTTAGTCACTTAACTCCATGAAACTCTGCTCATTTTTTTAATCTATTTTCTTTCTACTGCTAGATTGGATAATTTCTATTTATCTATCTACAGGTTCACTGATTCTTTCCTTGTACTCCTCCATTGTGTTGTTAAACCTATCCACTTAGTTTTCTGCTGATGTTATTCAGTCACCAAGTCACATCTGACTCTTTGTGACCCCACAGACTGCAGTATGCCAGGCCTCCCTGTTCCTCACCACCTCCCAGAGTTTCTCCAAGTTCATGTCCATTAAATTGGGATGCCATCCAACCATCTCATTCTCTGATACCCTCTTCTCCTTCTGCCTTCATTCAATTTTTCCCAGCATTGGGGTCTTTTCCGATGAGTCAGCTGTTCACATCAGGTGGCCAAAGTATTGGAGCTTCAGCTTCAGCATCAGTCCTTCCAATGAGTATTCAGGGTTGATTTCCTTTAGCATTGACTGGTTTGATCCCCTTGAAGTCCAAGGGACTCTCAACACCACAGTTTAAAGCATTAATTCTTCAGCACTCTGCCTTCTTTATGGTCCAACTCTCACATCCATACATGACTACTGGAAAGACCATAGCCTTGACTATACAGACCTTTGTTGGCAAAGTGATTTCTTTGCTCTTTAATACACTATCTAGATTTGTCATAGCTTTCTAAGAAGCAATCATCTTCTGATTTCATGACTGCAGTCACCATCTACAGTGATTTTAGAGCGCAAGAAGAAATCTGTCCTTTTCCACCCTTTCCCCTTCCATTTGCCATGAAATGATGGGACCAGGTGTCATGATCTTAGTTAAGTATTAAATTTTTAGTTCTAAAGTTTTCATTGGTTCTTTTTAATATCTCTTATTACTTTGCTAAAGATTTTCTTTTTCTCTCAAGTGTTTTTGTAGCTGTTCAGAGAAGCATTTCTCAGATCTGTCTGTCTGCTTTAAAATCTTTGTCAGATATTCTAACAACCCTCTCATCTTGGTTTTATCATTTATTGTCTTTTTTATATACAGTTTGAAATCTTTCTAGTTTGTTAAATGATCATTGATTTTCAGGTGAAATCTAGATATCGAGGGTGTTGTACTATGAGATTTTGATCTTATTTAAATCTTTTATTTTAGCTGGCTTTTTCTGGCACAGCATTCCAAGTGGAAGTGGGGGTGGAGAGCAGGCACCACCTCATTACTGCCAGGTTGGGGAAGAAGTCCAAGTTCCCTATTTGGCCTCCATTGACACCCAAGATAGGAGGCTTCCCATTACTGGTTAGTGGGATCAATGTCCTAACTCCCTATTTAACTTTCTCTGATACCAGAAAAGGCAAGGGGAAGTTGAGGTGAAAGTCTAGGCTCTCCACCAGACCTTTGCTAGCATGAATTAGGGGACAGGAGCCATATTTTTTTCATAGTTTTTGTCTGGAGTAGAACATTTATTGTCTAAATGTTTTCTGTCTGCTATCCTGCCCCTTTACTGGTCCTTCAGCTACACAGAGGAATATTTTCTTGGGTCTTTCTTGGTCTGCACCATAGACGCTTCCAAGTAGCCAGCTTCTTCAGTCTCAAGTCTGGGATCTATGAGGCAAAAAGAAAACTCAGGTAACTAATTTTTATATTCCTTGGGTTTCCAGGACATTAGCTAGTCTGTTTTCGCTCTTTCATGGATGTTTTATGTGTAACATATGTGTAACGTTTTATGTGTAAAATGTTTGCTTGTTTTGTGTGTAGTGTTCAAGGATTTCAGCTGTACTTTGTGAGAAGAGCAAAAAGTAGGTCTGCTCCATCTTCTCAGAAGCAGAAGTCTAAGTAGACATTTTTATAAATAGAACCATATTTTAATCACTAGGAGGTATTAATAGTTAAAGGAACTTTGAAGTTAATCTTTTCCCAGTTAATAATAATTCCCTTGTATATCTCTTCTGTACAAACTATAAATTGGGTTTGCTTTAAGTGAGAAATGCTTATAGATTATTTACAAATATCTGAATATTGAATACAACTGTCCTTTTCCAACATTTGAATTAAATTCCTCTATATAATTACTTTTTAAATGTTTTTATCTTATTGCCAATCTGAACATATTGCAATGGAAGGCAATTCCTTAAACTACCTAGTGTTAAAGGATCTAGTGAGAATCCACAACTTTCCAGAAGTGTAAAACGGAAGCATTTCTCGGAAGTTTTCTATTTTAGAAGCTTCCCTGTATCTAATAGATAGTTTCAGTTATCTTACTGAGTTTCTATATACTCACTAATAATTGACTATTAAAAATATTTAACAATTTCTGGATTTCCAGACCTATTATCTTTTCAATAACCATTCCTCCTTCTCAAACATCTGTTCTTTTATATGTGTTAATACCTAATAATACTATCTTTTATTGCCCTCCAACTATCTGTCAGACACTCTGCTAATAAGCTCCTAATATACTTTATCTTATTTAATCCTGTTTAAGACAAAGTGAAGCTCAGAAGGACCACACTGAAAGTGTCTGTAAGTGCATACAGAGACTCTGTTTCTGAGATTCATGCTTGTTTTGACAGTGCTACAACCTACAGAGTAAGCATCTTTTCTTTCCAAGGTGAAAGCTTATAGGTATGTTTTCTCCCTTAATACTATTTTGTAACTTCTATCATGCCTTGATTTTATCTTGGTCATGTTTTTACCTAAGAAATAAATTTTAATACAGAAATTTAAAATATGATATCTGTAATGATTCTGAAGTTAAACTCAAAGTTTACTTACTATTTTAATTTCAAATATGTCATTAAAAATACCAACAATTCTTAAAAGTTTATCACATGAGCACTGTTGTACTGTATTTGGGTGTGAAGAGAAAACACTCCTGGATTAGATGCTAGTTCATTTGGCTAATTGTGCCAAGAGGAAAAAATAACAGGAAATTTAAAATAAAATAAGCTATGTTAATAAATCCTTGTTAATGATAAGAAGATTTACTGTTTAAAACACATATTTTTAATTTAACCTAAAGGACAAATATTAAAAGCCTACATGTCTAAATATCTCTGTATCCAATAGAGAACTATTTTATATTAAAATTTCAATTCATTTTCATTTACATTTTGTAAAAGAATGGATATTTAATTTGCCTAGTCTCAATTTCAAAACATTGATAATCAGTATTTTTTCCTTTTAAAATATCTTGGTCAATAAATCTTCTCACATACATTAAATAATACTTTACTTCTTTCCAATTCAACTATTTCCAAACTATTAGGCAAATTCCTTAGTAATTGCTTAATCAATAAATCTTTACACCTGTCATTATTTGCTAATCCTACACATTTTAAAAGTATTCCTGTTATTTTTCTTTAGTAAAGTAGCATACAAGTACCACATATACCCTGATTTATAGAGAACAAGGCTCCCTGTTCCATGACAGGACTTCTCAAAAGCAGAAATATAATGTTTGTTATTTGGATAAATATACATATTTTGGATAAATATCCCTGCAGATATACTGAACTACCAGCTAGGAAGATTGACATTAAGATTTTTTTTCTTGGTAATCTATTCCTCTTTCAGGGGTCTCTTTTTGCTTCACACTACTGCATGCAACTGCTATTGAATTACCGTTAGAAAATGTTAACCAAAATTATAAATATTTTAGTTATTTAAAATATTTTTTCTGCTATGTTCAATTTCCTAATGATAGAAAAGCTCCTTTTATACTCAAAGTCTAAGTTAAATAAACATTTTTTCATAAAATGACTGTTGTTGCAAATGAAAATTAACAAGTTTATTAACAAATAAGATGTCTCAGTATGAAAAACACACTTCTAGTATTGGTACTATAATTTTATCTAGACTATACCTGGAAGGCAACAACCACCACACATTTTCAAAACATAATGTATACAGCATTTGCAAGCAGGATAGTCAAAACTGCTGGTATTTTTACACACATTGACCACGTGAGGAAGAATATTATCAGCAGCATCCTCACCTTAGGAAATAATATTTTAAATATTCACATACAGTAAATGTATATGTTAAGAATAATGTGGAGAAGGGAACTATCTACTCACTACCATTATAATAAATGAGTATATAAAACGTCTACCTTTATATACTGAGTTATATAAAGTATAAATGTTTTTCTGTTCAGAAAATAGAACATTTTAATTTCTCATGATGGCCTGTTACGGAGAGAACCTGTTATTTCTAACAGCAAGAAACGACACTTTTATATGAATACACGCCTGAAGACGTAAAACCTAATTTTAGAAAGCATTTAATTTCACCTACATAGCAGTCGATGTGTCAGACACAGCATACCTCAAAAGCTATCCTGTAACATTCGCGGACAAGCGTCCACCCTATCTTTCCATTGAAGACATTTCTGCTTTTTACCAGTGGCGACGGAACTGTATTATTGTGGAATATGCGGCACATTCGGTATTAAATAGGCTCCCGGGGAAGGGCTGTCACTTCGGAGTTGGTCCCCGGGAAGGGCCGTTGTGTTCGGAGACAGCCACCCTTGCAGGGCCATTTTGTCCGAGGCCTCACAGGACAGAGCAGCGTCAACAGCGGCTCCTCCTTGAGCCACAGGCTCGGGCCCGCGAGCCGGCCGCAGGAGGCGCGAGCTGGAGCCCGGCAGCGGGCCGAGGCCCGAGGCCCGAGGCCCGAGGCCCGAGCCTGCAGCGCGGGCTTAGAAACCGCTGCCACGCGCCGCCGGGCTCAGGTCCTTAGGCCCCGCGGTCCCCCGGCCGCGGTTTTCCCCAGCCCCGGCGCCGTTGCCAAGGCGACCGCCGCCGAACGTTCCCGCGGCGGGCCCCGCCCCCCGTCCAATCGGACCGGCGCTCGCCGGAGCCCAGATTCTCTTTGTTCCGCAGCCATTTCAGGCCCCGGACGGGAGGCAGCGCCGCTTCGGCAGAGGGCCCGAGCGCCGGAGGCCTCTGGGATGGTGTGGGACCGGGTAGGTGGCGTGAGGGTGCGCGGCCCCTGACTGGAGGGCGGGAACTGGGGCTGGCTGTTCGCAAGCTGCCTGACGGCCGCGGGGAGAGGCGCCGCCGCCTCATCGGTGCCAGCCTGGCCGTTTGGAGCCCGGCGGCGGCGGCGGCGCGGTTCTAAGCCCAACAGCTGCTGGCCCAGGCGTTCTTGGGGATCCGGACAGGGGGCGGGCGGCGGCTCTTCAGGTGTCCGAGGTTAGGGCCCGTAGCCCCTGAGGGGTGGCAGGAAGAAGGTCTGCGCCTCAGGGAGCTGACTGAACCGCGGCGTTTGAGGGCCCCGGCACAGCTGCTCCCCACGGGTTCTGGGCACCGTCGGGCGCTGCCCCGGATGCCCGCTCTTTGTCCCGGGCCCGCACCCACCACCGCCTCCACACTCCGACGGCTGATCGCTGTCTCCAGGCGGCTTTTTTCCCCTTGGGGATTCGTGGTTTCACGACATGTTTACATAACTGTACGGGTTTTGCGTGGGTCTGTGTTTTTTGCACTTCTGCCCTGCTGTACTTCTCCCACGCGAACACGCCCCAGGGAACTGCTGCTGAGAAGCGGACCCACGCCACAAGCAACCTGTTTGGGGAGTGGTTTTCTTCCTATTGAAAGCAAACGCTTGTTAACTTGTTTTCAGATTTTAAGAATCAACTGGATTTTACAAGGATTGCATAGTTTTAAGCACGTTACCTTAATCATCACTAATCAGTTCCGTTCTTCCACAGATAAAAATATAGAAAATTAAGTTGGAGATTGTCCACAAATTGATTTTGACAGTTGTGTTAAGAAGCTCAGTAGCAATCCTGCCTTGAAGCTTGTAGCTTGAATGATGAGTGTATAAACGGTGCTTTTTTTGTTTTAACCTAAAGGAAAGATTTTTTAAAAAAAATATAAGTTGTATCGTGTAGTAGGTATTTGAAAATGCAAGACTGTAAAATGGCTGTCCTGACATACTCGTTTTTAGGATAACAAAAGTTACATTTGGTTTTAAGTTTCTCTATTTTGTCAAAGCTTTCGTATTAGAATGGTAAATAAGTTATACTTAATCAGGGGAGGATTCCGTTTTTTGAAATCAATTCTGTTTTCCATTTTTACCCTCTCCTGCACCTATTCTTTTTAGAAAATGACTCTGCCAAGTTGAAAACTTGCAACTGCAAAAGAGAAATACTAGCTTGAAGGTGCAGATTCCTTTTTTACTCTGCACTGTATGCAATGCATAAATGTGTAACAGTTTGGCAGTTCACCTAATTTAATAGGAGCCTAATGAACTATTAGTGATCCATTTTCTTTTACCTGAAAGAGGCCCCTACCAGATCAGCCTTGATGTTGTTACATTTTCATCCTAGATATTCAGGGAATGACTGAATTCCTCCCACAGAAGTATCTTAAAATATTTTAAAGATGTATAGCTTATTATCATTGTATATTGTGAGCAGGATAAGATTTTAGTAAAAATATATATGATTCCAGTTGTAAATCTTTCCGTTATCAAAACTTTTTATATCCATTGTTTTTATGACTAGTTTTTTTTTACATAATGTTAAAGCCATCTCATGAATTCTGTTTTTCTAAATCCTATAAATGAACTGCATTGAAATATAAATGTATTATGTTTAGAGGAATTGCTTGCAGTTAACCATGTTGGATTACTGCAGACACTGTTTTTAAGAAAAGGAATATGGTTATACAGGAAGCCAAACCAAGTGACATATATAATGAAATAAATTTATCAAATATAAACTGCAGAGAAGAACACAGCAATAAGTGGGAGTTATTTGTTTTGCCCAGGATATAAATTATGAATTTTTTCCTAAAATTGGTATTTGAATACATATTGGTGCCAAAGAGATGTTGTTCCTAAAAAACAAAAGGGTGAAAAAGCTGAGAAAATCAAAGTGAAAAGTTTTTAGAAACAGTGTAGAGTAATTCCACCTTCAGAAAGGTAGGATCAGAGACAGCTAAATTCCCCAGGTGTTGAAAATCTTTCCTAGTTGGTTCCATTCAGCCAGTGCTATGATAGCTCTCTGGTGAGTGCTGGCCGGCAGGAGAGGTCTCCTGGATTGTAGAGGGTGGGGAGTTTACAATGGAAGACAGAGATTTGCAGGAGTGGTAACTGTAGATTTGTAGTTCTGTAGATGGATGTTGGGCTTCCTCGGTGGCTCAGTGGTAACGAATCTGCCTGCAATGCAGGAACCTCAGGAGACTCAGGTTCAGTCCCTGGGTCAGGAAGATCCCCTGGAGGAGGGCATGGCAAGCTATTCCTCTATTATTGCCTGGAACATACCATGACAGGCTAAATCCATAGGGTCCCAAAGAGTCAGGACATGACTGAAGCGACTTAGCACACAGATGGGAGTTAGGGTGGGAAAGAGTTTTCAGAAGCCACGTTTGCTTATTTCAAGACTTCCGTACTAGAATTATTTGAGGTACTATGTAATAATGTTAAGAGTTCCAGAATCTTAATGGTTAAATGAGATACTAGAATAGGAGATTAGGGTGCAGATTTGTCTTAGAATTTTCTGCAGTAGATAGAACCAATACAGGAATGGTGGCTACATCTTATTCCAAAATGGCGCCTGATAGCTGAGCAAATATTTGAATTCAGAATTTAAGGAAAGCTGAAGGAAATCTGGTATCTGAAAGACTATAAGATTTGAATGAACATATGTCTTTTTAATGGTAAAAATTTTAAAACAAAGCAAGTCTTTTCAGTGTAATACAATAAGTTCTTAGAACTGGGCCTGGCATGTAGTAAACACTTCATAAATAATAACTGTTATTATCATCTTTGACATGGTCATTGCTATTTTAGAAAACTATTGAAAGCAACCATAAAATAATAATCACAAATATCAGGACCATGAGGTAATTAAGCCCTTTGATACATTTCCTTCCAATATTTTTTCTCAGTTTATTTGATTTTTATACAGTTGAGACCTTTATATTAATAATTTTGTTTTTTCACCTAGCACCTAAGCATTCTGACATGCTGTGAAATTATTTTGTCTGCATCTTTTTAAATGACCACAAGATGTTTTTATGAGTTTCTCATAATTAAACATTTTGCTCTTGGACAGTTAGCAAGTTTCTTTTTTTATTATATTTTTGCAGTTAAAATAAACACTACAGTGAACATCCTTATACATAAAACAATTTCTGTGTTTTAGATTATTTCCCAAAGTGAAAATATTGGGTCAGTGTATATGAACATCCAAAAACTCAGTTCATATTGCCAAACTGCTTTTACTTAAGGGAATTTAATAATGGAATTAAATTGAGGAGCACAGCATTTATTGCCCTTTTGCTTGAGTTGAAAGGAAAGAGAGAGTGAATTAACATTTTTTTCTATTGTAGGATGATGTAATATGATACTCATCATTTGTAGGCATTGGGCATACATTATTACTTTTGCATACATTATGCTCATTATTCTAGCCCCTTGTTGCTTTACACATGATAGTTACTTCCATTTTACTTATGGGAGAACTGAAATATCAGTAGGTAAGTAGTTTGCCCAGAGACTCAAGAGTGTTCTTGGCTGAATCTGAATCTAAATCTGCATGATTATGAAACATGTATTATTTTATTTATAAAATTTTATGTGACACACATTCAGAATCTTATAATGAACATGTGTATACATTGAATGAATGCAGAATCTTAAAATGTGTTTTATAGTTCACTCTATCAGTGAATCTATTAACTATAGATCATAGACCACATTTTTTTAATTAATTGATTTATTTGTTTATTTTTGGCTGCTCTCAGTCTTCAGTGCTTCTCGGGCTTTTCTCTGGTTGCGGGGAGCGGAGGCTGCTCTGTACTTGGTGATGTGTGGGCTTCTCATTGCTGTTGCAGAACACGGGCTCTAGGGCATGCAGACTTCAGTGGCTGTGGTTCCAGGGCTCCAGAGCACAGACTCAGTAGTTGTGGAGCTCAGGGCTTAGTTGCTCTGGCATGTGGGATCTTCCTGCATCAGGGATAGAACCCATGTTTCCTGCATTGGCAAGCGGATTCTTTACTGCTAAGCCACCAAGGAAGCCCCATAGACCACGTTTTGAAGATAGTAAACTGAACTGGAAGTAATGAATGAATGACTTGCAAAGTTTTAACACAGAGAAGGTTTAGCTATTCTGGTGTATTTTAAAAAGGAATAAAAAAAGAACTCCTTACCAGGATGAGGTGTAATTGGTAAGGAGTATATAAAGCTGGTTTCTAAAATGATTGCAGCAAGCATTTGTGGGTGAAATGCTCTTAGTAAAGACCTCTTAGAGGAGGAGAAAACAAATCTTATCAAATATGGGGGTTAAGAGAAATGACAAAGGCCCATTAAATAACTAAATTGAAAAACATGTTTAGTGAAATCCCTGGCAAAGTGTCAACTGAAGTCTTAATAGAAAAGAAAAAAATATATGTTGAGGAGAGTAAGAGTATCAACAGGTATGTGAGAATAATTTTATACTGAAAACTGAAGCAAAAAAAAATTTTTTTTAGTTGCATTTTGTAGTTGACTTTGAAGCACTCTGAAGCCATTAGTGAAATTATTGAGGAAGTCCCTGAAACGTCAGATACCAGAGTAACCACTACAGTGAAAAGATTGAGCCCAGAAAGGTCAAGATTCCATTGCTTTTGTCTTTACTAAGGAAGGAATTAGGGGAGAGAAATACTTCACCAGATTGTGAGTGTACAAAAAAGGTGCAAATAAATAATTAAGGATAGGTGGTATCCATCAAAATTGTAAGTAAATGAATACAAGCATGGATCACTATACTGCCATTAGAAATAATGTTTTTTAAAAATGCTTAATGAAATAAAAATATAGTTTATTTTAGCTGGCACATAGGAAAATGATGGAAAGGTGCCAAATTATGGAGAACTTCATGGGCCCTTTATGCATTTAATGAGCATTTTTAGTGCTGAGATTGTCCCTTTTTCTCAAGAGATTTAGATCCTACTGTGGAGAGAGAGCTGTAAATCAAAAAAGTGCAATGAAGTGTAGGTAAAGCTTTTATGATATAAATCTGATGAGATCCTGTGAATAGTTTCTGCTTTGTAGACAAACCAAACTCAGCCACTGTAGTACAAAAGCAACCGTAGACAATATGGAAACCAAGGGGTGTTATTAGATTTGATTGGTAGGCTTTAAGGAGAAGAAGGGGACAACAGAGGATGAAATGGTTGGATGGCATCACCTACTTGATGGACATGAATTTGAGCAAGCTCCAGGAGTTGGTGATGGACAAGGAAGCCTGGCGTGCTACAGTCCATGGGGTCACAAAGAGCCGGACACAACTGAGTGACTGAACTGAAGTAGAATCTCTAGTATATAGTAGAAGGATTTTAGGAGGAGATACCTGCTGAACCTTGTATTGCCCTAGCATGAGCCATTGAAAGATCTGAAACAAGAAATTTGTAGTGTTGATTTGTGTGATTCGTTAAGAACAGAAAAATAGGTTATTTTTAGGTGCTCTAAACTAATAAGAGGATTCATTTTTTAAATGGGCAAATTCATAGACAAGGAAATACAGCTAGCCAATAAACATGAAATTAATGCTCTACCCCACCAATAGGAGAGAGCAAAGTAAAACAGTGAAAATTTTTTTTACCCATCAGATTGGCATGGCAGAAGTGAGAAGAATGTAGAATGTATTTTCCTAGAATGTATTGGTAAGATTGTACGGAAACTCAAACATTGAATAAATCAGTACAGCCATTTTAAGTTTCAAGTAAAAACTTTTTTGACTTGAGCAGTTTCTATTTCTAAGAGAAACACATGGGTATATCAGGAATCATGTATATTCAAGGAAGTCTTTGTCAGTAGCCACAGAACGTCCAGACTTTCAGGTCACCTTTTTATCTCCTCTACTCTCAATCATTTAAAGGTCTATATTTGGCTCCTTTTTTTTTTTTTTAAACCCTGCATCCCAGCTCTTCATATTCTTCTCTGTGCGTTCATCTGCAAAATCCAAAGCTTGAAAAAGCTACTATTCTCCCTCCCTTCTGCCTAAAAATCCTTATGTTTTGGATTATGTCCTCAGACTATGTGACTACTTCCCTTTATGATTGCTGTCAACTGCTAACATTAAGGTCATTCCTCCTCATTTCTCTTATTTTTGCTCCAGGCTCTTGCCCCTGTCTTCAATACCACTCAGTCTTGATATTGAAATTAAAATAAGCATACCTGATTTTTCCTCCAGTGTTCCTTTCTACTCTGTCTTATCTCAGTCGCTCATTCCCAAAGTGGTTCCTTCTTGCACTGTCAGTAACTGCAGTCCTGTGGTTGCTATTTCATGTTGTCTACTCTGCCCATGGTGATGGACAGGGAGGCCTGGCGTGCTGCGATACATGGGGTCTCAAAGAGTCGAACGTGACTGAGCGACTGAACTGAACTGAACTCTTTGCCCATACTTCCTATCTAGTAGTTCACTCCAGCCCTGACTTTCTCTTTGCCCCAGTGGAATCGCCAGTTTGTTGATCCTATTACTGTCCTTGCCACTCACCCTCTTGATGTTTCTACTTCCTTTCTTACTCAATTTAAATTCCATGGTTAATCACTCCTTTGGATGACTCACTTGCTCTTCGCTTGTTTAGTAGAACCACACACTGGTTAAAACCAACTCTCTGCTTTCTTTGCACCTGCCCCGAGGTATCTTAGTATGGCTAGAAGAAAACACAGCCACATATGACCACATGCCTCGTGGGGATTGTTATGCTGCCTGTTTGATTATACTGTATTTTCCTAGTCTGTTCACTTTCCCACTTTTCTCAATAACTATGTTGTATCTTTTCTTCACACCTCCAACATGTCTTTTCCCACCCTCATTTTCAGTTCATTACCTTGCTTCCTATTTTGTTAAGAAAACTGAAGCAGTCAGCAAACTTCCACACACTTCCACCACCCTGTGAACTACAATCATCTGTCAATACATGCTGTCTTCTTGCTTGTTATCTTAGATGAGCTGTTCTATGTTCTTGTGTCTGCTTTTGTATTAGATCCCATCCTTTCTCCTCTATCATCTGCTCAAGGAATTCCTTCAGCTTCTGTCCTTCCACATTAAATTTTTCCTTTCCTGGAATATTTCAGTCAGCAAAGAGACAAGCTACTATTTCTACTATGTAAAAAAAAAAAAAAATTGATCCACTCTTTACCACCTGTTTCCCCATATTTTTGGTTTCCTTTTGCGGCATTATTCCCTGAAAGAGTTGTCTATATTCGCTGTTGCTGTTTTCTCCTCCCATACTCTGTGAAACCCTTTCCAGTCAGGCCTTTGCACCATTCTGAGCTGAGACAATTCCTTCATTTCTCCAGTAACTTCCATGTGGCTAGATGCCATATGTTATTGAGGCTGTTCCTCTTACTTGACCTGTCAGCAACCTTTGATAGAGCTGTTTCTTTTAATCTTGAAACTCTCTCTTCTTTGCTTTGCAGGATAACTCACACCCCTGGTTATCTCCTACCTCAGTGCTGGCTCCTTGTAATTCTCCTTTGCCTTTCTTTACACAGACTTAGTGTTGGAGAGCCCCAGAGCTCAGGCCTTGTTTCTTGTGTTTCACACATACTCACTCCATTGGTGATCTCATTCAGTCTCATGGCTTTAAATACCGTCTAAATGCAGTATATGCTCAGTCACTCAGTCGTGTCTGGCTCTTTTTAACCCCATGGGCTGTAGCCCACTGTCTGTAGCCCACTGTCCAAGCCCTCTGTCCTTGGAATTTTCCAGGCAGGAATAGTGGAGTGGGTTGCTGTTTGCTTCTTCAGGGGATCTTCTCCACCCAGGGATCAAACCTAGATCTTCTGCATTGCAGGCAGATTCCTTACCAACTGAGCCACCAGGGAAGTTGCCATCTAAATGTGAGCAGTGCCCAAGTTTAGATCTTTTTCCTCTCTCTCTAATTCTTTACATATTCAACTCCTATTCGACATTTCTACCTAAATGTCTAATAATAGGCCTCAGGCTCAGCTTGTCCATAACTTACCACCTAAACTTCCTCCCAGTACTGGCTCTACCCACAGACTTCACCATTTTGGTTTGTCAATGGCGACTCCATCCTCCCAGTACCTCACACTAAAATACTGGAGTTGTTCTTGACTGTGCTGTTTCTTTGACACATCCATTCCATCAGGACAACTTTTTTCTTTTCCTATATCATCAAAATATATCCAGAATTTTCCCATGCTTCACCCTCTTCCCTCCCCTTATCCTGGTCTCAGCCACAGCCATCATGTCTTTCTGGATTACTTCCTAGGAGTCTGTCTGACCCCCCTGTTCTGTCCTACCCTCCTGCCCACAGTCTTCCTTCAGTGTAGCATCCGGAGCAAACCTTTTACGGTTGATACAGCCTCGGTCACTTCTCCATTCAAAGCCCTGAGGTTCCCCCTTTGACTCAGAAAATCTAGTCCTTAGGATAACTTGCAAGGCTCTACATAATCTACCCAACCCGCTTCCTTTTCTTCTTACCTCCCTGACCTCATTTCCCACTACCAGTTTCCCTCCTTACCCACTGGCCTTTACTCAGCTCTCACATTCTCTAAACACTGTTTAAGACTGCATCCTAACCTCCTATCCCCCTTATCCTGGATTCTTTTTTACTTTGTGCATACTACATACCACCTTCTAACACACAGTTAGGGGTCAACAGGCTAGATCTCCATTGCCCTGTGGCCTGTTTTTGTACAGCCTATGAGCTAAGAATGTTTTTTTTTTTTTTAATTTTTAAGGATTATAAAACAGAAAGACTATATAACAGACACATTCTTAGTATTTGGCCTGAACATGGTCTGCAAAGTGCAGAAAATTTGCTTTCTAGGCCATTACAGAAAAGTTAGCACTAAATACTCTGTTTATTGTCTTTCTCTTCTTACACGAATGTAAGCTCCAGGAGGGCAAAGACCTTTGTTTTCTTTATTGCTCTATTTACAATAAGAACAGTGCCTAGAATATAGACAGTCAGTAAGTATTTGTTAAAAGAATGAATTGCTTGTAATGGTATAAAATTAAAATGAAATGGCAACCCACTCCAGTATTCTTGCCTGGAAAATTCCCATGGACAGAAGAGCCTGGCAGGCTACAGTCCATGGGGTTGCAAGAGTCGGACATGACTTAGCCATTAAACCACCACCAAACCAGAGCTAAATATAATGAGTAGGAAAGCGAAGGCATATTTTAGATGAGTTCTTATAGAACCAAAGTAAAATTCATTTTATTTTGACCTAAAGATATGTATTTAAGTGCCCCCAAAACAGCTCTGTAAGGATACAGCATCAAACGAATATTAGAGTACCTGGAAGAGACCAGGATTAGGAGAGGTACTTGAAGGGAACTTGAATTTCATCTGTATTGTTTACTTTAATACAGTGAGAAGCAGCAGATACCGATTTTTCATTTAAAGATTCTTCTAATGAAGAGAAAGGGGAAAAAAATAGGTATTGATTAAAGCAGTGAGAAGAAATAGAGAGTAAGCAGGTAGAGAGAGAGGGAAGAAAACATTGCTGGCCAAATATGACATTTTAAAAAGGCAGTCTGAGAAGTGAGCAGTATCAATATTTGAAGATAGAGCAAGCAAAAGTAAGACTCTTAAGTAGGAAAAAGCATAACATCAGGGAACTATAAGAAAACTGGTGGGGAGCATAGTGGGAAAAGGGGACAGAGTCTGCTAGGAGATTAGTTCAGAGAGAGACAGAATCCCACATTAGGAACGATTTTGTAAGCTATGGTAAGAATAAGGTGAAAGTTGCTCAGTCATGTGCAGCTCTTTGCGACCCCATGGACTGTACAGTCCATGGGATTCTCCAGGCCAGAATACTGGAGTGGGTAGCCTTTCCCTTCTCCAGGGGATCTTCCCAACCCAGGGGTCAAACCCAGGTCTCCCACATTGCAGGAGAATTCTCTAGCAGCTGAGCCACCAGGGAAGCCCATGCTAAGAATATGAGGCTTTATTTTTAATTGTGAAGAGAAACCATTGGACAGTTTTGATGGAGAGAAGATATAATTGCAACTTTAACTTGATCATTTTTGCTGCTTCATCTCAAAAAATGGGGCTGGAAGTGAACAAGAGGGAAGGCCGGGTACTACGTTTGTAGAAAACGGTATCTGGACTGTGGTAGACAGTATAGGAGAAAAGTGGTCAGATTCAGAGAATATTTTAAAGGTATATTTTAAGAGTATACTTTGACAGAACTGACTGATGGTTTAAGTGTAAAATATAAGGAAAATCAAGGATGACACCTTGGTATTTTGGCGTGAACAAGATGAGCACTAGGAGCATATACCAATAATAGGCAACTGGAGGAGGAACAAATCTGAGTGAGATGAAGAAGGAAATCAAGTTCTGTTTTAGCCAGCAAAGTTTGAGATACCCATTTAATAAACAGGTAAATAGGTCTTACCAGATGTTAGATACTTGAGTCTACAATTCAAAGGGCTAGTCACTGGCACAAACTGGATAGATTATGTAGACAGGAGAAAGATGCCTGGGATATTTAGGGGTGGGGGGGTCAGCAAGGTAAAATGAAAACCAAAGGAGATATATTGCCACAGGCTAAGAGGTGAAAGAATTGTTGCCTGTTTTCAGCACTGTGGAGAAATTAAGATGAGGCCAAGAAGAAACCATTTGGTTTGGCAACAAGGAAATCTGTCTCATGGAACATAGTTGAGGGGCGGGGGGAGGGGAGTGATGGGCGGGGAACAGGGTGATTGTACCCAACTTTCAAGATGTTTCTGTGAATGGAAGGGGATAATTGAGCATTAATTGGAAAGAGTGGGTAAATGGAGTCAAAGCTTGTTTTTAAAGATATTTTTAGATAATTTTAAACTTAGAGAAAAGTTATGGGGGGAGTAATTGGGAGAACTCTCATATACCCTTTACCTGCATCAACCCATTTGTAACATTTTGCCACATTCTTCCAGCCACTGCCACATGAAATTATTTTTTTGAGTAGATTGCATACATCTTGCTCCTCTACCCTTTAATACCTTAATATGTACTTCTTAAGAGCCACAGGATATTCTCTTCTGAAACCACATATAGTCATCAACTTCAGAAAATTTAGTGTTTTAAAGTCTGTATTACAACTTTTGCACTTGTTCTGGTAACATCCTTTATAACATTTTTTTCCTGCAGTACAGGATTCAGTCTAGGGTTTTATATTACTGTTTGTTGTCATCTTTCTAGACAATGAGTTTTTTTAATTGAATGTAGCCATTTTTCCTCATAATAGCCCCATGAGGTAGAAGTACTATTAATTATCTCATTTTGTAGATCATAGGTTAATTATTCTTTCCATGACTAATAAGTGGCAGAGCAAGAATGCAAAGTCAAGCTAAGGAACAACAGGGTTTGGACTCTTAAGCTGTATACAACAGTGCCTCCCATGTAGTGCATGGAAAAGTCTGGAATTCCTCATTTGACGTGGGCAAATAAGTCAAATATAGAAATCAGAGACAAAGATTCTTATATCAAAAAAGTGATTTTAAATTTCTAGATCTAGGTTATAACTCTTGGCAGTGGTGGATCAGAGTGTAATGTCACCTTGATGAGCATCAGGACAGAAGGAAACAAGGAAAGAAAAGTGAAGATATTTAAACTTTATATGTAAATTTTACCAGCGTGTGCATGCATGCTCTGTCATGTACAACTCTTTGCAGCCCCATGGACTGTAGCCCCCAGGCTCCTCTTAATGGAATTTTCCAGGCAAGAATACAGGAGCGGGTTGCCATTTCTTCCTCCAGGGGATCTTCCTGACCCAGGGATCAAACCCACGTCTCCTGCATTGGCAGGCAGATTATTTACCACTGAGTCACCTGGGAAGCCCAAATTTTACCAGACACATTGTTGAGCTATTGCTGGTTGTTTAGAAAGGTAGAATAAAGTACTTGAGTTCATTCTTTCGTGGTAAAGTTTTAATTTGCAATATATATGGGTATGAACTGGAGAGCCCTGACATAAGTTTTGGCTCATAAAATACGGCTTATCAGACCTTTTTTAGAAAATTCTAGGAGAATTAATTTAGGAAAAGAGCTTTAAACCGTGAATCATTAAAACTGCAGGTGATCCAATGAGCAGGAATTAGAACACTACATTGGATTTTTAGCTCAATAATGTTTTATACAGTTTTGGGTACGCAGTTTTGAGGATATAATAGGCAAAGACTTCCATTGGGTAGAAATCCAAGTTATGATGAAAATTTTTGTACATAATGTTTTCAACTAAAGAATGAATTCAGTAAGAACTGACCTAACCCTGGTGCAGTCAGTTCACAGGAGCCCAGGTATTTGCTGAAAGAATCACATGACATGGAATTCTTACTCAAGTAATTTAGCAGTCCCAGAACTACAACTGAGTTGAATACAAATTTCTGTGAAGACTTGGAGGATTTCAGTAGCAAGTATAAAGTAAGGCTGGCTTTGGTATGTAGAATATGACCAGATTCATTATTTACTAAATGTTTTAACTTCTAGAAGCTGAAAAGGAGCATGGTCTTTAATTGCTTTGTAAGTAAGGAAGTGAACCAAACAAGTGTAAATGACCTGTACAGGATTGCCTGGCCAGTTCTTTGTGCAGAGAAGAACTGAGACACGCCTTTTTCACTGATGTTATTTTGGCTTGTCATGGCACAGAGGACTTGAAGACCCAAGCAGGTGAAGACCCAAGCAGGTTGTCTTAATGCCTGGTGAAATTACACTGTCTGGGAGCTGAAGTGTCCGTTTTGCTTCCCCAAATTTCATCCTTCCCTTAGTCTGACACCACCCCCACCATACATCAAGGATGAAACAGTGGAGAAACTGTAAAGGAAGGAGGCTTTTCTGGAGTCATGTTTTAGCATAGATAGTAAGCTCAGAAACAAGAGAGTGATACAGTAGTTTCAGATTTAATGTAAGAATTTGTTGGGGAAGCTTAAAAGCCAGTAAAAAAAATTAAAAATTGAGTCATTGAAAAGGAAAAATCTCTAATAAAAAGCCTAGCTTTGTTTTACCCTTACATTCCAGTGGGCTAGAGGCTTTTGTGTTGGTGTTGTTACTTGCTGATCAGGTACACAGCAGGCATTTTTATTTGTTAAACAGACTCTACACCTTCACACTCCAGTGAGATTCTAGTAGAGTTTAAATTGCTCAGCAACTCAGACAAAACTGTGATTTCAGATCAAATTATTATTTGGGAATTATTATTTATTTGAGAAATAAAAACTCCTGTCTATCTCAAATGCTATGGGATCAAGTTCATCAACTGTGTAGCCGCATATTGAGTTGTTGAATTGAGTAACATAAAGAAATCTTAGGAATTTCCTAGTTCATCTCTCTTTCTAGGCTTTTATTATATTTGTAGGTTCCAGATAAAAAATCCAGCATATATAAGTGCTGAATACATGTTTGCCTATTGATTTGATTTCTGGAGTTTCTTCTTTCTAGAACATGCGTGTTACTCCTATAAGAATGTATAATGAAGAAGTGAATGAAGACTATTTCATTAACTGTAAATAATATGGATTAGTGACTTAATGACAATTTTTTCTTGAAATTAAAATATGACTTAAAGATTTTGCTTTCTGTGTCCCCAGTCCTACTCCAGGGAAATGATTCAGGAAAAATTTGTTTTATAATAAATGAATTTCTTTTTCTAAGGATCAGTTTAGTGTAATAGAAATAGTGTGTACTCTTAAGGCAGTTCGTTAGATTCCTGTGTCTATCAATTTTAAGTGTCTGATCATAGATGTTATCTGCCTCATAGACTAGACACAGAACTATACCATTAGTGTCAAGTTATAATTTGTAAGCATTTTTTCCACCCCCATCTTACTACATTAGCTTCCTTAAGGAGAAAAATATATTAAGAATCTGTTGATGAATATAACATCTTTTTTATCTTAAATGAAAAATTTTCATTTACTGTTTTTCAAAAGGTCTTAATTTTATTTAAAATATTTAAAATTTTTTCTGTTCTTTTAAATTGGAGTATAGTTGATTTACAATGTTGGCTTAGTAATCCTTAGAATACTCTAGTATTTCATGCCTGGAAAATCCCATGGACATAGAAGCCTGGCAGACTTAGTCAGTGGGGTCGCAAAGAGTCGAGCAGACTGAGTACACATACACTTCCTGTTTGTGTTTCTGAGAAATCCGATTGACTTGCTTTATCTTCTTGTGCTGGGATTCATCATATTGACGGTTGAGTGCCCAATCTGGTTTAATCAGTTGCATTTAGGAAGTGCAATCACAAAGTGTCAGCCTTGCCATTAGAACCATTGGCTGTAGGCTTCTCTATTTCTTTAGGAAAGACCTTTGAGTTTACTATAATTATCAGAAAATCAGTGCACTGTGCAAAAACAGAGAGAGAAAAGAACCTCATAATATAGAACTAGATGTTGTAACTTTTTTTTTTTTAAATTTTTTAATTGAAGGATAATTGCTTCACAGAATTGTGTGGTTTTCTGTCACACATCAACAAGAATCAGCCATAGGTATACCCATGTCCCCTCCCTCCCATCCCCCTCCCCATCCCACCCTTCAGCCTGTCGCAGAGCCCCTGCTTGCATTCCCTGAGTCACACAGCAAATTCCCAATGGCTGTCTATTTTATATATGGTACTGTAAATTTCCATGTTACTCTCTCCATACATCTCACCTTCCCCCTCCTCCCCTCCTCCCATGTGCATAGGTCTGTTCTTTGTGTCTTCTCCATTTCTGCCCTGAATGTTACTGTTTTAAAAAATAGAAATCAAATTATTTTCCTTAATTAATTTGTAATGTTCATTTCTGGGTCTTGATTTCTCCATTAAAAAAAAAAGTTAGATCCTGTTTATTGCTGTTTTCATTTTGATGATAAGATGTTGGAAAATCTATTTTCTAATTACAGTTAAAGTTTAAAGTGATAAATTTCCATTTCATGAGATGAGGGGGATGAATGGTGACATGATATTTATTTGGCTGATGTTTATAAGACACTAATAAGCTTTTGGGTTCAGTTTTAAGGGTATATTCTTAAAACTGAACACTTTCTTAGTATGTATAAGAGATGAACGGTATCTTTTATATGTCTAATATAATCTCAGATTTCCTTGCCATCATGTTTTATTCTGGGTTTTGTATTCATTAATTTTCTAATGTTTCAATCTTGATTGAGGCTTGTTGTTTCTTTGTCATGGTAATAAAACAGACAAACACAGAGTATGTGCTGTTGTTTGTCATACTAAACAATTATTTGTACATACCATGGGTTATACAGCATTTTTCCATTGTGGATTATCTGTAGAATTTACTTTGTGATACTCTTTTCCTATCTCTTATATACCACAAAGACTGCCTGTGATCACCTACTTAGTTTTTTTACAAACTGATTATAATACATTTATATCTGATTTAATACTCACCACTTGATTTCTGTTTCTTTTCTTTGTTCCTGTATTCCTCCAATATTTTTCTTTTGATTTTTCTATTTCTTTAGAATGATGAGTCATTTAAATGATGAGTCAAACAGCCCATTTTCTTATATATTCTCTGCTCATACAAATATAGTTTAAGTAATCGTCATCTTAATTCTACCTGATGATATAAACTATCCTCATTAAATCTGTTTTTTAAATGATAATTTTAATGGGGAGTTAAGTGTGATGGGAATGAACATTAAGTACCTACGATTGCATCATTTTACATTCTCAATTAATCTTCTCTTCAACCCCATTTCACAGATGACTAAACTGTGACTCAAAGTTAAGCTACTTTCCTAAGAAAGACAGTTGGTAGAACTAAGATTGTATGTATGATTCTGGATCCCATGCTTTGCCTCTATCCTCTTGCTTAGCAACAAAAATAGTGTAGAATAATGTTCAGCTCAGGCACTAAAATTAAAAAAATTGACTTCCTTTCATAAGTTTGTTCTGCTGTGTCTTCTCACAGCTGAAATCTGAATAACATATGCCCCTATTATGAGTGAGATGATAACCAACCTACAGGCTACTTACCATTTGTTACCTTTCTGTTGTACTGTCTAAACTACTCTGCCAGTTCAGCCCTGGTCAGGGAACACTGTGCTATGTTCCTTTTTCTGTTTATGCTTAAAAATGTGAAATACTGAATCAACCCATTACACTTAACAATCAAAGATAGTTTGGGGCATGAATGAGAAACTCACAGGGCCCTCTCACTTGAGAACTTTAGGAGGAATCTTAACTGTAACAAAACAATATACCTGTAATCACTGAAATGATCTGTAGTGGATGTCCCGTGTGCTATCTTGTTTTTCAAAGAACTATCAGCTTAGCTCCCAATCAACTATATAGATGTGTCTCCCTTTATAAACTAAATTCTGAAATATTGAATCATATATATTTTTTACTTTATAATTTCAGATGTGTTATATAGGAAAATATGTGGTTATTTGCATCATACCCTTTTTTACCATGTTTTTAAATACAGTAAGTATAGCTGTAATCAATAGCTTGCCTGGTGCTGATACATTTTAATCATTCAATGCCAGAATTTTACCAAGAGCTACCATAGTCTTGCTAGAGCACGTACAGATTTATCTCCATCTTGCATATATGTCCACACATAAACCATCAAGCAAATAATCTAGCAGTGTAGAGTAATGTTACTTTAATCCATTTTGAGTGTATTTTTGTGGTCCAGTTTTTTTCTTTCACGTGTGAATATCCAGTTCTCTCCCTTAGGTCTTCCCTGGTGGCTTATATGGCAAAGAATCTGCCTGCAGTGCAGGAGACCCAGGTTCGATCTCTGGGTCAGGAAGATCCTCTGGAGAAGGGAATGGCTACCTGCTCCAGTATTCTTGCCTGGAGAACTCCATGGATAGAGGAGCCTGGTGGGCTACAGTTCATGGGGTCGCAGAGTTGGACACAACTGAGAGACTAACATCTAGTTTTCCCAGCACCATTTATTGAAGAGACTATCTTTTTCCCACTGAGTAGTCTTGGCTCCTTTGTCAAGTATTATTGACTGTATATTCATGGGTTTATTTCAGGGCTCTCAATTCTGTTCCATTGGTCTGTATGTCTGTTTTTATGCCAGTACTGTTTTGATGTCTTTTGCTCTGTAGTACAGTTTGAAACCAAGAAGTGTGATGCCTCTAGCTTCATTATTTTTTTGCAGGATTGCCTTGGCTAATTAGGGTCTTCTGTAGTTCCATATGAATTTTAGGATTTTTTTTTTTCTATTTCTGTAAAGAAAAAAGACACTGGAATCTTGAAAGAGATTGCATTATCTCTGGATGGCTTTGGGTATTATGGACACTTTAATAATAGTCCTCCAGTCCATGAACATGGTATATCTTTCTGTTTGTTTCTTCTTCAGTTTCTTTCCTCAGTATGTTACAGTTTTCAGTGTACAGACTTTGGTCTCCTTCATTAAATTTATTCTTAAGTATTTTATTATCCTCTTTGATGGTATTGTAGATGGAACTGGATTTTTTTTCAGACAGTTTGTTATTAGTGTATAGAAGTGCATTGGTTTTTGCATGTTCAATTTTTTTATCCTGTAACTTTACAGAATTCATTTATTAGTTTTTTGATAGAATCTTTATAATTTTCTATGTGTAATATCATGTCATCAGCAAACAGAGACAAATATACTTCTTCTGTTCTAATTTGGATGCCTTTTACTACTTTTTTTCTTGCATGATTCCTCTAGTATTCCATTGAATTGGAGTTTGGAGAATGGGCATTCTTATCTTATTCCTGATCTTACAGAAAAAGTTTTCAGTCTTTCATTATTGAGTATAATGCTACCTGTGAGTTTGTTACATATGGCCTTTTTTTATGTTGAGATATGTTTCTTCTATATCAAGTTTGTTGAAAGTTTTTGTCATTAATACATACTGGATACTGAATTCTGTATGTTTTTTCTGCCTCCGTTGACATCATTATTCATATCTTTCATTTTGTTAATGTGATAAATCAATTGATTTGTGTGTGTTGAATCATCCTTTCATCCCAGGGATTAATCTCACTTGATTATGACATATGATCCTTTGAAAGTGCTGTTGAGTTTGGTTTGCTAGTAATTTGTTGAAATTTTTTTTCCTATATCCATCAGAGATGTTGGCTTGTAATTTTCTTCTAGTGTTCTTATCTGGTTTTCCTATCAAGGAAATGCTGACCTTATAAATTGTATTTGGAAGTGTTCTTTCCTCTTCATTTTTGGTAAGAGAGAATTAATATTAATTCTTCTTTTAGTGTTTGGTAGAATTCCCCAGTGAAACCATCTGATCTTGATCTGGTCTTTGTTAGGATTCTGTCTGATTCAGTCAGCTTACTCATTATTGGTCTGTTCAGATTCTCTGTTTCTTCATGATTCAGTTTGGTACATCATATATGTTTCTGATAATGTATTTTTTCTAGTTTGTCCAATTTATTTTGTATAATAGTAGTCTCTGGTCATTGCAAGCACCCTCTTCCAACAACACAAGAGAAGACTACACGTGGACATCACCAGATGGTCAGTACTGAAGTCAGGTTGATTATATTCTTTGCAAACAAAGATGGAGAAGCTCTATACAGGCAGCAAAACAAAACCAGGAGCTGACTGTGGCTCAGATCGTGAACTCCTTATTGCCAAATTCAGACTTAAATTGAAGTAAGTAGGCAAACCACTGGCCGTTCACGTATGACCTAAATCAAATCCCTTACGATTATACAGTGGAAGTGACAAATAGACTCAAGGGATTAGATCTGATAGAGTGCCTGAAGAACTATGGATGGAGGTTCGTAACATTGTACAGGAGGCGGTGATCAAAACCATCCTCAAGAAAAATAAATGCAAGAAGGCAAAGTGGTTGTGTGAGGAGGCCTTACAAATGTATAGCTGAGAAAGGAAGAGAAGTGAAAGGCAAAGAAGAAAAGGAAAGATAAACCCATCTGAATGCAGAGTTCCAGAAAATAGCAGAGAGAGATAAGAAGGCCTTCCTAAGTGGATAATGCAAAGAAAGAGAGAAAGACAATAGAATGGGAAAGACTAGAGATCTCTTCAAGAAAATTAGAGATACCAAGGGAACATTTCATGCAAAGATGGGCTCGATATAGGACAGAAACATGAACCTAACAGAAGCAGAGGATGTTAAGAAGAGGTGACAAGATTACACAGAAGAACTGTACAAAAAAGATCTTCATGACCCAGATAACTGCAATGGTGTGATCACTCACCTAGAGCCAGACACCCTGGAGTGCAAAGTCAAGTGAGCCTTAGGAAGCATCACTACGAACAAAGCTAGTGGAAGTGATGGAATTCCAGTTGAGCTATTTCAAATCCTGAAAGAAGATGCTGTGAAAATGCTGTACTCAATATGCCAGCAAATTTGGAAAACTCAGCAGTGGCCGCAGGACTGGAAAAGGTCAGTTTTCATTCTAATCCCAAAGAAAGGCAATGAAAAAATGTTCAAACTACCACACAATTGCATTCAAACTACTGCACAATTGCACTCATCTCACACGCTAGTAAAGTAATGCTCAAAATTCTCTAAGTCAGGCTTCAACATCATGTGAACCGAGAACTTCAGATGTTCAAGTTCGAGTTAGAAAAGGCAGGGGAACCAGAGACTGCTTCATACCCCTTTTACCATCTTTTTAAATACAAGAAACAGAATGCCAACATCCGTTGGATCATAGAAAAATCAAGAGAATTCCAGAAAAACATCTATTCCTGCTTCATTGATTATGCTAAAGCCTTTGACTGTGTGCATTGCAACAAACTGGAAAATTCTTAAAGAGATTGGTATACCAGACCACCTTATCTGCCTCCTGTGAAACCTGTATGCAGGTCAAGAAGCAACAGTCAGAAACGGTCATGGAACAACAGACTGGTTCCAAATTGGGAAAGGAGTATGTCAAGGCTGTCTATTGTCAGCTTATATTGCCTGCTTATTTAACTTATATGCAGAGTATATTGTGTGAAATGCTGGGCTGGATGAAGCGCAAGCTGGAATCAAGATTGCCAGGAGAAATAGCAATAACCTCAGATATGCAGATGATACCACCCTTATGGCAGAAAGCAAAGATGAACTAAAACTCTTGATGAAGGTGAAAGAGGAGTGTAAAAAAGCTAGCTTAAAATTCAACATGCGAAAAATGAAGACCATGGCATCCGGTCCCATCCCTTCATGGCAAATAGATGGGGAAATAATGAAAACAGTGAGAGACTTTATTGTCTTGGGCTCCAAAATCACTGCAGTTGGTGACTGCAGCCTTGAAATTAAGACAACTTGTTCCATGGAAGAAAAGCTATGACAAATCTCTGCTTATTAAAAAACAGAGACATTACTTTGCCAACATAGGTCCGTCTTGTCAAAGCTATGTTTTTTTCGAGTAGTCATGTATGGATGTGAGAGTTGGACAGTAAAGAAGGCTGAGAGAACTGAAGAATTGATGCTTTTGATGCTTTTGATGCTTTCTGTAGTGTCAGAGAAGACTCTTGAGAGTCCCTTGAACTGCAAGGAGATCCAACCAGTCCATCCTAAAGAAATCAGTCCTGAATATTCATTGGAAGGACTGGGGCTGAAGCTGCAATAATTTGGCTATTGGATGGGAAAAAGTGACTCATTAAAAACGACCCTTATGTTGGGAAAGATCGAAGGCAGGAGGAGAAGGGGACGACAGAGGGCAAGATGGTTGGGTGGTGTCACCGACTCAATGGACCTGAGTTTGAGCAAGCTCTGGGAAATGGTGAAGGACAGGGAGGCCTGGCATGCTGCAGTCCATGGGGTTGCAAAGAGTCCGACACAACTAAGCGACTGAGCAACAGAGGATAGTCTCTTGGGACCTCTGTATTTCTGCGGTATCAGTTATAATGTCTTCTCTTCCATTTATAATTTTAAGTTCTCCTTTGTTTAGGCTAGTTAAAGCTTTTTGTCAGTTTTGTTTATCTTTTCAAAGAACCAACTCTTGCTTTTGGTAATTTGTTTATTATTTTGTTTTTCACTGCTTCCTTTATTTCTGCTTTAATTTTTTAAATTCCCTTCTGCTAAACTGGGAGTTAGTTTGTTCTTTTTCTAGTATCTTGAGGCATAGGGTGAGGTTTTTTATTTGATATCTTTATTTTTTTCTTGATGTATGTGGTTTTGGCTGTAAACTTACCTCTTAGAGCTGCTTTTGCTGCATCTCATAAGATTTGGTGTGTTGTGTTTTTACTTCATTTTGTCTGAAGATATATTTTTATTCATTTTTAAATTTCTTTTTTGATCCATTAGTTGTTCAGGAATGTGTTCATCTCTATGTATTTGTGACTTTTCCAGCTTTCTCCCTATTGTTGATTTGTAGTTCCATACCGTTGTTATCAGAAAAGATGTTCGATATAAATTCTGTCTTGAGTTTGTTGAGACTGGCTTAGTTGCCTGCCTGTGATCTAACCTGGAGAGTGTTTCAGGTGCACTTGAGAAGAATGTGTGTTCCATTCCATTTTGGGTGGAGTGTTCTGTATGTGTTTATTATGGCCATTTGGGCCTCTATGGTGGCTCAAATGGTAAAGAATCTTCCTGCAGTGCTGGAGACCTGGGTTTGATCCCTGAGTTGGGAAGATCTCCTGGAGGAGGGCTTGGCAACCCACTCTAGTATTCCTGCCTGGAGAAGCCCCGTGGACAAAGGATCCTGTGAGCTATAGTCCATGAGGTCTCGAAGAGTCGGACATAACTGAGTGACTAAGCACATGGCCATTTACTCTATAGTGTTTATCGCCTCCACTGTCTTCTGATTTGTCTGTGTGGATGATCTAGCCTTTGTTAAGAGTGGAGTATTAAAGTCTCCAAATATTACTGTATTATTTCTCCTTTTATTTCTGTGATTATATGCTGTATATGTTTAGGTGCTCTGATGCTGGGTACTGTATATTTACAGTTGTTACATCTTTTTGATGGACTGATTCCTTTATGATAATATGATGACCTTTTTTTGGTCTCTTTAGACCATTTTTAATTTCAAGTCTTATTTGTCTACTATAAGTATACCTACTTCTACTTTCTTTTGGTTACCGTTTGCTTGAGGGATCTTTTTCCATCCTCATTCTCAATCTACTTGTGTCCTTAAAGATAAACTAAGTCTCTTTTAGACAGTATATTGTGGATCTTGTACGTTTAAAAATTTTTTTAGAAATTTTTCTCCACCAGTCTGACTTTTGATTGGATAATTAACCTACTTATGTTTAAGGTAATTATTGACATGTAAGGACTTACTGTTGCCATTTTGAGAATTGTTTTCTAGCTGTTTTGTAAACTGTTCCTTTCTTGCTGTCTTTGTGGTTTGATGACTTTTCGTAGTGTTATACTTCAAATCCTTTATCATAATCTTTTGTGTATTTACTATAGATTTTTCCTTTGTGGTAACCATAAAGCTTACATAAATATAACATCCTATTTTAAACTGATAACAACTTCAGAAGCATACAGAAACTTTACACTTCCACATATCTCCCTATCACATTTTAGACTACTGATGTTACAGTTTCCATATTTTTATGTTCAATTCAGTCCCTCAGTCTTGTCAGACTCATTGCGACCCCATGAATTGCAGCACGCCGGGCCTCCCTATCCCATCACCAACTCCTGGAGTTTACTCAGACTCATGTCCAAGTCGGTGATGCCATCCAGCCATCTCATCCTCTGTCGTCCCCTTCTCCTCCTGCCCCCAATCCATCCCAGCATCAGGGTCTTTTCCAATGAGTCAGCTCTTCACATGAGGTGGCCAAAGTATTGGAGTTTCAGCTTTAGCATCATTCCTTCCAGTGAACACCCAGGACTGATCTCCTTTAGGATGGACTGGTTGGATCTCCTTGCAGTCCAAGGGACTCTCAAGAGTCTTCCCCAGCACCACAGTTCAAAAGCAATTCAGCGCTCAGCTGAATTCAACTTCGGCGCTCAGCTTTCTTGACAGTCCAACTCTCACATCCATACATGACCACTGGAAAAACCATAGCCTTGACTAGACGGACCTTTGTTGGCAAGCTAATGTCTCTGCTTTTCAATATGCTATCTAGGTTGGTCATAACTTTCCTTCCAAAGAGTAAGCTTCTTTTAATTTCATGGCTGCAATATCAAACTATTGTAGCTGTGATTATTTTTAATACTTTGAAAAACACATTTAAAGTAGAGTTGTAAATAAATACCACCATTAAAATATCAGTGAATCTGTGTTTCATAATATATTATGAAGCTAGTGGAGGTGATAAAATTTCAGTGGAGCTATTTCAAATCCTGAAAGATGATGCTGTGAAAGTGCTACACTCAATATGCCAGCAAATTTGGAAAACTCAGCAGTGACCACAGGACTGGAAAAGGTCAGTTTTCATTCTAATCCCAAAGAAAGGCAATACCAAAGAATGCTCAAACTACCACACAGTTGCACTCAACTCACAATGCTAGTAAAGTAATGCTCAAGATTCTCCAAGCCAGGCTTCAGCAATACGTGAACCTTGAACTTCCAGATGTTCAAGCTGGTTTTAGAAAAGACAGAGGAACCAGAGATCAAATTGCCAACATCCACTGGATCATGGAAAAAGCAAGAGAGTTCCAGAAATACATCCATTTCTGCTTTGTTGACTATGCCAAAGCCTTTGACTGTGTGGATCACAAGAAACTGTGGAAAATTCTGAAAGAGATGGGAATACCAGACCACCTGACCTGCCTCTTGAGAAACCTATATGCAGGTGAGGAAGCAACAGTTAGAACTGGACATGGAACAACAGACTGGTTCCAAATAGGAAAAGGAGTACGTCAAGGCTGTATATTGTCACCCTGCTTATTTAACTTATATGCAGAGAACATCATGAGAAACGCTGGGCTGGATGAAGCACAAGCTGGAATCAAGATTGCCGGGAGAAATATCAATAACCTCAGATATGCAGATGACACCACCCTTATGGCAGAAAGTGAAGAGGAACTAAAAAGCCTCTTGATGAAAGTGAAAGAGGAGAGTGAAAAAGTTGGCTTAAAGCTCAACATTCAGAAAACAAGGATCGTGGCATCTGGTCCCATCACTTCATGGGAAATAGATAGGGAAACAGTGTCAGACTTTATGTTTTTGGGGTCCAAAATCAGATGGTGATTGCAGCCATGAAATTAAAAATAGCTTACTCCTTGGAAGGAAAGTTATGACCAACCTAGATAGCATATTGAAAAGCAGAGACATTACTTTGTCAACAAAGGTCCGTCTAGTCAAGGCTGTGATTTTCCAGTAGTCATGTATGGATGTGAGAGTTGGACTGTGAAGAAAGCTGAGTGCCAAAGACTTGATGCTTTTGAACTGTGGTGTTGGAGAAGATTCTTGAGAGTCCCCTGGACTGCAAGGAGATCCCACCAGTCCATTCTAAAGGAGATCAGTCCTGGGTGTTCTTGGGAAGGAATGATCCTAAAGCTGAAACTCCAGTACTTTGGCCACCTCATGTGAAGAGTTCACTCATTGGAAAAGACCCTGATGCTGGGAGGGATTGGAGGCAGGAGGAGAAGGGGACGACAGAGGATGAGATGGCTGGATGGCATCACTGACTCGATGGACATGAGTTTGGGTGAACTCTGGGAGTTGGTGATGGAGGTCTGGTGTGCTGTGATTCATGGGGTCACAAAGAGTCGGACACAACTGAGCGACTGAAGTGAACTGAACTGAATGAGTTTTGTACATTTATATTTTTAGGATATTAATTAATATACTTTTCTTTAATAAGCATTCTTTACAACTTGAAGAATGTTGTTTTATCGTTTCTTGTTCTGGTGGCAATAAAATCCCTCACCTTTTTTGTGTATGTCTTTATCCTTTATTTCTGAAGGAGAGCTTTCTGGGTATAATATTTTGGTTGACAAGTGTTTTTCTCCCTCAATATTGTGTATATGTCATTCCACTCTTTCTGAGCCTGCAAAGTTTCCATTGAGAAATCTGTTCTCTGTCTTGTGGGGGCTCCTTTGTATGTTAAGAGTTGCTTTTCTCTTGCTGCTTTCAAAATTCTCCATTTATTTTTGACTTCTGACAGTTTAATTATAAATTCTTGATGTAGCCCTTTTTGCATTTAACCTATATGAGATTTGAATGTTCATTTCTCTCCCCAAGCTTGGGAAGTTTTCAGCCATCTAACCCAAGTTTTAGCCTTTACTAACCAGCTGACTTGTGGCAAGTTGCTTAACATAACTGAAGCTTTCCTTAACTCAGTAAACTCAGTTTAGTTTTGAAAAACTGAGATAATATGACAGTACTTTGAAAATTATTAAGCAGTCTGTTTACCTGAAACCAGTTGGCAATGATCAGTCAGCATTCTGAAGTAGAATTTACAATTATGTTGTTAAAAGAATGTTTTTCTTAAATTGATGTCATGGAAATTGATGTCATGATGCTGCTGCTGCTGCTGCTAAGTCGCTTCAGTCGTGTCTGACTCGGTGCGACCCCATAGACAGCAGCCCACCAGGCTCCCTAATCCCTGAGATTCTCCAGGCAAGAGCACTGGAGTGGGTTGCCATTTCCTTCTCCAATGCGTGCAAGTCAAAAGTGAAGGTGAAGTCGTTCAGTCGCATCCGACTCGTAGCAACCCCATGGACTGCAGCCCACCAGGCTCCTCCATCCATGGGATTTTCCATGCAAGAGTACTAGAGTGGGTTCCCATTGCCTTCTCCAAAAAACCATGCTAGAGTACAGTTAACATGTTCATTGAGCATAGTCAGTTGAATGTAGCAATGGGACTATCCCTAGTAAAGCTCATTAATGAATATACAATGTGAAAAGAATCAAGGACCTAATTTACTTATTTTGTATATTTGTATTTTCATGTGTGGGCTTATTATTTAGAAAGATTTTCTTTCACTTTTATAAATGTCTTAATATTGCCATCTGAAGAATGATGTGATTATTATTTGCCAGATAAGTTGATTTGATATATGAATTTAAATCATATTTGGCCAGTCAAGAACCATAATTGTCCAGTATGTTTTACTTAATAGTTTACTTAATGTATTTAATTTTTATAATGACAACTTATTTGTCCCCCTGTGTCTTGACTGAAAAGTTTCCGTTTCTAAAAACCTAAATGCAACTCCTTACTAAACTCCTTGAATAAATTATGAAGTAAATGACCACTGTACTTCATAGCTTCTAACACATACAGTCCTTACCAAGTGGTGGAAACTGTCATGTGACTTTAAACAGTATGTTCTTATGTTTTGGTTTTCATCAAAGACATTTTTCTGGTGGTTGGAATATTTTCATATTAATCAGTACAGTCTGCAGGCTCGCTCTTTCTTCTGTTTCCTGTCATTTATGGTACAGCTAGGACACTGCCGCTCATTAGGATAAGAAATTCATAAAAATTGCCAAGAGCAGATTTATTAAGTTAATATAATGATTCTCAACTGGCTGTATATTGGAACCACCTGGGAGTTATTCTAACATACCCATGCCTGGGTCTTAGGTCCCATTCCCATGTAGAATCATAGGGAACAGGCATCATATTTTATTAAGCTCCCAATGAGTATAATGTGCACTTAGGACTGAGAACCACTGGTTTAAATAACTTAACATACATGGAGAGAGAGACCAATTGTGATATAGTTAAATCTTGTTTTAAAAATCAACAGGGAATTGGTGTTTTAATGATGAAAATTATGTAACTGAAAGTTAAATATATGGGAAGTAGTACTCCTATCAGCCTTTTATTTTGTTGTGTAATAAAAAGTTTGTATTGAAAAGCAAAGTGTAGTTATCATACCTGAACTTAAAGAAAGGAGACCCTTAAGTAACAGAGCTTTTGAGTTCTTGAGAATTCATGAGATAGAAAGAAGATAAGCCTTCCTATGAACTCTAGACCCGAGAGTTCCGGTAAGGGTTAGTCACATGTTCCTGAGGTGGCAGAGTTAGAATAATACGGCAGCATGGTTCAGTGCACGGGCTCTGGAGTTCGGTGGATCTGAGCTTGAGTCTTGCCTCTGTTCTTTGCTATCTTTATGACCTTGGACACATTACTCAACTTGTCTGAAGTCTGTTACTCTTCTAAAAAGTGGGGGTGAAATAGTAATCCCTACTCATAGAATTAAATGAGATCATGCATATATATATCATTTAGTATATTTAGTGGCACACAGAAGTGCTCCATAAATGATAACAGGGTTGCTTATTACTAGACACAGCCCATACTTTGGTTTGCCACATACTGGCTGGGCAAGCTACTTAACCTCTTTGAACCTCAGTTAACATAAAGTGGAGTTAATGTCTACCTCATAGTGCTGCTGTGAATATTAAGTAACTGAACTATATATAAGTAACTGATTGTAGATTACAGTGAGTTTTGAGATCAAGTTTTCCTTCTTGTCACCTGCTCATTTTGATACTAGTCTTTTAAAAAAAAATGTTTGTTTGTAAACTTTAGCCCTTGAGTTGCATGTCTAGTCATCTTCAGAGGTCTTCCTGAAAGGGCACTCTAAGAATACATTTATTTGAATCTTCCATAATACTTATCTTCCATTTCCTTTTTCTTTTCTGTTAATCTTTCAGCTCTTAGATGACAATAAATTGTGAAGTCAGAGGATTGTAATTTTAACCTCTTAGCATAATTCTTCCAAGTGGTAAACAAGATCCTAGTCAGTAAGTCAGGAACTGTTTAAACCTACTATGTATCTAGCACCATGTAACATCAGAGGGTCCATATGCTGTGATCCCTGCCCTTTAACCTGGTTGAGCTCATTTCCTCAAGTAGCTTGGCCTCAGTGGTTGCTTTTACTTTTTCCTCTCTTCTTTTTTGATCCTTAATCTCTGATTACTTTATAGAATCTCTTAAAGAACCTTCTAGTTCTACTGATATCTTTTATTTTACCAAGCCTGTTGATATTTCATTCTCTGACATTAAAAAAAAAAAAAACCTCATTTTTAAAAAGGTTTAATAATCAGCTACCTTTAGACTTTTCCTTTGTCCCCTTCATACCTGAAATTTGGTTCAATTTCTTCTAAAAGTTTTTATTAAATAACTTCTAAAAAAATAACATGATCTTTTTAGCTCTGTAGGCATCTCTGATTTTTTTTCTTCCTTGTTCATCATAGTTTTTTTTTTTTTTAAAAGAACCAGTATGAGAGACATTTTACTTTGAAAGATCTGATTCACATTCAGCAAATGATTCAGCAAATTACTTAAGCTGTATTTTGATTTATCTGCTTGTCAAATGAAGATAATACTTGCCACCTACTTACAAGAAAGGGATGTTATGAAGATTGGACTTAGAATGTTCTGAACTCATTTACTCAAGTGCTATTAAAATATCTCATTTTTATTTTCACACTATATACATACTGCTTTTTTAGATCTATTTTTATAATAGTGAAATATGATTTTTACTTTTCTCTTTCGCCTCACTACTAAGATATCAAATGGTTCATTAGTCTCCATGGATTGTAGCCTGCCAGGCTCCTCTGTCCATGGAATTCTCCAAGCCAGAATACTGGAGTGGGTAGCTGTTCCCTTCTCCAGGAGATCTTCACAACTCAGGGATTGAACCCAGGTCTCCTACATTGCAGGCGAATTCTTAACCCACTGAGCCACCAGGGAAGCCCAAAGATATCAAACGGTTCTTTAGTATACAAATGGTTTTCTTTATTATTAGTTTCCAGGTTACAGAAATTGATGTTTCTGTTTAAAAGGCAGTCTTATCAGGTGCCTAGAGACTGAACTCTGGAACCAGGTTTAGTTGGGTTTGAGTCATGGTTTGTCATTTGCTGAGTAACCTTGGGCAAGTTACTTCTCTGTGCCTCAGTTTACTGATCTATAAAATGTACTTAATATCTTACAGACCTCTGAGGAATAACTAAGTTACATAGTTCTTAGGGCATTGCCTGGCAGTCAAAGAAAATATTAGCTATTACTATAACAGACAAAATATAAGATATGATTAATTTTGGCTCCTTCTGAAACATGGCAGCCCTTCCTCTAGCAAACAACTCCATTTTAAATGTAAATTGGACAGTTAGATATTCTTGTGACTCCTCCTGCCCCTCAAGTGATTTTCCTACACTGCAGCCTGATGGGTTTTTTAAAAACTAATTTTTATTATGAAAATATTATGCTTATTATAGAAATTAGCATAATACTGCACAGCAGAAGACCCTGTCCTTCCCCATTTCTACTTCCTAAGAGGAGTAGTCCTTTTCCATATTTTTATTTGATCATATCTTTTATAACTAGTGGTTATGAGTTTATAACCATCTTCACAAGTTTTCTATTAGCCTTAGGATAAAGTCCAAACTTGCTTACATAGTAGTCTGTGAAGCCTTCCTAGCCCTGCCTTCATCTCGCTTTCTCACAGTCTTTTGTTAATTCCTATTGCTGCTGCTGCTAAGTCGCTTCAGTCGTGTCCGACTCTGTGTGACCCCATAGACGGCAGCCCACCAGGCTCCCCCGTCCCTGGGATTCTCCAGGCAAGAACACTGGAGTGGGTTGCCATTTCCTTCTCCAATGCATGAAAGTGAAAAGTGAAAGTGAAGTCATTCAGTCGTGTCTGACTCTTCTTGACCCCATGGACTGAAGCCTACCAGGCTCCCCTGCCCATGGGATTTTCCAGGCAAGAGTACTAGAGTGGGTAGCCATTGCCTTAGATCTCAGGTAAAAAGTCACTTCCTCAAGGAATTCCTTTCCTGACCTCTAACTGACCTCTTGGCATAATGTCCCCACAGCCCTTTGTACTATCCCTTACTGTGTTCATTCTCCACTGAGGCAGTGCTGCTCTCTGGGGGAACGGGCTAGTAACTAAGGGGCTCCATCACTTAGCAGGTGGAGCTGAGGAGTGCTTATGTTCACCTTTAAGAATTGTCTAGAGCCTTGAATGACTTCTGAATGTTCCATTAGGGAATCACATAGGTGAAAAAAATCTGTTACAGCTGTCAGAGCCTAAAACCTAACTTAGTTTCACATTTGCATATGGAATTTTTTTGCAGGATTTTAATTAAATGTTGAGTTTTCCAGGAATAAAACTAGTATTATTTGAAGGAAGATTACACTGAGAATTGAAACTCTACCAAAGAATTGGTCACCATTTTGGGAAATCCTGTCACTGATGGCAACATTTATCACATTCATAGTGATTCTCCATATTAGGTAGAAACATCTGACTGCTCAGTAAATATTTGTTTGAATTTAATTGAAATTAGAAGAGAAAAATACGGGAGAAAAGTACTTATATCTTCCTAGCAAAATGTATTTTCTTTCCTCTCTTTTCCTGTTGTTCATAATTCATACACTTCATTCGTAGACAGTACATCTGACTCTGCCACTGAATGTGAACTTAGGGCAAGGACAGTATTTTACTTACTTTGAGTCTCTAATGCTCACTGAGTACATGGTCGTTGCTCAGATTAATTGAATTAATGGATGAGGGTTCTATTTTAATAATTAACAGCAAGAGTATTTATTTAGCAAATACTTAATAAATTACCATAGTGATTCAAAAAGGGCAAAAAGATAGTCACTGCTGTCAAGGAACACATGATGTGTTGCTAAGACAGACCTGGAAATAATTATAATATGGCTGTTGGTGACATGGAAATAGCCACAAACTATAGATATGTGATGAAAAAAAAAAAATCAGTACTTAAGTCTTGTGGAGAGGTCCTACAATAATGTTACAGAAAAGAGATAGTATCCAGTATCAATCATAGTGCCAAGGAAGACACTCAGTAAATACTTGGAAACTGAGTAAATGAGTGTATCTCTGATGAGTGAGATGGAGTTTGCCAAATGGTCAGATGTAAAGCGGGCATTCGAGGGCTTCCCTGGTAGCTCAGTGGTAAAAACAAAAATCTGCTGGCCAATGCAGGAAACACAGGATTGATCCCTGGTCCAGGAAGATCTCACATGCTGTGGAGCAACAAAGCCTGTGCGCCATAACTCGAGCCTGCACTCTAGAGCCCAGAAACCGCAGCTGCTGAGCCCATGCTCTCCCCACAGCGAGAGAAGCCACCACAGTGAGAAGCCCACAGGCGCAACCAGAGAGCAGCCCCGCTCCCCACAGCCAGAGAAAAGCCCGTGGAGCTGTGAAGACCCAGCCTGGCCAAAAATAAATAAGATTATTATGAATAAATAGGGCGCTCCAGAGAGGCAGTCCCCATGCAGAGACTTAGAGGTATCAGAGGTGCAGGTGGTATTGCTGGAACATGAAAGTTGGACATTGAATTGTAAGAAATAAAGCTGTTCTTGGAGGTGATGGGCCAGATCATGAAGGGCTTCGTCCATGAAAAAGAAGAAGTTAGATTATGTTGCAGGCAGCAGAAAATCATTGATGTAACAAACAAAACTGCTAAATTTCAAACCATACTGTATGCCAGGCGAGTACCTATAATCCTATTACAGAGTCAGTATATTCTCATTTTATAGTTGGGACACTGAGGCTCAGAGAGGTTAATTATCTTGCCCAGGTTTTCACAGCTACTAAGTGAAAGAACTAGGGCTTAAATTTAGGTTGGTTGAGTCCAGACCTCCTGTCTGCTTTTTAAACTATATTTTATAACCCCTGTAGCAGGGGAAAAAATAGATATTTTTACTTTTAAACTAGTGTGACTTCTTTACCTCCCATCAACTCTAGTAAATTCAAGTTTTTAATGTAAATTCAAGTTCTTAACAGTTTAGGACTCAAGTGAGTTTTAGTCTTCTGAAGACTACAGTTATTTACCTCTTGCAAACTTTTTATTCTGGTGCCATCTTCTATATAGATAATTCAAATAACTGTCTTGGTTTTTATTGAAATGCAATTTGTGGGGGAGGGGGCACTCACCATTGAATGTCATGGACCAGTCAGCATGATGGCATCTGGTCCCATCACTTCATGGGAATTAGATGGGGAAACAGTGGAAACAATGTCAGACTTTATTTGGGGGGGGTTCCAAAATCACTGCAGATGGTGACTGCAGCCATGAAATTAAAAGACACTCCTTAGAAGGAAAGTTTTGACCAACCTAAATAGCATAGTAAAAAGCAGAGATATTACTTTGCCAGCAAAGGTCCATCTAGTCAAGGCTATGGTTTTTCCAGTGGTCATGTATGGATGTGAGAGTTGGACTGTCAAGAAAGCTGAGTGCCGAAGAATTGATGCTTTTGAACTGTGGTGCTGGAGAAGACTCTTGTGAGTCACTTGGACTGCAAGGAGATCCAACCAGTCCATTCTAAAGATCAGTCCTGGGTGTTCATTGGAAGGACTGATGCTGAAGCTGAAACTCCAATACTTTGGCCACCTCATGCGAAGAGTTGACTCATTAGAAAAGACCGTGACTCTGGGAGGGATTGGGGGCAGGAGGAGAAGGGGACTACGGAGGGTGAGAGGGCTGGATAGCATCACGGACTCAATGGACACGAGTTTGAGTGAACTCCGGGAGTTGGTGATGGACAGGGAGGCCTGGTGTGCTGTGATTCATGGGGTCGCAAAGAGTCTGACACAACTGAACTGAAAAGAGAAAAAGTTGAAGTACTAATTCCATTTCGGAAACATTTCTGAATCTTCAATATGTAAAAAGAATAGTAATTTTAAGAAAATTTAATATTAATCTTGATATTCTATTTAATTTATATAGATGTAGTTCACTGCTTAAGTAAATGATTTCTACCTCATAATCCTGATGTACACATTTAGCTTGAAATACTTCAGATGTTATCCAAATAACCCTGAGATATCTCTGGCTACCTTAAGGTATTATTCTCCTAATTTTAATGACTGTTACTGTAGTAAGTCCTGGAGATAGAGATGGCAGTGGTTGTACAACAGTGAAAATGTACGCAGTGCCACTAAACTGTACACGATAAATGGTTAAAATGCTAAATTTTGTATTATGTATATTTTGTTATTGTTGCTGTTGAGTCAGTCAGTCGTGTCTGACTCTTTGCCACCCAATGGACTGCAACATGCCAAGATTCCCTGTCCTCACTGTCTCCCAGGGTTTGCTCAGACTCATGTCCATTGATGATGCCATCCAACCAACTTATTCTGTCACCCTCTTCTCCTCCTGCCTTCAATCTTTCCCAGCATCAGGGTCTTCTCCAGTGAGTCGGCTCTTAGCATCAGGTAGCCAAAGTATTGGCTTCAGCATCAGTCCTTCCACTGAATATTCAGGATTGATCTCCATTAGGATTGACTGGTTTGATCTCCTTGTAGTCCAAGGGACTCTCAGGAATCTTCTCCAGTACCACAATTCAAAAGCAACAATTCTTCAGTCCTCAGCCTTCTTTATGGTTCACCTCTCACGTCTGTACATGACTACGGGAGAGTCGTGTCTGACTCTTTGCAACCTTGTGGACTGTAGCCAGCCAGGCTCCTCTGTCCTTGGGATTTGCCAGACAGAAATACTGAAATGGGTTGCTATTCCCTTCTCCAGGGGATCTTCCCAACCCAGGGATTGAACCCACGTCTCTTAATGTCTCCTGCATTGACAAGTGGATTCTTTACCACTAGCACCACATGGGAAGATAGCTTTCACTCTATGGACCTTTGTCAGCCGAGTGATGTCTCTGCTTTTTAATATGCTATCTAGGTTGGTCATAGCTTTTCTTCCAAAGAGCAAGAGTCTTAATTTCATGGCTGCAGTCACCATCTGCAGTGATTTTGGAGCCCCCCAAAATAAAGTCTGTCACTGCTTCCATTTTTTTCCCCATCTGTTTGCCATGAGTGATGGGACAGGATGCCATGATCTTTGTTTTTTGAATGTTGAGTTTTAAGCCAGATTTTTCACTCTCCTCTTTCACCTCTTTTCAAGAGACTCTCTAGTTTCTCTTCACTTCCTGCCATAATGGTGGTGTTGTCTACATATCTGAGGTTATTGATATTTTTCCTGGCAATCTTGATTCCAGCTTGTGCTTCATCCAGCCTGGCATTTCTCATGATGTACTCTGCGTAGAAGTTAAATAAGCAGAGTGACAGCATATAGCCTTGATGTACTTCTTTCCCAGTTTTGAATCAGTCCATTGTTCCATGTCCAGTTCTAATTATTGCTTCTTGACTTGCATACAGGTTTCACAGGAGGCAGGTAAGGTGGGCTGGTATTCCTGTCTCTTTAAGAATTTCCCACAGTTTGTTGTGATCCATACAGTGAAAGCCTTTAGTTAATGAAGAAGTCAGTGTTTTTCTGAAATTCCTTCGCTTTTTCCATGATCCAACAGACGTTGGCAATTTGATCTCTGGTTCCTCTGTCTTTTCTAAATCCAGGTTGTACATCTGGAAGTTTTCAGTTCACATAATGTTGAAACCTAGCTTAAATGATTTTAAACTTTACCTTGTTAGCATCTGACTTGAACGCAATTGTGCAGGAGTTTGGACATTCTTTGGCATGGCCCTTCTTTGAAAACTGACCTTTTCCAGTCCTGTGGCCACTACTGAGTTTTCAAATTTGCTGACATATTGAGTGCAGCACTTTAACAGCATCATATTTTAGGATTTGAAATAGCCCAGTAGACATTCTACTACCTCCATTAGCTTTGTTCTTAGTAATGCTTTCTAAGGCACACTTGACTTCAACACTCCAGGATGTCTGGCTCTAGGTGAGTGACCACACCACATGGTTATCGATATAACCATGGATATAGTTCTTTTGTGTATTTTTATATAGTTCTTTTGTGTATTCTTACCCACCTTTTCTTACTCTCTTCTGCTTCTGTTAGGTTCTTCTGTTTCTGTTCTTTATTGTGTCCATCTTTGCATGAAATAGTCCCTTGGTATCTCCCAAGTTTCTTGAAAAGATCTCTGTCTTCCCCATTCTGTTGTTTTCCTCTATTTCTTTGCATTGTTTACTTAAGAAGGCTTTCTTAACTCTCCTTGCCATACTCTGGAACTCTACATTCAGTTGGGTATACCTTTCCCTTTCTTCTTTGCTTTTCTCTTGTCTTCTTTTTTCAACTATCTGTAAGGCTTCCTCAGACAACCACTTTGTTCTTGCATTTCTCTTTCTTTGAGATGATTTTGACCACCACCTCCTGCACAGTGTTAGGAACCTGCATCCATAGTTCTTCAGACACTCTGTCTACCAGATCTCATCCCTTGAATCTATTCATCACCTCCACTGTATTCTCATAAGGGATATGTTTAGGTCATACCTGAATGGCCTCATGGTTTCCCTACTTTCTTCAGTTTAAGCCTGAATTTTGCAATAAGGACCTCATAATCCGAGCCACAGTCAGCTCCTGGTCTTGTTTTTGCAGACTGTGTGGAGTTTCTCCATCTTCAGCTGCAAAGAATATAATCAATCTGATTTCAGTATTGACCATCTGATGATGTCCACGTGTAGTGTTGTCTCATGTTGTTGGAAGAGGGTGTTTACAATGACCAAGTATGTCCTCTTGGCAAAACTCTGTTAGCCTTTGCCTTGCTTCATATTGTACTCCAAGGCCAAACTTGCCTGTTTCTTCAGGTATCTCTTGACTTCCTACTTTTGCACTCCAATCCCCTATAATGAAAAGGATCTCTTTGTTTGGTGTTAGTTCTAGAAGGTCTTGTAGGTCTTCACAGAACCATTCAACTTCATCTTCTTCAGCATTAGTGGTTGGGGCATGGACTTGGATTTCTGTGATATTGAATGGTTTGCCTTGGGAACAAACAGATCATTCTGTCGCTTTTGAGATTGCACCCAAGTACTGCATTTCACACTCCTTTGTTGACTGTGAGGGCTACACCATTTCTTCTGAGGGATTCTTGCCCACAGTATTAGATATAATGGTCATCTGAACTAAATTCACCCATTCTGGTCCATTTTAGTTCACTGATTTGTAAAATATTGATGTTCACTCTTGCTATCTCCTGCTTGACCACATCCAGTTTACCTTGATTCATGGACCCAACATTCCAGGTTCCTACGCAATATTATTCTTTACAGCATCAGACTTTCATCAGACTTTACAGCATCAGACTTTACTTTCACCACCAGACACACCTACAACTGAGCATCGTTTCCACTTTGGCCCAGCCTCTTCATTCTTTCTGAAGCTATTTCTTCACTCTTCCCCAGTAGCATATTGGACCACCTACTGGCCTGGGGGACTTATCTGGTGTCATATCTTTTTTGCCTTTTCATACTGTTCATGGAGTTCTTAAGGCAAGAATACTGAAGTGGTTTGCCATTCCCTTCTCCAGTGGACCATGTTTTGTCAGAACTCTCCCCCAATGTGCATCTATTAAAAATGAAAAGTTAAATCTATATGTAGTGGCCTGGAATGATGGCCATTCAATGTTGTGTGTTTAAAAGTTGTAGAGTTATTTAATAATAGAGTATAGTATGTGGCATGATCCTAAAATACAAACCAGAACAATATATATGTTTGAGAATAGAGAAAGGTGTAGATGGATTCATATCAGACTAGTAAAACTGATTCTGTTAGGGCTATAAGTTTAGTGATGAACTTAAATTAACTTTTTGTACAACCGTGTTGTTTGATATGTTGTGATATTGTTTTTGTAATTGTTTTTGAAATTTCTGAAGTAAAAAGGCCAGGAGAGAAGGGGGAGTTGTTTTTAACGATAGAAATTATAATAGGGATCACAGTATGAGTTGCTGACCAAGAATGGTACAAGAGAAACCTTGGTACTAGTAGTGGTCTTCATCTTGATGCAGATGTTGGTTACACCAGGTGTATTCACTTTATAAATATCCATCTAGTTTGTACGCTTATGATTTGTACAGGTTATTGTACGTATCAATTAAACGTTTCTTAAAATTATGGCACAGAAATACAATGGAATACTGTTTTTAAAAATACTTTAAATATTTAATGATATATGGAATTGACCCAGAAACAACAGTCTTATCATTATAAAATATATAAACACACAGAATGAAGATGCCAATAAAAACATGACAATATTATTAATAGATATTATGTCCAGATACCAATTTTCTGTTTGGGGGTTAGGGGTTTGGGTCATTGAGGAAGTTGGTAAAATTTGGTAAAGAAAACCATATTACAGGATATTAAGCAGAAAATAAAAGTGAAGTAGAGAGGGAACGGTTTTTTTTACAAATATAAGAAAGAAAAACAATACTTTTAAACTAACTGTAAGGTCAGGTAACTTTTTTTTAACCCCAGCTAGGAAGAGACTCCTACTAGGAAGGGACTAATTTCAGATTTCAAACTATCAAGTATAATAGTAGATAGTTATGAAAAAGCCTCTCCTTCAGCAAATTCATACTGAATTACAAATAATTCATGCTGGATACTTAAGTTTTGTTTCTGTTTAAGCATTTAAAGAAATTGTCATTGATAGGCTAGTGTCTATTGATTATAGTAGATGCAGCTAATAGTACTACTCCTCCCAGTTTTAACTAACTATTGTAATTTCCTGTGATCTTTTTGCTCTACAGTTACCACTCAGGGGACAAATAATATCCCCTCCAGCCAGAGTGATAATAAAATAAGAAAATGTATGTGAAAACACATTAATAGAATTAAACACTATCCAGTTGTAAAGTTACATTATTTTTCTTGTTTTTTCTTCAGCCGAAAGTCATTAGTTGTGAATGTCGTTATTTCAGGTGGAGTTTAAGTTCAAAAGTTGAAGTTTATGAAAGAATGCATTTTTTTCAGTCGTTTTGCAAATTGAAATGCAACATGTAATGTTTATTCAAGTGTGAATTGTGATGCAATCCATTTTTAATATTTTAGACTAAATATTAGTATTTAGTACTTTATATATCAAATTTAACTATAAACATTTGTTTTTTCTTCTAAGTATTGTTGAGCCGTCAGGGGAATTAGCAGGCTTTTTTCCCTATTAACAGTCATTCTTAATTATTAACCATGTTAATTGAAAATGATTAAAATCCCAAATCAGATCTCCAGGTGTCTCGCAGGGGGGTTGCTTTTTTTAGATTAGCCCTTAAATCAGTAGTAATCTGGGTGGAACTAGAGTTGGGTTCGGTTGGAGAAAACTGCGTGGCACTAGGACCCAGGGGGCTCCCGTGAGCGGATCTAGGGGCCAGATTGCAAATTCGCGGTGACTCAGTCTGGTCGGCTCCTTGCGCTCAGCGGCCGCGGCGGCAGCAGCAGACGTTGGCGGCCGAGCTGCTAGGATCAGTTCCCCCGGGTTTCACCGTCTGAGACTTCCTTCGGGGCGCCCCAGGCAGGTCCGAGGCGTCCGGGGAGCGCAAAGGGTCGTTGTGGCGGGGAGGAACGGGGGGTGCTCGGCGCGGGAAGCCCTCGGGCCTGTGCACGGGGAGTAACATTTGCTCCGTCTCTTCCTGTGTCTGGCTTTATTTGCAGCAAACCAAGATGGAGTATGAGTGGAAACCTGACGAGCAAGGGCTTCAGCAAATCCTGCAGCTGCTGAAGGAGTCCCAGTCCCCCGACACCACCATCCAGAGAACCGTGCAACAAGTATCCTTTGCGAGGCCTCGCCGCCGCCCGCGCCGCTTTGCCGCGCCGGGCCCGCTCCAGGCGGCCGGGAGGCTCCCGGCGCCCCTCCCCCTCCCCGCTCCCGGATCCCTCCGCCCTCCGCGCGCCCGCCCGCGAGCAAGGCCCGCCCGCCGCCGCCGCCGCCCCTGCCCGGCGCCTCGCGCACGCGGCCCTCGTGCCCCGAGTCCGGGCCGCCGCCTGGCCCGGCGGCTTCCGGCTACGAGAGGCCGGGGGCGCCCGGCCGCTGCCCGCGATCGCGACATGTGCGCCGGTCGGGCGCCACGTCCTCGTTCTCGGCGGGCCGCTCGAGAAGGCGGAGCGGCTGGGTGCCGGCGCGGACCCCCGGCGAGCCGGCCCACACAATGCGCCGGGCGCGGAGGGGGCGGCGGGCGAAGCGAGGGGCCGGGCGGGCGCGCTGCGTGCGCGGCGGCGCTCGCCGGCCTGAGTGGGGTGGAGCCGGCGCGGGGTTTGAACTCCCTGGGTGTGGGGCCCGGGGTTTCTTCCAGGCCCTGGTCTTGAAGAGCCGACCTAGGAATGAGGGCTCCCAGGACTCACCTCGGGGCTGTTCAGGCTAACACCTGTTGCGAGCTCCCTGCCTCCCAAGTGGGAAATCTGGCTGGAGACGGTCTGCTCAGTTACCCAAGTCTTGACCGAGTTTGCTGGTGTAGCGGTCCTGTTGCTAAGGCTTTACTGGCAGAAAGGCTTAACAGAAGAACCAGAACCTCTGCTGTGTGTGCTCTCTGCAGTGCCCTAAACTGCGGTCAAATGGAGAGCTCGTCCTGCATCTAATAAAGGAAACAAATTCACCCAATTATAAAATAACTTATTTTAAGATCAAGTTAATTGTTTAAAAACTGCAGGTTTGCAAAAAATGTCTCTTGATTTTTATTGTTAATAAAGAGGGAAAATTGGTTAGTATGGAATCTGGTAAGCTCTTTTGGTGTAGTTTGGACTTATACGATAAACTTGGGGTTAAATCGAATTACTTGAGAAGCTCTGGTAAATAAAGTTTCTCAAAGTACTGCATTGCTGTAACTTAAAACCTCGAATAGGCGAGTAAATATCTAGCCTTTTGGTTAATTAATACTGCTTATTTTAAAATGGAGGTGTTAATATTTAGGCCTGCTTGGTTTGGTTTGGTTTTTTTTTTTTTTCTTTCTTAAGCCATTCTGCTAAATACTGCTAGTACTGAGGGAATAGTAGTTGGTTTGGGGTGTATTGGAGCTTGTATTTGAAACGTTGCTGTTGCTCAGTCTTAATTTGTATTATCATAGCTTTAGAAATGATAGAAGTTGATTTTTGATGAATTATAGGCGTTAGTATGACAGTTAAGTTAGCCAAGTCCCAAACCACATTGTAATTTATTCTGTAGCATTGTATATCATAATTTCTTGTTTTAGTGCGTTATTAAGTACTCTTTGTATGGTCAGTACTGTGTGTAGGCTAAGAATCAAATTTACAGTTCATTCTGTATGCCTGGAGCATAGTATACTGTCTGCATAAGGAACAATTTAAATTTCAGTAGATAAAGGTTAATAGTATTTTAAAAATACACACTGCTCTATATTTTCAAAGTGCCTAATGATGACCTTGTTCTTTGTTTCCTTAGGAGAGAATGTAATTACTGTTTTTGTATAGACTTGAGCACTTTTAGAAAGACTGTTATAATAATATGGATAGATAGCTTAAGTTCTAAGGAAGTAAACCTTATTAGGAAGTATTTATGAAAAATTATTAGTGTATCAGCATACTGTTAATCGTGGCTGTTCACTAAAGAAATCACTAGGGTTTTTTGGTGAAAGAAAGTACACCTAGAGAAATGTATGTTGATAGTTAATTCATGTCTGGCCACTGAACACTGAGTATTCTAGTGTATGATAAATAGCTTGATAGGTGTGCCTGGAGTTTGTATAGTGGATTTAGTTTAAAGATTTAGGTCTACTGAGAAAATTCTAATGAAACCCAATTAGAGGTGTTATTAAAAAGCGTATTAGGGTTTAAAAGGGCATGAAGAAAGACATAGTAGAGCATTATGTCATTGTTGCCTGCCAGCACGATGGAAACCTGCACGTGTGTGTCGCTGGTGAGGGCAGATCTTGGCTGGGGGGAGTAAGGGAGAGGGGATAATTGTAGAACTATTGCAGTAATTTCATAATAGTGACTTTATATAATAAGATTTGATATGTAGACTTGTACATAAATAGCATTTTATCTAAATTTCTTGAATTCTGAAGAAAAAAGATACTAATGAAAGTGTCTAAGTTAAAAGGCGATTTTTACAAGGTCAGTTTCCGTAAATGATCTCTGAAAGACTTGTTTTTGTTCATTTAGAATGCTTTTCATTTTTGTCATTATTTTATACTTTAACACCTTTCTGATTACGGTTTGGGGTTTTTTTTTTAAGTTCAAGTAAGTCAAAGAAATTGTTTTGAAAATTTTTTTCATACAGTGTGCACCTGTACTGAAGGTGGAAAGTTGACTTATTTGTATTGAAAATAATTGATGTAAAATAGTTTAAGATTTTAGCCATAAAGCTCATAAGAGGTTTAACACAGCCATTGGTGTGTTCTTAGAATAGTGTATTGATGGTTTTAATAAGATAACTTTATTCTTATTGAAAAAAAAATGCAGGCCTAAAAATCACAAAAGAGATTCTTGATTTTAGATTAAAAATCCTGAATTCCTTCCTTAGAAGTTTCCTTAACTACTGTTTGTTCTAGAAACTGGAACAACTCAATCAATATCCAGACTTTAACAACTACCTGATTTTTGTTCTTACAAAATTAAAATCTGAAGGTAAGTATGGTTTGTGTTGAAAGCTTTTTACATTTTTTTTAGTAAGTCTTTGAGATGTACTAAAATACATGAAGAGTTACTCATTTTAAACAATTTCATTTTGCAGGAATCACTTGCTTTAAAGATGTGGAATGAAAGTGTTACTAAAGCATTTGGATGCTTTGATGAGCAGTCAGTTGTTAGTTGGGTGTTTGCAAATGAAAAAGCATTTTGCTACAGTACTTGAACATGAATGTCAGAGATTGGTTTCTTTTATACACAAATTGAATGTAGGATTTACTAAAAACTTACTATATGTGTGATCATATTTGTGTGTTTGAAAGTTGATTCAACCAAAATGAAGTCATGTAGAATCCGATCACCAGGTCATTGTTAATCCCTTAATTCTGTACTTGGGTTATATGGCCGTGTACTGTTTTAATTGTTAACAAAAAGTAGAATCATTCTATTCATAGACTCTTGTAACTTTTTAAACCTTCTAACAGTATACATGAAACCTTTTCATTAACTATTCTGCAACCATTTTAAATTACTTCTATAACAAAGCTTGAAAACTAATTTGATTTTTAAATGACATGGTCATTTGATTGTTTCCTATACATGTAATGTGTCTCTATCGACTTTATTTATTACACGAATATTTTATGGAGCACCACTCCTTGCCAGGAAGTTTGCTGGCTCAAGAGCAATAAAAGTGAACAGAATAATAAGAATCTCTGTCCTCATGGAGCTTACACTGTAGTGAGAGGTGTTCTCAGAGTTGAGTATTCCCTTCCTGGGATGTTGTCAGACACTCAGAATGCACTCGGGTAATTTTTGAGCAACTATTGGCCTCTAAATGAAAGCACTATACTTAGCCTTTCAGAAGTCATGGTGCTTCATTAGTGCTTCTATAGTTAGTAAAAGCACTACACTTGGAGTTGGGAAATAAGTCTTAAACTCTGACACTCATTTCATCTCTTTTTCATCTACAAAATGCCTGTGTTGGACTACCAGACCATATGTAAGGTTTCAACTCTAAGCACTAGTGAGCGGGTTAATGACCTTAAAATCTCACTAATCTTGTATTTATTCAGATTTTAATATTTCATGCCAGTGTATAGTGATTTATTTTAAATTATTTTAAAATTTTCTAGTTAATTTTAGGAATTTTAATTTGTGATGGAAGCATGTAAGAGAAACTTTAGAAATTTCAAATTTTAAATTGCAAAAAACTAAAAAGTCCTTTGGCATATCTTTAAATTCAGCAGTTAATATTCCTAGTTTAATAAAACATATTAATGTGATGTGTTATTTCTTAATACAGAAGTTTTATTTTTCCCACATAGAAGTTGTATCAGATAATGCTCTAAGAACTTTATATTTAGTAAAAGGATTTTTCTAAACATACTGTCTTACTTGAAAAGTTTATTTTCACCAAGCCATCTATTCTCTGTCCTATCCTCTTAAATTCCGAATGTTAAGATTTTTATAATGTTATACTCGTTCTTCAAACTGTCTTGGGATATGAGGATACATCAGAAGTATTTTTTAAAGCAGACAGATGACAAACTTACAATTCAGATAGCAGCAAGAGAGGCTGGTGTGTAACTGGCTCCCAGAAGACCTATGAATTATAAAACCATGAAATGTTGGAAAAGGTTTTACGTAACATTTGCTATTTCTTCCTGTGTTTATTCATTTATTTGGGACATAAGATTGCTATATCTAGTTTTCTGTTTTAAAAAATTAGCATTGTGACCATCCATATTAGAGAAGGAGCATAAGTAGTCTTTAAATCAATATGCTTATTTATTTAGGAACCTTTTTGCCTTTCCTGCGGTAAAATTTTAGATATGGAGAGACCTCAGAGGTCAGCTCATCTACTTCCCTCACTCTGCAGATGAGAATTGAGACCTAGTAAAGGGGTCTTTAAGAAAGAGGACATAGTTTTAACTCCTTTCACCTTGTGATTTTTTAAAAACTCTCCATCTTCTAATTATAGTTGTAAAAATGGCATAGTGTGTTCGTTGTAAGTAAATACACATGCCATTTAAAATAAAATTACAAAACTGATTATTGATGGCTAACAAGACAAAAACATGAATTGCTTGAGGAAGTTAAATATTTGGCTATTCTTTTATTTTATGGAAGTTTTAAACTTTGAAGAGAATTTAGAATTGCTTTTGTTTCTAAGTTACTGATTGAATGGTGATAATTGAAACCAGGAAGAAATTTTTAGAGGGTGACATAAAAGGCTCATAGGCTATGTTGTGGTGGTGGCTCTAATGGTTTTTTTGCAAAGAAACGCAGTCTTTTTGTCCCCCCATGCTGTACCCTTGAAGAGTTCAATACCAGTCAGACTTTGGGAGCATACTGAACTAACTAGAACAAGTTGGGTTATTTTATTTTTTAATAAAGTATGTAAAACAATAGTGCTGAAATTGCATACTGTGTTCAGTATACCGGCTCTACAGGTCTTCCAGCCCTTTAAGAAGGGTGATACTATACCATCTTCGAGTAGAGGCTCTGGAGACGAACTCCTCAGGTTGATACTTAGGCTTCCGCAGCTCGTAGTCTATTCTGTGTGAGTTAGGCAAAGGCCTCAGTTTCCTTGTTTGTGCAGTGGAGATAAATTAATCCTTGTCTCATGAGGTTGTGAGGATTAAATGCAAACTACTACTTTAAAAAAATTAAATAAATAAATGCAAACTACTTGGAAAGCACTTAGCAGTGTTTGGTATGTAATGAGCATTGAGAACATGTTGACTATTGCTAATATTGTTGGTGATAATACAGATTCTTAAAGCATCAGTTATATTCTAATATTAAATTGGTTCTTCAGAATTTGTTAATATCATCTACGGATTAAACTTCTTTTACGTAGATTCTTTTTTATTTAATCTTCTGGAAATTTAAAAATTGTTTTACCCTCTCCCCCCTTTTCTTTTTAGCTCAGAGGCAAGTGAAAAACATGATATAAATGAACGGCAATTATTTGTATGTGAAGGTGATCCCATATGTTCTTTGTCCACTTAATTTTTAATAGGATATCTTTGGTGACTAATACTTTCATATCTGTAATTTGATGTTTGTATCAGGTTCCAATAAAGCTTGAGTACATTGGCCATATATAAACTTAAATTAAATCAGTGGTTCTCAACCAGGTGCAGCTTTGTTGTTCCCGCCCCGCCCCCCCCCCATCCCCTTCTCACTGCCCACGGAGACATTTGACATTATCTGGAAACATTTTTGGTTGTCACAATTTGGAGAGGTAATACTGGCACCTATGGTCAGTGATACAGTGCACAGGACGGCACTCCTAAAGAAAGAATTACCTAGCCCAGAACGTCGATAATGCCAAGGTTGAGAAACCCTGACCTGTAAATCATGGAGCTAATCCTTTGTAATCATTTACAGTATTTTCTCCCCTGGTTATAGCAGATTAATGAAATATTACAATCAATTTTTAATATATTTTAAAAGTTACATTCTTGATATATTTTGAAATGAAAACTACTTTAAAACTCAGTAGTATTGTTATTTTATTACAGATGAACCCACAAGATCATTGAGTGGTCTCATTTTGAAGAATAATGTGAAAGCGCACTTTCAGAACTTCCCAAATGGTGTAACAGACTTTATTAAGAGTGAATGTTTAAACAATATTGGTGACTCCTCTCCTCTGATTAGAGCTACTGTAGGTAAGTAATCTGTTACAATTTTGCTCATCTTGTTTGTGACTGGGTTGGTTTCTGACATGACTGATCATTTCCATAGGAATTTTTGCTATCCAGTTCATGTTGAATTGTGATGGGGAAAATTTCTTATTGCTTCTTTTGATATAATGTTAATGGTTACAGTAAAAGTCCTCTTAATCCTATGAGACCAGGTTCACTAGTAGTTGCTTTATCAAAGTTGGTTAAAATGGGGCCTTAAAAAGTGATGCTAGTGTAGGACTACTGTTTTTTCTTTGAGTTCTTTAACTGTCTTTCTTGTGTCATACATGGGGTATAATTTCCAGTTTCACTTTCTTTTACATATAAAGAGAAACTTCTTTGTAAGACAATTTATGTGTAGGACTTTAGGTTTTTACTATATCCCCCCTTGTTTTTAATATTTGCCTTGTATACACCTAATTAACATAAATTTTTGAGTCTTTTTAGAGTCTTTCAGCTTGTTTTTAGTGGAAGAACAAACTTCTATCATTTTATGAAATACTATATTAAAATGCTTAATTACAGTAACTGAAATAAGTAGTTTTAGGAACCAACACAACTGCCTGTTGGTAAGCACACACATCCTCTGGTAGAAGCAGAAACAGGCATGTACTATGAATAGCCCGCCAGTGGATAGATTTCATATGCCATAGCGTTTCTGCAGCCATATTTCACAGGGACTTGGAAAGCTGCTGTTAATCAGGTTGGTTAAAAGGGATTCGGTTAAGAACTTCCATAATGAATCAGTCATTTTCATTAAAAGTTCTCTGTTTTTGTATATTTTGTCTCCTGGTGGGTTTGAAAAGCCACTCTAGTACTCTTGCCTGGAAAATCCCATGGACGGAGGAGCCTGGTGGGCTGCAGTCCATGGGGTCGCGACTGAGCGACTTCACTTTCATGCATTGGAGAAGGAAATGGCAGCCCACTCCAGTGTTTTTGCCTGGAGCATTCCAGGGACGGGGGAGCCTGGTGGGCTGCCGTCTATGGGATCACACAGAGTCAGACACGACTGAAGCGACTTAGCAGCAGCAGCAGGGTTTGAAAAGTACCTGATTTATCTCTTACTTGTAAAACAGAAGCTCTTTGTAATTTCCCTCCAAATATTAAACATTGCCATTATTAACACTCATTTTAAATAGGATATGTAGAGGGCATTTATAATTTGAGAATTGAGAAAAGGGTCTCCCTCCCTAGGTTATTCTTATGGACCCTCATGTATGCCTGATTTTATTTTATTTTTTAATCTTAACTGTGTTTTGGAAATCTTGCCAAGGAAATGTATTTGGAAGGACCACATTTCAGTGACTGTGGTAATCCATTAGATAGACGTAGAATTGTTTCGGTTGTTAAAGAGTGTATGGTTGGTTTGTAATGGGTATTGCTGAGTACTCAGTTTTCACACCCATCTTTGGTAAAACGACTGAGAATTAGTTTTCACTTTTTGTAACTATGGAGGCATTAGAATTTTTTTTGTGAGTGGATGCAATTATATGAGACCAGATTAATTTGAATTTGTCAGTCTGCAAACATTCTTTAATACTATCTTAGCAGTCATACTGTACCAAATTTTATCTTGTGTTTAATTTTTATTATTGCGTGTTTTAAAACATGGCTTGGTTTCCTTTAGGCAGATCCAGAACTTTCTCGTTCCCTCAACTCTATATTTTGACTTTGGGAAAGAATACATGGCAAGAAAGAACAGATTTACTATTACTCTTGCTACTTTTTGATCTTACCAGAATGTAACTTGATCTTTAAAATGCTATCAATACAATGATCCTCACCGTACAGTTTAATTTTTTCAGTGGGGAGTAAATCCTGGCCAACAACTTTAGTCTTAACATTTTTTACCTCTTTACCATTAGGAGCAACTTTCTCAAAACTAACAATGGAAGACTCAAAGAGAATTTATGCACACAAACAGTAGAATTTGTTGTTCAGTTATAATTATTATTTTATGCTCTGCATTTTGTGTACATATCACTGAATTCTCAAAATAACCATGAAGAGAACTTTTTCTCTTCTAAAAATTTTCTTTTACAGGTTAATAATTTGAAGTACATATAATTTGCCTACTGTCAGTTTATACTCTTTAATTATGGTGCTGAAAGATCTGTAAACACTAAGCATATTATGTTATGTTAACTAATATTAAATTTTCTAAGGCAGAGAAAAACACACAAAACTTTTTTGTTATATATTTCTGTATTTGCATAATCCTTAACAGAGCTAAGTTACACAACACAGTTGAAATAATCCAGTCAGTCAGAGTGACATGATCACTAAGCCTGTGTCACTCAAGCCTCCACAATCCACCATCACCTTGCCAGTGATTCATCCTTGATCCCCATAAGTGGGAACTGTTGTAGGGGTGTATGGCCTGTCTCCAGGAGAGGGATTGTTGCCAAAAGAGTGGGCATGTAGAAATGTTCTTGACTGATGGCTCTTCGACTTTCTCTACCATGGGTCATGGCTTTGATACTAGGTTAAGTCAGAAGCTGTTCTTAGTTCTTGGATGTGTTTTTATTTGAATCTAATAGTCATATTCATCACCCAGTACTAAGTGTTGCTGATAACATTTTGGTGTATTTTCTTTCTGCTTTTTTGTATGTATTTTTTATAAAATAGGAGTAATTTTAATTAGTAAAAGTATTCTTGGCATTGGAGAAGAGCAAGTTGTCTTTTGTACAGATACTTGTTAAAAAGAGGGTGAAGTGTTGGAAAACAAGATTAGAAACCGCTCTGATTTCTGCTGGGATTTTCCACAGATACACTGTGGTGATGCAGGGATCCTTGATAAATATTACTATGGACATGATTTGCAAGTCTTACCATGATTTGGAACATTTAAATGTGTGTGTGCACGTGAACCCACTTGCAAGCACATGATGTAAGCACTTGGCATTGGCTTGTGGTTGCCCACGAGGCCATAATGCAGTCACATTTCCTAAACAGACATGTTTTCTTTCAAGGTATTTTGATCACAACTATAGCCTCCAAGGGAGAATTGCAGAATTGGCCTGACCTCTTACCAAAACTCTGCAGCCTGTTGGATTCTGAAGATTACAACACTTGTGAGGTAAGGATTTTTGCTTCATATGTAGTTTTTCTTGTCATGTTGTATATTAGTAATCTTGAGAAAAAAGAATTCCTCTGAAACAAAAAACATCAAAACTTAGAGACCTAAAGTTACCTTTTTGTTTTAAGTGAGTGATCATTTACCTTACTGTTTTCCATAAAGACCATTAAGTTATGAAACCTCTTTAGTATACTTCCTACAGAGAAAAATCTTCTGTTTTTGTATTTTAGAGCTATTCTTGGGTGTGTATATGTATCATCAGCAAAGCTGTTGTCAAGCTTAATCAGTTGTGGTATTTTTTGAAGATGGACTTAATTAAATTTACTGAATTCCCAGACCATGGGTACATTTTCAGTGTCTCTAAGTTTTTTGGTGCCTCTTGTATGATACATCTGAGGTACATCTAGTATTGTTTTAATTATAAATTATAGTCTCTTGTTGTTTGTCACTGATCAGGTCAGTAGCAGCCTTTCCATTTGGGGGGATAAGAGGGAGTCTGTATGGATTTGTTTTCCTGTAATTTCTCACCTAATGAGGATCTTAACCATCTCTTTCATTAGCAGGTGAAAACGATGTCTTAAATGGAAATCATTTTCGATGTTTTCCTTCTTAAGGCAGTGACTCAATCTCCTCAAAAAAGAGCAAGGCTTGGAGGCAGGGCAGGTATAAAAATAACCTAATGTAAAGGAACCGAGTGGTCTGTCTGACTTACCGTTTATTGCCAGGTTGACTTGGGGAAGAGAGGACCAGGGAGAGGAGAAGCTAGCGAAAAGGAGTCTTAAAAAGTCACTCTTCTCCCTTCTTAAAACAAAAGGAAAAAGGCTTGCATTCTCATATATGTTTTCTAGTAATGCCTTGGAAATACACTAAGATTATAGGAAAATAAAAATAACACTTAGCTGTAGGGTAACAGTTGATGAAAATTTAAATAGGGCTTTGGTATAAAGACCACAACATAAAAGACCAAAATCTTAAGCAAGCACTTTGCAAGAATAAAAAGTCTCGTGATCTCAACTGATGATCATGAAATCGTGGAGCCACTGTCATACAGTACTGAGTTAACTGTACTGTAGCGAATAAGCACCAACGTACTGCTGATGTAATTATAAAAAGAGTAAATGAGGTGGTTGAGGTAACTAACAGGCTAGATGTTGTACACAGGAGCTCTCCAGATAAGCCACTTGGTTGTAAAATGGTTGTAGGGAAATTGCCAGTTGAATACAATTTTTATCAGTGAATGATTTATATGTAAATAATTATGATAATTAAGATTTCTTTTGGTATTTCAGAAAGAAGTGATACAGTAGTTAAATAGACTCATACATAAACGTAGAGTTTTACATTGTTTTAACAAACCAATATTTAATAGAAAAATTAGTGTTGATTTAAAATTGACAAGAATATTTCAAAAGTTGTTTTTTGATTAGATGACATTACTTACAGTCCCTGCCAACCAGAATTCTAATTCTGAGTCATTTAATGCTAAAATTAAAATGTGCCATTATGTTTAAGTTACGGTTTTAAATCAGTGGTATACTTTTTCTTAAAATTGATGATTAAGTATATGGATTTCATGATGCAGATTTTATGTGGGCTGAGAACATTAATCCATACAAATTAGTTAATAGTCCTCAATTTGCTTTTAAAATAGCTTCATTTTTAATTCTAATAATTGAAATGTCTTTTACAGGGAGCATTTGGCGCCCTTCAGAAAATTTGTGAAGATTCTGCTGAGATTTTAGATAGTGATGTTTTAGATCGTCCGCTCAACATCATGATTCCCAAATTTTTACAGTTCTTCAAGCACAGTAGTCCAAAAATAAGGTATCTGTATAGCCAGTATTAAATTCATTTATTAACTCTGATACAAACCTGACCACTCCCTCATTTTGCATTACCTAGTACTTCTGTGATTGCCTGTGTGCTCCGTTGCTAAGTCGTGTCCACCTCTTTGCGACCCCGAGGACTGTAGCCCACCGGGCTCCTCTGTCCATGGGATTCTCCAGGCAAGAACACTGGAGTGGGTTGCCATGCCCTCCTCCAGGGGATCTTCCCAACCCAGGGACTGAACCTACGTCTCCTGCGTTGCAGGTGGATTCTTTACCAGTGAGCCACCTGGGAAGCCCTTTTGAAAGGAATGCATGCCCATTGTTTTTAAATCTAAAATAATTCTCATTACGTTCCCAGCCAACCTCCCACTCTTGAGAGTGAACATGTCCTTTCAGATACTTTTACACTTTCTTACAAGTTATTATTCCACAACCTGCATTTTTCACTTGACACAGAACGAATGTGAGGGGGGGGATATGATAATACATAGAGAATTTTGACTCGGTCTTCTTAATGGTGCGTGTGTGCATGGGGCTGTATGTACACCGTAATATTTTTATGGAGGAATTCTTAAATTCTTGCCAGTCTTCTGTGAATGGAAAATAGCTTCAATGAGCGCACTTTAAATTCTGCTTCCAGGTCTCATGCTGTTGCCTGTGTCAATCAGTTCATCATCAGCAGGACTCAGGCTCTGATGCTGCACATCGACTCCTTTATTGAGGTGAGCGTTTCCTCCCCCCACCCCCATCTTACTTTTGAGAAGGTTGGAAAGTGTTAACTGCGTATGGTTTTATAAACGTAGTAAGTTGTAATTATGAACTGGCAGTATTTAAATTGCTTGTGATAGTATTAAAATTGGATACAGTTAAACTTTATGATTCTCGTTAACTGGGAAAAAAAACTACTTTTCCCCTCATACTGAGTTTTTTACTTGTATAAACATTGTGATATATGTTTGTTTGATACCTTGATTATAAAAATTTCTGCTTCAGCGTACTGTTCGAATTGCATATGGAAATTAAGCCTCCAAGCTCATTTGTGATAGGAACATGAAGAGGTTGAATAAACTTACTTTGATAAAGAATCTAAAGGTTTAGACTGGAAGGATAGTACTTCTATTTTTTCCATTGGTTTTCAATGTAAAATGAGGTTTGGGAGAAAAATTGATGCATCTTAGTGAGTATTTCTGAAGTTACTTTTTAATAATAGCGGAAAGATGACAGATGTAGTTTTTTGGCCATTCGGCTCTAAGCAGTGGAGTTTCTTTTCAGACAGTAACAGCGATTTTGAAAGCGTTATTAAAGTTCCTTAAGTATTTCACTTTTATTTTCATCATATGAAACTTAATTAAATAGTCTATTCCTTTCCAGCTGTTCTTTAAAAAAAAAAAAAAGATCCTCCAGAGACCATACTGCTGGTAGTCCTATTGGGAAGTTACCAGAAAGAGCTGAGGAGAAATTGTTTTTCCTTATCACTTAAATTGACAAACTTCTTTCTTAAACGACTGAGCGACTGAACTGAACCAGTGAACTACAAGTAGTAGCCATTAGAGTCCTCGAGCCATTTGAAAACTGAAACAAAATTATGCGTCTTCAATGCATTTTGCTGAGTACCTACTGTGCTTAGTAGTGACAGAACATAAATTTTATGCTTCAAGGAGTTTCAGTCCAGTTCGATAGAGGGTAGTAGACTACTTCTAATGCGGGTAGTAGTAGAAGTCTGGAGAGTCGGACTGCCTGTGTTCAGATCCCAGCTCCACAGCTTACGCACCTCATTTAACTGGTATTTTCAGTTTTTAATAGACCTACTTGGATTGTTATAAAGGTATTTGCTAAAAATGGAACAGTGTCTGATGGAAAGTAAGCACTCCGCATGCCAGCTACTGCTATCATTTTTAGAAGCAGCAGTAGCTTTTGTTGCAATTACAATAGTATTTCCACTCAGTAGTGTTCTTGCATAGCTCTTTAAAGAGAACAGTGATGGATACACCAGCATCTTATACAGAGATGTAATATAGAATAAAATTTTCTGAAAATAAAAACGCCACAGTACCATACTTAGCAAGTGGAACAAAAACATTTCCTGACATTTAAAATTATTTTCCGTTAGTGTTAAATACCATTATTAACACTTCTTTGCTGCTTGATAATACAGTGAAGCTCACCCGGTTCTTCATCCTTTTCTTCAGCTGCCAGTGGTTTTATCAGGGGCTGAAGTCACGCCTCTGAGTCTGGTGGCACCGATGAAGAGCGGTGTTCAGCCGCCACACTGTGTCCTGCTCTGTGACTCCATGGACGGTAGCACACCAGGGTTTTCTGTCCTTCACTGTCTCCTGGAGTTTGCTCAGACTCATGTTCATTGAGGCCGTGATGCCATCCAGCCGTCTCAATTCTCTGTCACCCCGGCTTCTCATGCCTCAGTCTTTCCCAGCATTAGGGTTTTTCCAGTGAGTTTTTTCACATCAGGTAGCCAAAGTATTGGAGCTTCAGCATTAGTCCTTCCAATGAATACTCAAGGTTGATTGATGAAAAGTGTATTGGTCACTAATAATGGCTATAACATACCTTGATAAAGCTGGGTATTCATGGGTAACACAGCATCAAATTTAATGAAAGATTGTATATAAGCAGCACCTGCTGGAAAAACAGTACTATTTCTGACTGTGTAAAATTAAAAGTGCAACTGCAGAGTTTGGAAAGCCTCAGAAATAGAGGCAGGATTTGGAGAAATTAAAGTTCTCAAAATGCAACGTACTGTCACATTTGATATTTAAATTATTCTATTGTCTTATCCTTTCTTCGTAATAAGATTTCAGATTCATCTGTTTAGAGACGTTTCTGTGGTCCTGGGAAGAGATAGTGGGGCACACTGGATTTTACTTAATTATTTTAGCTCTTTTTTTGCTGCTTTTAATATGTGTGTGTGTGTGTGTGTTTGTGTGTAACGTAAAACCTCAGGAGTGAGATGGGGAAGGCTTACTGTTTTTTTCTTCTCAAATCTCCACTTGAACCTTTTCAAGAGACAACTTCTAGTGAAGGCTTGTTGGTATAGTGAACTGAGTGTGGACTTACCCATAATTTTCCAAATTTAGGTCCCCCACTTGTATGCAGGTTACATGATGTCTAACCTGCATTTCTCTCTCAGTCTATAAAATTGAGTAACAACATCTTGGAGTTGAGAACCATTCAGCTTTTTTTTTTTACTTTTAGAGAAACTTGTTGAGAACAGCATCAGATTAATTGCTACCTTTATTATTTTTTAATAGTTTGACTTAGCGAACAACAGTTGAGGGTTAGGTTGTTAGAAACTCTCTGTATGTATGTCCCAATTATTGATTTTTTTTATAGAACATGTGCCTGTTAAGAATCAGTGTTGGTAGGAATACTCTCTTGACAGTAATTTTGAAGGGTAAATCAGATTGTATTTTAATAATTATCTTTACTTCTGGGTGAACTGGATGAATGCTCCTCTGTCCTAATGACATGGTTTTATTCTTGCAAACTAAAAATTACTTCAGAACACAGCAACTCATACTCTGTTTAAAAGAATGGCTATAGATCATTTACTGAAATCATAATTTTGGGCAGTTAGCTTCCTGTGTTTGTCTTTATAATCTAATACTGTGGGCCAGTTAATTCATAAGCCTTTATTTGTGCTATATCTTCTTAGTTTCTTTAAATATTACCACCTGGAAGATAATATTATGTATAAACCTTTCTAGTATATTGGAATATTTAACTAGAAGAAACTTTTTCTCGTGCAATAGAATCTGTTCGCCTTGGCCGGTGATGAAGAACCAGAGGTACGGAAAAATGTGTGCCGGGCGCTTGTGATGCTGCTTGAAGTTCGGATGGATCGCCTGCTCCCTCACATGCATAATATAGTTGAGGTAATACAAGCAGCTTAAAACTCTCTCCTCCTCGTCCCCTTGAGGAAATTCTTGGGCATAAGACATGCAGTGTGAGATCACTGGTTTGTGTCTGTCACATTTGGGGGGGTTATAAAAATTAATTAAGATTGCCTTGAAATTATAAGTTACCATTGTGGCGATTTTTCTTTCATGAGATTTCAGATGTTATAGAGAGGAAAGTAATTTACAGGAGTAGATAGCTTTTAACTGTAATGTAACTAGGAAATATTTAGATTATTTGTATTGACTAGATACAACTTAGGCCAATAAAATTGTAGTAGATAAAAATTTGTTTTCTACACGTTACTGGTAAGTTGATCGGATCAACTTTTGATTTATGATAACAGTGAGATTTCTAAGTCGAAAATTTATGATCTTTATAGTGAGTTCTAGTAGACCATTTAGATTTTAAAAGGTTCTCTTTCCGTTTTTATGTGATGAAAATAATTTTATGTAAGTACATTGATCACTGATCAGCCATAATTATAGTAAGGAATACATAATAGCTTATTATTAGGACAGTGTAATTTATTGGGTAAGACTCATTATTGCTAAAGAGTCATGCCTAATTTTCATATTACTGGACATAGTTGTACTTGAAGGATGGCATTTCTAAGACCTGTTAGAGAAAGGATAGCATTCATGATGTTAAGCAATTCCTTTTCTAAAACATGAGGAAAAATAGATGTAGTGATAAGGATATGTAGCAGCAAAATGGGAATAAATGACATTTTTGCTGATAAATCTGTTCTCTCTGAAGTGTTTGGAAGAATCAGGTGGCGTTGGTTGAAAATTTCGTCAGGAGTTTGGTGTTAACCAGAAAATAAAGAAAAATGTTTTATCATTTGTCATGTCACACCTGGGGAACCTAATTTGTGAGGCTGCAATTCTTCACCAATGTTCAGCATTGTAGTAGGGAGGGGGTGACCTATCACAGTGGTTGTGTTGCTGTATTTTGTAGTATGAAATGTTTCATTCAGGAATTCATCACTTGACCCCAGTTTCAGCCCCAGGTACACTGGGAATTCGTGCCTTTGGTTCTTTTGTTTTTGAGTATAAGGTTTTTATGGAGGGGTGGGTTTGCCGAGCTGCACGGCTTGCAGGATCTTAGTTCAAACCCAGGGCCCCAACAGAGAGAGCACTGCATCATAGCCGCTGGGTCTCCGGGGGATTTCCTGGTTTGGGGATGTTTTTTTAAAGGAGGGTAGGTTTGGATAGATTTGGAGATCAGATAGATGTCCTTCCAACTAAGTGAATTTGGCTTGGTATGTTCAAAGGACATGATAAACCTATTTTGTTGGCAACTGAAAATTGCAGTGGACAAATGTCTCTACTTTCTTTAAAAAAAAATCTTATATAATATGTTTATATCTTCTTAAATATTGGGAGTATTAAAATACATACTTGAACAACACAGGTTATAACTGCATGGGTCCACTCATAGACAGATTTTTTTTATATACTAAATATGTACTACAGTGCTACATAACCCAAGATTGGCTGAAACTGCAGATGAGGAGCTGTATATATGGAAGATTGGCTATTTATGTGGATTATTTGACTGCTTGAAGGGTTGGCACCCCTACCCTTGGTTGGTTCAAGGGATAGTTGTAATTATAAGAGACAGCTTGGGTAGTTATAAAAAGATTGTCCATTTTATGAAAGGTTTAGTGGAGTTTATTTTGAGAAGCAGACAGACATGAATTGGACACTTTATATTAGGCAAGATTCTAAAACAGTAGCTCTTAAGTTTGGCTGCTTTTTAGAATTGATTAGGAGGCTTTAAAAAAAAAATCCAAACCCTAAATTGAGAACTGCTGTAAAGAGTAAGGCCCATAGCAAAGGACTCTTAACTTGCTGAAATTGGATTAGGTTTAATTGTATGCTTTAAACTGATTAATACTAAAGATCTTTTGTTTACAGTACATGCTACAGAGGACCCAAGATCAAGATGAAAATGTGGCTTTAGAAGCCTGCGAATTTTGGCTCACTTTGGCTGAGCAGCCAATATGCAAAGATGTCCTCATACGGCATCTTCCCAAGTAAGTATTTCTTCTTAGCGGTGCTGTCTTGTTAACAGTGACTCCTTACTTTCATGTTTTTAGGTTGCATACTTACACCATCGGGTAGTTAAGTTCTGAAGAAGTTGAGCTTAATTTTACTGATGGTGTAAGTAAAGACATTTATTTAAGAAGCAATTCCTTTTGTTTCCTAAACTACATGAGGGTGGTTTATGCTGTGAATCATAACTTAGTTTGGATAATCCATGGCAGTTTTTTATAATCTTGTAATTTTGACTATGGACTCCAAAGATCTTCTTACTAGTTGTGGTAAGAGTTTTTGGTTAACATATTGTTAAGTCTATTTTTAACCCAATGAACGCTGTTAAGTCAGTTTTTTAAATACATTTTTCCAGTATTGAGATAATTGATGTAAAACTATTATTTTTAGGTAAAAAGCAGTGATTTATGAAACATATATGAAATCAATTAAAGTCAGTTACTTTTAAAAGTAGTGCTCACATTCTTTTGAAATTAAAATATGGACCCATAAACTTAATTTTCTACATGAAAACTTAAACTCCATTGGATTTCCACCCCCTTAAGTAATCAGTTGTTATTTTTGGTGTGCTGTCTTTTAATGTGTTTTTTCCTGTGTTAATACTGTGTGCATGTGTGCATGTTCAGTTGACTAAATGGACTGTAGCCCACCAGTCTCCCCTGTCCTTGGGATTTCCCAGGCAAGAGTTCTGGAGTGGGTTGCCATTTCCTCCTCCAGGGGATCCTCCCAACCCAAGGATTGAACCCACATCTCCTGCATTGGCAGGTGGATCCTTTATCCCTGAGCCACCTGGGGTGCCCAGTACTGTATACCAGATGTCATATATCAGTGTTTTAGAAAGAAAGAAGTTTGATAGTATGAGTAAGGCATCTCTCTTCACTGTTTTGTGGTTGGCCCCTGTCAGTCAGTGTAAGTTGTGCCCTTTCCTCCGTGTCAGCAGTCTAAACTTTGAAGTGCTGTTCCATCATGGTGTTCCCTAGTGAAGTTACACCAGTTTATAATGCACTAGCAGTGTCTCATCTTGTCACAACTTTTGCCATCATTAGTTACAGTTTTTCTAATCTTAGCCATCTAATACACACAAAAAATAACCATTTGTCTTAATATGTTGTATTAGTGGAGTCACACTTTTTTCAGAAGTTAGTATACTCGGATGTTCTCATTTTCATGTAGTCCGTTCTTAGCAAGAAAACAATACAACCTATATTTTATTCCACCTATATTTAATTCTAGTCAATCTAGAATTTATTGGGGAGTAAAGTGTAAGGTGTGCTTACACCTCCCACCCCACCAGGAAATTTATTCTTCTAATTTGTGATGCCGCTTTTATAATATGCTTGTTTCTTACTATTGGATCATGTAATTCTAAGTCTTATAAAAAACAGACATTCTTACAAAGCTGAAGAGATTTTATTAATGCAAACCTAAGCTCTAACATTAGGAGATGATAAGAGCAGTTATAGATTGGTGGTCTCTTTCATTACCCTAATAAAATCCAAATTTTTTTAAGCAACCAGTAACTTGGTAGCAGGCTAAAAAGATCAGCAATTTTAGCTGATCTTTTGATGAGATGAGATCAAAATGAGATCTCTTATTTCACATAGAAAGCATTAATGTAACAAAGAACAGGATTAAATTCTTTTTTCAGTTTCTGGGCTATGTTGTGTGGTTTTTGTTGTTGTTTTTAGCCAGTAGTATGTTCTTTTGGTTATTCAGCATTTGTCATCTGGTAGAACAGGTCTTTTTTCATCAGGATTATTTTGTTTTTTTCCCACCTTTATTCTTACACATAATACATTAATATCTCCTGGGGCTTATTAACGAATTGATCCATAGAAAACAACCTAGTGCCTGGTATATACTTGGTGAAGTGAGGTCGCTCAGTCGTGTCCAACTCTGCGACCCCATGGACTGTAGCCCACCAGCCTCCTCCATCCATGAGATTCTCCAGGCAAGAGTATGAACAGTGAGAAAACAAAGTGTAAGAAACCTGTCAAGGATGAAAACCATCATAGCAGCAAGCAGAACTAAAGTTAGTGTTCTGACCTTTACCTAACATGTTTTGATACATTTTTTTTTAGCTAGTCATAAATATTTCAGTATACCTGAAATTCCATGTTTACAGACATCATGGTTCTCTTAAGAAATTAAAAATAAAATTTCTAAACTTCTATCAGACTATGATAACCTTGTCCATAGAACTTTCTTCCTTCTTGCCTTATTTCTTTTGAATAAAATCCTTCAAATTTTCTGTTTTTACATTTTAAACACTATCATCTCTTTTATTAAAAGGAATAGAAATACTGAATGTAGGCTCATTATAAAAATATCAGCCATTTAGAAATAAAGTAGAAGATGGATATTGTCCCTTTTTAGCCTGCTCACTCAACTTCTGAAGATACCAGTTTATTGTGTAGCTTTCCTAGTTAGTCTGTGTATATAAGTAATTATATAGGTAATCTTGTTTTTTAAATAATTTTTTATTGGAGGTTGGTTGATTTACAATGTTCTCTGTTAGCTTCAGATGTGCAGCAAAGTGAATCAGGCACACATGAGCATATATCCACTCGTTTTTAGGTTCTTTTCCCATACAGGCCATTACAGAGTTTTAACTAGAGTTCCCTGTGCTCTGCTTAGTCACCTGTTTTATATATTGTCGTCATACTCAGTCACATCCGATTCTTTTGTGACCCCGTGGACTGTAGCCCACCAGGCTCCTCTGTCCATGGGATATCCCAGGCAAGAATACTAGAGTAGGTTGCCATTTCCTTCTCCAGGGGATCTTTCTGACCTAGCGATCAAACCTACATCTCTTGTATCTCCTGAATTAGCAGGTGGATTCTTCACCACTGTGCCACATGGGAAACCCACTTTATATAAACTGTATTTATTTAATCAATCTCAATCTCCCAATTTATCCTGCCCAACACCCCCCGCCACCCCCTGTCCTTGACCATAAGTTTGTTTTCTGCATCTGTGATTTTATTTCTGTTTTGTAAGTTCATTTGTACCTTTTTTTTTTCTTTCCACATACAAGCGATATATTTGTCTTTCTCTCTCTCTGACTTAACTTGACTCAGTATGACAATCTCTAGGACTGTCCATGTTCCTGCAAATGGCATTATTTTTGTTGTTTTTTATGGTGAGCTTTTCATTTGCTCCTTTTTGCCGCGTGTATGTCTTTGGAGAAATGTCTATTTAGATCTTCCACGTTTTGATTGGGTTGTTTTTGTCTTTTTTTTTTTTTGAGCTGCATGAGCTATTTGTGTGTTTTAGAGATTAAGTCCTTGTTGTGTGCTTTGTTTGCAAATATTTTCTCCCGTTCTGAAGGTTGTCTTTTCATTTTATTTATGGTTTCCTTTGCTGTACGGAAGCATTTTAAAGTTTAATTAGGTCCCATTTGTTTGTTTTTGTTATTTTCATTATTCTAGGAGGTGGATCAGAAAAGATCATGCTGCAGTTTATGTCAGTGTTCTACCTATGCTTTCCTCTATGAGTTTTATAGTGTCTGGTCTTAAATTTAGGTCTTTAATCCATTTTTTTATTTTTGTGTATAGTGTTAGGGAGTGTTTAATTTTATTCTTTTACGTGTATAGCTGTCCACTTTTCCTGGCACCACTTAACTGAAGACACTTTTCTGCATTGTATATTCTTGTCGTCTTTGTCATGGATTAGGTGACCATAGATACATGGGTTTATCTCTGGACTTACTATCCTGTCTGACTGAAATATATTTCTATTTATGTGCCAGTACCATACTATTTTGATTACTGTAGTATTGTAGTATAGTCTGAAGTCAGGGAGCCTGATTCCTCCAACTTTGTTTTCTTTCTCAAGATTGCTCTGGCTATTCAGGGTCTTTTGCGTTTTCATACAAATAATGAGATTATTTGTTCTAGTTCTGTGGAAAATATTATTGGTAATTTGATAGGGATTGCAGTGAATCTGTAGGTAGCTTTAGTGGTATAGTCATTTTGACAGTAGTGATTCTTCTAATCAAAGAACATGGGATAACTCTCCGTCTGTGTCATTCTTTTATTTCTTTCATCAGTATCTTATAGTTTTCTGAATACTGGTCTTTCGCATCCTTGAGTAGGTTTATTCTTAGGTATTAATTCTTTTTGATGTAATGGTAAATGGGATTATTTCCTTAATTTCTCTTTCTGATCTTTTGTTGTTAGTATATAGGAATGCATCCTTTTTTACCTGATTGCTGTGGCTAGGAATCTCATTGTTTTTAATACAAATGGATATGAGCTTTTTATGTATTTTGCACTGGTGGTTTTTTGTTTTTCCAACTTCACTGTCATGTGTTTCTTTATGACTGTGCATCCAAAAATAAAATCCTTACAGGATCTTAGTTCCCCAACCAGGAATTAAAACCCGGCCCCTACAGTGAACGTACAGAGTTCTAACCACTAGACTGCTGGGAAATTCCCAGTTGTAACTTATTTTTAACCAGGCCCTTACTGACGAACATTTAGATTGTTTGCATTGTTCTTAGTGTTGCATCATGGAACATCAGTCTTTAAGAATTGGGAATGTTCGTTCATGTATTAAGCACTCTTGACAAGCTATCTTGTCCACTCTAAAGTTCCATCCAGTAGATTCTGTGCATGAGTATGTAAGAGGCCTAAGATGTATATTGGGAGTACTCATCATTGGAGAAGGGCAGACATAGAATATGCTATAAGGCAGTGTTAACAGTAGTGGTGGTATTATTAGTATTCATGAGGTTGTTGAGACCTTGAGATCTTTAGATCTTTGTTTCATGAATTTCTGTCTTTATAGGTTGATCCCTGTGTTAGTGAATGGCATGAAGTATTCAGATATAGACATTATCCTACTTAAGGTAAGGAAACTATTCCCTGATGAATAAGGATGTTTATTTTCACTGACTTACAGATCTTTGAATTTGACTAATAGAACATTTATTTAGAGTAGGCTCTATTTAAATAGGCTTTCTGTTATGTAATATGCTATGGAGTTAAAGAAAGAAGCAAACATAATGAATTTGGCAGTAGATTCTAGCTTAATTGAAACTAACTAGATGGTGACACTAGTAGAGTTAGTGTGAATTTCCTGTTAATTCTGACTGTTTGGGGTTCATTTTAAAATAATCTTAAAATATGTTCTGAATTTAATTCAGATACTCTAGATTATACCAGATGTTGGGAAACCATCTTATGTGGTTCAGAATCCCTGATAATCTATCATGGGTTATGTGATAGCCTATTCTTCCCCTTCACAAAGAGCTATTTTCTACGTAGGGGCAAGCAGAAGATGTATACAGCTGACCCTTGAACAATGGGATATTAGGGGCACTGACCTCCAGTGCAGTCAAAAATCCCTGTATAACTTCACAGTTGGCCCTTCCTGTCCATGGTTCCATATCTGCAAATTCAACCACAGATTATGTAGTGATCTAATACTTCATTTACTGGAGAGAAATCTGCATCCTGTTTGAACTGGACATGGAGTTCACGCCCATACTGTTCAAGCATCAACTGTATTTCAGAATCATGTCACGCTATCTGTTGGCCTGCAGGTCAAACCCATACTGTTCAAGCATCAGCCATATTTCAGAATCATATGTCATGCTCTCTGTGAATATTCTCATTCTTTTACCCATATACATACTATTAACTTATATGAATATAACCAGAATTTTCCTTTTAAAAAATACACAGGGTGATGTTGAAGAAGATGAAACAATTCCTGATAGTGAGCAAGATATCAGGCCACGGTTTCATCGATCAAGGACAGTGGCTCAGCAGCATGATGAAGATGGAATTGAAGAGGAGGAGGACGACGACGATGAAATTGATGACGATGACACGATTTCTGACTGGAATCTAAGTAAGTCAGAGAGAGAAGCACAGTCGCCTGCTTGGATAACAGTTTAGTTGAGAAATAACTCACATCCTACAGTGCCCTCATACACAGTTCACTTAACCATACAAAAGAATACAATTTAATGGTTTTCCGTGTATTCACAGAGTTGTGCAACCATCATCTCAGTAAATTTTGAAACATTTTTGTCACCCTAAGAGAAACTACATACTTAGTAGTCACTCCCATATTCTGAGCTCCTCTGGACATTTTCTATAAGTGGAATCATACAAAAGTGGTCTTTGTGACTGATTCATCTGTTCATTAGCAGATGGACATTTTCTTTCCCCTCTTTGGCCGCTGTCAGTAGTCGTGCTGAACAGTTCACGTAAGGTGTATGTGGTCCTAAGTTTTCAGTTCTCTTGGGTATATACCCAGGAATAGGATTACTGGGTCGCATGGAAACTTTTATGTTCAATATTTTGAGGTACTGCCAGACTATTTTTCACACTTACTTTGCTGTTTGCTTTCCCCCAGCAGTGTCTTAAGGGCTACAGGTTCTCCACATGTTTGCCAGTAATTTTTGAGTGTCTTCTTCTGGGTGTGAAGTAATGATCTTACTGTGGCTTTGTTTTGTTTCTTCCTGATGGGTCTGTTCTTCATTTGCTTGTCATGATATTCCTTCTCAAAGTGTTTTGTTGGATGCAGAATGTATGTTTGATGCAAAATACATACGAAATAGGAACATTGGCCGTGGCTTTTCCTGTTTTCGTAACTTATTTTTTTGTATGTCATAATTTGCATGAGGATTGGTTGATTATCATGCATATTTCTAAGATAATGTAAATCCCTTTCTCATCCAGACTTCCAAATAGGATTTTTAAAATTTCTGTTTTCAATATTAGCTACAAATCCATATCATCTGTTCAGCCTGTGTTGTGGGCCACACACACTAATTAGATAACTCTGTGGAGAACCTCGACACCTGTGTTTCGGTTTTGCTTGGTTGCTGGTTTTTAAATCTTTACTTCTGTAGTTCACAGCACATTGGATGTTTTGGGCCACTAATTCTTTGTTGTGGGCTTGTCCTGCCCATTACAGGATTCTGAGCAGCATCCCTGATCTCTCTCCAGTAGATGGCAGTAGCGCAGGAGATTAGAGGGAGAATACACATACAATTGCGACAAGCAGCAGTGTCTTGAGATATTCCCAGATGGTCCCTGGGACACAAAGTCACCACCAGTAAGAACCACTCTGTGATTCAGAAGACTGAGATTTCTAATAACTGATGGCATGGTTAAGGACGTAAATGATCGTCGTTAACTGTGTCATTCATTTGGAATAATGCTGGTTACTCCCATTTAGTTCCCTGTAACTAACAATTCCTTAGAGTGCCCAGCCCTAAGCCAGGGGCTTTGTATGCATATCACGTGTAATCTTTTCAACAGCCTTAGGCAGGCAAAGATACTGCAAAAAGAGAAACTTGCCCAAGGTTAGCATAGCTAGTTCTGGTGGCACAAGTAGTTCTGGAAGCCATATGTTACAGAACAAGAAAACCCAAGGTCTTCATTACTATCACAAATTACTTCCCGTTGTATACCAGCTGTAAGGTTAGGGGGAGGATGAATTAAGATTTAATGTAGATAACTGCAAAAGTAATAATGTATGTTGCATTGGGGAGGGACTTCTTTTCACTCATCTGTATGTTTTTCCATAAACACCTACAGGCTTACCTTAGTCTGTCACGCTTTGCTTTCTTACTCTTCATCAGTTCAGTCACTCAGTGGTGTCCGACTCTTTGAGACCCCATGGACTGCAGCACGCCAGGCCTCCCTGTCCATCACCAACTCCCAGAGTTTACTAACTCATGTCCATCAAGTTGGTGATGCCATCCAACCATCTCATCCCTTGTCGTCCCCTTCTCCCACCTTCAATCTTTCCCAGCATCAGGGTCTTTTCAAATGAGTCAGTTCTTGGCATCAGGTGGCCAAAGGATTAGAGTGAATGAATATTCAGGCCTGATCTCCTTTAGGATGGACTGGTTGGATCTTCTTGCAGTCCAAGGCACTCTCAAGAGTCTTCTCCAACACCACAGTTCAAAAGCATCAATTCTTCAGCGCTCAGCTTTCTTTATAGCCCAACTCTCACATCCATACCTGACCACTGGAAAAACCATAGCTTTGACTAGATGGACTTCGTTGGCTAAGTAATGTCTCTACTTTTTAATATGCTATCTTGATTGGTCATAACTTTTCTTCCTAGGAGCAAGCGTCTTTGAATTTCATGGCTGCGGTCACCATCTGCAGTGATTTTGGAGCCCCCAAAAATAAAGTTTGTCACTGTTTCCACTGTTTCCCCATCTATTTGCCATGAATTGATGGGACCAGATGCCATGATCTTCGTTTTCTGATTGTTGAGTTTTAAGCCAACTTCTTCACTCTCCTCTTTCACTTTCATCAAAATGCTCTTTAGTTCTTTGCTTTCTGCCATTAAGGTGGTGTAGTCTGCATATCTGAGGTTATTGATATTTCAAACCCAGCAATCTTGATTCCAGCTTGTGCTTTGTCCAGTCCAGCATTTTGCATGATGTGCTCTGCATATAAGTTAAATAAGCAGGGTGACAATATACAGCCTTAACGTTCTCCTTTCCCAGTTTGGAACCAGTCTGCTACAGTTTTTTCTTACACTTCATAGATAATGCATTTTTTTTTAAATAAAGTGAAGTTTGTAGCAACCCTGCATTGATCAAGTCTGTTGGTGCCATTTTTCCAGTAGCATTTGCTCTCCTTTGTATCTCTGTCACATTTTGGTAATTCTTGGAATAAGAATTCAAACTGTTTTGTTATTATATTTGTTATGACAGTGTGTCATCTGTGGTCTTTGATGTTAACTGTTATAATTGTTTTGGGACTCCATGGGCTGTGCTCATAAGACAGAGGACTGTATGTATGTTTTATGTGTTCTGACTGCTCTGTCCACAGGCGATTCCCCATCTCTCCCCCTCTACTTGGGCCTCCCTGTTCTCTGAGACACAACACTGTTGAAATTAGACCAGTTAATAACCTTTCAGTGTCCTCTTGAATGTTCAAGTGAAGGGAAGAGTTGCATATCTCTTACTTTAAGTAAAAAGTTAGAAATGATTATGCTTAGCAAGGAAGCAATGTTAAAACTGCAGGTAATGGTTAGCATTTTTTTAGGTATAAAGTGTGTATCGGTAAAGGTGTATACCTGGTTTTTTTTAGACATAAGACTATTGCACACTTAATATAAATAACACTATAACTTGAGCATAACTTTTATACGTACTTGGAAACGAAAAGTTTGATTTTACTCACTTCATTGCAGTGATCTAGAATTGAGCGTGCAGTATTTGAGGTATGCCTGCATCTTCTTTTCTGGAGGAGAAGCTGATTTTCCAGAAGTGAAATCAGATTGTGTATACTTTGCTAATTCTTTTCTGCACATCATACAACTCATTCTGTATTAGTACTTAAAGATTTCATTTTGTTTCATGGCAGTGTAATATTTATGAGTGAAACTACCATACAGTTTAACTAAGATCCTTATTGATGAGTAAAGTGTTATTTCTGCCCAGTGTAACAGCTTTATTTTAAAAAAAAAATGGTAGTCATATACAAAATATTTTCATGATTAGTTTACTGATTCTTGGTCATAAAGTGTCTTGGTCAGTAGAATTTTTTTTTTCTTGTGATTACCTCCTATTTAATTGAATTCTTTAAAACTTCGTAGAGGTAAAAATGTACAAATTTTATCTACATATAGATAGATTTATAGTTATATAACTGAATGATAGTAGAAGTTAATATAACGTTTTTGAATTAAATATTTCCTTAGGAAAATGTTCTGCAGCCGCCCTAGATGTTCTTGCAAATGTATATCGTGATGAACTTTTGCCACATATTTTGCCCCTTTTGAAAGAATTACTTTTTCATCATGAATGGGTTGTTAAAGAATCAGGCATCTTGGTTTTAGGAGCAATTGCTGAAGGTAAGTCTGAGTCAAACTTAAACTGTCAAGTCCTCAGTAGGTGCTAATGTGACATGGCTACTTTAATTAAGCAGAAACGACTCACATACTTTGTTTACTGATTTGTGTTCCTAGTAAGATAAGACTGTTGAGGTAGATAAGACTGTGATCCATATTAACCTTAAAAAGGATATTTGAGGTCTAAAAGCCATCTTAGAATGAGTTTGTACTTTTGAGCTAGTTAATTGTTATTAAACAACCATAGAGTGACTTATAGCCCCAGCCAGATATTTTGCAAATGCTTTTGTTGTCATGAAGAGAACAGAATGAGAGGGTCCTGATCTCGGAAACATCCCTGTTGCTAGAAAAATAACTTCATATGTAGGTGTAAGGAATGTAAGTCAAGTGTCACTGACCCTAGAAAGAATTATTATTCTTTCCTAGATGTAAATATCTATCTATAAGAAATTGAAGCATTTTGCATAATTTCTGTAGCAGAAGTAAAATGAGCTTTCCTATCCCTACTAGGAAGATAGGGAAGCCTGGTGTGCTGCAGTCCATGGGGTCACAGAGTTAGACACGAGGGAGTGACTGAACAGTGAACCCTACTAGAAGATACTTAAGAGCAGTTAGCTCTCATTTCAGTTATTTAAAAGTTTTGAAACATTATTAAATATACTTACTAGAATAGAAATGATTAAATATTTTTCATTGCTGCATCTATCAGTTTAATATTTAACTTAAATAATTTTAACCAAGTTTGAGCACTTCCTGAAGTATTTGGGGTTTTTTTCCTAGGTTGCATGCAAGGCATGATTCCATACCTACCTGAGCTCATTCCTCACCTTATTCAGTGCCTCTCTGATAAAAAGGCTCTTGTGCGTTCCATAACGTGCTGGACTCTTAGCCGCTATGCACACTGGGTAGTCAGCCAGCCCCCAGACACGTACCTGAAGCCATTAATGACAGAACTGCTAAAACGTATCCTGGATAGCAACAAGAGAGTACAAGAAGCTGCCTGCAGGTAGGACAAATTCCTAAATTGTTCATGGTGGGAGAAGGGAGTGTGCGGATTTCAGGGAGAAACTAATTTTCAAGCCTATGATGAAATGTTGATATTAAACTATTAATGGGATTTTTTTTGTTATCCGTATCTTCCAGCTAATGGTTTTGCAAATCCAAGTGAGACTCTTCACTAGAGATTTGTATTTGCTATTTTCAATTTTTTTTTTTCCTCACTGCCTATAACATTAGCATTATCTTTCACCCTCATTACCACAGATATTTGGAGTGGTTGTGGCAAGAGTCCTATTCTTGGAGAAATAGAAAAGTTTGAGCAGGATTGACTTTTTTAGTCTACAGTCAGCTCCATAACTCCTCAGGAAGTCCCGTGGTGACCACCCATCTGCCACCGTGGTTCAACTCCAGTAACCACTTTTGTCAGTTGCATTTGGGGTTGTCTGTTCATCAGATCAGTGGTTTCATTACTATGAATATTTCAGTTTTCTGGAAGAAATCTTCATGTTCTAAAAACGCTTGCCATATATGTTTATAGTTCTTAATTTTTCAAGTAGAATTGCTCCTACTGTTTACTTTGTTAATAAGGAAGAAATAGCTGCTGAAAAAGAGTAAAGTAAGTTTCAGTGTAGTTAGACTCTACCAGATTTGAAAGAGTTCAAATTCATAATGATATGAAAGTTAAACAAGGGAGCTTTGGTGATTAATAGCACCATTTTTTTTTTCAAGGGAAGGGAGGGTACACATTATATTTGGTTTCTGGTAGATGTTTCATTCTGCAAGATTTTTTACTAATTGTTGGACATATATAAAATATTGTGTGTACAGTCTCTGCCATCTTAAAATTTATAGGCTAGTAAGTAATTATGGAAAGTGTCATGAAAGAAATATAGTTCAGTGTTAATGAACAAGACTTTAATTAACAAATGGCTTAAGCCTATCATTTTAGGAAATTCCTGTCTGGCTAGGAGAGATTACTGTAACCTTAATTTCACAAATGAAGGGCCAGATACACCTTAAAGTCAAGAAAACTTTAGGTATAAGTTGAAGTAATCGCCCTGAGACCCTAGAGTTTGTTCCTTTCTTGTGTATTTGTCCTAACAAATAAGCTACAAGTAAACAAATTTCTAATAACAAATGCTTTGTGCATTCTCATGTATAGTATAGGGCTTAGAGAAAAAATTTTAGACTTTGCTGAGGAAAAATTGACAAACATAATTGCAAAACTTCAATATACAACATGTTGATTTGATACACATAAATATGGTAGAACACTCACCATGATTAACATAGGTAACTCAGCAGCTTTTGAGTACTCAGTGCTGTATTAACTGTCATCACCATGCCGTGTATTAGATACTTTGGAATTTATTCTTGCAGTTGAAAATGTGTGGCTGCCAGCACCTCATTCCCTCTCCCAGTAAGAGAAGCACTTGAGAGACCGTGATACTGCTGTGTTCTCAGACATCTCAAACACACTGTTAAAGCTGCTTCTATCTTTTTGTGGCGCTTGGTATGCAAATGAAGGTTGAAGAGATTTTTTTTTTTTAAATTTATTTTTTTATTGAAGGATAATTGCTTTACAGAATTTTGTTGTTTTCTGTCAGACCTCAACATGAATCAGCCATAGGAATATACATCCCCTCCTTTTGAACCTCCCTCCCATCTCCTGCCCCATCCCATCTGTCCAGGTTGATGCAGAACCCCTATTTGAGTTTCCTGAAACATACAGCAAATTCCTGTTGGCTATCTATGTTACATATGGTAATATAAGTTTTAATAGTTTTAATTCTGGTGTCATTCATCTGGAACATCAGTAAAATGTAAACTCCCTGAGAAAGGGGACATTGTTTTGTTCGTTGCTTTGTCCCCAGCCCTCAGTCACTAAATAAGTAGTAAACACCAAATAAACTGTTGATTGAACCAGCAGTTTTCGACTTTACCATTGTAGTTAAGCAGATACCCATAAGTGTCAATCTCTTTGAAATAAGTGGTAAGGAATGGGAAGGAAATGATAAAAATAAGTATCTGGTGTGGTGAGGTTGGGAGATGTGCTTGTAAATAAGTATTCTTTAAACTCTATACTTAATTTCTTGTCTCTGTTGTGAACTGTTTCTTTTCTACAAGAGTAATCTCTCTCCGTTTTTAAATTATAGTGCCTTTGCTACCCTTGAAGAGGAGGCTTGTACAGAACTTGTTCCTTACCTTGCTTATATACTTGATACCTTGGTCTTCGCATTTAGTAAATACCAGCATAAGAACTTGCTCATTCTTTATGATGCCATAGGAACTTTAGCAGACTCAGTAGGACATCACTTAAACAAACCTGTAAGTATCTGTGATGAACCATTATGAGAAAAATCAAATATAAAGCATAGTTATACTCAATGTGTCATATATTTGAAAAATGTTTAGGGAGGTATGAACACTTAGTGTTTGCAGCTTTAAGAATATAGGGCTGAAAAAGATAGCAAGTGTACTTACTTTTAAATAATATTAAAAAAAAGAAATACGTGCAGGGTGTGAAAATTAGGGCAGCTTATCACATGAATATACCAACACATTTTAGAGTGACAAAAGGAAAGGGGATAAACGTTTTATACTCTGGATTTCAGAGTTAAGAATAGAATAGATGGGTGAATCTCATTTGTTTAAATGGGATTTAATATTTGAATTTTAATATAGCTTGAAATCCCCTGCTGAAGAATAGACTTCTTGTTTATGATTACCCTGTAAAACATCTTAAGAAATAGTCTGTGTTTATAGGTTATGCTTAACACTTGGTGTAGGACACTTGTTTGTGGGTTTGCTTTGATGGTGGTTTTGGTTTTGTTTGGTAGGGGGTTTCCTAATATCTTAGATTAGACTACTTGGAATCTATCCTCCAGTTTACATGATGACTGTTTATTGATTTGATTGCAGGGATTCTTTCTTAGTAAGAACATTTAAATGATTATGAATCTTTTTCTACAATGTCTTCAATAAATTTATCTGTCATTTATAACCTACTGAACAGCAAGTCATATTACGTATCACAGGTCGTGGAACTAAAAGAATTCAAAGAATAAGTCTTAAAATTCTTTCCGTAAAAATTTTATACAATTATTCTAAATGGATTTTAGTTTTCATAGACTCGGTGTGGACTTGTTTACATATGATAGTGGAGCTTTCTGTGTTTTTCATCATTGTAATTTAGGAATATATCCAGATGCTAATGCCTCCACTGATCCAGAAATGGAACATGTTAAAGGATGAAGATAAAGATCTCTTCCCTTTACTTGAGGTATGCTGTTAACCATTCGTATGTGTGTTAGTCACTCAGCTGCATCAGACTCTGCAGCCCCATGGACTGTAGCCTTCCAGGCTCCTCTGTCCATGAAATTCCCCAGGCAAGGATACTAGAGTGGGTATCCATTCCCTTCTCCAGAGGTATGCTAAGCTGGCAACAGTTAGTTAACCTGTTTTTCATCAAAAAAACACATATTCAGACCTATAATGACTATATGTAATAAGTGTTAATTTACATTCTGAACCATTTCTATTAAAATGCTGAATAAACGTGCAGCTCCATATAACTTGACCTGTGTGCTCCATCTCTTCCATCGTGTCCAACTCTGCCGCCGCATGTAGGGTAGCCCACCAGGTACCTCTTACCTCTGTGTGGGATTTTCCTGGCAAGAATGCTGAAGTCAGTGGCCATGTCCTCCTCCAGGGGATCTTCCCAATCCAGGCATTGAACCTTGTCTCTGCATTGCAGGCGGATTCTTTACCGCTGAGCCACCAGGGACAAACTATTGAATTTATGTTTTCTAACCTGTTGTACTTGATAGTAAATTATCCTTGGAGATCTTTCCATATGAGTGTATATATATATATATATTTCTACTTAACTGTATTTCTTTATGTAGATATAAGCCACGTCATAATTGATATAGCTTAGATTCCTTTATCGTTTATGCATATATATACTCATATACATGTGAAGTAGCATCGACACCTTTTTTGTATAGTTTGAAGTTTTTTCATGTATTTTAATACTTTTTTTTAAACACCTCCCCCTGCCAAGTTTATATGCTATTCAAATAACTGAACACTCACTCAGATGTGGCAACTTAAATCTGGATGAACTGATTTTGATAGAGCCATATCAGTCATTCTAGTCTCCCCTGTTATTTCAGGGGTCATCACTTCTGCCTTGAATGGTCCCTACCCAACAAAGTAAAAACTTCTGTGACAAAGAACAATGGCTAATTCTGGGCCCAACAGAATAAAAAGAATACTTATAGCTAAATATATTTATTTCCAGGCAAGGCTCAGAATGTGCCCATATTCTGAGATCTACCCACATTATTGACCAAGATGGGAAGCTAAATAAATCTCACATATTTGAGGAAAAAAACTAGGAATACTTAATACTGAAATTTGTTCCTGAAAGATAATGTTCATTATAGAAACCTTAACTTTTTTTTCTGAGGAAACCTCCCTTGACCAGCTAGTAAACTTAAAGAGTAGAAATGACCAGGATTTTATTGAGTATGCTTTCAAGCATTTATCATAATCTTAATTATACCTGGAAATGTTACATGCATCTACTTTATCCTTTCCAGTGCCTGTCTTCAGTTGCCACAGCTCTGCAGTCTGGCTTCCTTCCGTACTGTGAACCTGTGTATCAGCGTTGCGTAAACCTAGTACAGAAGACTCTTGCACAAGCCATGGTATTTAAAAAAGTTTTTTATCTCTCCCTTCTTGGCATCAGAAACATTTTTCTAAGGATAGGCATAATGCATAAAAGCTTTTTCAGTAATTGCTTTAAAGTAGGTTTTAAAAAAATTGTGTGTAATTTCAGCTGAACAATGCTCAACCGGATCAATATGAGGCGCCAGATAAAGATTTTATGATAGTGGCCCTTGATTTACTCAGTGGCCTGGCTGAAGGACTTGGAGGCAACATTGAACAGCTGGTAGCACGAAGTAACATTCTAACACTAATGTATCAGTGCATGCAGGTGAGATTTACTGAATTAAAGTGAAGAGAAACTTCTGGTTCTCTGTGTCACATTGGGATTAATTTCTGCCGCTTTCTTGCAGGATAAAATGCCAGAGGTTCGACAGAGTTCCTTCGCCCTACTAGGTGACCTGACAAAAGCTTGCTTTCAGCATGTTAAACCTTGTATAGGTATGAATATTTTCTATTGCTGTGATGTGGTTTTTAACATTATTTTTCATCAGCTGTGGTTTTTATTATTAAACTGAAGTCTAATGAAATCCTGACATGTATTAATGTACATTTTACTGGTTAAATCTACTCTGATTGAAGCAGGTGGTTTGGAAACCCCTATTCTCTTGTTTCCTTGAATTCACCATCATTTCAGTGGCTTATTAGGTGTTCATGTTGTTGAAGAAAAGTTGGAAAAGTATTGCTTTAGAGATAGTTCATAGATACTTCTTAAATGGCCTCTTTCTTATTGGTGGAGGTACCCAGAAATAATAATATAATCAGGTTTTCTCATGATAAATCAGCATAAACTATGGGAAATTTCAGTTTTCTTAAAAGTAAATGAATTTTTTTTTCCTGTTTTAGTGGCGTAGTGTTTGTCTTAGCCTTTTGTGAAGATAATAAGCAATTGCTTGAATAATGTAACCTGAATTACTGTCAGACCCATAGATTAAGTCAGATTTTGGTCAGTTTTCTTCATTTCCGTATCCCATCATTTAATCTTGGTTTAAAATATTCATTTTAATTTTTTTTTTTTCGTTTGATACAGTGTGCTTTGGGAGGCCCCCCTCCAGTTTTGTTTTTTTTTTAAGGATGTAATTGACATATATTAAGACTTGTGTGTGGATTGAGAACTTTTAAGATCTACTATCTTAGCAACTTTCAAATAAACAATACAGTATTGTTAACTGTGAACTTCCCAGGTGGCTCAGTGGTAAAGAATTTACTTGCCAGTGCAGAGGCTGTAGGTAGGAAACACAGATTCTGTCCCTGGATTGGGAAGATTCCGTGGAGAAGGAAATGGCAACCCACTCCAGTATTCTTTCCAGGAAAATCTCATAGACAGAGGAGCCTGGTGTCCATACAGTCCATGGGGTCATGAAGAGCTGGGCATGACTGAGTGACTGCACACACACACACTCTCTCTCTCTCTCTCTCTCTCTCTCTCTCTCTCTCAACTGTAGTCATACTGTGGTAGACTACATCCCCCAGAGCCGAACTTATTTTAGAACCAAAAGGTTTTATCTTTTGACCTTCACTCAATTGCCAGTTGTATTTTTCAGTAATGTGTTTCTGAACTTGAATAATAACATTAATTATGATGTATTAAAGTAAGGCATCAAGTTTAAGCCTACCTACTCTAAATGAAATTATGGTGAATTATTGCTTTAGGGAAAACCTTGTTCTGCAGATACTTTCCCCCTGATTGAAGTTTTTGAGTTTAAATTTGTACAAAAAGATTTTTTTTTTGAGACTTTATAGGTCAAGTACCTTCTTCAAGAGATACACAATGTCTGATTGTTTTCTGTTTTTAATGTTACAAACTGGATTATTTTCTAGGTTAGTTTTCTCAAGAGTAATTTGGCAATATCTGGAGACACTGTTACACAGGGGAGGTGTTACTGGTGTCTGGTGGGTAGGGGCGAAGGATGTTTCTAAATATCCTATAATACATGAGACAGCCCCCTACAATAGAATAATCTGACCCAGATTATCAGTATTGCCGAGACTGAGAAATTGTGAAATCAGCTGGTTTATTAGGGATTAAAAAATGATATTCTAATTCTTCATTCAGTAGAGAGAATACTTATGTAGAGATATTCCCATATCAATAAATTACTGCCCATAGGTGGCTCAAACGGTAAAGAATCTACCAGTAATGCAGGAGACCCAGCTTCAGTCCTCGTGTGGGGAAGATCCTCTGGAGAAGGGAATGGCAATCTACTCCAGCATTCTTGTCTGAAAAATCCTATGGACAGAGGAGTCTGGCAGGCTATAGTCCATAGGGTCGCAAAGATTTAAACGTGACTGAGTGCCTGACTTTGTTCATATAGAACAGGCAGGATTATTGCTTGTTTCTTTATCTTTATTTACCAGTTTTGAAGGGAACGAACTGATTCCCAGCATCTTGCACAAGTCCTGTATTATATTTCAAGAGTTTGGTTTTTGTTTGTGTTAGTTATTTGAGTGTCAGCATGAACTCCTAACATTCCATTTTTCCTTTTAAACGGAAGATGATATTCAGAGACCACAGTCTGACATAAGAGTAAACGTTACAATAAAAACCAAAATCATCGATATAAAAAATTCTGTGTGTGTGAAAAACCAGCTTTGAAGAAGGTCCTGTTGTATCATATTTTCACTTTTAAAGTGAAATATTTAAAGTTAAATTTTCTGTCTGATGCCAAGAGAAATTACTCTGACCAGCTTTTTTTAATGATACTTAAAATGAAACCAAACTGGGGCTACTTCACATGAAAGTTCAGTGGCTAGATATTTCCTCCTTCATTTTCTTAAGATAATTATTGCCAACACTTTGTTTTTTTAAAGGTTATGTTTTGCCTAGGTTTCAGTTTCCATCTGGTAGATTTCCTTTAAAGCACAAAACTAAAGCTTTTTTTTTTTTTTTACCTAGCTGATTTCATGCCAATATTGGGAACCAACCTTAATCCAGAATTCATTTCAGTCTGCAATAATGCCACATGGGCAATTGGAGAGATCTCCATTCAAATGGGTAAGATTTCTGAACTCCCCCCCCCCAATAACACTTTTTAGATAACTTAATATTTTTGTAGTTGCCTTTTTCTAATGAGCTTTACCTATGTAAATATATAACATATCACAGTAAAGGGGGCAGCATATTTTCCATTGATATTTTAACAATGAAATGTTTCTTTTTTTGTTTTCTCTCTCGGGGATGATCTAGGTATAGAGATGCAGCCTTACATTCCTATGGTGTTGCACCAGCTTGTAGAAATCATTAACAGACCCAACACACCAAAGACGTTGTTAGAGAATACAGGTACCATACGACTGAACTGTTAACGGTGAAGAGAAAACGATCTGCCTTGTCATTTTAAGTTAAGATGCGTAGAGAAACCAAAGCAAAGCTAGCTTTAGAAACCCAGCTTATTAATTAATGGGTGTTTGGGATTCTCAGTCATGAAATGAACTGTTTGAGCTTCATTCCATAGCCAGTTTCCAGAAACTTTCCAAAAAACACTTTTTCCTCTGCTACAGTGTTTTAATACTCCCTAAAGTGGACCCCAGCTCAGATAACTATATGAATTTTTCATTAATTCAGAGTAACTGCTAGCTGGGGAGAATTTTTTAATATGTAAAAATGTAACCCCAAATAGATTGTATTGTGGTAGTTAGTCTGTTAATAATGGCATACGTATTTTGTATTTTGTTGTATACTTTTCTTCAAATTGGGAACTTGAGCAGTATCTTGTGGGATTTTTATTCAGAAGGCTTGTTTCTCTTTTGCATTTATAGAGAGCATGTTTATATTAAAGAATACCTTCCATACTATAGAACACATTGCAGGGTGATTTCTTCTTGCTCTGCCTTTTTGCTAATAATTTTTTAAAGTATGAATTTTGTTTTCAATCAGGCATGTCTTTTTCTTCATATACTAAGACAGTTGCAGCAGTATAGTCATAGCCAATGAATGCCTTACCAAAATACTGGACAAAGATTTAAATAAGTTTTTCTAAATAAATTTCTCTTCAAAGGTATTTTAATTTTATGGTTTTTAATTGTAGAAAGTTTATTATATCCTAATGTGATTATTGGTATGGAAGGAAGTCTTTTAATTATAAAACAGTTATATGGCTGTTTGGCTGTATGGGTACTGTTTGTATCTTAAAGTGAATGAGATTTTCCTGCTAAAAAGCTCAAAAACCTATGTGTAGGATGGTTATGAAATCTTGTCAGGTGTTTATCTCTTTAGAATGCAGTACCTATACATGACATTCAGATCTGAAACACTTGCCATTATAAAATTACTGTTGAACATTAAAAACTTCTTATTTATTTTTAAATGTGAATGCATAACTGCAAATAAATGTTGAGTGTAATGTATATTAAAGTTTCTTGTGGGATATCAGCTGGTGAATTTGCTGCATAGTTCCTTGAACAAATTGGCTTTATTTATAAGATTATATTCTAAGTATGAATCTACCCTAAGTAAATCAAGAGGTAGTTGATAATGCCTTTCAAGTTGATGGATTGAATTTGTGCCCTTAAGAAATACATTTGGGATTCACTGGATTATTCTTATCGCAAGTGACTGCAGAAAATGCTTCTCTTATTCCTTACCCAAAGGAGGAGAGATTAATTATTAAAATAAAATTGTCTATGGGTAATATCTGTAGATTTTAGCAACTTAATTATTAATACTATTGTCTTAATATTTCATAAAGTCAATTCCTTAGTGTTTGCAGTTACTTGGTTTTTTTCTAATTAGTATATCCTACACTGAACTTTTTCAATGGACCATCATCTGCTTTATCGCATGTTTCATTGGATTGTTCATACTTGCCTGTTTAATGAGAATGTTGCATAGTTTGTGTCTTTTGAACATAGGTTTTCTTTCTCTTGCTTCATATGAATCTGCTGGATTTTAGTATTATCTGTGTAGTTTGCTTCAAGTAATCCTTAAACATTTTTCTTTACCCCCTCCCCCACCCTTTTTTTATGAAAGGTTAACCTGTAAATTTTTGAGAGAACACCATTAAAGCACCTCATGGTTTGTTTTCTGTTTGTATTTTTTTTCCCATTGTGTATAAATGTATTTATATGTACGTACCTATGAACTGCAGAATGCAGTTCTGAGTTGCACTTGTTTTAGCTCTTTGTAAGTTCAAGAACTTAACTGAATTTTTATGGTAAATTTATATTTGATTGATTCCCACTTCAGATTTTTAAAAATAAAATATTAGCATGTTGTAATCATGTGTTTTATTATCTATCATTTTGTGCTGTGCATTTCATAGCAAGGACAAAATATTTGTTCCTTTGGTCCACATATCACATGCCATTACAGTGGACTTAATTTTCTTCTTGTCAAATAGGACTTGAAATTAGAATTGTTACTATCAGAGAGAGAGTTTTTTGGAATGGGATTTTGACATAGCACAGCAATTTTCCAATCCATTTATTCAGTATGTACCGTAACACTTAAAATTTGATAGTTGATTTCGATGTTAGGCAAGAAATGGTCCACTAGCTTATTTTGGAAATGTTGGTAAACAAACCAAAAATATACCAAAATTTTGATTAAATTCCTACATAATTGCAAAGAATAAAAGTCACTTTTAAAAAGCAGTATGAAGAAGTGAGAAAGATTTTAACTTCTGAGAAGTATGTTTGAATAGACAATTCAGAAATGTAATCATTTACATTTACTGCTATTTCTTGGAGGGGGGACTAGATTTCATTATTAAACTCTGGAATTTTAACTGACTGTGAAGGAAGAATCTATATCTATTTAATCCGCTCATTGTTTTTATTAACAGAATAACACTTGATTGAGCGAGAAAAGCAGTTCATCATGGTTTTTGGTGTTCTCTCAATCTTTAAAGTTTTTTTAATTCCTTTTGTTTTTCTTTTTCCAAGAGTATGCCATATATGTTGCTGCCCCTTATTATAGGGGGTGGTAATAAACAGCACTGGTGAAATCTTATGTTTATTATCATACACAAATTCTGTTGGTTTCTGTTTCTGAGTTATTTGTTGTTTTTTCTTTATTTTTTCTCCTTCCCCCTCATTTGCTCATGTCTTGGTTGGCGTTTGGTGGTGTATAACCGTGATTGCGTTACCTTAGCAATAACAATTGGTCGTCTTGGTTACGTTTGTCCTCAAGAGGTGGCCCCCATGCTACAGCAGTTTATAAGACCCTGGTGTGTATTATTCAATCTTTTTTTTTTAATTCATTTTTCTTCACTCTTTCTTTCTCTTTCTATCTCACTTTTAGATATATTTTCAGTTGGTTACAAAAATCACAATCCTTAATCATTGCCAACCATGTGACTAATCTTGTCCTATCGGGTTTGTGAGGTTTTCAGTAGCATCGTCATGTATATTTATTTTATGTTGTGGCTAACGACTAATTGATGCATGGGATAAGATTGTCACATGCTTGCTGTGTTAAAAAGCCTGATTATACATAAAAAGCATTTAAATATCCACCAGTAAAATAAAGATGCATGCAAATTCTATAAATTTTAGGTTTCTGCATTATGTTTCCTTTTTAAAATTAATTTGAAAATTTGGATTGCATTAAGAAATACATGTTTAAATTTGTTATGTATAAAAATCTTATTTGCTTGTTAATGTAAAAATTGAACATCTACACCATAACTTGTATAGTAATAGTTTCTATTGTGGCAGTATATCCTATGTTCTGCTGCTTTCAACTGACAGTCTTTCAATTCAAGTCATTTTTAGTAGTGTTTAATGGAATACAAGTCATAATACAGTTTTAAAAATTGATAATTTACCTTAGCTCAAGCTAATTAATAGTGTAAATGGGAGATTAAAATCAGTTGTTATTACTTAGATGCAATCTATTGGTAAGAATTGTGAATTTGAAGGTTTTCACTGTATTAAGACTAGATGGGCCTAACATAATATAGTATGAGAAGCTTAAGCTTTATGAAAATTCTTTGAATATAAACATTATCTCTACTCTGGTGCTTATTCCATTAAATACTGTCCATTAGAATTGTAGTTGAACCTACTTTTTACTTAAATGCTAAACTCAATTCTATAATTTAATAGGTGCACCTCTCTGAGAAACATAAGGGACAATGAGGAAAAGGATTCAGCATTTCGTGGGATTTGTACCATGATCAGTGTGAATCCCAGTGGAGTAATCCAAGTAAGATGTTCATAAGGTTTTAATTTTTAATGTTCTGAATTATTAAACTTTAAAGGAGGGGGAAGTATTTTTTAAACTATAATTACGAAGATACTGAAACGTGTTTTCAATGTATATTTCCTAATACCTTGAATTGATAATACCTATTTTTATTTTTTAAATCTTTTTTTCTGTTGTGGCTTATAATAATAACAGATTGAAAGAATAAAAGTTATATTCTTGAGTTGAATGAAGCCAAAGGTTCTTTCATCCTTTTAGATCTCATTTATTTACTTTGTAAATGCTTCCTAAAACAGTGAATATAAATTTCCTGAGTTTGAGGCTCTCTATACTTAAGAGAATGATTAAATAGGAGGATACTCTTTCTCTTCAGTTCAGTTTAGTCGCTCAGTCGTGTCCGACTCTTTGCGACCCCAGGAATCGCAGCACGCCAGGCCTCCCTGTCCATCACCAACTCCCAAGTTCACTCAGACTCACGTCCATCGAATCAGTGATGCCATCTAGCCATCTCATCCTCTGTTGTCCCTTCTCCTGCCCCCAATCCCTCCCAGCATCAGAGTCTTTTCCGATGAGTCAACTCTTCGCGTGAGGTGGCCAGAGTACTGGAGTTTCAGCTTTAGCATCATTCCTTCCACAGAAATCCCAGGGCTGATCTTCAGAATGGACTGGGTGGATCTCCTTGCAGTGCAAGGGACTCTCTCAAGAGTCTTCTCCAACACCACGGTTCAAAAGCATCAATTCTTTGGCGCTCAGCCTTCTTCACAGTCCAACTCTCACATCCATACAGTAAATAAAATAGAGTACTGAGTCAACCATTATAACTGCTTTAACTTTGATTTATTATCCTTATTTTGTTTCCTATACTAGTTTAGATTATATTTAGACATCTTTAGCATTTAAAGAATTATTTGGCAACAATACCAAACGTGAATCTGATCAAACCTCTGGATCCAGCTTACACGT